>NC_132784.1:105188763-105791763 GCF_048418805.1 Vulpes vulpes | reverse complement strand
TATCAGTCGTCATTATTATAACACAAACACATGTTGTATTTTAGGATATTAATATAATATTATCAATTGCTCATTCATTTATTCTTCCATTCCACAATGTACTCCAGGAATCATCATGGAGGTAATGTAGAGGATGCAAGAAGAAATGAGGTGACAATGTTTTTCAGGTCTTACTCCTTTCTAAATAGGGAACCAGGATACAGGAAATGATTAGGAGCAAGAGATGGTCACTAAATATTCAAAGATTGTTCAATTAACAGAGCTGTATAAAGAAACCTTCAGAGAATTTTCCCCCCAAGCTTTCTGTGCATTTAAAAAATAATCCCCTTTAATTTTGCATCTCAGCTCAGAAGTCTAAGCAACCAGTAGGTGCTGTTCACAATGTAGTCTATGTCCTCTTGGATTTCTGGCTCAGCTTCTCTGTAGAACTTTACACTTTGAATAAATGGCAAATTTTTTGTGTCCATTACTTCAATGTCATTTGAAAAATTGCTTCTTGGTTTTCCCTCTTTATTCATTTTTTAAAAAGATTTATTTTATTCACTTTAAAGAGGGAGAGACAGAGCACATGCATGTGCACATGCTCATGGGGGGAGGAGCAGAGGGAGAGGGGAAGGGAGAGGGACAAGCAGACTCCCAGCTGGGCTGGGAGTTCTCGGTGGGGGCGGGATTGATCTCATGATTCTGAGATCATGACCTGAGCAGAAATCAAGAGTCAGAAGCTTAACCAACTGAGCCACCAAGGTACCCCTTCCCTCTTTATTTTTATTTTTTAACTCTGGAATTGCCACTTGAATCCTAAATTTTTCATGCAAAAGTCCCACAGCAATCACACAGAGTAAGGAGTACAGTTCTAAACTTCCAGTCTTCTTGAGCTAAAGCCTTCTTTACAGCCAGTATTACAAGTGGGGAGGGTTAATAAATCACCCAGTTCCTTGCTCTTTTCTCGGTGTCCAGTGGCAACCTAGACCCAATGGAACCACACAGACCTGCCCTCAGCTTTTCCATCATTTATATTCCTGGTGCCTGAAACAATGTCCTTAAAATGAAAGGAGCATTCCTGGCAAAAACAGACACCTGCTGTTTGGGTGAACTTGTGAATCCTTTGGTTGGCTTTAACAAAATAAATATTTTGGGGGAAGAGCAAATTCCAGGTCTGCAGATGACTAAAGTAGGGCTGGCTCCGTGGATGCCAAGGCATTCAGGATAATAGAAATAGATGAGCTCTGCAGGAGAGTAGTCAGAGAGAAATGAGAGGGAAGCTCTGAATGAGATCATTACTTAAAGAAAGTATGGTTTGGCCCCAGGAATGAGATCTGTGCTCCCTGGATGGATGTAAGAATTGAATACATGGGTAGCTATGACTCACTTCTCAGATGATAATCCCGACTGGACCCATTGTGCAAGTTTTACTTCTAGCAAATAACAATTACACATGTTTATAGAGTTAAGAGGCTTTCTGTATATATAGAATATAGGTGAAAAGTATTAAACATCATTGCCAAAAATGGGAAAAAGGGAGAGATAAAATTTATGGTATTCCTGCTACATGCCAAGTCCTGTGCAAACATTATTTCATTTGCTTCTCTCAACTAACATATAGGGTGTCTTATTGTTACCATTTCACAGAGGAAGAACCTGAGGTTCAGTGAGATTAAGTTACTAATGGTGACAAGGAGATAAAAAATTATCAAAGTTTGAATCCCAATTGTCAGACTCTAAAACTTAGGCTTTCTCTAGCATAGGACTTGGCCTTCCAAACCCTGTCCTGTATAGAATCATGCTTTTTGTGCTTTGTCAGGATAGTTGCTATCATTTACTAAACACTACACGAAGCATTTTACATATTTCATTTATCATCCCCACAAAAAATCTGAACATAAGTTTTGTTACTATTTTATAGATAAAGAAAACTAAGGACGGATAGGTTAAGCTGTACTCAAAGGCACCTACAATGGGTGGGACCAATGCTAATTCATATCCTGCTTTGCTTCCCTCCAATGCCCATGTTGGCTTTTTATTGTTGTTGTTTTTTAAACTATTCTGAATACAGTGAAGTTAGCAAATTATTCTAGACACAATGAATTTTCTGCATCAAGTGACCCTTGCACAATAATACTTTGGGGCACCCTGTCAACCATGAGTCACTGTGTGAGGATAGGCTGTTTATCAAGAAGACAGGAAGGAAGAAGACATGTGTTCTAGTTGTCTGACTAGATTCCATCTCTCTATCATATAATGATCTATCATCTATTGATTTATCTATCTAATCTGCCATCAAGTAGTAATATCACAATTAATCTCCAGCTGTCCATCCCTAAATTCAAAGTATAGCTAACTTTTAAAAATTCTTAATAAGCTCAAAAACAAAATAGCAACCTACCAACAGATGGACTTGGAAGTAAAATGAGGAATGGGGCCAGAGGCAGAATGGACACAAAATTTTTCTCCTTTTCCAGATGAGTTCAATCTCTTCCTCCTAGTTGCTAATGTGTTATTGAGAATCAGAGCTTCAGCTCTTTTAACACCAGATTTGGCAGTCTTGCAATAGATTTTAATTCAGCATTTCTGTTCCTTCAGAAAACAGTTACTGGGAACTTACTATGTGTCTGGCACTATGTTAGATGCTGTAGATATACAGCTTTGTGGGACCCAATCTGTATCCTCAAAGATCTCACAGACTATGGGAGAAACAAGTGTATAAAATAAAATTGTGAGGGATGCCTTCCAAATGAGCTTTCATAATTTAAGGCATGAAAATTCAAGGGACTACAGTACACAGCCAGAGATCAGAGATGTCCCGGAGCCTGCTCCTCTTGCTTCTGTTGCTCTGCTGAATTAAAGCTCAGCTCTAGAGTCCTAATCCAAATCACCAACCGGATCCTGTGGGAAAGAAGATATTCTCATCTGAAGCTCAGTGCAGTCAAACATAAGCACTTTCCTTAGAGTGCAAAGTATATTTTAGTGTAACCAAAATGCTGATGAGGGCAAGTTTCTCTTTACAGATGTATTCCAGCTATGAAATGCAGTAGTAATTAGAGAGTTATGAAGTCAAATTGCTCCAAATGACTATACTGTAAAAACTGTAACAACAGCAACAAAATTAATAGTCCACAACTAAAACAACCCAAATGGACAACAAATAGGTGAATGGATCAATAAATGTTGGCAAAGCCTTACAGTGGAATGGTGTTCAGCAGTAAAAAGGGATGAATTATTGGTTCACACAAAAACACGGAGGAATCTGAAACTAATTACGTTCAGTGAAATAAACCAGTCTTTCCTCCCTCCTACAAAAAAGTATATAGTATATTATTTCATATATGTACAATTTTAGAAAATACAAACTAATGTATCTTAACAGAAAGCATGTGGGTGTTTTCCTAGAGATGGTGTGGGGGAGGGTACAGAAGGAGCACGAGGAAACATTTGGGGGTGATAAATATATTCATTATCTTGATGTGGTGATGGTTTGATTGATACATATACATTTATCAAAATTTACAAAATTTTATATGATAGGAACCCGTAGTTAGTTGTAGGTCAATTATATCTTTTATACCTTTCAGCTGACTTCCTAGCTCTGTTCCTCTAACATCCTCACAAAATGGCATTTTTCTTATGTTTCCAGGGAATACTGCTATGGGAAAAATGACCCCTAATTGGTAAATTGTACTTCGACTTGGAGGAACTAAAAATACACTGCAAAAATCTGATAGGGACACACAAAAAAACCAAAAACAACCCAAAAAAACAAAAAACAAAATTCAAGACACATTTCCTCATAAAATTGGCCAAAGATGGCAGCCCTTTCTCTTTACTAGTCAAAGTGGCACTACCATTTGTTAATGGCAGAAATACACAGTGCTGCCTCTCAAATGAAACAACTCCTAATGACTTAAAAAATTTGATGATGTGCATTATTTCAATTTGGTTGCATGAAATAAAACTTTACTAATATTTTCAATTACAGCATTCTTAAACTCACATGTTGCAAATTACTGTCTAATGTTATTATCACATAAAACAATATGAGGGCAATAACAAGTAAACTCCAGATGTTTGGGAGGGGGTGTGTGCGTGTGCGTGCGTGCGTGTGTGTGTGTGTGTGTGTGTGTGTGTCTGCAGGTAGATGAGACAATCAGGAAAAACTGCCTGAAGCTGGTAAAGTTTGAAGTGGAGGGACAGACCAATGGGGAGGATATCTTGGGCAGAGGGCAAATGTGAGAAAATGAATAAAAGTAAGAAATGGATGGTGGCTATGGAGAACAGAAGACAGCTTCATGTTGCTGGTGGAAAGTGAGAGATGGTAAAGAGAAGGAAAAGGTTGCGGAAGTCAGTACGCACTGTCTTATGTGTGGGGTTACAAACTATATTGAAGTTGGTGGGGAACTCTTCCCCTGTGTATCCCCTTGGCTCCCTTTCTTGTGCTACTTTCCCTGAAAGTCCATCCCTGAACAACCTATCTTCAGTGGTTCTTCTTGACAACTTCTATCCCTTTACCTTTTCTTCTTCTTTTTTTTTAGAGCACCTATCATTTCCTGACATAATATTATACATCTATCCTAAAATTATTTTGCTATTGTATTTTCCCACATAATGTGGTTCTAAGAAGACTAAAACTTGGTCTGTTTGATTCACTCTTGTCCCCCAGCACTTGAACAGTGCCTGGCATACAGAAAATGTTCAACACTTTCCAAAAGAAATGAATAGGGACCCATAAAAGTTTTTTAAGTTAAGTAATGACAATATTGGATTTGTCAATTTCTCATGCTGGTGGCTGTGCAGAGGAAGGACTTAAGGACAACAAAATTGTAATCAGGTAAGCTGGGTAAGATATGGCATCAGTAGTGTGGATAAGATGCTGAGGGCTGAAATAGGTTGTCATGGATGGAAAGAGGGAGGAAGATTCTAAAAATATTTCAACTGGAAATCAATAGGACTCAAGGACTGATGGACACAAAGAGTAAAGAAGAAGAAAGCATCATGGATGGCTTACCTGATTTTTTAATCATGGAGTTTTTTTTTAAACTTACCTGATTATAAGTGATACTGATACAGATAGTAATGAAGTAAGGAACAATTTAAGGGAAGATGGTGGGCAGCCCCGATGGCCCAGTGGTTTAGCGCCTGCCTTTGGCCCAGGGCGTGATCCTGGAGACCCGGGATCGAGTCCCATGCCAGGCTCCCTGCATGGAGCCTGCTTCTCCCTCTGCCTGTGTCTCTGCCTCTCTCTCTCTGTACCTCTCATGAATAAACAAATAAATAAAATAAAATCTTTAAAAAAATAAGGGAAGATGGTGGGGCTGGTTTCAAACTATTGAGGTTAAGACGCCTTTGGTATAAACAGGTGGTGATTTCTAGCATCAGAGTTGTAACTGTTAAGTCTGAAGTCTTGGGCCTGGACAGGACATGACTGGAGAAATAGACTTTGGAAATGATGTCTATATTTCTATTATAACCAGTTCTAATTCAAGTTGTAGATGGCCATTGCAGGGTTTGAGAGTGACTTTGCCAAATGGTCCAAATCTCACAGAAACATGAACTTTTACATGAGAGTATAAGAGTGATATTTCAAAGCAGAAGTGAGAAGGCAGGGAAATCTCAGCCTTTTTTACTCCACCGGAGAGGTAGGTAGGTATAGAATTCAGTGAAGAGATTATTAAAGCTATATTTACAACCTCAAGGAGGTGTTAGGTGGTTAGCAGAGGGTGATGTCAGTGGTAAGTCAATAGGGGGTGGGGAGTAGTGGGGAAGCCCAAGGAATGAAGAATGAAGAGACTGAGAAGATAAAGGGTAGGGATGAGGTGGAGGCAAAGTTGTTTCTCATTGATTGAAGAGATGAGAGGCTGGTTGGAAATGATTAGTCTTAAGTGTCTGACTTTGGCACATAGTGTTTTGGTGCCAAAATTGACTAAGGCATTAACATTTGGCCTGGTCTCAGGTAGGGATCTAACTCAGGATGGGGACTGCCTTGGTTTGTAAAACAGCCAAGGGGGCCCAAATGACTTTTGGGTTTCATAAATGGGTTAGAAAATGGAAGCAAGTGTACATATTTCAGTAATTAAATCATAGTAATAAAATACAAACATGATAAAATAATTTGGATATTTTACCTTCTCCATTGGTTGGTATCCTTTCTTCAAAATGCAGCCTTCAGTGATGTGAAAAGAGGAGATTACCTTAGTGGAGGTGGGAGGGAATGAGGTCAAACTGATATTTGATAAACCAAAAATTCCCAGTAGTTATAAGGATTTTTCCAACCAGTTATTGTAGCCTAATAAAGTCACATTTTGATTTTGAATTTCTCAGTCAATGCAGTACCACAAATATAATGTGGTACTGATATAATATAAAATAAATAATGTGATATGACGTAATAGGGTGCAAATTCCCTATGAGTCTTATAGACTGTTATATATGTGTGGTCCTAATGAATCGTGCCTCCTAGTCTTCACGCCTTTCTGTAACCTCTTCCCACAAAGCATATGGGCTTAGCCATGTGAATCACTTTGGCCTATGGGATGTTAGCAAACACAGCACAAGCACAGACTGGTAAAGCGCTTGCATAGTGGGGCTGGTCAACTTGCAAGTCTTCCTCTTGGAAGCGAATCACCATGTTGGAAAGAAGCTCAGGCTAGTCTACTGAATGAGAGACCATATGGCGGGAGGCTGTGCAACATGAGAGCCCATTCGGACATTCCAGCCACAGCTAATGGCCCAGATGAATGAAGCCACATGAGTGACCTCAGATCTACCAGGCCGAGAGGATCTGCCCAGTGTTGCCCCATCCACCCCCAGGATCATGAGAAATAATATATTGTTTTTTATTCCACTGAGTTTGGCCTTGGTTTGTTATACAGCAATAGAGATCTGATACTGTGTCTCTTCAGAGATAATCTGTGTCTTGTGAAGCCAATCTTTGGAGAACAGGTGTTTCATTGTTCTGTCTCACCTAATATATGATTCCTTCAGATCTTTAGTTGTGCGGATGAATGATTTCTCCTCTTCCCTCTGAAGAAGAGGGATCCCAAAATATTGCTCGGGTTGATGGCCGTATTTCTATTATAACCAGTTCTAATTAATCTTTATATTCAAGGTTTTACTGTACTTCATGTTTGGGTACCTGGATCTTATTGCTATTTCATGCATGTGTCATGGGATAGTTCTTAGTCAAATGACTCCTATTTAGAGGTGCCAGAAAGATGTTTCCAGTATTATCCTAGGGATTCCATCAGTTCTCATTTAATGGAAGTACGAAAAACAACCAAATGTAAATCCAATACCCGTGACCCACCTCCTATTCCCCGCCCTTCTGCCTACCTTTAACTCCCATTGCTCTTCCAAAAAGGACAAGGAACAAACAGGTCAGCCAACATATGGACTTTATAATCTCTGCTGTTTTAACTTTTCAAAGACTCCCTGTAACATTGGCAAGCAAGTGAGAGCTCCGCAACTATCCCTTTGATTGCAAAACACACAGGGGCTTGCTCCTGACTAGATTATTGTTTTTCCATACACAAGCGGCTTTTCTTTGCAAAATGTGCTCAAGGCAAATGTCCAACACCAACTGAATTCCCATGGTTTTGTATCCACTGTTCTTCTCTATGAAGGAGAACAATTTAACATATAAAACCAGGCAAGATTAGGAGATTTCTCATCCTATCTTTGCCAATCTGGTTGCGACATGTTTATTAGCAAAGTGACATCTGTTTGAGGATAGGTTGCAACTATTTTGCTATGTCACAGAAACACTACATTTCCTATGTTACAAATACATTCTATCTTTTCTTTTCCCTCAGGCCCAGACTTTTCAGTGTAATAGACCAAAACTGTAATCTTTTTTATAAGCCAATAATTTCTAGGTTCACCAACTGGAACATTTTGTTGTTTTAGGTTTGGAATCATCCATTATAATTTCTATCCTGCACAAGCTGAAGAGGCTCTTTGGAATTATCGTGTGATATTGTTTAAACCCAGTATTTGACTCCAATATTTAGCTCGTCATGGAGGACATAGTGATAATACTTACAATTTCTGGCCATTTGTTCAGTTCTGTGGTCACAGCTCTGAGCTATTTCAGAAAGATAGATGAATACTTTCTTCCTGATGATCACTGAGGATTGTGTCTATATATCCAAGGGAAATAGTCCTTTCCAGTGTGATTCTGTGTTGTCACCTAGCATCATTTTTCCAGGAATGGAGAAGAATTTGTACAGAGTAGTCATTCAGAGGAAGATATTATATTTAAAGGCATTACATAAATAAAGACAATTTGCCCCAGTACTTCTCAGAAAAGTGTTCATCTGCCCTGATTTGCAACCTCAGAAGATTTCTCGCCTTGGAATAAGTGTTCCAGGAAGAACAGAACTTCAGTTTCTTAATGAATGATTCTATTTCAAATCAAGATTTCATAGTTTTGAGTAATTCTTAAAATATTCAATTTGAATGCATACAATCCTCACACAATCATTGCTTGAAGAAACAACGCCTGTCTCCCGTTGTACGTCCTATGGTGGTGGTATTCCTGGAAGAATCTTGACCCCAACTTAAAGTGGTATTTCTTACATTCTTATGTCTGTAATGAAGATGTCTTTTAATGAGAGAAGAGCACCACTATAGGCTTCACCTAGTATCTTCATGTAAATATGGTCCAAATGACAGAGCAGTAATATTCCTGTTTTAGTGATCTTTGGTAAGTCTGGCCCAATTTTGCAAAGACTGTAAAATTCAGCCTTAAATTATTCTAAATGGAGAACTGTATGCTCCATAACTCATCTATTATGGAAAGCCCTTTCTAACTGCATGAGGGGTCCAGGTCCAGGAACATAATTATTAAGAGATTTATGAACTATAGAACGTGTTTAGGCTCACTGACTTAGAATTTACATTTGGCTTTGGCGGGTACTTATAAATATGCTCTGGCTTTAGAATAATCCAACTTTTCCTGGGTGGTATCTCTGTTAATCTAGAGGTTCCCGGAACTTAATGGTTCCTTAAAATGCTCCTAGGTCCTACTTCATCCACACCTAGTACAGTATGACAGGATGGTGATATTTTGAGAATGTCTACGAAATGCCAAGTGAAAAAGTAATGCCAAGTGCTTGATTATGAGGTGATGTACACTTTCACAGCTTCTAACAGACAAGTAGATGATCCATGTATGGTTGCTATTGGGCTTAAAAGTAATACCTGCGTTTGTATGAAGGGGATCCCCTGTATTGCTTAATGACCACCAAAGCAATGATTTAACTCACTTCTAAACTGTAGTAGAACTCTAATAGGGGCTTATCATGGTGTAACACTGGGTTTATGATAGTGTAATACTGCTCTAGCCCTTTTTTGGAGGTGTTGCCATAAGAAACTCCACAATCTAATGGGGTAAGCACTGGACTCGGAATTTGGACTTCTGCTTTTGAGTGCTCATTGATAGTCTAGGAAATTTGTGGAAGGGCAGCTTACCTTACTCAGTTTACATATATGTGTACACAACTGCACATATATGTGTATATATGTATATATACATATATACACACACATATACACATTTATACATATAAATGATCATTTACTTGCCATCTTTCCTTTATGAAGTTGATATAATCATTCAGAAATAAAAGTGGACTGAAATGACAACTCTCTATGACCCTATTGTTGATTCTGATTCTCTTTTGTGGGCAGCAGGGGATGGGAGAGAAAGCATTGTGTCTTTAGCACATACAGATTAATAACCATCTGTATCTCCTTTTGGTGATGCCTGGATTAAGTCATCGGTAATGGCTCCAGCATTCTTCATTCTGACAGCTCACTTGGTTTCCAGGGTTGTGATCATGCAGGGATTAGATCCTAATTTTTCCATCCTTCTTTGGGGACTGTGGGGAGAAAGAGTTCCCTGTGTGTTCATGTATTGGCATATCCTGCTGATTAGGTAAGACCACACACTCTATTGTTTTGATATTTGTAGAATAGTGTATGTGTCTTGCTGTGGCATTCTGATAGGGGCTGCCAAACAGCACGGAGCTGGTAATTAGTTCTTAGCGTATGGAACAAATTGAAGAAACTCTATTCCAATGATGCACGTTCAAAATTGATTTTCCTTTAGAGCTGAATGTCAAGGTTTAAAAATAGAATATCTCAGCTTTTCCATAAATGTGGATGGTGAATGAAGATCCAGTATCCAAATATACACAGGCAATTTCCCTTTTCCCATAAATTTCCCCCTTTCTGGGTCTAGAATGAAAATGCAGGCTTTTAGCCATCTGGTGGCTGTGTGAAGGCTGTATGCAACGTTCTCAATTACACCCAATTTTCTGTTTCCTGTACAACAGACTAGATAAAATGTTTGTTCAGAGACAAGCTCATTATTGTTTTTAGAATGAAAATAACAAAACATCCCAAGCCTTCATCCTCCAATGTAAACAATGTAAATTGAAACTTTAGATTCAAAGGCATAATTTTGCAAAGAAAAGCCTTGTTCTTACCCTATGCCTTTAAATGCCTTGGGCTCCGTGCTTTCTTAAACTCCCAAAACACTCCTGGCTCTCAAACAGAGCAATTGTGTGCCTGGGATAATTGCTTTCTGATAACAAAAGGTGAAAATACTTTTGGATCCCTGATACATCACAGCTAAAGTTTTGTCAATTAAAGCCGTATCTTTCATTTCTGTGGTCTTAGTTATCGTATTCTTGTCTGTTAAATTGTTTGATTTAGCTTCCACTCTTTGGTTGATTCATTTATGTGAAATGTTTTAAGCAGCAAAAGAACACAAGTCCCTACTCTGTTCTGAGCAGATAATGATTATACCACCAACTCTCTTCCCTTCCCTATACAGCGGCTCAGAGTGGTATTCCAGGGTTACATTTCTTTTTCCTTTAGAGCTTCTTTTTCATTCATCTTTCCTAAGACCTTTCTTATTAAATACTATTAAGCGAGCATAAATTGGAAGGGGAAAAAAAAACACTGTTCACCAAAATTCCTTACATCCTATGCATTTGGATGTGTAAAAAAATCGGCTATTTATTTTTTTCCTTTGATCTTTCCTTCTTAGTGATAATTCTAAGCAGACCATTTTGGAAATAGATCTCTAAATTTTGGGGAAGCCTCTTCATTATACAGGTAAGCTTTACCTAACTTAGGAGTCTTGTGACCCCACTTTAGCATGGTGTTGCAATCAAAGAAATGCCTGTCTTGCATTCAGAATAATTGAAAAACAATTTACATCTTACTGTACTTCTATGCGGTTACATCATTTATAAGAAAGGAAAACTTAACATGTTTTTCCTCATTTATCTCATTCCTAATATCTCCTACCCTTTACTGCACCCTGAAATCTCTCTCTGCAACCATGTCAAACTTTCCCAAACTTTTGTGGGAAACACAGTGATATTTCTTGCCTCTTTCTGGATCAATTATTTATTAGGTAAATCAGTTTGGTCTCTCAGTACCTTTCAATTTTTATGCTGGAGCTTTTTTTCTACACTCTTTGCACACAGAAGGATATAAAAACTGAACACAAAAGCAAGGATCTATTCTTCTTCAAAGGCAGGTGAGGGTGTGGGAGATAGGCAGGATGGCAAGCTCATACATTTATGTAATTTTTTTTTTTATCCTCATCACATGCAGTAGTTAGAAGTTGGAGCACTATGGTTCTTAATCCCTGAGCACAACTGAAACTCAGAGCTAAGAATGAGGACCTCCTCCACTTTTAGGAACTGTGGCTAATCCTCATTTCCTCACCATTCCCCATTTCCTTGGTTATCTCAAACCTACCTGCCACTGACCTTTAATGGCTGATTGGTAAGGATTGAAAGTAGAAGTCGTCACTATCTCTCAGCTTAACAACTTCACTCTCTATGCATAGAGGCTCATTTATTTCAATTTCTTTTTCAAATGCAAAGATGCTTATATCATACTCCGTTGTTTGAAACCCTCTGTGTTCACTGCCTCTGCCTTTGGATGATGTCCAGATGCATAACCTACACTCAATACCTCTGCCACATTTCCCCATAATATTCTACTCTCCAGCCGTGTTAATTTTCTTTCAGTCTATGGATTGCCATGATCTTTCTTACCTCTGAGACTTCCCACATCTTGTTGCCTCTGGTGAAATATTCTTCCGGCCCCATGTTGCTTTTTTGTGGCCAATTCCTTTTCCTGCTCCATCTTGACTTAGGCATTATTTCCTTTAAAAAGCCCTTTCCAGTCTCGCTGGACTGGATTAAGTGGCTCTGCAGTGAACTCCTTCGGCACCCTGAACTTAGCACAGTGTGTTGTTTGGCTAGTAAAATCCAAACTCTAGTTTGTCTTGCTCAGTTATATTTCACACTGCATGGCATGAATTAGGTCCTCAACACATGTTTGTTGAATGCCTACTGGATGAAGGAGTTAATGTTTCTTGAGCAGCTACTAGGTGCATTGTGCACCAATCTAAGAAAGACACCTATAAACTGGGTAAAATTTCTTCCCTGCAGGACTCTGTACACAATCCTTAGTGATGTGGGGTAAAGTAGGTCTGTCCCTCACACCCACCTAATATTTCTACTGTGAGCTATTAATGAAGATGTCGGTAAAGAAAACCCTTATCTCTTATCATGTGTCAAGCCTTGTCATAAACGTTTTACATGAATTATCACATTTAATTCTCACCCTAAATATTTTGTTGTTTAGTAGGTTGTGAAGTAGGTCCTCTTATTATAGTGTCTGTTTCTTTGAAAGAGAAAGTTAAGGCTTAGGTAAGCCACATAGTAAATAGTGGAGCCAGGATTCAAGCCCAGGCATTCTGAGTCAACTCTGCTAAACTAGTTTCAGTGAGTTGAATTCATTGGATAACTTGGGCCATTATAATGAATACGATAATTGTAAAACCTTATCATTATATACATTTTGCAAGCATACCTCATTTACTCCTCTGATCCATGTTATGAGCTGCACAAAGTAGTTTTTACTTTCCTTCTTCAGCTGCTGGTAAAACTTGAAAACAAACTGATCAAATGTCTCCAATCAGCCTCGGTGTCCATCAAAAGATGAATGGATAAAGAAGATGTGGTCTATGTATACAATGGAATATTACTCAGCCATTAGAAACAACAAATACCCACCATTTGCTTCGACGTGGATGGAACTGGAGGGTATAATGCTGAGTGAAGTAAGTCAATCGGAAAAGGACAAACATTATATGGTCTCGTTCATTTGGGGAATATAAAAATTATTGAAAGGGAATAAAGAGAAAGGAGAGAAGATGAGTGAAAATATCAGTGAGGGTGACAAAACATGAGAGGCACCTAACTCTGGGAAATGAACAAGGGGTAGTGGAAGGGGAGGTGGGCGGGGGGTTGGGGTGACTGGGTGATGGGCACTGAGGGGGGCACTTGGTGGGATGAGCACTGGGTGTTATGCTAAATGTTGGCAAATTGAACTCCAATAAAAAAAAACAATAAAAAAAATGTCTCCAGTCAATCGGCCAGTGAGCAATGAATGGAGCTCCAGAACCCGATTGTTCTTACTAGTTAAACATTTTTACTGGCTCTCTGTGGACTTGAGAATGAGCACCAAATGCTTTAACAAGATGAACAGGGTTCACTCCATCTTTTTTAGCTTCAGCTTCCACAAGCTTTCCCAGTGAACTTACATTCACCCAACCAGACTACACTCAGTACACATTCAGAGCTCAGAGCTCAGCTCTTGATTTATACTGTTTTGACACCCAAACAAGGAGGGTCAAATGGAGTGGCAGATTTTGAAGAAACAAGGAAGCTTTGCCTGGATCAATTTAGACAAGTGGGGGTTTATAAGTTGTGATAGTCAAATGGGGGGGACAACTTTAGCATTTCTGCTTTCTGATCCCCAGAATCTGAATCTTCATGGCCTGGTCATTCCACATATTCTAACTTGTGATTGATTTACCCTGATGGTCACACTCTTGCAAGTGACACATGGATAGTAACTGTGGGGAAGCACTCAGAGTGAAAATAGCCTGTTTCTTCAGTCAATAATTGGAACATCCCAAGATCTCAGACACATTAATAGGCAACATCTGCTAAAATCAAGAGAAAGTGAAAAACAGGATATGAGGCTTTGGGGATTAGAGTGAAGGGTATCCAGTACGAGCAAAGCTCCCATGACCGGGGTAACTGAGGCCAAGTGACTTGGTTAGGCAAAATAAAAACAACTGAAAAGAAACTATTGAACTGTAATAGCATGAATTTTATTCATTTTTTTCATCAGTCTCTTTTAGATGAACAGATAATATAGAGAGACACATAAAATGTTCTTGAGTCAAAAAGAGAGTCAACTTGATCATTTAAATCTTCAGGGAATTATGTTGAGAGGGCTAGAGTCTAATTCTTTTTACGTTCCCTTTTGAAAATAAAAAGGAAGTCAGGAGGGACTGCTTGAAATTAAAAAAAAAATCATTGAAACCCATGATGGCCTTTCCACAATCTTCAGATAATTCCTAAGTAAATGAAAATCATTTCATGAGATTTTTACTTAGTTTTGAAGAAAAACACAAACCCATGAAAGCAAGCCACAGTGCTTTTAAATATTCTTTGAACAAAAGCCATTGTAGAGCTAAATTTTATTTACAGTATGCAACACTGAGTGTCTTCATGACTTTGCCCTGGCTCCGATATGGCAACATAATAGGCTTCTACCAGAGGGAAAGCAAATACTGAGAATACTGAGAATTGATTCTATTAGGCAGAATAATGCACATACTCTGGAAATATATTTCCATCCATGACCATTCAGAGATTGTTTTGTCTGTTAAGGGATATCTTTCTCTGTTCCAGAATCAAGGTAATGCTATTTAGAAGAGCAAGCTATGGCTCACCCAAGGTTCTGCAAATTTTCTCCACAAAGGACCAGATACTGTGTAGTTTTGGCTTTGAGGAATGTATATTTTCTGTGATTACTACTCAATTTTGCCATTGTATTATGAATGAAGTCAATGAATAGGCCTTCATGTTTCCCAATAAAACTTGGTTTCAAAAATAGGTAGTGGACAGGATCCTGCATCATAGATTCCTGGTCCCTGAATTGTACCAAACTTTCTGCTATTTGATACGAGAAGGAATTTTTCTCTTTAGATTCTAAGCTAGGTCCAATAATGATTTCAGCTTTTCTAGTTGAATATATTGATTTAAATAGCTGCACATCCTGAAAAGAAGTTGCTTCCTAGTTATACATGATGAAAATGATAAAATGTTACTAGACTGGCTGCTTTTCCTTTGACTTTTAAACACATGTCACAACCTCACCATAAGCTCTGAATATTGGATGGGATCCAATTAGAGACAGACTGATCTTGGACACAATTCAAGAAAGGTCAGAACCCAAAAGGCCAGCAATACCTCATTATAAGGTAGTGTTGCTTCTTGGGCATGGATCTCAAGGGTGCTTTTTGAACAACGATGTTCCTAACACAGAGGGCTATTTTCTGAGAGGTGTGAAACTTGAGGAACACACATTATTTTTTCCTTCAAAGGTCTTCAAGGAGAACAAAGAATAGACTATATTGTATTTCCAGATCTGCTTCCAGCCTATAATGCTTGGATTCTACCCACACTGGCAACAGAGGACTTGTCTCTACTCTCTGTAGTTGAGTGATCGCCTCTTATTTTTATTTTGCCCTTAGGGATGAGATTAACCCTGCGGATTGCCCCCTCAACTCCAGATGCTTTTAGGAGGTCAGTAACTCATTAAGCTGTCCCTGGTGAGCTTCTTGAAGCAGGTGTGCACACCTCTGGATGCCTGCTGCCACGGAAGCCCCCTTTACAGTCAGAGCTTCCCCTGGGGAAGAGCATAGTTCTGAGAGTGTTGGGAAAAGGAAGGTTTTGCTTTTTCTCTCTCTCTCATTCCTCTTCCCTTCTCATGACTCTCTGGGGCCCGGTAACATATGATCATTCCATTCCATTAATCACTTTTTCATTTCCAATGAAGAAACTATTATATCAAAGACACAGAGAGGGCAGCAATAGACCATTTGTTTTGCAGCTCACGTGCCACCAGAAGAGTTGTAAAAGTCTTTATTCATATTTCAATTTAGAATTTGAACTGTGTCGGCTTTCGCTGTCCCTTTGAAGTGAATGTTCTGAGAACTAAGTGACATTAAATCAATATTTTAGAATACAAAATGGTACTGCTGGCTGTGGCTCACTCGAGGTTTTCCAAGAGGGTGGTATGGTCTATCTTTCTGGCCCATGGCTGCCTTACCCCCGATAATCACTGACACAGCTGCTTGGCACTCTCACCATGGACCAGTCTGTCCAGTTCTCTACTCATTTTCCCAGGCTCTGTAGTCCATGGTCACTATTCATTTGTAGATGGTAATGGCCATGAGAAGAGTGTTATGCCCCTGCTGACCACAGTGACTGGAACGTACTCATCCTTACATTGTATTTTTATGGTTAAGTGGTCAACTGATGAAAGTATTGGATGAGAGGATAAACTCTAGCACTTAAATTCTGTATTTATCTGATTCTGTTTGATTCAATTAAACCAATATCGCAGAATATATGATGTGATTATGTACAAAATTCCGGAACATAAAGATGAGTAATAATTCCTAAAGAAGCCATACTTCCTCTGGAAACACTTAAGAGCGTATTTTCCGAGACAGGCTTTTCCTCTCTTTCATACTCCTATCACGTTGGCTCTACTGGTCCTTGATGGAAGGAGACACCAGGACATAGAGGGAGAAGGTAACTAAAGAGCCCGTAAAAAAATTAATCTGTGAATATCTCTTTCCTCTTCATGGAAAATATGTATCCTATAATTTTCATATGTGTGAGTTACTTGGTCACTGCCTTCCTGGGCTGATGGCCATGCCACTCTGCAAGCTTTGGCAAATATTTTGTGCCCAAAATTTGGCTTTGATGACTCCCAGGAATGTCTTTTGGGCCTAACTGTAATCCTGGAAGGGAGTCATTCCAGTAAAAGGATAGCAAAAAGTTACAGCAGTTATAGGGTTCTGCTCCTTGTCCGTAGGAGAATGGGCTGAACATTCTTTCCCATGGGCTGCAGGGTGGTAGTCTCCAAATGTAAGGGTAACAGGCTTATAAGCCAAAAATGGCATCTTTCAGAGAAACTCAGTATTAGAGCTGGGGAGTGAGAGTGACCCAGGGAGATTTCCATTTGTGCTGGAAAAATAATTTTCCTTGTTGAGAGTTTGGGCAACCCACACCATGGGTTACCCTTGATTACTAAACCCTGTTTTTGTGCAAACAGAGTATGAATTGTAGAATTCTCTTCCCATCCTGGTAGTACTTGAGTCAGCAGTAAGTGGACAAGGGAGGATTTTAGCAGAAAACTATTCAGCACTCATATGCTACTCCCTGTAGACTAATGCTGCAGGACACTAGAAGCACAGAATGATGAGACCACAAAGGAGATAAATAAAAACTAAGATTGAGCTGCACCTCTTTGTAATCAACTTGTCACTTACCAGTTTCTCTTCTTTCTCTCTTTCTCTCTCCCTTTCTGTCCCTTTACCTCTTTGTCTCTTTCCACGAAACTTTCTCTATAGGTCTCTGTTGTCTTTTGTGCCTCTCATTTCTTTATCTTTTTTTTTGTAGAAACTTTCTTATTTTGGAATAATTTTAGAATTATAGGAAAATTGCAAAGATAGTAGAGAGATCGCATGTACGTCCTACACTCAGCTTCCCCTTATGTCGCCATCATACACTTATCAAAACTAAGAAATTAACCTGAGTATATTACTATTAATTAGATTATAGCATTTATTTAGATTTCACCACTTTTTCCACTAATATCCTATTTGTTTTCAGGCTCCAATCCAGGATATCAAATCGCATTTAGTATCTTTCTCAGTTTATTTGCCTTTTCAGGTCCTTTTCTTCTTTTTTTTTTCCCCAAATGAGGGTGTCATAATGCTTCTTTGTTGGGAAGGGCACATCCTATCTTTGTGTGGTGAGAATTTACTGTATTTCTCATGTCTTTTCTTGAGGATATGCCAAAATCATCAAGGGTTTGTTTTTGCCCCAAAGTTAATGCTCCCAAATATATCTTTCTCATATTTTTCCATTTGTAGGAAGTGTCTTTTTCTCACACACCTTGCTTTTTTTATTTTTTATTTTTTTTTACACCTTGCTTTCTATTCTGTTTCAAACCCAATGCAGATCAGATTAAGATACCACATTTCCTACTAAGAAAAAGGAGTCACATACAGAAAGAGGATCAGCTTCGAGGTACTGGAGCTCTGGAACATTTAGAGATGTGCTATGTTGGGACAGTAAAAAGTACAAATGATTATTGGCTAACAAATATTTATTATGGGCCTACAATGCACAGAGAGCTCATGAAAGCTGGGATCATTGATTCACGGAATGCTAAGGCTGGAAGGGGCCAATGAAAGACCTACTTTACCTCAGTTCTTTTATGGAATTGAAAACTGGGGCCAGGGAAGGAATGGTCTTGACCAAGTTCCAAAGGAGAGTAAAAGCTAGAATTCATTTCTTTTTCCTTTTGTTCCACTGATTCTTATACCAGTTTTGGCAGGAAAAGCCCTACTGTCCAATGCTATGGGATAAATAGTTGACTAATTAATTAAATCATTTAAAGCAGAGAATCAGTAAAAATGTTAGTACATATATTTTAGCATTAACATTTTCTTTTATCTTAAAAATATACAAGTGAACATATTTTGAATAACTTAAAAAGAAGTATGGCCATGCTAATTTATTTTTTCTGAGTATGAACCTAGAGATTAGAGGTCATGTTGCCTTCTTTATATAAGCCACACTTTCCAGTTGGATTTCCATGTAAAAACACTAAAACTGAAACACTAAAAATACTAAGTAAAAACAAATTTGTCTGATATATAAGGTTCACATTTAGAAACAAGACATGTCTTGTATAAAGCAAGAGTGGTCAGCTCTTTGTGGGTATCAGTATGCTTCACAGGGAGAAAATGCTGTAAGTCAATCTGGGAAGTACTTTGATGGAAAAATTAGCTAAGAGATATATTCAGATTTCCAACTTTTATTGCATCTCCAACATGAAGGCTTTCCCAGCTTCTCTAGCCCACAGATACCCCTGTCATTTCTGGTTTCTTTACAACCTTATCATTTAACAAAAGCTATCCCACTCTATTTCTTTCATAGGAATATGCTTCATTTTTTACCTAAAATATTCTAGTGACTCAAGGCAGATATCATGACATACTTTTATTGTATTCCTACCTAGCACTTAGCTTAGAGCTGGGCAAAGAAAAGCATTGAACATGGACCTACTGAGTTCAACTGAATTTGCTGCAGATGTCTTCTGAGACCACCAAGGGGAACATGTGCCTCTTTTGTCCACTGTGGGAAGAATTATGTGGGTGCTCTTTGAAGAGCTCTTCTGTTCATGGCTCTGTGATGGGCACATTAGGGAAGAGCCCAGATAGAATTCCATGATAACAGGGTGTAAGCCGGCCCTTTATCAGCAAGGAAATCAAGGACTGCTCAAGGCTGTGTTGTATGTTCTCAATCCCATGGAGAAATATCTGAATTTAGCTTATGGATTTTTTAAAAAATTTATTTATTTATTCATGAGAGACACAGATAGAGAGAGAGGGAGGGAGAGACACAGGCAGAGGGAGAAGCAGGCTTGATGCGGGGAGCCGGATATGGGACTCAATCCCGGATCTCCAGGATCGTGCCCCAGGCTGAAGGTGATGCCAAACGGCTGAGCCATCAAGGCTGCCCAGCTTATGGATTTTGAACCTATGAAGAGCAACTCCCTGACAGGGAAGGTTGTTTAGTAGTAGACTTGGTTACCAAGGCAAGTTCTGGAAATACTTTCCCAAAGGCCTTTATAACAGGATGGATTCATCTTTCTTTCTGGTGTTATTGGGCCACAAGGCTCCATTTCTGCAATTTAACCACAGATGTTCTTTGTTTGAACCATCCAAGACAAAGGGACTGCGCTTTTCATATGAAATCTCCATAGGGAAAGAGGCTCCATGACCTCCCAAAGGAGCTCTTCTCAGTGCTTTATCACTCAAACCTTGAAGAGCCCTTCTTTTATCCAATGGCAAGCTCTCTGGCTATAACTTAAACATGTTTCCTTTTGTTGGTTCTCTGTGGACATGAGCATAATCATTTATTTAATTATTTATCATGCTTATAAAAGAAATCTCAATGAATTGCTGTACTCAAGTCTCTCTCTTTTATAGCTAAACCCTTCTGGTTCCTTTAACCTTTTCATGCAGCAACTCTTTCTTATCCCTTTAATCACATTGACTGTTTGTCTCTTGCCAAAAGAGGAGGCAGCAGATTAATTCATGCTGGGGCATGAGGAAACTCTATTGATATGTGGGCTGTGCATGTGACACCCAGCAATCTGGCTTCATGGACAACACATATTCCCAGGACATGCAGAGTATGGCAGGGGGTAAGACAAGAGACAGAGCAAGATTACAATGCTTATGAGATGTCTTACAAAAGACTATTTAGAAGACTTTAAAAGATGTTGTTCTGTAGGCTTAAATATAGTGTTTTTAAAAATAGATCAAACGGTTTAAATATGATACTGCTCCTCCACTTTGTGAAAGCTTTGACTTTCCTCTCGAGTATAAAAGATTTCTAACACTGAGAATGGTATCATAAAAATGCAGTTTGTAAAAAAGGCATGCTGCTGACACTGTTAAAATTAATAGTTTTCTTGGAAGTGGAGTCTCTTCAATTCTCACAGTGTAAACATAGAGAGAAATGGACGACTTCCCCCCCCCCTTTTTTTGTAAAGTTAATTGACTTGCTTGTCTTAGTTTTCCCGAATGAAATATATTGGATGGAGCACATAGAGAATGCTCATACCAGACTCTTTTAGCTTATCATTCAAATGCCTGTCTTGAATTCTGGAGCTCTTTCCATCACAACTATTAATGGTTATACGGGGAAAAAATGTGACCAAATGCCCAATATCTGGAATATTTACATAGAAAGAGTTTATCCTCTTTTCCTGTTTTCTTAAATGTAATAAGAAATCATGACTATTATTTTTCTTCCATTGTAAAATATATTTGCTACTTCTGGGTGCTCAGTTCAATAATTGAAAATCCTGAAAAGAGAGCATGGATTGGATCTTAGATATTTTCAGAAAGACTTGGAGAGTCTTTGTGCCTATGCAAAAGGGAGCTGATTACGAATTGATGAGATAGTTCGAGTTCAGGCATGGATTTTGTGATGTTTTTTAATCTTAGGGAGGGTAACTCCTCTATGCTAGGGCATCTCTTTATAGGAGAGCCTGAGAAAACAAAAAGCAAGTAAAAAAGCCAGTGACATTTTTGAAGTCGAAAACTTTATATTGGAACTTTCTGAAAGAGTCATTGGTATTTGTACATTTCTAAACTAGCAGAGACATCCTGAAGGTGAAGAGATGCATGAGCCTTGATGGGGAAAAACACAGAATCTCAGATCTAGGAGCATTTTAAGAATCATCTAGTTCATTGATTTCTGTGTGGATCTGATTAAAATGTATTGGTGGTTGTTTATCTGTCTTCTAATTTGTTTCAAGAGTGGTCTTATACTCCCAGAGTCTTTTTATCTTTAGGCTAAATGGTTCAATTCCTATACCATCGAATTATTTGGATTCTTTCCCATCTAGATTTCTTTCCACTGAAAACCACTTTGGTTTGCTGAGAGGTTCCTCTTAAACTCTGACTCCTTAAATGCACCCTCTGCTGTGCGTTTATTTATCTGTGTGCAGATATTTTATATCTAAAGATAGTACTTTCATTTTTCCTTGTAACTCATGATTTTATTACAATGAGGCATCTGTATCATCTAGTTGATTAGTTTGTCCTTTTATCTTGATATTATCACATACTTTCTAAGCAGTTGAGCTGTCCTCATCTGAGTCATTGATAACAGTATTGAGTAGAATAGAACCTGACATAAACTAAATATTAACTATAGTTCACTGTGGAAATAAAAATAAAAAGGGAAAGAATAAAGGCCAGGAGGAAGAAGGAGCAAGATCACCATAGAAAAGCAAAGAACACAGATGCCATATAGGTTGGGCAGGAACCCTACCTGCTGGGGGAAGTCGACTTCTGAGGACACCTGTAGGAAATCAATCTACCCACCTGGGCAAGCGCTGTCCTTTCCTGGTGGGCTTTGGAAATCCAGTGGGACCCAATGAAAATCTGCTAAAATTCATAGCCTTGAAAATCTGAAGGGAATCTGAACATTTTCCTCATGATTGAGTCAGTTGACAGTGGGCAAATGCAACTTCCTGTTTTTATGGGGAAAATGGATTAAAAATATTTCTGAAAAGATTCAAAAAAATCTTGTGGACACTAAATTGCTCCTGGAAAACAATATTTTGATGATTATAGTGTAAATGAATCAGGATCACATGGGTTACATTTCTGCTCAAGTATACATGGTTTAAACACGGATGGAAAAGTGGTTACATCTTGTAAATTTCATAGTTTTCTCTCTTTCTGAGTCTTCGAGCCTCTTCCCTTCCATCTGCAAAGGACAAGGGAGAGATTGAGAGCTTCACCAAACCTCAACTACACCTGGCTTTCTTCTTGCCACCATTGAAGACTTTATGGACGAGTTTTTATTACATAAATAAATGTGGCTGTGGAAAACTAATAAACATGCCCAGCTTCACCAGGTGGGTCTGATGTCAAAAGAGCACAGTCTGAGGTTTTCTCCATTTCTTTTTCATTTCCCTATTTGTCCAGCTTCCAGATTTTTCTGGACATTTTTAAAATCTCTCTGTCCTCACATACTCCCACATATAATTAAATCAACTCTGCTATTTCCTTTTATAACTTACAACCCTAGAAAAGTACTGTCTTGGTTGATAAGGAGGCAGAAAAATCTCAGTAAATTTAATGATCTCTTTTGCCCCTGGGGAGGGAGGAGGGCAGCAGACAGGAGTAGCTACAAGCCCTCGGACCCTGTACCTCTTCCTAAGCTTCTGAACTGGCTTGCAACACCCTCTTGTATATGCCACAATGTTCCAGACCAGCCCCATTGTGTCTTCTAAGGGGCCCTTAGTAATTCATTAGTAAGAATGTCTTGTGGCTGCTCTCACTCAAATTTTAGCAATCATTTCCCCAGTTACTGGGTTCCCATCTTGTTTCGAAGGTCCAGTATGGCTGAGTCTCTGTTTCTAGTTACCTCCCTAGTGGACAAATTTCTTTGCTCTTCCTCTTGCTATTGATAAGATTTCTGCATTGTGACATTGGTCCTTTTAGTGACCAGATACTTATCTGGTAGCCTCGGCACCAGCACCTGGATTTATTTTTTCTGAATCCAGGATCCCTATGCTCAGGCTTTCTACATGCGGTCCTAGCACAGGGACATTTGTTTTTGCCCACCATTTGTAACCTTCCATCTACCCCCCAGATTTCCTGCTCTACTCAATTGATGCACTCACTCATTTTCTTATTAATTTCTTTGCTTATTCAGTATGTATCAACTGCTTATCATGTTACATGAATGGTACTGGTGTTGTGTGAACAAAACAGGAGTTATCCAAGTCAAAAGTAGAGTGGAGGGCAGGTATTTTAGGCAAAGGGAATAGTACTTACTCTGAATTTTGGAAATGACACTATGAAAAAGGGCAGAGTCCTTGCCCTCACAGAGCTTTCACTAGAGTTTCTAGATGATAAGTTTTACCTGGAAGGTTTTTAAAAACACAGATTTCCAGATCCTGTCCTTGGCATGTCTGAATCAGTAGGTCTGGAGTAGGATCTGGAAATTTGCATTTTAACAAGCTTGCAGGTGATTCTTATCATCAGCAAGTTTGGAAAACTCGGCAGTGTGAGATATGCCAAGGCTCAAAGGTGGGATGTGTTTGGAAACTAAGAAGTTCCATCTGGTTGGATTGTGGGTTGCTGGATGGGAGCTGGTGAGAGGTGTGTTGGAAAGTAAGCAGGATCCAGATCACGAGATAACTCAGGTGCCAGCTAAGGACCCTTGACTTTATCTAAAGGTTATGGGAGGCAGCAAAAGATCTTTCTGGAGGACAACAAAATGACAATTTTTAAATGTCCTCTCTTTGACATTTGGAAGGTCAGGAGAGAGATAGGGGTTGGGGCAGATGGAGTTAGAGGATAGAAAGAGAAAGACTATGTTTTTATATAATGTTTATAAACATTTGGGATGGAGGTGTGAATTTGAAGTCATCTTGACAGACATGGAAATTGCACATGTTGGTCATTTTGGATCTTTTCAGTTTCGTTTTCCCAACACATATGTTGCTCTCTTGGTGTCTCAGCTTTCCCTATGTGATTTTGTCTCAAATCAACTGTGTGTGGCCTAGCTCTCATATTCAGGTCCAGCTCCTGTTCAGCTTTCTGGGTTGGCCTAAACTTCTGCACCTAGCTTTCCCTACCTTCACGAGTCTGATCGGGACCTCAATTCTCAATAGCCATGCCTGAGAGGGAGTGACCAGGCAGCTGCTCTCTTCCCATCCTATCTCACATGTAGAGCTAGTAGAATCATTTTTTACTTTTCTAAGCTTCTGTGGTTTCCTACAGGAAAATGGAGTTAGGTCTCCCACATGGTAGGAAGCTTCACCTACCTCTGTGTGATGAGCAGCTGTAAGAGTGTAGGCTAGGGCTAGGATGTCCTTTAATTTTGGATTTAGGATAAAAGATAATTTGGGGAAAGCCTACTTGCTTGCTTCATCTCTCTCCCATTACCTTTATCTGTAAAAACAGATTTCTGCTTTGGAAACACTACTCCTATTGATCTTGTGTGGTTTTTAAGGTGCTAATAATAGGAACTAGGGTGTTGGAAAAGCAGTCCCCATAGGATATAAGCAGCAAATCATATTACTTTTTTTATATTGTTCTCTTATTTTTGTTTAGGATTTATTTTATTTATTTTACAGAGAGAAAAGAGAGACAGAGGGGGAGAGAGAGAGAGCAAGGGGAGGGGCAGAAGGAGAGGGAGAGAGAGAACCTTAAGCAGGCTCCATGCTGAGCATGGAGTCCAATGTGGGGCTTGACCTCATGATTCTGAGATCACAACCTGAGCTGAAATCAAGAGTCCAACACTTAACCAATAAGCTACTTAGGTGCCCCTCACATTGATTCTTTAAATTAAACCTGTGGATTGTTTTTTGTTGTTGCTGTTGAAATCTCTCCTGAAAACATTTCAGATACTTTTAAATAATAAAAAATCCACTAGTCACTTTTAGCCCAAAGACACTTAATTAAAATTTGTTATCCAGTTCAAGTCATCATGGCAATACTAAAACATAGTATTGCTTTAGTCTGGAAAGCCTGCAGGGGAAAGAAAGGTTTATGGCACATCTCTCCTTCCAGATCAAGTTGTCTTTTTTTAGGGGACAAATAGCAAGCTCTCTGTGTGGGCTGCTTAGAGCCCCTTTCTGTAGGATTGAGATGTGGGAAAAATGATCTTACCCTTGCCCCGTTCTCCAATAAAAATGCTTTTCAGAGAAAGCCTCTCTTTTCTTCCTTTCAAACTTTTTACACCCTTGAGGTTGGGTAATGGATGAGGGCTGACCTAGCCAGCTTCAAAACCACCTAGGCAGTCAGATCCCTCACCATGTGATGTGGAGATACTTGGCATTTGCTGTTTTTCTCTTGGTCTTTCTTCCTTGGCAAAAATGAAGTGAGAAAGAGTCATTTGTAAGATTCCATTAGCAGGTTAATGTTGGCCAGTGCAATTTACTTTGCGGAGTGTTTTCGCATATATTAATTTCATTTGTTTTGTAGCAATTCCATGAAATAAGCAGGACAAAAAAAAAAAGTGACACCCAGATAGATTAACTGGCGTATATGAGCCCAAAAAGATATTAATGGTGGAGTCTGGATTGAAACCCAAGTCTTACAGTTTAAGGCCGGTTTAGGACTTTGCCTAGTATAGTGGAAATATGAGAAGTTTTAAAATGGGCCCCAATCCAGCTTTTTTTTATTACTAGGTTCTGACTTTATGTCAATTTCTTAACCTTTCTGATCTTTACTCTCCTGATATAAAATAGAGGTAATACCATATTCACCCACAATTTTAGAAGGAATAAGATAAAGGGATGTTGAAGATCTGTTAAAATGCAAGCCTGGATGGTGCCTGAGATTCCAAATCTCCAACAAGCTCCCAGGTGCTGCTGATGCTGCTGGTTTGAGGGGTGACCACGAACCGCAAGAGCACAATGCTTGTCAAATGTTTTGTTCACAAGTAGACATTCAATAAATATCAGTTTCCTTCTCCTTTCTGATCGCCTGTTTGCCCAGCTTTCCATTTGATTTTAGGATCTACTTTAATTTACTCAACTTGTTATTTGGCACAGAGTCAGAGATAACATAAAATACACATTAAAAAGACACCCCCACACAAACCCTGCATAGGGTCTTCTTTGAGTGCACTCAAGAGAAGAATCTAGTAGTGTCTGAATTCTGGCTCTCAGTAATATGGCTCCAGCAACACTAATATGAGAAAAATTACCCAGATCAGAGGCCGTGCCTAGTTCCAGGTTCCTAAGCAACTGCTTTATCTTCATTGAGCAAAGAAATCAGTGGAGGGCTTGCCAACAGAGTTTAAAAGATGTTCTTGAGAGTATTTTTAAAGAAATTAGATGGTTATAAAAATCATGGAGTCGGCTCACGACCACTCACACGATGGCCTAAATCCATAAACCAGCTATACCTTTGACAAGTTTTCCATGATGATGATCTATTGAGAGAGGAAGGACAAAAATATTTTCAAACCCCAAACCTAACTTCCAGGGCTGAACACAGTTGTTTGAATTCTGGCCCAGCAGCGTATTGGCATTGGCCGAAGCTCATTAATCTTTAAGAAGATGTAAAGAGATCTAGAAAAACCTTATTTTCCAGCAAAGGGCTGCAAATTTTGCCTTCATCGTTCAGCACCTTTGTGTGATAATCGAGAACCATTTTAAATTGTCACCAGTTTCAAAAATAATCCTAATCTGGGAAGGGGGGGGCATTTTGGTAATGGTATGCAATTCTTTAATTATGTTTCCTGAATTTATTTGGGATAATTGATTTTTCTTCCTGAGTAAAAACACCTCATTTGTTAATGCTTTGAGCCTGTTAGCTACTGAACTAGTCTGAGATGAAATGGAATGACCTCCTTCCCGAAGTGGACAAAATCAGAGGAGACTCCTGCTTTCCCCAGGTGGCCATGCGTGGTCTGTGGCTTGCGGTGTGTAGGAGGGAATGTTGACGTATTGGACACATGCAGTGGAAAAAAGAACCAACAGGGGTAAAATTGTTTGTGGTATAGGAAGGCACATTTTGTGTATTAATAGAAAAGACCAGAATATGCAGTAATTTTCTTGCAAAAGTAACAGAAATTTATAGAAGCTAGAAGACTTCAGCAGAACAATTTGTTGTCCCTGAAAGTTTTTTTTTCATTACCAATAAATGCAGACCATAATGACATGTTTACTATTTTTTTCCATTGCAAAAGTAATACTTAGAAAACAATATCTGGAAATACAGAAAGTCCATGAAAATATATCCATATTTTTGGCCTTGAAAGGCGACCAGGTTTAACATTTTGTAATGTTTTCTTTTTGTCATGTTTCTTTTGTAATGTTTCTTTTCTGCCTTTTCTCTGCAAGAAAACAAAGATTGGTTACTGAAAATGTTTTTGACCATAATGTGTGGGTTGATGGCCTCAGACCCACCAAGAAAGGAGGTAATTGGCCCCTCCACAATAAGATTGTGCTGCATGCCTGTAGTTACCAAGAAAGGTAAAGTCTCAACCTCAAAGAGGTTGTCAATGTCTTGCATCCCTTGTCAAATGGGGTGCCTCTTTTTTATAGATCTTGGTGTTTTATGGTCAAATGCTCTGAGCTCGCTGCAGTGTGCGTTATCAATCTCCCTTTTAATATGGCCTCTTCCCAAACTTCCTCCCTTGGGACTACCAGTCTGGTCTCTCCTCTCACCCCTGCAGAGAATCATGAGATCTCCCCTTGCTACCTGACTCGGGAAGAACCTCCTCCCCTCTTGACCACACGCACAAAAATTCTTGGAAGGGTCTTAATTTGAAGTCTTGAATGAGAGCAAACCTGTAATTTTCATGAATTAAAGAATTGGTAATCCCCAGCCTCTGGCTGGTGAACACCTTCCCCCTTCCTTTCTGCCATATGAAGTTTATAAACAACGAGGTCTCATTTAAACGATTCTGAATTTATGTTTTATTTTCTACGAAGTAGGATGGCATAGTGAAGAATCAGGCACATCATACTCTTAAAATTAATCCTTAGGTGCTCTGACATATGAATATTACAAAATGTACTTGGTCTTGCAACAGCAGTATGTTAGTAGGTATATATATTATATTATATTATATTATATTATATTATATATATATATAATTTGCTGACTGTTTCAGATTTTATTTTTCATGAAACTTACTGAGGCAAAACTTACATAGAAAACATGTTCCAGTTGGAGTTTCGACACCTGTGTCCTATGTAACCAATCCCACCATAATCCCTATAATGGTACATTTCTGTCACCCCGAACTTCCCTTGGGTCTCTTTGTGGTCAGTCCCCACCTGTATCCCACCTTAACTTTAAGCAGGTACTGATCTTCTCTCACTATAGCTTAGTTATGTCTAATCTAGAATATTCTATCACTAGAATTATCTAGGATGGATTCGTGTGTGTGTTGCTTCTTTGACTCAACAAATGTTTTTGAGATTCATCCATGGTCTCCTATCTTGTAATGTGTTATTGTGTTCTGATTTTTGTTGCTGGGCAACCTTCCATCCTATGGCTATATTACATTTTAATTGTTCATTCGCCTCATTATCCTTTTGATGTCTTCAGTGTCTGTAGTAATACCCTCTTGTTCCCTTCCTGATATTGGTAACTTATATCTTCTCTCTCTCTCTCTCTCTTTTGCAGTCTTGCTGAAGATTTGTCAGTTTTATTGATTTTTTTTTCAATGAGCCACCTTTTCCTTTCTGTGTGTGTGTGTGTGAATGTGTACGTGTGTGTTCCATTTCCATCTTATGTTTCTTATGTTCACATTTTCCTTTAAAACTGAGCATTTCTGTAAAAGCTGTTTTAAAGTTCTTGTTTGCTAATTCCATGATCTCTGTAGTTGTGTACCTGTTTGTACAGACTTATTTTTCTTCTGGTTATGGGTCGTATCTTCCTGCTTCTTTTCATTTTAAAGAATTTTTATTAGGATGCCGGGTCTTGTACACAGGATCCCGTTGAATGTCTGGATTTACTAGTCTTCCTTTTGAAAGTAGAATCTTGTTTTGGCAAAGAGTTAAGTGATTTGCAGTTCAACCTGGTCCTGATGAGGCTTGTTTTGAAGCTTTCTTAGGGTGAGTCTGAAGTATGCTTTCCTCTATGGCTAATTTAATTCACCTCTGAAAGCATGTCCCCTCAGGAGGCTCTGGTAAATATTCAGGGGCTTCAGCAAAGTCTCTCCATTCCAGCTGCTCACAACTCAACTGCTGCTTCACAGAGCCCAGAAATCTGGCCTCTCAGAGTTTCACCTTCTCCATGTACAGTAGATATTCGACAAAGTACTCAAGGTAACTCTTTGACATATTTCTGGAGCTCTTTTTCTCTGGTACTCCATCCCTTATGTTTCAGCTTTCTTGGCCTCCTTGAACTCTGATCTCTGTCTCCTAAATTCAGAGAAATGGCTGTGCTCTGCTCGGGTTCCACTTCCTTTTGTTGCCGTCTGGGGAGTAGCTGCCTCTAGCCAGAAAGCCATGTTGATCCTAGGATGTACTTCATTTCTCTCCCTGTTACAACTCACAATGCTGTTCTCTGTCTTTTTTTTTCAAGGTCCCAAAACACTTGCTTCACATATTCAGTTTCCTAATCGCTTATAGCAGGAGGACAAATTTGATATCAGTTATTCGATCATGTTCAGAAGTGGTAGTTCCCTAAATATGCTCCAAAAATGTTTCTATTCAGAATGATCAATGTTTCCTTCTTCAATTTCTCTTAGTAATTCTGGGGAGCTCCAATTCATTTATTCTCAAATACATTGACAATCACTTGGAATATTTTAATGTGTTATGCAAACATCAGTCCTCCTCTGCTCACTATTATCACTTCTCCTCCCCTAAATTAGTAGAAAGTATTTTTCTGAGGCCATGGCTTTGGTGGTTAGGGCAGGAATTCAGTTTTCAAATTTAGTGTGTAGGGCAAAAATTGTTCTCCTCTCATTTTGGGGGCATAAAATCGTAAGAATGAGGAACATTGCCATATTTGATGTTGCCCAACAGACCCCCAGGTAACTTTCCAAAAAGTTGCACTTAGGGATGTCTCAGTGGGCATTTTTTTTTTTAGTACTTTATCAGTAAGCTTCTTAGTCACATGGCAAGGTCTTGGTATTTATCAGAAAGGGATTTGAGTGAAGGTGTTTTAAGTTGATCAGTATCTGGAATGAGAAAGATCTCTGTTTTTATGGTCCTTATCAGAAAAATTTCCCTCTATCAGGAATGCCAAATACCTCAGATTTAAGTAGATACTCCGGGCACAGTTCAATGTTTCAAGAATAAATGCCAGAGGGAATGTGTTTCCTGTTCTAACTCCCTTACTTCTAGACTTTTGAATTTTCTCTGAAAGGTACTTAGAAAAACTGTAATTGATTGAATCATTCAGTTTGAATTATATCTTGTCATTGAAATAGGCAAGTTGGTAACTAGTGATTTTTTTTTTTTTGGTAAATTAGTTCCGGATAACTTTGAGGAGGGCCTGAAGTCTTTTTTTTTTTTTTTTTTAAAGATTTTATTTATCTATTCATGAGAGACACAGAAAGAGAGGCAGAGACCTAGGCAGAGGGAGAACCAGGCTCCCTGTGGGGAGCCTGATGTGGGAATCAATCCCAGGACCTTGGGATCATGCCCTGAGCCAAAGGCAGATGCTCAACCACTGAGCCACCCAGGTGCCCCAGGGCCTCAAGTCTTAATATTACACACAAAGTAAGATGATTAAATGAAGTGTGATGGAAAATTTCCTTTGATTTTCTGAAAAAGATGTTGAAGACTTGAGACTGAAAAACAAGTTGAATACTGTAATAGTGGTTGGGTTAAGCAAAGCTTTGATATGTCAAGCTTAAATATTCTCTAGAAGGATTATTTGTAAATAAGTGGAACTTTGTGCCTCCTAATGATTTACAAAAAGATCAAAATCATGTCAAGATTTACTGAGAATTGTACTGATATTGGAAACTGAAGGTTTCTAAAAAATTTACAGGAAACTAATACAGAGTTTAGAGTTTATAGCTAGTAACCAAATACAGAATGCTATAAGATAGCTGATGAGATCTTATTTTTGATTTTCTCAAATAAATAAAGGCTCTTGGTGATTCCATCAAGACAATTTTGCCTGTAGGACAATAACATGTGTTTTTATCTCCATGAACATATGTTTGCAATTGCACCCATACAACTTTTTTAGGAGGAGAAAGTTTCCTGGCCTCTGAAATAATATTAGTACTGCCATAGCGGAATCTGAAGCCAATGAGATAGGAAGCACATAAAGCCTTCTAAAAGAAACAGATTGATGAAATAGTCAAGGATGATGGGAGACATGGGGGCTAATAGACATGTCATATCTTCTTACAAATGTTCTCACCATCAAAAAATCACTAATGTGCCTTTGACTGCTATGGTTAGGTATCAGATATTCCCAGATCTGGGTCACAAAGGAGCTCATAGTGTAAGAGGGTGGGCTTTTAAATAAGTAGACAGATTAGTAGACTTAATTTGCCAGTCCAAAAGTATTGGAGCACTAGAAAAATCTAAATTTGAATCTTGGCTCTGTTACATAAAATGTGATTTTAGGATTATATATATTTTCATTTTAATGGGCTTCAGTTCTATCTCAGGTAATAATAGCATTAAACCTTTCAGGTAGAAATCCTAGGGATTATCTATCTTGTCTCATTTTCCCTCACCCTTTATCTTTTATTTATTTATTTATTTATTTATTTATTTATTTATTTATATTGGAGTTCAATTTGCCAATATATAGCATAACACCCAGTGCTCATCCTGTCTAGGGTCCCCCTCCGTGCCCATCACACAGTCACCCCAACCCCCTGCCCACCTCCCTTTCCACTACCCCTTGTTCATTTCCCAGAGTTAGGAGTCTCTCATGCTCTGTCTCTCTCACTGATATTTTCACTCATTTTCTCTCCTTTCCCCTTTATCCCCTTTCACTATTTTTTATATTCCCCAAATGAATGAGACCATATAGTGTTTGTCTTTCTCCGATTGACTTATTTCACTCAGCATAATACCCTCCAGGTCCATCCACATCGAAGCAAATGGTGGGTATTCATCCTTTCTAATGGCTGAGTAACATTCCATTGTATACATAAACCACATCCTCTTTATCCATTCATCTTCCGATGGACACCGAGGCTCCTTCCACAGTTTGGCTATTGTGGACATTGCTGCTATAAACATCGGGGTGCAGGTGTTCTGGCGTTTCACTGCATCTGTATCTTTGGGGTAAATCCCCAGCAATGCAATTGCTGGGTCGTAGGGCAGATCTATTTTTAACTCTTTGAGGAACATCCACACAGTTTTCCAGAGCGGCTGTTCCAGTTCACATTCCCAACAGTGCAAGAGGGTTCCCCTTTCTCCACATCCTCTCCAACATTTGTTGTTTCCTGTCTTGTTAATTGTCCCCATTCTCACTGGTGTGAGGTGGTGTCTCATTGTGGTTTTGATTTGTATTTCCCTGATGGCCAGTGATGCGGAGCATTTTCTCATGTGCTTGTTGGCCATGTCTATGTCTTCCTCTGTGAGATTTCTGTTCATGTATTTTTTTTTTCTGTTCATGTCTTTTGTCCATTTCATGATTGGATTGTTTGTTTCTTTGCTGTTGAGTTTAATAAGTTCTTTATAGATCTTGGAAACTAGCCCTTTATCTGATACGTCATTTGCAAATATCTTCTCCCACTCTGTAGGTTGTCTTTTAGGCTTGTTGACTGTTTCTTTTGCTGTGCAGAAGCTTTTTATCTTGATGAAGTACCAATGATTCATTTTTGCTTTTGTTTCCTTTGCCTTCATGGATGTATCTTGCAAGAAGTTGCTGTGGCCAAGTTCAAAAAGGGTGTTGCCTGTGTTCTCCTCTAGGATTCTGATGGATTCTTGTCTCACATTTAGATCTTTCATCCATTTTGAGTTTATCTTTGTGTCTGGTGTAAGAGAATGGTCTAGTTTTATTCTTCTGCATGTGGCTGTCCAATTTTTCCAGCACCATTTATTGAAGAGACTTTCCTTTTTCCAGTGGATAGTTTTTTCTGCTTTGTCGAATGTTAGTTGATCATAGAGTTGAGGGTCCACTTCTGGATTCCCTATTCTGTTCCATTGATCTATGTGTCTGTTTTTGTGCCAGTACCACACTGTCTTGATGACCACAGCTTTGTAGTACAACCTGAAATCTGGCATTGTGATGCCCCCAGCTATGGTTTTCTTTTTTAATATTCCCCTGGCTGTTTGGGGTCTTTTCTGATTCCACACAAATCTTAAGATGATTTGTTCCAACTCTCTGAAGAAAATCCATGGTATTTTGATAAGGATTGCATTGAATGTGTAAATTGCCCTGGGTAGCATTGACATTTTCACAATATTAATTCTTCCAATCCATGAACATGGAATATTTTTCCATCTCTTTGTGTCTTCCTCAATTTCTTTCAGAAGTGTTCTGTAGTTTTTAGGGTATAGATCCTTTACCCCTTTGGTTAGGTTTATTCCTAGGCATCTTATGCTTTTGGGTGCAATTGTAAATGGGATTGACTCCTTAATTTCTCTTTCTTCAGTCTCATTGTTAGTGTATAGAAATGCCACTGATTTGTGGGCATTGATTTTGTATCCTGTCACACTCCGAATTGGTGTATGAGTTCTAGCAATCTTGGGGTGGAGTCTTTTGGGTTTTCTATGTACAGTATCATGTCACCCGTGAAGAGGGAGAGTTTGACTTCTTCTTTGCCAATTTGAATACCTTTTATTTATTTATTTATTTATTTATTTATTTATTTATTTATTTATTTTTGCCTGATTGCTGAGGCTAGGACTTCTAGTACTATGTTAAATAGCAGTGGTGAGAGTGGACATCCCTGTCGTGTTCCTGATACCTTACCTCCTATTTAGCAGTAAGTCCTGTTGTCTCTTCTTTCTTTCTCTCTTTCTCTCTCTCTCTTTCTTTCTTTCTTTCTTTCTTTCTTTCTTTCTTTCTTTCTCTTTCTTTCTCTAATATTGGTAGATTTATTTATTTATTTCAGAGAGAGAGAGAGAGAGAGAGAGAGAGAGAGAGGGTGAGAGAGAGAGCACGAGCTGGAGGGGCAGAGGGAGAGGGAGAGAGAGCCTCAAGTAGACACCACACTGAGCAGGGAGCCTGATATAGAGTTCGATCTCACCACCATGAGATCATGACCTGAGCCAAAACCAAGAGTCAGACACTTTACTGACTGAACCACCCAGATACCTTTGTTGGCTGTACTTTCTTTTTTTTTTTTTTAATTTTTATTTATTTATGATAGTCTCTCACACACACACACACACACACACACACACACACACACAGAGGCAGAGACATAGGCAGAGGGAGAAGCAGGCTCCATGCACTGGGAGCCCGACGTGGGATTCGATCCCGGGTCTCCAGGATCGCGCCCTGGGCCAAAGGCAGGTGCTAAACTGCTGCGCCACCCAGGGATCCCCTGTACTTTCAAATAGATGTGAACACTTCTCTGCCTTGCACAGTTACTGCTAAATCCAAAGCACCAACATCTCTTGCTTACAAAATTAGCCCCTGAACTACTACTTTTGTCTTGCCCTCTTCTTGGATGAATACCAGATTGATCCTTTAAGTGTGCATTGGATTATACTACTCCCCTACTCTGACCCTCCAGTTCCTGCCCATTGCATTGGAATACCACACAACCTCTTCTCCATGCCCTTCATAGCTCCCTGAAAACTTGCCCCTGTCTGCCCTCATCTCTGGTCACATCTGACCCTCTTTTCCTTCCAAATTTTATTCACTCCACTGCAGTCATCCACAACTAGAAGCTTGTTAAACTCATTTCTTTCTCAGGGGATGTTCTTACTCCATTTCCACAGGCCTGGCATCTTATTACATAAACTCTATGGCTAGCTCAAGTGCTACCATCTTGAAAAGGCTTTTCCCACCCTGTCTAAAATAGCTTGGTATCTCTCAATCCTCTTGCCCTGTTTTATTTTCTTCATGGCAAGACTGAAATTTTATTATTTTTAAAAATATTACTTCTTCCTTACTAGAAGGTAAGTTCCATAAGGATGGACTTTGTCTTGTTCATTATTCTGAGCACATAATGAATAAATATTTGTCAAATGAATAAGTAATTTTTAAACGAGGTGATGATATTTTCTTTTAGATTTTATGATGATGGAATACGAGAACATACACAAGTCTATATATACTTTAAGACTGTAAAGTACTAAAATATTAGTTATTCAGAGACCTATAACTAAAATGATTGTAAGGCATACCAAGTATTTGGACATAGTATTGATAAGCATCTCCATGAGCTGAGACTTAGGTCTTATATTTAATTCTAATTTCTGTCTTAAGAGAAAATGAGTGAGTTTTATTCAGTTGGCCAAGTACTCATGACTTACTCTTCACAATTAGACTGGTTTATGCATTTTGACTTGTTATTATACTCCAGCGATTACAAAATGTCTTATCCCTCTGGGAGGTTGGGGATACAGTGGAATATTTTGTTTGCAATAATGCTGTCCATTACACAGCAATGTTTTCATCCTTTCCATCAGTTCAATGGGAGTAGCCTTTACTAGTTCTTCAGTTCACCCGACAAACGTGCACAAATTCTGCAAAGTCCTCAGTTCTCTTCCTACAAATTCTGAAAACACAATTTAGCATTATATGAGTAATGATACTTCTTGGGACAAGTGTGGGAGTAGCGGTTTGACCTACCAATACAATATTGGTAGTGCGTTCCTTGGATTTGCTGCTTAGTAGGGCTCTCCAAATTCCCATCTTGTTCAAAATCCCAGAGATCAGTGCAGATAGTTTTGCGAGATTTGGCAAATGAAAATATAGAATGGCCAGTTAATTTGAGTTTTAGATAAACAAGTGCTTTTCTGGTATAAGTATGTTGGGGTCATATTTATGTAGAAAATTATTTATTGTTTATTTGTAATTCATGCATAAATGGGCAACATGCATTGTATTTGGCAACTCTACATGTAGGATAGCCAGTGGCATCATTTCTGATACTATCACCAGTTCTTTGGTTCAGACCACAGCACAGTGTGCCAGCCTCAGTGTGTGCAGCTAGATTGCTCAGACTGTTGGATGCGTTATGGTTGTTGAGGTGGGCCTCCTCCACTGTGTCCCAAGTAACAAGAATACTTACTGTCCCTTCTTTCATCTATGTGACTTTAACATATATTTCCTTGTACTTGGGTGACTTTGAGTGGGGAATAGACATCAAGAAGAATCTTCCCCATGATTTCCAGTGAATTCTGAATGTTTCTTGGCATTTCCATGACAAACTCGATCACAGTGGATTAAGTGATCAGTTACTGCTCCCAGGATTTCTGTCATCTGGTTTGAAGGTCAGAGGTGGACTTTCTGTAAAGCTAATGAAACTAGGGTCTTCAACTTGGGTAGGTCTCTTCTAAGACCCAATACCTAGTTTTGCATTATTTTTCTTAAAATTGTCCCCCACTTCACCACCCCAAACTGTATAAGCTTCAGCTTCTCAAAAACCTGGATCCTATTCCCCACATCACACCATCATCTTGGGATAAGAATCCTTGCACAGTGACTCTAGAGAATTGCTGCTTTGGATGATTTTTGGATAAGATATTCAAATTTGCAAGGTAAATATTTTACACACAACCAAGCTGCATTTGCTTATTTTATGTCCTAGGCAACTCAATTCATTTTGGTTACTGGCTTATTTCCTTTCCCAATGGCCAAAGCTGTCACATTATGCTCTCATGAACATGGGGCAGGAATTTAATGGTCAAACAGATCCTTAAATTTCCTTTTCGCTGGGCAGTACCTAATTCAACATCTCTGCAACTCATTGTAGTTTATTCCAGTTTCAGAGCAAAATTCTGGCTCTCTAGGAGGAAGCTTTAATGCTCTTTGGTTGAGAACTTTAGTTTATCCCATCATTATTATATCCCTTAATTTAAAAGCCTTTCATTGTACTTCCTCCAGTACCCAACCCCCAGCTATGACAGCAGACATCTCCCACAGCCTTGCAGAATACCAGCAATATGGACACAAATCCTGGAGGTGGCCCCTCGATTTCCTCAGACCCCCAAGTGTATTATGAACCCGAGATGGCCTGGGCCCTGTTTCTGGGGATATTTTCAGTTTCCCGAAGGAGGGACTGGAAAGAGATTATGTTGGAGTCACCTGGGACCCATCCTTGGACCTTCTCTCTATTTTTAGGTACTCTCATTCCCTTGGTGATCTCATCTTTGTGTCATGGCTTTAAAAAGCATCCCAACACTGACAATTCCCTAGTTTACATCTGAGGAGTAATTGGAGGGTTTAGAGTAAAGAAGTGATGAGATACAATACAGACTTAAAGGATCAGCTCAGAATTTCTCCCCTGAACTCAGAACTTATTCAACTTTCCACCTGGAGGTCCACTAGGCATCAGTGAAAATTAATAAAAGGAAACCTCACTGAGAATAGAGTCGAAGGCCAGCAGGGGGAGCTCTGAGGTCCAGCACTGGATGTCAATTGCATATCCAAAAGGAATAGACCTTGCAGGTGGACACTGCTTTACTATCCCAGCAGGTGGAAGGAAGATTTCTTCTGGCCCTGGCAACAGCCCAGCCAATGAGAGACAGTCACAGCTCAGCCAATGAGGGGCTACTATACTTGCAACTTCCAGTTTACTCCAATGGACATTTAGTTTATAATCACCCCCTTTCCTCTATAAAAAAAGGGATCCTGTCCTTTGTTCTCTGGACTGCCTGTGGTTTTGCTGTAGTTTGTTTGCTCTGGGTTGCAGTTCTCAGCTATTCCTGAATACACCCATTTTTTTTTTTTTTTGCTGGTAAAATAACTGACAGCTTTATTTTTAAGGTTAACACATTTCAGACATGTGTCCAAAACTTAGCTCCTGATCTTACCTCCAAATGTACTCTTTCTTCAGTTTTCCATCTCAATAAACGGCAACACCATTCTCCTAGATGCTCAGGCCAAAAATCCTGGAGTCATTTCTGACTCTTCTCATTATCATATCATGTGTTCAAACTATCTAAATAAAAATCTATCTACTAAATACTCTTTGTCTCTACCTTCAAAATATATCCAGAATATATCTCTCATCAGCTTCGCTGCAAATACCTGGTCCAAGACATGTCACCTCTCACTTGATTGTAGTAGCAGCCTCTTACCTGGTCTCCCAGCTTTAGTCTGTACTCAGTATACAAGTCAGAGTAGTCCTTTCAGCACACAAATCAGAGGTTATATCCAGCACTCAGAAACCTTGAAGAGCTCCCACATCACTAGGAGTAAAAGACCAAGTCCTGTAATGGTTCACAAGGCAGTACCTTATCAGACTCCCAGCAACTGCCCTGACTTTATCTCCTAATACTTTTCCCCATCACTCACTCTGCTCTAGCCATGCTGACTTCGGTATTGCTTTTGACATGACAAGCCAGGCACATTACCTATTCAGTGCCTTTGTCTTTTCTGTCCTGTCTTCCTGGATTTCTTTTCCCTCAGATTCCTTCCTTCCTTCCTTCCTTCCTTCCTTCCTTCCTTCCTTCCTTCCTTCTTTCTTTCCTTCTTTCTTTCTTTCTTTCTTTCTTTCTTTCTTTCTTTCTTTCTTTCTTTCTTCTTTCTGTGTGTGTGTGTGTGTGTGTGTGTGTGTGTGTGTTCGGCAGGTTCCATGAACACTCCCATGTATTTTCTCAAATTTTCCTCTCTCGGTGATCACTCTTTTTAAAATTATAACCTCCCCCATTCCTTATTCTTTGTTTTAATTTTTCTACATAGCATTCATTACCTCTAACATAAATACTTATTTCAATTTTTTTTTTTACTGTACCTCCCCTAATTAAAATATCAGCTCCATGAAATCAGGGATTTTTTAATTGTTTTGGTCACTTGTAATCTTAGCATTTAAAATAATGCCTAGTACAAGGGAGGCACTCAGTAAATATTCAATGACTGAATAAAATAGGAGAGGAAAGCTTGAAACATTTACTTAATGTGTCTCCTCAGTAATTCTTAAAGGGTTCAACAGCAGTCAACTTTTCTTTCACTTCTGTGTTTTTTTCTCCTAGCATCTAAAACCTAATGTCTCTGAGCTAAGCCATTAAGGGAATTCTAGATAGCTCTTCACAGATCTCATATTGTTTTTACTGAACTCCAAAAAGACCTTACATTTGGTACCAAGGATGGCATATAGTCACTGATGATGATGGTGGCATTTCCAGGATCTGTGCTCAGTTACATAGATTTTTGTTCATTTCTAAAGGCCTATTTCTAAGGGCATATTTATGAGGGTATAGATTCAGTCCTGCATCAACTAAAGATCTCATATTGAAAGGACATTATTTATATTTCTCCAAAGTCTGGTCAAAAGCGACTTTGTTTCAATTAAATTGACTGATAACTCTAGGTAAAACATCTCACTAGAATATTTTCCTGGTATCCAATTAGCAGTACCTATTAAAGATGACCGTCTTCAAAAAATTCCCATATCAGCCAGAGTAGTTCTTTCAGGACACAAGTCAGAGCATGCCATCCACCACTCAAAAACTTTGAAGAGCCACCACATCACTAGGAACAGAAGGCCAAGTCCTATAATGGTGGTCAGTGAGTCAGTGCACTAAAGTGAGCATTTTAGTAGAGAAGGAAAAGTCCTGTTATGTTGTACTTTCCACACTCACATTCATATAGCAATAATAACAATACAGTCGACCCTTGGACAACACAGGGGTTGGGGCACCAGACTCTGTGACCCTTGTAGTTGAATCTACATATAACTTTTGGTTCCCAATACACTTAGCTACTGATAGTCTACTATCAAACCAGAAGCTTACCAATAATATAAACAACAAATTAACACCTATTTTTGTATATGTGTTATATACAGTATTCTTAAAGTAAGATAAAGAAAAGAAGATATTATTAAGAAAATCATGAGGCAGAGAAAATAGTTGTACTATACTGTAGTTATTTTTAAAAGTCAGCATGTGACTGGACCCACACAGTATGAATCCGTGTTGCTCAAGACTCGATTGTAATACTGAATGAAAGGGGGAGAAGTGTTAATGAATGAAGAATGTAGAAAGGTAGCTCAAAATGGAGAAACATCAAACAGAAGCACCCAGAGGTAGGTAAATCAGGAACAGAATGCATAAATACCTACTTTTGTTTGCAATGGAGAATGAACCGTGGTGAGTCAGGGTACTAAAGTGAGCATTTCAGTAGAGAAGGAAAGTCCTGCTATGTTGTGCTTTCCATACCCATATTTCCATGTTCTGAAGGGTTAGAAGTACTTTTCTTCCAAAGGGGACACTTCTGTGAGGGTACAGCAAGGGTCTCATTTCGTGATATTCTACAGCTGCTATCTGGACACTTTGGGTTTCTTGTTTTCAGGGACCAATAGACGAGAAGTAGAGTCCTCATCTTGGCAAAGTAGCTGGCTCTGATCAGCATAGGGGGCAGTACTACAGGAAGGATGACACCCAGGTGATTCTACTTGGGTGTCTACTGTACCATGTCCAGGTGTGATGGTAAGTGGAGAAGTGCAGCAGCCCTTGGCTGTTGAGGGCATGGTGAGTGAGGGTCCAGATCCGGCAGATATGAGGGTCTAGGGCATGCCACTGGATAAGCCATAATGCCAGTAGAGGTGTGGCCTCGGTAGAGAAGAATCTAGACTGGTAGAGGAAAGGAGATGATGAACATCAGTTGCACCTAAAGAAGACAATCTGAAGACCAGATTCAGGAGCAGGAACTATCCTTCATTCCAATGACTCTCCTCTTCTTGGCTTTCCCCAGGAAGAGACACTTGGTGGAAGAGTGGGAAGACTGCTCTCTCAATGTATATGAAGAAGTGGAACCAAGTGGCACAAAGGATATGCTGTGGTGGACATGGAGATGTGCACCCCAGGCTCCTTTCTGGGAGGTTTTGTCTCCAGCTGTTGGTATCTTCAGCAGATGGCCTCTAGGTCTCAGCATCTTCAGGGGTCAGCCATCCCTCAGGTGGACCCTGATGACTGATGGAGGGAAGAGGTAAAGGCCCAGCCATTTTAGCCCTGAGCAGGGTAAGTCTGACAGGCTCCAGAGCTCCCTGTGGGGTTGGCTAAGCCTGTCAGGTCTCTGGGTCTGGATCACAACTTGTATCTCCTTGTGCTCAAGCCTGCTCTCTCCCTCTCTTCTACAGGTGTTGGTCCCAAGGGAACACTCTACACACAGAACACTAAACTTGGTCTCAGGTCTGTGGCTGGACAACCCAAGATACAGTGTTATATGACTGGGGGCATTTTTGTAGGGTTAAAACTAGTCAAGCATTATAAAAGCCTGGGAATTTTTTATTTTTTATTTTATTTTTAGCAGATGCAGTATTCTGAGAAAGGGATTAACATGATTGAAAGTGGTGGCCAAGAAATATGATTCTTGTTGCTGTGTTGGAAGATCTGGACGTGTAAGAGGCTAAAATATAAAACAGACTGGGAATCTGTTACAGGAGTCTAGGAATGAAATCCACAGGCTAACAGAGGGTTGTAGTTGGAGGGAAAAAATATACTTAAGTTATTTTTCAAAAGAGAATTGGAAAGATTTGGTGTCAACCTGGATGTGAGGATGAAGACAAGCCAGCTAGAATAAATATTGATTCCAAAGCTGAGAGCAGAGGTGTCTGAGAGCGCCGCTGATGGGAACAGACAAAATGGAAAAAGGTTTAAGCAAGAGGATAATACCTAATTTAAAATGTCGACAAGATATTTAGGTGGAAATTTCGGCCTGCTGGGAGCCATCTGGGTTATCCAGCCATGGGAAGGAACCTCAGATACCGTGGTCAGGCTATCACCAGCAGCAGGGCTTCGTGCCCACGGCTGAACAGAGGCTGAGCTCCAGACTCACTGGGGCCTCATCTACAGACAGGATGGGGTACCTTCCATGATTTGCACAAAAGTGTTGTATGAGTGGGTCAGGGCCCTGGTCATTGTCTTGAAATCAGAGAGAGAGAGAGAGAGAGAGAGAGAGAGGTGATGAAATGTATGCATTTGATTTAGATTAGACATGGGAAGTTCTAGAAGGAGAGAAGACTTTAATAAGTTAGAATTCAGTAGGGTCAGGAATGAGGCAGGTCACTTAAACCTTCGTAGTCTCCTCTTCCTTATTTGTGTGGCAGGATAGTTTGCTCCTCTCTATTGCTCTGCAGCATCCTCATGCCAAGATATAATGACCAGATGAGATATTTGGCAAGGCAGCAAAGGTTAGAGGTGGAGGCTCTTAGCGTCATACTGACCAGACGTCTGTATGAAGTGATCCAACGTAGTAATGGCAACACTTACCTTACAGGTCCTTTGCAGGGCCGACCACTTTTCTTTGTCTTGTCCTCACACGTGCAGGGTCTAATGATCCTGACATATCCACAGAGGGAGAAACAGATGGAACGCAGAGGTGCATGTTGCCTTCAAGAGGAAGATGGGACTCCAGGGAGCCAAGGCACGAAATGTACAGATCAGTAGCACTGCCTTGTAACCACATACCTAAGGAGCCACCCAGGAAAATTTGTACCCACTTGTCAGCATTTTTTTTTTTTTTTGGTAGCAGTGACACTGATGATTTGTCCCTGATCTCAGTCAGGCCCTGAAGGCTCTGCGGGTGGGCTGGTCACACATCAAGACTAAGCCTGTGTGACCAGCAGGGTATACGAAGTCCAGGCTGGGACTCCCTTTGGGTTCACTGTGTGGTTGTGTTCCATGCACACACCAGTGGTCCTTGATCTAGAAAGAAGCACATCCTGGCTCTGTTCCCTAAGGGAGGACAATTGGAGCCCAAGCCTCGTTCCTCCAGAGCTTGTTGGGATGTATATCTTCATTTAATCCTGCACTATATTGGATCCCTTTCCTGTACTCAACCATACATTCCTAAACTTTGTCATTTTGGTGTGTTGTTCTGTTTTTTAAAGATTTTATTTATTTGACACACAGAGAGAACACAAGCAGGGGGAGCAGCAGGCAGAGGAAGAGGGAGAAGCAGATTCCCTGCTGAGAGCCTGATTCGGGGCTCCATCCCAGGACCCTGGAGTCATGACTTAAGCCAAAGGCAGACACTTAGCAGACTGAGCCACCAGGTGCTGCAACAATATCATTTTGATCCTGCCTGTAATTAGGGCAGGACAGAGATAATTAAATTAATTTACATAAATTAAATAGCTACTCGGTGTGTCCCATGCACAATTAATGTCCACAAAATGTCCATTGTTTTGAGCCCTTCCCTCACTTATAATTTCATCATAACTTATTTTTCTCACTTTTTATCTCCGACATTCTAACCCTTCTTACTAACTGGATATAAGAGCAATTGCTCTTAAAATACCCTTTGGACTCTGTTGTTTTGGAAAACACAGAAAAACACAAAGCAAATGAAAAATTCTCTGCAGTGTCACTACCAAGTATAATCACTATTAAGATATTTTCACAAATATTTCCAGTTTTTATTCCATGAATAAAACTCTCACGATTCTCTCCTTGTTCACTTGGCTCATCATTTTATAATTTTTCATGTGCCATGGTCCTAGCGTGGACTATAAAACCTGGGAGACCTCTTTACAGCAAGGAGATAGGCGTGTCTATAATCTTGCTAGAGACTCAAAATTGTTTTTGTTACTCTGAACACAAGGTGCTATATCTCACGTCTTGGGCCGAGTATCTGGGCAATGGAGTTTTCCATAATGTTGCAGACTTTGTCCCAAATAACAAAGGAAACCAACAGCAGGTACACTTCTATAGATGATCGTATTCCATCCGCACAGTGCTTTCATAAGGTTGGTATTGTTATCCTCATGTTACCGATGAGGGAGCTGAAGCCAGGAGAGGCTAAGTATCTCACTGAAGCTAGCCCAGCTGCCCCATGACTCCCTTCAAAGAAGAGCCAGCCATTGACACCTTCATGGCCATCACTTGATGGCCATCGCCATTGCCATCGCCTGTGTTGGAGCTGCCCTAGTCTCTAATCTTAGTCCTTACATTGTAGCCAAAGTGAGCCTTTAAAAAACATAAGGCAGACTGTGTTAAGCATTCTGCTGCTTAAATCCTTCACCAACAAATCCCTCTGAGTGAAAATCCAATGTAATTACTATGTCTTGTAAGGCCTTCTATGATCTGCTGCTTCTCCCTGCCCCCACTTTCCCAATCACCCCAATTTCCACTCCACTTCCTTCTCCCCCATCTCTCTCTCTTGTTCCCTGTACTCAGTGCCACCCTCCACACATACCTAAAGTGTCCCAACCTCAGGGCCTTTGCACCTGAGACATCTACTCTGCCTGAAATCTGTCACTTCATTCCCATTCTTGCTTAAATGTCACCTCCCCTCCACCCTTCCCTGGCTACCCTATTTATGATAGCACAGTCCTTAACTCTCTTTACCCTTTACCCTGCTTTATTTTTTTTCATGGTATTTATTACCACCTGACATTTATTTATCTATTTCTTCCTTTGTTTATTTTCTCTCTTTTCCTACAAGAATGTGAGCTGCTTGAGAGTGGAAACTTTGCTCTGTTTATTGTTCTATCTCCAGGTCTAAAACAGGGTCTGGCCCACTAAGGAAAATTTGATATGGAATGATAGGAAGGAAGGAAGGAGCCAGAACTCCAATTCATGTCTTTGTCCTGGGCCCAGGCTGTTTTCTTCTTGCATTTTGAGCACCTCAGAGCCACTTAAAGGGAAGAGCATACAGTACGTACCAGTGGTATGGTGGACATTTCTATTAATCTCTTTTTTTGCCTCTTGCGGAGAGTAGAATGATTGAATCTACCTTCTAATTCCTCAGAAGGTCATGCCAGCATTTGCTCTTCTTCCCTCAGGAATAAGATAACACAGAGAGAAAACAGCATCTGTAATGATGGATTCATAAGGAAGAATTGAAGGGACAATTCCTTTTTTTTTTTTTTTTTTAGATTTTTATTTATTTATTTGAGAGAGAGAGAGAGAGAGAGAGAGAGAGAATGAGAATGAGCAGGGAGAGGGGCAGAGGGAGAGGGAGAAGCAGGACTCAATCCCAAGACCCTGGGATCATGACCTGAGCTGAAGGCAGATGCTTAAGCAACTGAGCCACCTAGGGGCCCCTGAAGGGACCATTTCTATGGTGAAATTACTAGGCCTTTGAGGTCAAGGAATCCTAGCTGTGCTGTGTGACTTGGAGCAAGTTTTTTTTGTAACCTCTCCTGGGCTGGGTTTTCTCATTTCTAAAATGGGGTTAATGACTTTCCCTTAGAGTGGTAGAAGAGTCACCTTCTAAGTAAAAACAAAACAAGACAGAAAAGGCCAAAAGAACTGTCTTCCCACAAAAATTTCAGGGAGGTTTGGAGAGAGTTAGATACTCCATCTTTGAGATCGAAGTAACAGAGCATTAAGAGATCAAAAGCAAAAGCTAATTTAGCACAGTGGTTAATCACTCTGCTTTAGCAGATAGTAGCAGGGCCTTTAGCAGAGGCGTCCCATAGCTTTCATAAGTGGTGGCACCGCTGGTGCAGATATTGCCCCTAAACAGCTGGGCCTGGCACCAAAGCAAGGGGAATTCACACAATTTCAGAGCCAATGAAGGTGGTGGGCACCACCTTCACAAATGTCTCCATCTCTGCCCCCTCCTCGCCCCCCGCAGGATCACATCCCTCCCCCTGTTTCCCATCCCCTCCTCCCCGACCCCCTCCTTTTTCCCATCCCCTCCCTCCTCTTCATTCATGTAGGCATGAGATTTGCTCTCCAGGATTTAGATTGTACTGGTGGGGATATAGACATACTACGTCAATAATAATATTTTAAATAGAGCATTAAACACATACATAGCATTTGGTGTATATATACCGCCTCATTTAATTATTAATCTCCCTTAAAGAAAGTATATTATTTCTGTATTAGACTGGAGGGAAATGTGGCCAAGAAGGGAGAATAACTTGCTCAAGGCCTTGTAACTCATAAGTGATAGTGTCAGAACCTGAACCCAGGTCTCTGTGGCTCTGAGACACAAGTGTTCTAAAGTCACGCAGATTTGATGGGTGGAATCAGTATGCCTTAATTATTGATGGGCTGTGGCGGGGGTGGGGGTGGGGGGCTGGGGGCTGTGAGCAGGAGAAGCGGTCTAGAATAATTTCTAGGTTTCTGATTTGGGTGGTCTGTCGGAAAGTTAGTGGTGCCCTATCCAGGATAGGGAGACCCTGCCTCCTATAAATAGTTCCAGTCCCTAATTAGCATCAAGATAATTTTTTATGTTAAAAATGAGATTTTGGCCAGAGTTACTGGAATTCTTGTTTTAATCCTTCACTTGGTTTTGCCTCCAGTAGACTGGCTAAATTGTGAATCAGAGACCTCTCATTAATTTAAAACTGTCTTGAACGCAAAATAGTCAAACTATGAAGCTAATGAATGAGCTGCGTTCCTGTTACCTTTATACTCATTCCCCCAGAGTCTTTTTCCCTGACGGTCAGCAGGTATCATGTTATGGCAGTGAAAGCTATTAGGTAGTGCTTGTAGTCTGAAAAGCAGAAAAGTCAAGCATGCTGGAGGAGCCCTGGCCTATTAAGGAGAGAGAAGTCTGGTTCTGATTACCGATAATTATAGATAAGCTGGAGCCGACAGTCATTTTCTGACCACAAACTCAAATCAATCAATTAAAAACTGCATGTAGCTGTACCACGGCTAATCAGTCCCAGGCACTTCAGGATGATCCATTAAGTCCTACCTCGACCATGTCATGGTTGCTGTGTTCCATCTGCTACTCCGACAGTAGATCAAATACACACCTCATTTTATACTCTCCGACTAATCAAGAATGCTGTTAACAGTGTCAGCCTTCCATCCACTTACTGAAATCACCCGCCTTGTACAAGAAGTTCAGGGACTGAGTCATCATTTCCTTTTCTGAAGCCAGGCGTGCAAACCTAAGAAAAATGGTTACTCGCAAAGCAAAAGCAACCGTTGTCGAAGCATTTCCCTTGCTGCGTTGCCCACTTAGGTAAACAGAGGAGGGCGGGGCTTCCAGAGGTGGGTGGCTGTGGCCTTCCATGGGACCCAGAAGGTGGTCGCACAAAGAAGAGGTATTTGGGGGAAGTGAGGTTTAGCTTCAAAACATGGCCTGTGGAGAAGGCTAAATCTTGGTCACTGCCTTGCTTCCTTGGGAAGCCAAGGGTAAATCATGGCTTCCCAAGGAAGAAGATTTCTTTTTTTTTTTTTTTTTTAAGATTTTATTTATTTATTCATGAGACACACAGAGACAGGCAGAGAGAGAAGCAGGCTCTATGCAGGGAGCCCAACGTGGGCCTTGATCCTGGGACTTCAGGATCACACCCTGGGCTGAAGGCAGGTGCTAAACCACTGAGCCACCCAGGGATTCCCCCAGGAAGCAGATTTCAATGCAATCTAATGAAGAAGGCTTTTATTCAGAGGTGGCAAACCAGTAGCCCGTCCATTAAAAACCACGAGGCAGACATGGCTTGTGGCTTGTGGGACCCCCCAGAGTGTTTAAGATAAAATCTGAACAGGTTGCCAACATTTAGGATCAAGGAGTTGTACAAGATCTTACATTGGTGGCCTGTTGTTGTTGTTGTTGTTGTTGTTGTTATTGAAACTCTGAAAGATTCAGAGACTTGGAGCCCAAACTCTCCCACCCCCAGCCCCAGCTGGAGGCTGTTTCCTTTGGAAAGAACTTGTTCTTTCCAGCTCACCGCATTCCCCACAACCTTCTTTGGACCTACATCAGCCTCCTTCACTCATTTATGTTAACTTCCTGGCTCTTGCAGCTTTTTTGAAATTGTGATCCATACTAAATACCAAAGCACTTTAGGAAGTGAAGATCGCTCTGCCCTTTGAGATGCTCAATGAGGGTCTTGAAGATTGCTTGATGAGGATAGAGCAGAGGGTGTACCCTTGGCAAAAGCAACAGTGTCCCTGCTCTGGGCCCCATTTTGTAAGAGGGCCCATCCTTGGCCTTCCTCCAAATGTGCTTAACCCATGGGGATAGTGGCCCCTGTTCTCCTGGGGACGAGTTCTCCTAGATCTTCAGACATTTACTCCTCACTCCAGACACCCAAGCTTTCCCATGCTTGTCCTCTTGAACATGGGCTGTGCTGCTGCTGATGTACTGGCTCCTGGGTGTGTGGGATGAGCAAGGGAAGGCTGTTCAGTAGGAAGGATGTATTTAGTGCTTGGATATGTGGGGTTTGGGGCCCACAGACCAGAGACCCCTTGCAATGTAGGACAGGACTTGAGGTGGGCAAAGAAGGTGAGCCGGGGTCCTATGTACTTCTTCCCAGGGTTTATCCTGAGCTCATATTTAAAGTGCTGTGTCCCTAAAATTCTCTTATGTTCCAGCAGTGGCACAAATCCTGTGCTTGGGAAAGCACTGGATAGAAGGAGGTCTCAAGAGGGGCAAGTACATACCACTCTAGAATACGATAGCTTTCCTTGGCAAGAAGAAAAGAAGAAGCACTATGTGTTAGAGTACCTCCAGGCCACTTATATTACTTCTTTTCCTATTTATGAAGTATTAAGTCATAGGATGTGGTACTGCCCTGGCTGTTTTGGAACGTGTAGCCTTTAAAGCTGGACAGCATGCTATTCTCTTTGGAGCATTATTGCTGAATTCTCATGGCTCTTCTTTACTTTATCTGATCATGGGCACCTCGGCTCTGCCTCTGTTTCCAGTTGATCTAACCCCCTTTGGTGGGACACCCCTCCCACCCCCTCTTATGATCAAGAGCTTTTGGTTCTAGGACAAGAAGAACCATTTGCCAAAGCAGCCTGGAGTTCACAGGGTTCCCACAGCTTCTTGTCTTTAAAAGAGGCGACCAGGCCCATGACTCCCACTTGTTTGCCAGATGAAAATGGCTTTCTCATCCAAAGGCCATCACGAGGTGGCGGTGTTACCATAGAGCGTGCCTCCTCCATTAGGGCATTTCATTTTGGTGACTTTTGCATCATCCCTCAGGTTATAATAAGAAACACATTATCTTTTGAGTAAAAACAACAGCAACCTGATCAATTGGGCAAATCTGATTAAATTCGTTTTCATCAAATTTAACTTCAGGCAAATGGATGGGATGAATAAATTGGCCAGGTGCTAAATTAGCCAAATCCTGATGAACAAACGGGGTTGGGCTTACAAACACAGCCATGGGCTATCAGGGTTACACCATCCCTTACAGCTGCCAGAAAGGAGAGCCATGCTCCCAGTGTTCAAAAATGCCCCGTGTCAACACTTTTCCTTTATCTCCCATCATTTTGGCCATGCTAAGACTCACTACACCATCAAGTAAACTTCAGTATTTGGCCACAAATCACAGAGTTGTAGAGACGTTAATAGCAAGTGGACTATCATCACTTTCCATAATGAGAGTAATAGAAAACAGATATCAAAAAGTCACTTCTTTGATTGCCAACTTATTCTTGCCATCTCATTTGACCTTAGGAAGAAAATACAATCCTGCCTATGGCAGTATTGGCTTATTCACTTGTTGAAAGGACTGCAACTTGTCATGAATACACAATTTGTGTTTGGGCGTTTACCACAGCCAGTCCTAAAGGAGTTTTTTTTTTTTCCATTCAAAATTAAAAAAAAAAGATATTTTGCTATTAGTTTCTTTGTTCATTATCATTCTCCAAAATGATGTATTTAGAAAATGTTAGAAATCATTCCAAGTATCACTGTATTATTTTGCATAGGGAGGAAGTTATTCTAAAAATTACAGAAGGCAGTGTGCTTCCATCCCCCCTTTGTGGATTCTCAACCTGGGCTGCACATTGGAATCATCTGGAAAAGGAAAAATAGGATGAAATCAGAGAGGAAAGCAAACCATCAGAGACTTTTAACTTTAGGAAACAAACTGAGAGTTGCTGAAGGGGAGGTGGGTGGGGGGATGGTGTAACTGGGTGATGGGCATTAAGGAGGGCACTTGATGATGGGACACCTGGGTGGCTCAGTGGTTGAGCATCTGCCTTCGGCTCAGGGCATGATGCCAGGGTCCTGGGATGGAGTCCCGCATCAGGCTACTCTTAGGGAGCAGGGAGCCTGTGTCTCCCTCTGTCTACATCTCTGCCTTTCTCTCTGTGTCTCTCATGAATAAATAAATAAAATCTTTTTTTATATATATAAAAAAGGGAAGGCACTTGATGGAATGAGCACTGGGTGTTGTCTGCAACTGATGAATCACTAAACTCCACCTCTGAAACTAATAATACACTCCATGTTAGTTAATTGAATTTAAACAAAAAATTAAAAAAATAAAAATGCTTATTGTTGGGTTTCCAACCCAGACTGATTTTATTGGTCTGGGTGTGGCATGGGCATTAGCAATTTTAAAAGCTCTCCAGGTGATTCTAACTTTAGGTAACATTTGAGAACCACTGATCTAGTATTGCCTGGTGATTCGCAAACTTTAAAGGGCATATGAGGGGGATCCCTGGGTGGCTCAGTGGCTTAGCGCCTGCCTTTGGTCCAGGGCACGATCCTGGAGTCCCGGGATCGAGTCCCACATCAGGCTCCCTGCATGGAGCCTGCTTCTCCCTCCTCCTGTGTCTCTGCCTCTCTCGCTCTATGTCTATCATAAATAAATAAATAAATCTTTAAAAAATAAAAAAAAAAATAAAGGGCATATGGATCTCCTGGAGAACTTGTTAAAACACAGATTGCTGGTCTGCACTCCTAGAGATCCTGATTCTCCAGGTCTGGGGTAGAGCTCAGAAATGTGATGCAGGTGATGCTGGTGATTGCCATACCTCGAGGAGCATTGGGGTAGCTCATTTATCTTTTCCTGGAGGCAGAACAGGCAAAGACTCTTGAGGAAAGTGAAATGTCAAATGTGTTCACCAGACTCTTTTAAAGGGACTCTCTTAAATCCTATAAGGGAACGCATCAGATGTGTTAGATTGTATTGGAGGAGGTGCCAAGCCAGTAAACAAACTCCCGAAACTCTGTGGGATTGTTTTAATAACTGGAATGTCAACACAAAGCTTAATTTATGTAGGAAGAAAACTGGGAATTAACAAAAAGAAAATCTGATCACATGGACTAAAATTTCAAATTGCTTTCTAATCCAATGCCAAGTAGAAACAGAGGAAGGAATTAGGACAAGAATATGAGGGACAAGAGAAGGAAATCTTTATCATACAATCCCATGCAAATTTTTTCTAGGTGTCTCCCCACTTGGATTTTAGATCTAGACAGGCTTCAGCTTGATTTTTGTTGTGAGATTACTAGTTTTATAACTTGATAGGCTGACCAACCATCTCAGTTTATCAAGGACTTCTCCGTTATAGCACTGGAAGACTTGCACACTGGAAAATCCCAGTCTTTTGCCCCCTGGGATGGTTGGTCAACCCTGAAATGAGCAAGCAATTTAATCACTCCGAAGCTCAGTCTTTACTATAAAAAATGGATGATAATGCTTATCTCAGGGAGTTGCTGAGAGGATTAAAAGCCATACAGTGTGAAGCACTCTGTACGAACCTGGCTTTAAAGAGAAGTCAAAAAATAGTGGCTTTGACTAATAACTTTTTCCTGGCTGTAAAGCTTTGGAATGGGAGGCTCCTTACACCAAAAACCTGTGCCAAGTGCTTTAGGAAGTACCTATTTTGGTCTCATGGAGTGTTTGGTGATGACAAGGAATAATGGTTTTCTAGACCGAAGGAGAGTTCTGAGCATTTGCTAGTTAACTCTCAAAGTCTTCCAGTGATAAAATTTGATCTATATCAGATATGTGCTGAACCTAAAATTTAACTTTATAGAAATTCTCTGATAACTGCACACAGTTGCCAAGTTTAAGAAAACCCAGTAGCAGAATTCTGACTTATTTTTATTTATTTTTGAGAGAGAGAGAGAGAGAGAGAGAGAGCATGAGCACATGAGAATAGGAGCAGAGGGAGAGGCAGAGGGAGAAGGAGAGAAAGAATCCCAGGCTGGCTCCATACTGAGCGTGGAACCCAATGCAGGGCCCAATATCAGGACCCTAAGATCATGACCTGATCCAAAATCAAGAGTCCAATGCTCAATTGCCTGAGCCATCTGGGTGCCCCAGTACCAGAATTCTGACTTAAAGCAGATGGATTTGGTCGTGTTTGTTCACATTATGAAGATCCTTCTTTCATTCATCATGGGGTCCCTCTCAGTGACTCGCTCCACTAGTGACTTTCTGTGCTCATGGGATACTATGTGCTGCCCAGCATGGTAGCCACTAGCCACATGCAACTATAGACCATTGGAATGTGGCTTTGGCAATTTAGGAATAAAATTTTAAATTTCATTTAATTGTAATTAATGTAAATTGGGATTGCCTGCCTGTGGTTAGTGGTTGTATCAGAGGAGGAGGGGCTCTGGTACATCTGATAGAGCTTACCGTTGATGATTAACAGAGTTGAAAGGTTAGAGACCGATGGTAATGACATTTCAGTTAGAATGGAGAATGAGTTCTTTCTGAAATATAACTCAAATGACACATAAGCATTTACTGAGCAAAAGAATACTAGTGAGCGCCTTTTCAGAATGCCCCTGACATAACCGGTAGCCTCGGTAAAGGACACCTAGCAGAGGCTGGAGGTCCTGGGATCTGAGTCCCAGTGGTGGGTCTCGTCTGATCTAACCTGCTGTGACTCCTTGAGCAACTGACTCACCTGCACTGGACCATTCTTCTCTGAGGTCCTATAAAATTCTAACATCTTTTGAAAAGAAGCACATTTGCATATTATAGCTAACTTTTTCTTTCTTTTTTTTTTTTTAAGATTTTGTTTATTTGAGAGTGAAAGCATGAGAGAGAGAGAGAGAGAGAGAGAGAGAGAAAGAGAGAACAGGAGGGAGAGAGCAAAGCAGACTCCCCGCAGAGAGCCCGATGTGGCGCTTGATCCCAGGACCCTGAGATCATGACCTGAGCTGACGGCAGACGCTTAACGGACTGAGCCATCCAGGTGCCTCCGTAGCTAACTTTTTCTTGGTGGGCACATCTAAAAGCCATTCTGATTCTAGCATTGTTGAAAGACTAAGGAGGGAGGGAATCTTACAGTCAGAAAAAATGTTTTCTCTGGAGAGAATCTGGGCTACCACAATTGAAATTCATGAACACTCAGTCTTTATTGGCTATGAACACAGTCCCATGACAGATGGCTAAAACAAATTCTCTGCTTTTTTATTACTTATAACCTGGTTTGGGAGGGAGGGAAGTAAGACAAACTCTACGTGACCCCGGGCAGAATGAAATAAATGTGTGGTATCCGTACAATGTGGGGTGGAACCCGAAAGTAGGACAGTTCTTTCATAGGGATGTGGGCAAGGTGGGTGGCATGTGGCTACTCAGGCCTGAAAGAAGAATCTGGGGCCTTCAACTGAATGAGGAATTAGAGCTTTGACCAAGCCCACTGGCTTAAGGACACAGAACATTTGCACAGGGTAATTGTTCTTGCTTTTTATCATGCCAAAGCGATTCAAAATTTACACTTCTAGAGAACAAATAGGATGATGACTTCTGCTCATTACTTACACGGCTCACTTCTTTTATTGTGGACAATTCTGCTGTCTTTTCCGTGATTGTAAACTCACCTGCCACTCCCTTCCCAAATGTTTCTGTTTTAGAAGAACATTCTAGGTGATTCTAGGGACCCCTGTGAGGAAAAGATGGGAGATATGATGGTTTCCAACATGTGCTCGTTATGATGCAATTTCACTCAACAAAACAATTTTGAGGACCTGTGGTGTAGGCTATAATGGGATTATACCTGTATTTGATCTTGCAACCTGAAGTCAGCTGCTAATTAGACTGTGTATTTATCTTTTTCTTCTAAGTGCCTATTAACACTCAAATGCCCCCACACAAAAAGCCTATACAAACAACTTCTACCAAGGCTCCTGTACCTTCTGGTGCCTTTCCAGACCTCCCTCACACAATTTTCTTAATTATATCTTCCGCCGTCCCCAGCTGTACCACTGGAGCAGCTGCCACTAATCCTAAATAAATATTTCCTGTTCTCCTTAGAAACAATTAAACCCAGCCTTTACCAGACCGTTGGCATGGAAGGATCACACTGATGGTGGCGCAACAGTTGCTCTTTGTCCTTGTGAACTGAGCAGAGACTAATTCTAGACTCTTCTTACTGAAGTCCTTTGTCTTGAAACAGAATAGCCTCGGCTGGTATGTCTATAGGCTTTTGGTTATGCATAGAGAAATTGGTGCTCTTAGAAAATCACTCCCAGGAGCATTCCACCCCCTAGGCAACAGAAACAGGTGGGATATGTGTCAACAGATGTGTGTCAGCCTTGGGGTGAGGGGTGCTGATAGACTTGGCTAGCTTCCAGAGAGCTGGAGCTGATGAGGCCGACACCAAGTCTTCTTCCAGCCTCTGCCTTTCCAGTGGACCCAGAGGGCCTGAGATGCTGGTTTGCAAACTTGCCTTCTCCCAGGTATCACCTGGAGGGTTTTAAAAAACACTGACGTCTGAACTTCACCCCAGGAGAGCATAGGGATGGCCTTGGTCATTAGGATGTTTGAAAGGCCTCTGGGTGATTCTGATGGCAACAAAATAAGAGCTCTGCTGGCTTGAATAAACTCCCCTCACACACTTGCTCATTCTTCAGGCGCATTTTTTCCCTGCTGTGGTTCCCTCTGATTGCCAAGAAGACCAAGGCAGATGAGACTGGGCTTCAGACCTTGATTGTTGGCCTGGCTCTGCTTCTAACTGCAGAACCAGCCCAGGGGAAGAGAATATTGAAACGGTATATCCTGCCCGTCCAGGCCTAGCCTCTAATTTTCTTTGGTTTGACTACTCACACAGGAGTGCTTCCCAGCAACTAAGCTAAGAAACAGGTTTAGTTCAAAAGGATTCCCAAGATGGCAGAGCAAGCAATCTTCCCCTTGTCCCCAAGTATAGTTGCCACTGTTCCATCCTGGAGAAGTTATCAGGAGAGGGTGCTGTTTGACACACGGTGTCATGTCTGTATAGGGTGAGCCGAGCTACCTGCAGGACCAAACAGGCCTCATGCAACCTACCTGAGACCCTTCACTGATGTCTCTCAGGTCTTGTGTGAGGTCTTATTGTGTGCTTTGAAGTCAACTTTCAGAAGCTCTTTTTCTCTTATCAATATGGAGAGATGCTATATCCAGAGAGTAATGTAAATTTGGACTGTGTGCAAGTGCTGAGACCCTAGTTTCAGGTAGCCTTGGCCAGCTTATCATACAGGCCAACGAGCAGCCTTTGGAAAGTCCACTCGACGAGAAAGAGATCAAATGGTGCCAGAGTGGCAATTCTCTCAGAGGCAGCTCATCCATCATTTCAACTTCGTTTCATTTACAATAAGCACTTTCAATTCCTACCTTAATTAAGGAGCTGAAAAGCACATGGTGGGGCATAAATACAGCCAGTGTGAGTTCTGGGTAAAATCTATGTGTCCTTGACAACAATGGCCACTTGAGTATTTGGTTTTCCGGGCCTTCCTGTGTGGAGTAAGGCAGGGGTTTCAGGACTCACAGGTGCTAGCTGTTGACCCTAAGAGTTCTCCATCCCTCATGGAGTCTGTGCTGTCAGTCAGCCAACACGATTTATTGAACTCCCACTCATTGTTGAGCTGGGGAAAGCTTCAGAGTAAGCCAATAACACGTGCGTTAAGGTGCACTATGATTCCTTTGAGCCGGGCTGTGTGAGGGGGTGGGTGTGGTTTCTTCCTTAAATGTGGATGAGGCGACACCATGGCCTTTATGCATTTATTAACTCAGCTAGCAGCAGCCTTTGGATCTCTAATGGTGCAAGTCACTGCTAGATTTTGAAGGCGATGCAGAAATGAACAAGACAGTCTTTATGCCCACAGACCTCACACTATCACAAAATGGGGGAAGGGGGCGGTGAACACAATGTAGTGAAAGCATAGCACTTACCACAAATGTTCTGGGCACTTTACATTCTTTAGTTCATTTAAATCTCACAGCAACCCTTTGAAGGAGATGCTTTCCATGCACCCTCTTCTTCCAACTGAGTGGTTGAAGAGTTCGAAGCCGAGAGGTTTAACTGAGGTCATAGAGCTCAAAGTGGTGAAGTGGGTCTGACCCCCCCTCTCTTCTAATCTAGTGCTTCCTAGGAGTGTCCTAAGAGAGGCCAAGAGAAAGGAACACATGGAGAGGCGGGGAGACACTTATTCTAGTCTCTGGAATTATGAAGGCTTTGTTACAGATCTAGGAGCCCAAACGTTTAAGTCTCATTCATTGTTGGTTAACCTTAGAAATGCCCACTGCCAAGCAAGAAGGGTCTTGCAAAGAAGAGCAGAAAAGAATGAAGCCCCAAGGTGAGAGCAAGGAAAATAAGAAATTGGAGCTCGGGCAAGTGGAAAGCTGGCTGGTGGTAACTGCCACCTGTGTGCTTTGCCGCTCTCCCACCTGAAGTCGCTGAGCACTCCCAAGTGGATTTTCCCCTCACCCACTTAAAACCGGGCCTTAATCTTTTAGATCAGTTTAGCAAACACTCTAATGATAAGGCTGATAATGAAACGTCTTTCCTGAGTCGCCTGGAAGAGCTTGGGGGAATGTTTTGGATGCTTGCTCCTTCTCAGATCTTTGAAGGTGGAACCTAGGAATTCCCCACCATGGGGGCTCCAGGCTCCCCATGCTGCTTTCAGGAGCCCACAGAAATATCCAGAGCAAAGAAGCACCTGGGGTTTCTCAGGATGAATTTGTTACTTTCCATTACTGCCATGTAGGAAAATGTAGGGCCACTTCGTGATTGTGTTCTTTGGTTTGACTTGGAGTCATAATGTGTTTTCAGGATCCTTGGTCTAAGTCAAGAATAAAAAAATATGTAGTTTTCATTTCTTTTGAATAGCAGTTTCTAGTTATAATTAGCCACGAATATTTAAACCCTCCAGGGCCCCTCCATTTTTCTTAGAGAAAACCAAAGACTTCACAATGGCCCACCTGTTTTACACAATTTGTACCTCCTTCCCACCGCCTTGCAGCATTATGCCCTTATCTTTCTGACTTCATCTTTTATTGCTTTCCTCTTTGCTGTTCTATTGTCCAGCCACACTGGCCTCATTTCTGTTCCATGCGTATGCCAGGTAGGCTCCCACCTCAGGGCCTTTGCACTAGTGATTCCCTCTCCTGGAAGGTTTCCACTTGAAATGTTCCTGTGGCTATTTCAGTTTCAGTTGTCTTATCTTCCTCAAGAGAGGCCTTCTCTGATCACTCAATTTAAAATTGCAACTTCCTTTCCTCTTATTTTCCTTTCAGGCTTTAGTTTTCTTGAGTACTCATCAACTTCTAATACATGTTTTTTGTTTTGCTTTGTTTTGTTTTTTGAACTTCAGGAAAATGTAAATTTCATGAGGGAAAACTATGTGTGTCTTAGTCATGACTGGGTGTTCGATAAAGTTCCAGACACATAGTGAATGTTCAATAAATGTTTTAAAAAATTTCTTCAACTGACATTAAAAATAGAGTTAAGTCACCCCAGCAGCAGGGAGCAAACCTAGCATCCAGAGCTTGGTTTCTAATATCACCCTCAAATAAAAGGAACCAGGGCTCTTTGGAGAAATGGCTGATTCTACGACTGGGTAGGAAATATGTATGATGAACCTGGAGTATCCTGTAGTGCCAGAAAGTGAGGAAGTACTAAAAGAAAAAAACGAAATAAAACCCCATACCAACCAATCGAACAAAAAACAGAACAAGAAGCCCCTATACTGATGGAGTTATGTTTAAGGGATACAGAAACCATCTGGTGGAGCTCCCAGTGCCAAAGCTGGAAAAATTTGCGCAAGAAAATAAAGTAGCATTGAATTACAACACAAGGTATAAAATAAATATCCATGAAAAAATATCCATGAGTCCATATTGATATAGGTAATGATTGACTAGGAATTAGGAGAGAAGACACAAATCTTCACAGAAAAATTGCAAATTTGATGCAGATATTCTTCCCCGAAGGAGGAAGACTATAACTCCCTGTTCCTTAAGTGTGGGCTGCAAATAGTGATTTCCTATCAAAAAGTACAATAGAGAGTGAGAGAGAGAGAGAGAGAGAGAGAAAGAGAGAGAGACGTAACTTTCCTGTGGAAAAACCTGACAAACACTACCTCAGCCTGGTGTTCAAGGTCAGCATCAAGAGTGATAAATCATGGTGATAGTAGGCATCCTTTAACGATATGATGAAAATGACACTTCTCCCTTTCCAGTCTTCCTACCCAAAACCCATAAGCCCAGTCTAATCATGAGAAAAACCTCGGACAAGTCTCCACTGAGGGACGTTCCCTGAAATACTCAACCAGTATCCTTCCAAACTGTCAAGGTCATCAAAAAAATAAGGAAAGGCAGAGAAACTCACAGCAAAGAGGAGTCTAAGGAGACATGACAACTCAAAGTAATGTGGTCTCCTGGATGGGATCCTGGAACAGAAAAAGACTTAGGGAGAACTGAGGAAATCTAAATATACTGTGGACTTTTAGTTAATAATTCTGTGTCAGAGTTACAACAAATTGTAATATGCTCTTGCAAGAGATTACTAATAAGGGAAATGGATGTGGGGGACAGGGAAACTCTGTAATATCTTTGCATTTTTTTCTGTAAAACCCAAAACTGTTAAAAAAAAATAAAAAAAAAACAAAAACAAAACAAAACCAAAAAACCAAAACCACCCAGAGCCAAATCCAAATTAGTTAGGAAGCCAGAAAACCATTAATGTATCTTGAATATGTCAGTTCCAGTTGGAAACGCGCCAGCTCTCTGAGAATGATTACACTGACAGCTCTATTAATCTCCTGATACTGGTCATATCACACTCCTTTTAAATTTAGAAATGAAGTAAATGGTCATTTTTCTTCCCACCATTTTTTCCTTTGCTCTTGGTGTTATAGCCTTGAGGTAATCTTTGAAAGCACACTGATTTTCCAAAGAATGCAATAATTAATAATTCTGCCTCATTTCTTAAACTTGCTGTCACTTTCCTCCAATATCTCTTATTTTATCAATGCTTTATTCCAAAATTGTTGTCTTGTTGTTGTTGTTGTTTTGGTCTCTGGGGCATAAAATTGGAGACTTTTCTTAGTCTTCTGGAAGAGCAAGTTGCCACTCACATGACCCATAATCTGACACCTTTATATATATATTTTTTTTTTATTCTTTTATTTTTATTTATTTTTTGTTCTTTATATATTTTTAACCTAAAGTATTTGAGGTGAATTGTCTATAATCTCTCCTTAGGTGAAATTTGTTGTTTTTTTTTTTTTAAAGAATAATAAAATGACGTAGTGATTCATATTTTTGCTACAGTGCACATTTTCATCTGGAAGAAAATCCATCAATTGAAAAAAATAGAATTCAATAAAAATTAGTAATTAGTTTGTTATGTTTTGGATGCTGAACGAAGCCCCGACCAAAAAAATATTTGGCTTTGGTTTCTCGGCATGTGGCAGTGACTCAGTGATTCTCCTTTGATCTCTTACCCTTTGGTACTTTGTTTCTCTGGGATGTGAAAAAAAAAAAAAGAATGTTAACAATATTGGCTTCAGTCAGCTGGGCTGAGTCTCTTTTAAACCATCTATTTTAACTACACCTGAGAATGTCAACCTTGGATTTGGATTTGCTTGGCTTTTTCAGGGTGTGTAAACATTGTAAAATAAAAATACTAGAATCCAAGTGCAAAACCCGGTTTGCACCCCACCTCCCTGTGCTGCTCTTGAACTGTGTAACCCCAGTCAGGGGATCCAACTGCTCCAAACCTTGCTTCCTTCACTTGCAAAGTGGTGGCTGAACTGTCTTTCCTGCCCACTTTCCTTCCACATTGGGTTGGGAGGAAGAAATAAGAGAAAAGATGCAAATATTTCATGTAAACCACAGACCATGATAGAAGGGTGAGTGATCATTATTAGAAACGTGTGCAGTCATTAACATGTATATATTTCCTTACAGTTTTTAAAAATAACTTTTGGAGAATTCTTAGAATTATTTTTAGCTGGTTTAGAGTGCTTGTATCTGCTGTGCCCTGGCCCTTATCTGGGCTTTCTGCTGCACAGCTGGTCCTCCTCTGACCTTGACCTCGCCTGGGCTTCCTAATTTCCAGGGCTCCTTCTCCCTTAAATTTTTCCTGCCCATCAATTCTTTCTATTCCATGAACACACCAAGAAAATTTCTTTCTGGCTTCAGATATCAATTTCACCTCTCTGAGCTTTAACTTCCTCACCGTTGAAGGGGATAATGATAATAATGCCCATGATATTGGGTTGCTTGGGGGATTAATGCCATGATGTGTTTGAGGTGACGGTACCGTAGGAAACGTAATAGGACCTCAGCAAATATTTGTGGGAGAAGTGGATGGATTTCCTTCCATGGATTTCCAAGTGCATCATGCTTTCTGGGTTGCTTGTTTTCCTGGTTCTAATCATAAACCCAGTTCTTCAGCACCTCCGAGGGCCCATGGCCTGAGTCAAGAACTGTGTGGTGAGCAAGGCCATTTTGATGATGGCGAAAAAATGAAATTTATCATCTAGATCTACTCTTGGTCAAACCCTGTCCTTTTTTGTCAGGCTTGGATGGGCCCGGTCAGAAAGAGCATATTGTAAAAGCTTAATGGAACTGGAATGAGGGAACAGTCCATTTGCCCATCTTCCTTGGCTGTGCCACTCTGCACAGCCTGAGTCAGGGAGCAGGTGGCAGGTAGCTCAGGCTGCTAGGTGCTGCCCGTCTCTGCACTTATCATGTGGCTTAGCCAAGTGTTTCAGCATCCTCAGAAGACCCGTCATCTGGGAATTTTTTGCTGCTAACACTCCTGCCAGTCCTGCCCGACAATGATTCTCAGAAGCTCTTGCAGTGATTGACAGAGTGATGAGACCTGTGTGTGGCAACCATGCCCCAGAGATAGAGGTGCATCCGAGCCGCACTGTGCAGAGAGGGGAGGAGAGGAGAGTGGATGGAAGGAGAGGAGGAATGGTGAGCCAGCATGCTCTGAGTGTGTGCCGTGTGCCAAATACTAGTCCACGTCCTTCCAGCATGTTGCTTTTTGGCCTGTCCTCGGCACGTCAGCACTCAGTACCATCTTGCCTGGATTGGCTCTTTGATTTTCTCATGGACAGCTTCTGACTGCCTACCTTCAGGAATACAGGAACGAGTCTGTGGGCTGTTGCAATTTTGGTCTCCCTGTAGCATTCACTCAGGACAAAGCACAAAGGACCTACAGTAGGGACTTGGTAACCCCTTGGGGACAAGGTGGAGGATGCACAGCTGTTGCTGAGATGGAGTCTGGGCCTTGGCCATATGGAGTCCACCTGTGGTCTCTCCTGGGCGGGCAGTGGGGCCTCAAAGAGTTGTTGTTTCCTTTTAAAAAATCTATTAATGGTGGTAGAAATCTCTGGGGCTTCCAGGAAACACTTCTGGAGGAAAACTTTTTCAATATAGATGCTTTTCATTATCTTTGCCCTGTTGGGGGGTGGGGGGCAAGAACTCTTGTTTACTCCTATCTTTTGAAGTTCTCATTCTCCCCAGAGAACATGAAGCCAACGGTTTTACTTCCCGTCCCACTATGGGTTGCTGACCCACGTCCTTGGTCAATTCTTAGTCTCCAACGTTTTTTTCAATTGGCCACAGTTAATGGGGCACCCATGTGGCTATTTTAAGACTTTTCCCGAGGTAGGGAGCCTCCGTGACATGCATCAGTACCTGCCTGTTATTTGTGTTACGTGTATGTTTAATTTATTTCTCTGGAGAACTCCATGCTTATCCAGCCAGGTACCATAAATCTCTTCTAAAATGTCATAGCTTGGGTTAAGTTCAGGGCTATTAGACTCTAAGGACTGTGTTGGATCAATCAAGCTCTGTATTTGTTCCTTGTGTGCCATTCCAGCCACAGGAGTACATTGCGATTTAAAAATGTACCCTGAAAAAAAAAAAGAAAAAAATGTACCCTGATTTTCAATATTCTCCTGGTTTTCTGGCTACATCCATGGTACTCTGGGAAGCAGCAGGGAGCAATGATAGCTAACATCAACCTTTTGGCCAGTAACTAAATGGGAAGAACATGAGGAAGTCCGAGAAGGCTCATTCCAAGCAGGATGAGACCCAGAGATACCTGGAAAAGAACTTTTAGAAATATTTCTGAATTGGATTGCAAAGCTGAGTATGCACTAAGCCAAAAATCTTTTTACCTAGAAAACGTCAAAGCATCCAGTGGCCAAAAGGTGGCACTCCTCACCCACCATTTATTTCTTTCCGCAGTAGGGCCATCTTCACGTGTTCTTCTGTTCCTTCTATTAGTTCTTTCATAATAAAATATTATACCCTCATCCTCTCCTGGTAAAACATAGCAATAAAACAGACCTTATTCTCTGGGTTGATCTGTGTTTTGAGACATGCCAGTCCTCATCCCTCTGGGTGGACAATGCATAAGGTAAACTGTTTGCATTTTTCAGTAGAGCTTGGCTTATAGCTCTGTGTGCATCTAAGACTATGCCATATTATTAAGCACCTTTACTATAAAATCATCTCTGACCAGATCCAAGATTGTAATTTGTCTCCAGAGTTTACCTCTCGCAATTTCATAAACCGTGAAAACACAGCTGGAGCAATTTACAATCTGTGGAAAAACTCTTGAGTATTTTTGCTGAAGTACTAATTCAGGGATCATGCTTTGTTATTTCCTGTTTCATTGTTGTTTGTAAAACTAGTTAATGGCCAATGGGCTGTTTCAAATTTGCCTGGCCCCTGAACACTGTTGTGTGCACCTCCCATTGGGGCATGCATGGCATGAATTGGGTGCAGCGTGACAGCAGAGCAGCACTGATTTGAGAATGAATTCAAGAACACATCACTGAGGATGAAATCAGAGCAGCGATTTGGAAAGAAGCTAGGCTTATAATCTCTGAGTTATATGAATGTGGAGCCAGAGGCTTTCAAAAAATCAGATCCCACTCTGTTATAGCTTTTTATCAGCCCCAAATATTTTTGAGATAGACTTCCAGAATCAGCACTACAACAGAAGGGAGACTTTTGCAGCCTCCTGACTTATGGGCCATTAGAAGCAAAGACATAAAACATGATGGAGAGCAACACGCCAGCACTGAGTCAAGGTAGAAAGCAAGAAGATTAACTCCAATAATGCCTCCCGCTAACCTAGAATTTGGAAATCTAGAAACCTCAGTCATTTAATACACAGGCACAAAATCATACATGGGTTAAAAGAGTTTCTGAGCCACATGGAAAAGTATTATCATAAAGTACAAGTGCTTTTATTTATAGGAATAAAGCCTATAGGAGCTTTAGGACTTTCATGCCTGGTATTATTCAAGGTAGGTGCTCAATAAACATTTATGAAATGGATGGATGAGGAGTGGAGAGAAGCAGAACTGCAAGGGAAGCGTGCTTTCTGAGCTCAACGTCATGAAAGGATGTCAGGGAGGAACCTTGCCTTGCACTCCCCAGCTCTCTTTCTGAAGGCACCACCACTCTAGCACAATTAAGTGATTGAGGCTTTCTAGGTAAACTGCATTTGTTGACAAAACGTGGAATTACATTTAGAATACCCTATTCATTAAGATTGAAGTGTATGTATTAAAAGTGGTTAGAATTAAAAACAACTCATGCTAATAAAAGGTCAAGCTTAAATTATTTTAAACATTTACCACTGGCTAAAAATTGAATTCGATTCTAGAATAGTGGTAAACAATTCATTTAGAGTGTTCGCTTAGATTGTGTGTTTCATACCTTTATGGTGCAAAAACAATGAGACATTGGTACATTTTAAAAATATACTTATGGGGATCCCTGGGTGGTGCAGTGGTTTGGCGCCTGCCTTTGGCCCAGGGCGCGATCCTGGAGACCCGGGATCGAGTCCCACGTCGGGCTTCCCGTGCATGGAGCCTGCTTCTCCCTCTGCCTGTGTCTCTGCCTCTCTCTCTCTCTCTCTCTGTGACTATCATAAATAAATAATAAAAAAAATTTAAAAAAATAAAAATATACTTATGGAGACCAAGTGCATTTGAACAGAACTGATCCAGAATACTTGTAGTTCTGGTTCAAGTTCCTCTGTAAAGCAGTGATCAGAGGAAAATATTCAGTGCTACATCAAATTCGATTTGTCACATGGAATTTGTATATTGATAAACTTTGGGATGACTTTCTTAGTCCATAGGTTATTCAATAAGGCAAGACAAAGAAATTAGGCAAAATGCTGAGACATCATGACCCTCATCTCTCTTGTCAGCATAAAGAAACTGCATTATGAAAATTATCTCATTTTTCAGCTTGCTCATGGGTCAACCAAATATTGTGGCTTCTAGTACTCTCTAGGTTGGGGTGGAGAATCCACACAACTTGGTATGTGGAGGATGAAGTAAAGAAGCAAGAGTTCTTTAGTTTTCTAACCCAAAATGTTTTCTCATCAAACTCCAGGAGACATTTCTGAGAAGGTTCCTTTGGTGTAGTTTTTAAATGTGTTCGATAGTTTCTTTTACCTCTTTAAACGTGTAGGAGAAACAAGACTTCAAATAGTGTCTCTCTGTCTTTCTTCAACACGTTCAATCATTGATTTCCCGGTAATCTTACCAATATTCTTAGCACATTGGTAGTGTTCTTCATTACTTCTACTGAATTTTAGAGGTAAAGTCAGATCATGGTTACAAGAGTTTACATGCTCAGCTTCAGGCCATTGAGAGTCATAGAGCAAGCCTGGGACATTGTGTATCTTTAGATCTTTGACTGTAGCGTTCAACTCTTCTGAGATTCTGCAGTCTACACCTTTGCTAGCTCTAATTCCACATTTTGGAAGCAAGAAGATGCTCTTTAATGTATTGGGTTAATTTTTTAAATGTAGATTTCTTTCACCTTTATAGGTTGATGTTGAGTTTCCAGAACATCCCTTAAGTGGAAAAGTCTGGGTCTTTTCAACATCAACTCATTCTAGTCTTACAGAAACCGAAGAACCAGTTGCTTATCTAAATTTTTCACTTACCAATCAGTTTTCATAGTGATTTTAAGATCTAGCCTAATCTCAGGACAGGTCTTATAGATAAGCAATTACTTTGTTCCTGCATTGCAGCTTTAGGTCATGCCTCGTTTCCAGCCGTTCCAACTCAGTGAGATTCAAGAAAGAAATGCCCCTATGCATGCCACCAAACTAAACTCATGAGTATGACTTGTTTTCTCTCTACAAAGGTGTGTGTGTGTGTGTGTGTGTGTGTGTCTGTGTGTTTCCATTGACAACGCTGGGTTCAGGCAAACACAAAGGTCACCCTGGCTTCTATTTTGAACATACATACTGCCCCAAAGATTAATGAAGTGCCAAAGCCAAGAGAGTCCTAAGCCAAACATAGTGAAACAAAATAAGTCTACTTCAAAAAAATTCACATATTGATTTGAAAACCTAAATAGAAAATTATTTCTGGATTACTTATTCCATTGGTTGGATTTTATTGGTGGGCACGATTAAGAGTCAACTATATGTACTTTTTCTGAACCACTAGTCCGCCCACACCGTCCAGATTGTTTTTAAAACTAGAGAATTTTCCACTCAGGTTGCATTTTCTTTGTTTGCTTCCATCAACATTTCTCTGCCCAAATAGTTTCTTTTGTGGCTCAATTTTTCCATCTTTTTAATATAGAGGGTTGATCCCAGCTGTAATTGTGCATGGTTATATACTGACAACCCACATAAACAAACATCAACAAACACGGTCCTTTGATAGGGTGATGTCATCACAATTGGAGTTTCAAAAGCAAATACAAGTGGGCAGCTTGGACACCTGTGTCAGCTCTTCTTAGTCCTCCCTCCCCTCACCCTGGATGATGAAAGAATTATCTTTACTGAAGGTGGAATGCTTTGCTGACACCAGCTCACCTAGTTCCAGCCCTAGAAGATCAATTTTACATCAACTTGTTTAGATTGATACTGAAGCCACCTGGGCTTCAGCTGTAAGGAAACCCTGTGCTTTGCTTAAACAGTAGACAGCTATCAAAATAGGGGGAAGGTGGAGGGTGGAGGCAGGGGAGAAAGAGAGAGAGACAGGCTATCAGACTTAATATTGACTCACATTTAGAGAGCTGGAGAACTCTCTCTGGTCCGCTAATGTTGCCATTACCATTTTTCAGGTGTACGATCGACCTGGAGAATAGGGATAATGGGGCCTTTGTAGGCTCCTGAATCAACATTGCAAACAATTCAACCACTGTTCACAGGTTAGAGCCATACCTTCCTGACCCTTCGCCTTCCCTTCTCAAAGAAACTACTCCTCTTCCCATCTCCCAGGAGCATTACATCAATCGGTACCTTCACTTTTCCTCAATATGACAGCTGGATAAGTGACACCATGAGATTCCATTCTGAATAGCTATTGTATAGAAACAGCTGTTGGAATGATTTTTCATGTTGTTCAACCTCGCTTCCAGCCTTGGAGGATTTAGAATTTGTGGGAGACACTTTTATCTTTGGTTTTAAGTTTATTTAATAGAAAAAGTGAATGCCATTTATGGTGAACAACAACAATGAGGGTGGGGAGGGTAATTTGCTTTTGAGGTTTATAAAATAATCTTGCTAATCACTTTCAATTCAGCATTAAAAATGGCAACTGTCACATTCACCTCCATGACACAAATGCACACAGGCAATGTAAGCTCAGTTGTGCCATGTCACCCGGGCTGGCTGCACCTATAGACTCTCTCCCATGCACCCAGTTTTGCATTGGCTCTTGCTTCCCTTTTGTTTTCTACTCTGGCTCCATCTTCCCTTTCTTTTTGCTTTTCATGTCCCTTACTTCCTTTTTAAACCATCAAGCCAGATCCAGAAGTCTCCTGAAGGGATTTATCTTCTCTGTTAGCGCTGGTTAGAACATGGAAGTAAAATAGCAGTATCAAATAAAGAAGTAAAAATCTGCTTTCTTGCCCATGGTAGTCAAAAGACTCTCATACTGGGAAGTCCAGGGATGTGACTTTTTTTATCTCCAAAGATAAAAAAAACCAGAACTAATATTGGACTGACGAATAGAGGAAACATCAAAATCCTGTCGTTTGGTTGTTCTGAATGTAACCCAGGAAGAATTTTCGAGACCCCTCGAACCCTTGATTAGAAAATACATTTCATATGGTTGAACTTTTTCTAACACCAAGAAGGATAGATGACTTGTTGGCAGGCCTACATTTCCAGAACATGGTTACCTTTGCCTCCTTTTGGGCTGACACATCTGCCTTTTTTGCAAAAAGGACTGGTTCAATCAAGAGAGGAGAACATGGTGCAGGTTCAAAAGTGCTACTTTCTCAAGCCCTTCCCTAGTGTTTGGAGCATGGATAAAGAGGAGGGGTAACTGAAGTCTTTCCTTGCACATTTAGATATTTACCCACAAATGTTATCTTGAGAAGGTACCTCACTCAGATCGTGGCACAGATTAGGTGTCTAGGAGAAGAGAGAAAACTTGGAAATACTAGATCCCACAGGGCGTATTGTGTATATGTGTGGCTTTTACCTAAGCCCAGTACTGTTTTGGTTCAGAGGCAAAGATTCATAGTGAAATAATGTTTTTGTAGTTCTAATTATTGCATCATGAAAGGATACTTTGGGCTTAGGTCTTAGAGGCTCAAAGCCATGTTATCTTCCCTGGGGAACACTTCAGCACACCCACTGACAGGAGTACTCAGCAGCAAATTTAAATTTATTCGTAGAGGATTTGGTCAATATAGCCAATAAGGTCCCTCTAATACAGCCACATTGTTAACTGTGTAAAGTAGGAACCTGCTGCTGAACCTGGGAATAATGTACATGAGTAAACCCAATCTGCAACGTAGCCATTATATTCACTTCATGAACACAGTTGTTGAATGCCCACCATATTGATTTAACAATGGGGAAAAATGACTCATAAACTAGAAATCTAATTTTATTTTGTCTCACAGTAAGCCTCTAGTTGTTTGGTATGGGATGTATGGAATTCTTTTTTTTTTTTCTCATGAGGTGTTAGCTGCCTCATGAGGAGGCCCAAAAATATGGCATCTCCTTGGGTACTTGCTCACCATGCCCATGTGACAAGACAGAAAAGCAACAGCTAAGGGAGGCAGAGTGAAGGCAGGGGGTAGAGGGGGAGAAAGGGGAAATTGATTCATTATTCAGATCCTTGGGAGTCTCTTGGTGGTTTATTTATTGTGAGGAGCCAGAAAACAAATCCATTCTAAACTTTCTCCTTCCTGGCAGATTTTTCAAAGCTGAGGTTTCTCTGCTGACTGTGCATGTCCTTTTATCATGTGTTTGGTTTTTCAATATCAAGCCATTTCACAGAGAAGAGGGAACATTTACTTTCAATTAATAAACCACCCTGCAATTACCCTTTGTTCATAAGCATGCAGATGCTTCTGTGTGTGCAGATGATAGCTTACGCATGAAATGCCTTTCCCTCCCCATTCGCTTCCCAAGGCTGTCCTCACTCCTCACTGTGTTTTTCAGTTTGCCTTTTTCCCTGGCTCTAAGGCTATGCCTGCTCATGGGCAGGTCTGCAGAGAGACACGCACATGGCTATGAATTCACATTTCACATCCACTTACAAAGCAAGAATACAGATTTTTTTTTTTCTCTAATGCTTCGTGAAGATTTTCAGCTTTGATGTCTATAAATTAGGTGACTTACTTTCACTAGTCTTAATGGCTATCTTCTTGTATGAAGTGTAATTCTGCTTTGAAAAGGAACTTTCAGGGTGTCTGGGTGGCTCAGCTGGTTAAGCATCTGCCTTCTGCTCAGGTTGTGATCTCAAAGTCCTGGGATTGAGCCCCATATGGGGCTCCCTGCTGAATGGGGAGCCTGCTTCTCCCTCTTCTTCTGCCCTTCCCTCTGCTTGTGTGCTCTCACTCTCTCTGTCTCTCAAATAAATAAAATCTTTTTTTATTCTTAAAGGAGCTTTCATTGATTTTGGTGAAATGGGCCATTATTTTGAAAAATTTGGTCCTCTGGCTAATTCTCTTGGTTATGCCAATGTTTGGAGCTTCAGGACTGTCTAGACACAGAATGAATTGTAAGCCCCTTGAGAGCAGCTCTGATCTTTCTCATCTTTGTGTCCTTATAATTGAAACAGTCTGGAATATAATAGGCTATGATATCCATATCCAGATAGAGGTGTAAATAAAGAGATAATACAGAAAACTACATTTGAGCTGGGTTGCCATCACCCAGAGAAAGTGGATATGCTCTTCACACTGTTCCTTTGGGTCTTTTCCAACCATTTTAAACCAACAAGCCAAGATACAACTTTCTTTCCTTTCTCTATCCTGAGGAAAATGGTTAAAGAACCAATCTAAAAGAAAACACATTTAAAAATCAACGTTGACACTTAATGAAAGCAAGGCTCAAACTCTCCAAATCTCTGCCAATGTGAATATAGTGGATGCTACTTGTTGTTAACTTAAATATTGAATAATTCTCCAGGTTTCAAAGACCCTTCCCCCAAAATACTTGCTTGTGGGTGATAGAAATTTTCCCAGTACAACCTTGCTGGCAAAATTCCCAACAGAAATATTCATGATTATTATAAAAGGTTCAGCAACTATAGAAACATATAAATATAAAAATGAAAATCACCCAAGTTCCAACCCATAAATTATCACTGAAACAGTGTGTCATATGTCATTCCATTTATTCCACTGATACACTGAATGGCTATACATTCATCCTTTATCAGGATTGCTTTCTATCTAGAATATTGTGCACATGGTTTTTGAACTTCATTTTCCCCCTAAACGTTATATACTTGGCCTCAGCATTTTATTGGCTTTCTAGTATTCCAGTATATGAATATATTATAACCAATAACCTATTCATGGACATCTGAGTGGTTTCCAGTACTACTACACTTTTAATAGTTGTTTAAAACATTGGAAGTGACACTGGACAACACAAATAGGAATACAGAAAGTTATTTTGGCTGCAGCAGAGCCTTAAAATCCATTTATTTTTATTTTTATTTTTTTAAATTTTATTTATTTATTTATTCATGAGAGACATGGGGGTGGGGCAGAGACACAGACAGAGAGAGAAGCAGGCTCCATGCAGGGAGCCTGACATGGGACTCAATCCCGGGACTCCAGGATCACACCCTGGACCAAAGGCAGGCACTAAACTGCTGAGCCACCCGGGGATCCGTTAAAATCCATTTTAAGATTTAGCATGATACTTATACATTAAAAAGATTAAAATATTATAATAACTAAAAACACTTGAAACTCTTCTATAAAAGTTGCTAAATTAATTGTATATAAATTGGATTAGTAATTTTATCCATCACTAGATATTAAATATTTTTATAAAAATATATTTATAAAATGTATAATTATAAAATATATGAATGATGTAAGAAAGTAGCAAAGGTGTTAATATATGGGGTCCAATACCCAGTACGTATATGGAAAATTGAGCTGGAAATCTTAGCCTCTGAGCCCATGTCTATATTCAGACATTCAGACATCTGCACCAAGAAGCTTAGGTTTATCGTTGCCATTACAATTCATTTTAGGGCCTACTGATAAATATTTTTTAATGTCTTCTATTTGGTGGTTTTTGAGTTGCAAATGTAGTTCATAAATTTTGCAGCTCATGTTATACTGAATGAAGATATAAAAGGTAAAACTAGACAACTTAGGGCCACCATACATGGTTGGGAAGGTTATAAACTGAACAAGGGTACCACAGCTAATGGGGTTCCAGTCATATTACAGACAGTGAAGGTTTTTGTATGTATTGCAATGATTTTCTAGCGGTGTATTATGAGAGCGTTGTAACAGATGGAAAGAAAGTATCTTGAGTTCTCCAATTGACAGCATCTCTGATTATTCCTAAGACTCATGCCACCTTATTCCTTATATTGCTCAATCAATAAAATCTTATGGAAATCCTCTCAACTAATGTGATTCTAAATCTATTCTTTCTAATAGATGCATCTTGTATCATACAATTTATATGAAGAAGTTGAAAGGCATAAAGGGATATAATAGTTATTGAATGTCAATGTTTCAAACAACCACATACGTGAAATCATCAGAATTTTAATTTTTGCCATATAACTCCACTGGATATTTCTGTAATTAATGCCTATATTCATGGCAGAAGGAGGCATTTCTGCTTCCTAAAATACTTTTTAAATCCTCAAAGATTAAATTATATTTAAGACTATTGTAGTGGTGAATATTTTTTTCATATTCTTTGAAACTGACTAATCTATTGCTCACATATATGTTGCTTCTTTATTACAGTAAATTACATCTTCATACAGGGATTTACAACTTTCAGAACATCTTCCCATAATCTTGGTATTTGATCTTCCAAATTACAACATTGTGAGGCAGGAGGTGTCAGTTTCTAAATTTTCCTATTGTGTAAGTGGTGGCTTAGGGAGGGAAAGTGTCTTGTCGGAGGTCCTGCGGTCATAAAGTTATAGAGTCAGGGTGGGCACTCAATTAGTGGACCTAACATGGCTCCATACTGCTTTAGAAGGTGGGATTAATCAGACCCCACCATTTTCTGACATTCTAGTTAAGTGGGGTTTTGTTTTGCTATGGGTACCATAAAATGCATCAATACAGCATATAAGATCAATGTTCTTATCTTTATTAGAACAATCCTTTTGTTGCAAGTTCTCCTGAATAGATTTTGTACTTTCAACTTTTGTGTCTCTCAGGTGCTAGAGGACTGTTTTGTCTTTACTTTCCACCCCAGTGCACCAATTGCCTTCCCCACCACATCCATACACATTTGAGAGACTAAGTTTACCTATGATTTTAGCTATTGCAGTGCTATCTGCTAGAACAATAGACTATTAATTAGCATTAATAAATAACATACCTTGGTCCTTCAAATTTTCCATCATGCATCTCTTGTTCTATGTTACCCCAAGTTTAGTTGAAGTGCTTTGACAACTGTGAGTGCGCTACGGTTTATAAAAACATCTTTCTTCACTAACATTTAAGAATAATCTCCTATTATTGGATTGAGTGAGCCCAACTTTAAAAAAGCCCCATGATTTCAGCTTTCCTGGGATGGGGAAGGAGGAATGTAATGGAGAATGAAACCACTTTAAGTTGTGATGAGATGGAATTCCTTCAGGTCACAGTGGTCTGCTAACGTCTCAACACCACCACTACCAACCAAAGGCAAAGCATTCTTCCTTTTAAATTAAATAATGAACAGTTGGATCTTTTTTGTCAGGAGCTGGTAGGTTAGATAACTGCACTGATTTATATTTTAGCATTACTGGCTAAAGAATAATGAACTGGTCAGAGCATCTGTGGTTGACTGTTGCAGTCTGCAAGGATTAATGTATTAATTAGTTACTTCCATCTATTATGGTTCTAGTCTTTTCCTTGGGATCCTGCGGACTACCAGCCCTCAAAAGTTGCGGGGCAGGGCTGTTCGTCTAGCTCTCTGAATGGCTGAGTAGAACAATAAGATCTGTACCATCGGGGCACGTCAGTGTCTTCATCAGGGCATAATGTAGCTATAGAAAGCCCTTTTCATCCTTCGCAAGGGCCCATTATTCCTATGTATCTCTCCTCTATGCTTTGTGAAAAGGTTTGTACAGTAAATAATGACTGACTATGTACTAGTTCTTTCTTCTTTTGCCAAGCTCTTTTTAGCTTTGGCAGCAATTTTGTTTTCCCTGTCATCATCTAATGTCTATTTATTTTACATTGCTACAAAGCCAGTGAAATTCCCTTATAAATCCCAGGTCATGAAGATGAAGCAGCAACCCGATTCCTTTTATTAAATGTCTGCAGTGTCCTCTGCTTTTTCTAATTAGGTTCAAAGTGGTCAGTGGCTTGAAAGGCTCCGGGCAGGAATCAAATCTGTTTGAACAATGCATTCCTCAAGGCCACGCATATTAGATGTTTGGATTTAATTAGAAGACAGGTATCAAAAGTCAGATACTCTCTGGATGCATTGGGGTCCTTATCACAAGGTCCTATTCCTCTGCAGGCAACCTAACCAAATGTGTCCCCTCCCTCTGGTGCTCCCCACCCCCACACATACAATAGGCATTAGGTATTCAGAGCCTGGGGCTATTACTCACCACTGGGTTTCCAGGGCTGCAGTTTTCTGTGTCAGCACTGCCACAGCATGAAGGTGAGAACAAGAAGCTCTGAAATTGAAGGGGAAAAGATAAAAGGAAAAGTGTGCAGAAGAAAAGAGAGGCTCTTTAACTGCTCTGTCAACCCGGTTTTCTTCTCTTCAGCATCAGGCGTGTTCTGAAGATAGATGGACGTAGGTACAGCTGGTACCAGAGACCAGCTGTGAGCTCCATCTGGGTACCATTTGGTAGCAGATAGATTTTTTTTTTTTTCAGGCCAAAGTCTCCTCCAATTGTTGTGGTTAGAGAGGGAAAGTGAGAGGCCCACTGTGTTTTCTTCCACTGCAGATGCTATTGTTCCAAACCACTGCCTCTCCCTGTGTTGGCTCCTTATCAAAGGGAGGGGAAATTATTTGATTGTGGGGTAAAGGGGGTGAGGGAGTTAGCTGATGAGAGCTGGTGGAGCTCAGACACAAAGCATCTCATGGAACATATTAAACATCAGATTACCCAACACATACTTCTCATATTGTCTGTCATTACCCTCCTTCCAAACTACGAGGCCATCAGTAGAGATGGTGCTCTTTTGAGGAGGGATGTCAACATTTCTGTCTGCACAGCACTAAAGCAACTGGATGAAACATGAAAAATTTAATACATTGACTACAGATCTTTTTTGGTTGTGCTAAGAAACCAGTTTGAGTCATTTGTCTTTATGTCTATGACAGTTGACATGTGATGCCAGGACAACCATCCCAGCCAACATGCTTCTCTCAGACAAAACATTAAAAAAAAAAAAATATTGCATGCTTGAAAAGGTTTTTTTAAGTACATTATTTGCTAAAAATGCTTTAAAAATCTAATTTGCTAATATTTAACAAATTAAACATTGGCGATTTTTTTATTTTTTCAACTAGTCGCATCAGTGTGGCATGGGCATTGATTGGATTCATTTATGGTTTTGGAATGAATTTGCTCTATACTTTGCTGTTTTGCAACTCTTCCACCCATATAGTCAGGGGCATCGACGAAAGTCTGACTATAGGCTGTTTCAGGGTTCTTGAAAGATATTTTTTGGGCTTATAGTTGGTGGTTTCTCTTGATGTGAAACTCTTCTTTTCAAAGAGACAGTGCCCATGGTATGCTCCTGGGCCCTAGTTATTTATGTTATTTGGATTTAGGACCTGAGGTGTTTCACAAGCATTCACAAGAATTAGCAAATCTGATCCGGGGAGAGATTGCGATATCTTTTCTGGCAAACCAAGCTCTTTTTTTCTTGCCAACGTGAACATTTTCCAGAGTTGGCGTGGGCTCTTCAAGCTTTCCTAATGTACTCAAGGTCAGTGTTCCTATCCCTAAGGAGAAACCATTGCTGAGAGACATGATCAAAGTCAATTTTACTTTGCCCCTTAGTTTATTACCCTTTACCCTCAAAAACACAGAGTAATTTAAGAACATGCTGACAATAGATAAAATTATACCTGATTCTTGCCTTGAGTTTTAGAAGGAAGAATTCAATGGGTGAGGTGGGGTGGTATTAATGGGATGAAGTGTGTGAGGGTTTAGCAGAGGCATAAACGGACCATCTGGAGCAGTGCTGCTCAATAGAAATATAATGAAAGCCACCAATGTAATCAGAAATTTTTCAAAGTAGTCATTTTAAAGCAATAAAACAGAAACTGGTATAATTTTAATAATTTATTTTATTTAACTCACAATATATCCAAAATAATTTCATTTGGACCTGTAATTAATGTAAAAATGATTAATGAGATACTTTATCTTTTTTGAGGGTACAAAACCTTTCAAATCTGATGTATTTTATACTTAGAGTACATCTCAACTTGAACTAGCCACGTTTTAAGTGCTCTGTAGCCATATGAGGCTGATGACTACTGTACTGGACAGTGTGGATCTGAAGAAATTAAAGAGGAAGCCAGTTTTAATAGAATGTTTTTCTATGTACAAGGTACTGTGGTGGCAATTAATATACATTATGGCTAGCCTTCACAACCACCCTTTGAAGTGATTATGTTTAAAATTTAACAGAAGAGTGAGGCAGCCAATAATTTATTGTCTAACCTGGAGTCCTTTTGGAGTAATTGGGCAGCTTTTATTAATTACCAAGAACAATAGATATATCCTAGGACTATCCTAGGCAAACTGACATGAATAGTCAACCTTGATAGGTCAGTTAGCCATTCTAAATTGAAAGTATTGGTATCAAAACCTGCTGGGAGCATAGTTTTCTATCAAGCAAAACAAAAACAAAAACAAAAACAAAAAACTCAGCCTGTCTCTGTTCCTAGAACAGCCCTTCCAAGGAAGCAGAACATACACAGAGGCTGACTACATACCTGACATTTTTAGCAGAGTGCTTTAGCTGACATTTAGTGACATTTAGCTGTGCTTATCTGGTGATGGGTTAGGAGGGTGGGGTGCAGGTCTCCAGCCATTTTCTCTGGAATGCTCTGGCAAACAGTCATTTTCCCTGTTGGGGAGTATATCATTGGAATCTGTTCACAGACACATAAGAGGGCCAGGAATGAAAACATCGTGCTCTACTTTCTCCAGGTCTCTTCAGATTTCCAGGAAAATGGAACTTTCGTATGTAAATGAGTGGGTTCTCTGATTCTCCATCAGTGTTTTGTCTATTTTCTTGTCCATTCCTGACATGATTTCTTTCACAGAAATGCATACATTGCCCCCCCTTTAAGTGACAGCTAGAAGTAAAGATAGCTGCAGAAAATCAGAACACAGCAGGAGAAAGATCTGGGAATATTGCTAATAACAATGGCTGGAGTTTACGGGTGATTGAGTGATTCCTATGTGCTAGACACTGCTTTAACTGCTTTATCTCTATTAACTCATTTAATCCTTGCAATAAGACTATGAGATACATGTTATAATCAAACTGGCTCAGAGAGTTTAGATAACTTTTCTAAAATCACACAGCTAGTTAGTGCCAGATTTTGATCCTAAACTGAAGTTTGATTGATTACTAAAGCACTTATCTCACATTAAATAAAAATCAAGCTCACCTGCATTATCAAGAGCATTCCTTGGAAATAATCTGTGTTATACAATTGCCTTGTTGTCCTATTAAATCTCTGTTGTCCTGAGATTCCCTCAAAATATATTATTAGCACTTTGAATGAGAAAGGTGACTGGTTCGTATTTCCTGTAATGGCAAAAGTTCCTTGGTGGACGTTTGTGGAAATATTTTGGATATTGACATGCACCTTTCTGTCCTGTAGGTTAAGCAGAATCAACCTAGCTCTTCAGTATGGCTGGAAATCTGATATAGGATAAAAGATGAGCTCCCTTTCTCTCTCTGCCTACTTCTCAGTCATGGATGTACTTAAACATTTTAGAGTTGAGAAGCAATGCTATTTTTTCTCATTTATATTTTTCTAGCCAAAAGGTAGATCACCTAAGTTGTCTGAATATAGATGTTTACAATGAAACTCAATAAGCCAAGTGGAATAAAAAAAAAAATGTGGCCCAACATTTCTATTTTTCCTCCTAAATTGGCTCTAATGATGTAGGGAAATGCTGAAGCAAAGCTGAACACTGGAGTGACATCTCTTTTTCTCTTCTGCAATAGTACCTTACTGGATCCTCTGAAGTGCAGAAGAGAAATTCGAGCAGAATTTTATAAACTGGGGTTATTGTTTATATTGGACATATTTCAGAACTGCCTGTGACTTTAATATGATTGGTTTGGTATCAAGTTTTTTATTCTAATTGGCATTACAAAAAATCATTCTTTCCTTGAAGGCTGAAACAGCCAAGATGTTATCTGTTCTTTGGGTTAATTACTGATAATGAGCATAAGATACACAATGGCAGACACTGACCGAGTTCACAGATTTGTCCCCAGATAGGAGAGGGCTTCATTAGACTGTAAAAGTAGATTGGATCCATTGACAAGCAGCAGCTAGCAGGGGGTTTCCAAGGCCCCCAACCCCAGAAAAGAAATGAAATAATTCTTCCCCCTGTTTGATCTTTGTAGCAATCTGAGGGCTGGGGAAAAAATAAAATAAAAATTGCATTTATAGGCCTGGAAAAATAGGGGACAATTTTTTTCTTCATAAAACTAACTTTTAAATCTGAAATTGTATTTCTTCCAGACTAATCTTTTACTTTATCTTTGATTGTTATAAATTATTCATTTTTGTTTCTTTCTTTTTGAAGTCTTGGTTGAGAAAGAAGTTTGTCAAGCTGCTCCACTGGAGCTTAAATGAACTTATTTATTGAAAAATACTCAAAGTAAAGATTGGGAAGTGCTTCTCATTGCATTCACCTGAGCCCCCCAAGGTCACTGCATGTAAGTCAGGTAACCACATAGGTGTGCAGACCAGACTCTCTGCATCTCTTGGTACCAAATAGATTTGCTTACTCAGATGTTTGCTTGAATCATATTTCTTTTTTCCTTTTTCTTTTTGGGTGATCCCAATTTGTAACGTGGTTAGGAAAATTTAGGGGAAAGGAGGTCAGGGGGAAAAAAGGCCAAGGATGATGACAGGGATGCTGGGAGGAAGGTGGCCAGGTCTTTAAGCCTCTCACAGTGGAATTTCTAGAGACTTCAGAAGCAAATGTCTTTCATGATATGAATACATGGGCATGTTTTCACTGATCAAGGAGAATCGTTTCAGCAATGAGAAATTACTTTTAGAGTCAGCTAGGATCCTGATGGGCTCTTGTAAACATGGCAATTCTTCCCCGAGACTTGAGCAGTCAATGATGGTTAGTATTTTTTCCCCTGTTTTTCTGGTAGCTTCTCATGCCATACTTCTCTGAGGCCTTGCAGCCTGAACTGGAATTCTGAATCAGGAAGCTTGGTGATTCCTTTTATTAGTCGCAGTAACAATACTAATACGTAAATTACTAACAATGAGAAAACAATCACTAACATTTAGGACTTTATGGTTTACAAAGCATTTCTCTCATTCATTATCTCATCTTTGATAATGACTGTCAGGTCATAATACTGCTGCTCTGGAGAGGACTTCCAAAGCACTCCTGCTAGATCAAAGAGGGTAGTTTCCCCAGCCCCTGGGAGTGCTGTAAAGTGAACCTCAGAGGACATTAGCCTGGCCACCCGGGAGAACACAGTGGGAAGAGGATGGAATCCAAGGGAGAGCAGTAGATTTGATGCCATTATGTGAAGGAGCTTTGTCTCTCCCCCATATATTTTTAACTGAACCCTTGGGACTTAGGGAGGTGGTTGGATGATCACATGCTCTTTGAATGCTGTATTGTATTTGAAACATAAAGCTGCTCCATAAAAGTTTGTATTGTGAAATGTCAAGTTTTTGGCATGTATCATATTTGTCAAATAAGGTTATGTAAGCTGAGCTTTCCAGCATGGCCTCCCCTTGTCTAGCATTTAAGAGAAGGTTCATAGAGGAAAGCCCGAGCCATCTGAAGCCAGATTGTGTTCACTTTCCAAAGTCTTGAAAAACCACCTAAAACAGAAACATTTGAAAAGACAAATTACTGAAATCTAGAAAACATCCTGGGACATATGGCAACTTGTTGTGTTTTGGGACTATCAGGAAGAGGGAGCGTGAACGATTATAATTAGCAGTAAATCCAGGTAAGGGACAGTCAAGCCATTTCTGTCTCACAGATGGAGCATCAGTTGATTAATTACATTCTTCTTTCTAACTTCCACACCACCCCCAAGTCATTCAACTGTTTGTTAAATAAATAAACCCCCTGGTCAAAGCTTTAGTGGCAAGTTAGGGAATGGAATAATTGATGTAGAATCTCAAACTGAAAATAAAATCAGGTGGTGATTTGGGAGGCAAGCACGTGCTGGCTGGCTTGTGTTGAGTTTAACAAAAATAGGATTTTAGTAAAGTGTGAAAAATCATAGACAGGCTTCTGTAAGAGACCGCAGGCTGTTTCCTCACCTGCTATGCAGAAATAAAATCCTAGTTATTCTTGGTTGCATGGTCTCCACAGTTGCATGGAGTAGAGATGCTTTCTTTGCATTTGTTCACTGGGTTAACTCCACCTGCCTCCACTGGCCAAAATGACCTGAGAGCCATGTGAAAGGGTGAGCTGCAACAGATATTGCTCTTTAATTGCAGTTACTCTTATTGCTGTTAACCATTTCCTTAAATCGCTCTAGTTTGGATCTGATTCTCTCAAGTGCTACTGTAGCTACTGGTTCGTTCTCCTGTTCAGCCTCACTCTTTGGGCTTTGCACTGGCACGTGGGTGCCGCAGGGCCTCCTCTCAGCTCTCATTCCCATAAGACCCCCCCTGCCCTTCTCCTAGCTCTGATGCTCTCACCAAGCTGAGTCTATCCCCTCTAATGGGAATTTGAACTTTATTATTCCAAATTTATGACTCTGTCACTGCATCTTCCTGCTTTTACTCCCATGGAAAAGAAACAAAGAAAAAAAAAAGCAAGTAACCATCAGTTTCTAGGTGATAAGCAAAGAAGCAAGTTATAATAATAATAAAAAATCTTCCTTCTGGTTGCACATGTTCAGCATGTTTGCATACTGCTTGAATACTAATAAACAAAGGACTAGTTGATTAGCCATGATGATAGGACCGTATCGTGTTTTGGGGGCACTCAGTAAAGAATGAACTAGGGCCCAATCTAACAGACTGAAGAGACAACCTATATGGTCAGCAAATAGGCATGGGGACAGCTAAATACAAAAACCACAACAATGAATACTGAGAAAGGGAGATTCGGGTTAGTGCTGATGAGGTTGGAGCGGGATCAATTCTAATGAAGCAATGCTCCCCAGCAGATGACCAGCTTGAGATATGTTTTAAAAGGAGTGGGTGATTTGGCAAATAGGTCTCGTGCACAATCTAAAAATCGATTCCACGTTCTCAGTGCCTTTTACGGGGTGTTCACACTAAAAGCGGTATGGTGTATTTATTTTCAAGCAAGATTCAATTTGAAAGCAGGAATAATTGAAAACATCATTTTGAATGACGTGGTTCTAAAAGCTGGGTTTAAAAAAGTGTTGACAATCATTGTGAGCGCTGGCCGCTCTCACCTCCTTTACTGTAAGAGTAACTTCTGGAGGCTAAAATTTCTTTTGTTATATGAGATACTTTATGATTTCTTTTTAAAGTGCACATATGTGCTGAACTAAGCCGGTCAGTCAACACATGCCCGATTCTGCCTTCTAAATGCTGAATGACCATCAAGAAATGGTCCTGCGATATTTGGTTGAACATCTATATGCCCAGCCATTCAAGGCATTAGGGGACACAGAAGCATCACTGCCTTGTTCTAGTCCCAGGAGGGACTTCTGTTGCCTGAACCATTCTTTTATAAGTGAGAAAACATTCCTGGGTATTGTTTGGGCTCAGTGGATGGAGGACATAAATGAAGTGGCTATCCGTATACATAATTTCTTTCTCCAACTTCCTCACAAGCTTTGGGGAATTCTCAAAGCCCTCACCTAAATTTTCTCCTTTCTAGAAGGATGAGAACTGGTGTACTGGTAAATCTTGCCACTCTCCAGTTGTTCATGCTAGAATGACCTCGGATTCAACCCTGACGTCTTTCTCACCTAGTTTCATGCTGACCTACAGGGTCCTGCTTGTATTACTTTCTTGCTAGCTCTTAAATTCATCCTACTGTTAATTTATGCTGATGTTGTCGTTATCCTTTCTTACCTAGATTTCTCAAATTAGCTTCAAGGTAGATTCTCTCTTCTCTCTAATCCATTACCCACACTGCTGCCCAAGTTTGAGATGCGAATCTGTTTATTTTATTTTTTAAAAAAGATTTTATTTATTTATTTGATGGAGAGAGAGAGAGAGAGAGAGAGAGAGAGAGAAGTAGGAGAAGCAACAGAGGGAGACGGAAAAGTAGCCTCCCCACTGAGCAGGGAGGCCAACTCCAGGCTCAATCCCAGGACCCCAGGATCACAGTCTGAGCCAAAGGCAGATTCTCAACCAACTGAGCCACCCGGGGGCTCCAAGATGCCAATCTGTTTATTTTATTTTTTTAAAAAAGATTTTATTTATTTGATGGGGTGGGGAAAGAGAACAAGCAGGAGGAGCAGCAGAGGGAGATGGAAAAGTAGTCTCCCCACTGAGCAGGGAGGCCAAGCCAACTCTGGGCTCAATCCCAGGACCCCAGGATCACAGTCTGAGCCGAAGGCAGATGCTCAACCAACTGAGGCACCTGGGGGCTCCAAGATACCAATCTGTTTAAAAGCCACCAGACTTCTTATCATCTTCAGAATAAATATTGAAGTCTTGAGCAAAGCATCTAAGATCCTTCATGATTTGGTCTTTCTCAAACCCTAAACTCTAGAACTTTGTCATGTACCTTCATGTTCTCTTTTATAAAGCCAGATGGCACTAACGTGCTTGTCCCTAAGGGGTCGTGTTCTTAAGCCTTTGTGTCTTTAACTATTTCCCATAAAATGCCTCTTCCCCAATATCCTGCCAAACTCACCTGTTTTAATTAGCCCTAACTGTCCTTTACTAATTGACTCAAGCCTGCCTTTCCCTGAGATACCTTCCTGTACATCCCCAGGACAGGCAGGTGCTCCTCCATCTAATATGACATCTTTACCCTGTTTGTTCATCTCTTACCTGTGTCTTTCTAAGTGCTTTAAGTGCCTTACAAAGGTGCTTCCTTACTCACAGTGCCTCCCTAGCTCTTGACACAGTAGAATAAATATATGCAACATGGATACACAGATCATTTGCACCATTAGGCTCTGGCAATTTCCATGAAAGGGAGAATATCCTCATGCTTACACCTTCTACGGGATGAATCCGAACCTCCTCTGGCATTTGCTTTGGAGATAGGTCACAGGAGCAGGGGGTCTCATAATCCCACCCTGTCTTGAAAGGCTTAGAACCAGAGTTTATGGTTCTGCCTTTGGCCCATAAGGGCCTTCAAATTTTCATAGACCTCACAGATTTTTATTGAGTATTATTAATTACTTGATTAGTGCTTTATAATATCCAAAATAACATCTTCCACAAATAACATCTCTTTTATTTTTATTTTTTATTTATTTTTTTATTTATAAATTTATTTTTATTGGTGTTCAATTTGCCAATATATAGAATAACCCTCAGTGCTCATCCCATCAAGTGCCCCCCTCAGTGCCAGTCACCCAGTCACCCCCACCCCCAGCCCACCTCCCTTTCTACCACCCCTTGTTCACTTCCCAGAGTTAGGAGCCTCTCGTGTTCTGTCTCCCTTTCTGATATTTCCCACTCATTTTCCTCCTTTCCCCTTTATTCCCTTTCGCTATTTTTTATATTCCCCAAATGAATGAGACCATATAATGAATAACATTTCTCTTAATCTTTGCTTTAAATGTATGAGAACAACTGAGCAGATATGTTTAAAATTCACATTTTTAGAGACAACAAAAGGGGAGGCCCAGAAGAGTTCTTTAACCTGCTTGAGGTCACACCATTGATACATGAGAACGTATAGTCACTGGACTGGGGCTATGTGTTAGTTTCTGTTGCTTTGTAAGAAATTGTCACAAACTCCCAAGACCTGCCAATCTCCTAGTCATAGGGTATGCCACTGAAAGTTTACCATGGGCTCTGTGGTTCCGGTTTGGACCATTTGTGCTGAAAGAAGAATCATGATCAAGTATGAGGTGGGCAGTTATATTTGCTCTGGGTGAAGTAGAATTCATGACCCGTGAGGTCGAGGTAGCCAGAGACCATTTTAACTCTTCTGTGTCCAAGAACACCGCAACTGGATGTCCCAGATAGTTCCTAAAAATGAATGTCCAGGAACATCTGGTCTTTGGAACTTTATCTTTTCCACTTACACTGTGCAGATTTTAGCTGAGTTAACAGGCGGTCTCTGGGAAGCTTGTCCCTGTAGCAGAGACCTCTGCTGGATGGTTAGTTAGCTGTGTCGACCCCAAATTGAATCCTGTCATCCAAAGAGTCTGAGTTGAGTCCAGAGTCCTGTCAGAGTCCAAGCTTTCCAGCTCATCGATCTTGTGCTCTGGCTGGGAGCTAGCTGGGCATTTACCCATTTGCCTCTGGGCAATTTGTGCCTTTGCTTTTGGAGATAAAAAGTATGGCTTACTTTTCAGAAGTCACTTTTTGAGAGTCTCCCTCGGTGTATGTTGCTGTTTTTGTTCCAGCCTGGTGAAGGGAAACAGCATAACATGGGACCTCTGGGGGTGCTCACCTCGGTCTGGGCCTATGGACCCATGGACGTGGAGCAGAGGGAGGGCTGCTTCTCTTTCTGGAATTTGGTTAACACAGCTTTGCTTACAAAAAGCCAGAGTGGCTGTTGTTTAATTTCTTTCATTAGGAAACTCACCAAATGTTTGGCCCTAAATTCTCTACTCCCTTGAGCCAGCTGGAAACTACCACGGAGTTGCAAGGCAACACTAACCCACTAAATTAGTCACACACACAAATCTGTGTACCAAGCCTCTCTTGACCCAGTTCTTTCTATTTGCCCCTTTTATTCTATCTTCACTAGGTTTGTTTACTTCCTGAGGAAAATGGAGCCTTTGAGTGCTTGCTTTCGTTGTGACCTTCTTCTGTGCTTACACTGGGCAGGCCACACCGAGGTGCCAACATGCTGCATGCATGAGCGTCTACACCTGTGCACCTTCTGTGTTCAGGCTTGCAGGTTGTGCTGGATGATGCAGTGCCGGACGGTACAGCTCTGCAAATCTGGGATCAGAACACTTCTGACCTAGTGTGGGTTATCCACCTGGGCAATCTCTATTGAGAAAGACCACTGATGGGTGCGTGGGTGGCTCAGTCGGTGAAGCATCTGACTTTGGCTCAGCTCATGATCTCTGGATCCTGGGATCCAGCCCCGCCTCCAACTCCCTGCTCAGTGGGGAGTCTGCTTCTCCCTCTCCTTCTGTCCCTCCTCCTGCTAGTGCTCTCTCTCTCTCTTAAATAAATAAAATCTTTTTTTTTTAAGAAATAACTTACTGAGAAAAGCAATACTGACTGTAAGTAAGACAAACTGTTAGCATTTATTAATTACTAACCATGCTTGGCAATCTGTCCAACAATTTTTCTGCCTCACTTCCTTCAAACATCATATTCTCTATGAAGTAGGGACCATTATTTCTTCAATTTTATGTTAAAAGATGCCATTTATTTTACCTAAGGGAATAAACTTTTCAAGTATGCTTGTGCATTTGAAAAGTGAAAAATATTTTGGGTGCAATGTTTGTAAAATATTCTTTTTGCTTGTTATAGAAGATCTTTGAAGGTTTTATTAGCTTCAGTGTCCACAGTGAGCTCCAGAATCACCCCATAGTTGGTTGGAACATCCTGCTAATGAGTCCGTTTTTAATCCCTCCTCCATCAGTTCCTGTGGTCCCTTCCAAACCCATATTACATTCTGTTCTCAACCCCCACATCAGAGGGGTTTCTGTGGCTGCAGGTGTGGGGAGCTGGGGAGGATTCAGAATGTCTGGTCCAGGCTTTCACCCAAGAATTCCTGCCAGGAGCATCTGCGTACATGGTCATCTGACCTCACAGAAATAACAGAGCATAGTAGTTAGTGAATTTCATCAGAAAGTCATTCTTTGTCTTAAACCAAAGTTTACTCTTGCATATAGCAGTCATAATGTCTTCCTAATTCTTGGCCTGAACTTTTTCTCTTCCATTATTAAATATTTTAAGGCGGGGGAGCATTCCACCAGACCCTCACTATGCTACCCATCCAGTTTCAATTGTCTAAATCCATCCTTCTCACTAAGAAAACAACTCAAAACTCAAATTCCTCTGATGGCTTTTTAGTGACAGCAATACACATGGGATGGAGAGCACAGTATTTCACATTAGCCCTCTTAAAATTTTTTAGAATGAAGGATTTTCTTCTTTCTTTCTTTCTTTCTTTCTTTCTTTCTTTCTTTCTTTCTTTCTTTCTTCTTTCTCTCTTTCTTTCTTTCTTTCTTTCTTTCTTTCTTTCTTTCTTTCCTTCCTTCCTTCCTTCCTTCCTTCCTTCCTTCCTTCCTTCCTTCTTCCTTTTTACTATTTCATTTTGGGCTTTTACAATAAGTTAGTGGAGATTGTCATTAAGCCTAAGGTGGAAATAGGGTGGAGTGTGGGGGTGAAGGCCTCAGAGGATGGGGGTGTGAGTGGGGAGTGTTAGTGTCCAGGAGGTGAAGTGTTTAAACCAGAGGGTTTATGTATCTGTCGTGTGTCAAGGAAGAAGCCTACAGAATCCAAAATTTCTAACAAAAGCAAATGGCTATTTCCCAGTCAGAGGTGACAGCAGCAGGATTGCCTCAACAAATGAATCCACAGGGAAACGCCACCAGTCCCCACAGTTTTTCTCTTCCACAGGACAGGATTGCACAGCTGGATTTGTGTTGTGCAATGATTTGGTGGATTCAGGGAGAAGAAAACTGGTGAATTCCATCAGGACTTTCCCAAAGGTTGCGTTTCAGCATATGTAATGGCTGGGAGTGCCAGACAGTCATTTACATTGCATTTGTGTTCAGTGTGTAAACACTGGGCTGTCAACATACATTCCTTATTATTTTTTGCCAACCTGTCCTATCTGATGGAGAACTATTGCACAAGCATACAGCAGAAGTGCGTGCGTGTGTGTGTGTTTGTGTGTGTGTGTGGGTGTTGGGATGGAGTGGAGAATGAAGAGGAGGGGCGTACACAAAAAGATGGGGAATTAGAAGGACCACCAAAAATCAGAAAGGGAGCTTAGTGGAAATAAGAATGGGGAAGGAAATAGATCTGGAATTTATTTTTCATTTCTCATTTCTTTTGCTGACTAGCTGAGAGATCTCTGAAAAGTCCCTTTTCCTCTCTGAGTCATAATTTCTTCATCTGTAGAGTGGTGTGAGGGTTGAACTAGCAAGTCTCCCAGGTTCTGCCAATGCTAACATGTTAGAGATAACAAATCTTATTCTAAATGTGCCACAAGGTCTAGGAAGTTGAGGTAGTTCATCAGCTCATCTGTCCCCCCATATTTAAGGCATGGATTAATAGAACCTGGATCTAGGGAACTGTTAATACCTTAACATGGGCAGAACATTCTCATTTTTCACTTCCCTTAGTGTTTTTGTGATTCACTCTTCCTCTTCTCTTCTTGTTACCTTTAAACATCTTTTTACCTGTCTTGCTTCTTCTATTTCGAGTGTCTGAGATCATGGTGTCAACAAATATACTTGACATTCTTTACATGATCAAGGTTTTATTGTGATAAAATTCATTAGGGTGTTCATAAATCTCTCCACTTTGCTTTGGCTGAGGCTGATTTGTTTCATTTCTAACCTAAGCTGCTTCTCTTTTTGTAGGTATTTATAGAGGCATACGTCAATGAGAAGCCATTCTGCTTTACCTTGTTGAATGTGAAATTATATTAGAAGAAAAAAATAAAGCATATCCAAGAGTAGCAGAGCTTCCAAGAGTGAAATCATCATCCCACCAAACAAATCCAGTTGGGCGTGTTTGTGTTCATAGCACTTGTGCCTATTAGTTTCTTCAGTTCATGTGTGGGTGAAAGCTACACAGGCTTTTTACTACAGTTATTTATATATATTTTAAAATCCATCAAAATTTCACTGAACTAATAAACCCAAGGCAGACATACCGTAGGATTTGTGAGGTAATGAATAGCCCTCCTTGAAAACTCCATCCTGTTTTGCAGGCAGCCCATAGTGGTCAAAAGTTTTCTAGCTCTCATGTGTGAGAATAGTGCTCTAGATGGACCAAACCTTGCTTTGAGGAAGAACAGACCAGTTCATTGGATGATTAATGTTCAGTCCCAGGAAGGAGAGAATTCCAGCCCAAATGCATCATTTCATTACTTGATAGATTGAAATTTTTAAAAAAGAAAGATCCTTTTGTCTGATAATATAATTGCCTCGCATATAACAGGGTATGTGAACCCTTCAAAAAACTTAGGAGTCAAAGAAATTATAGACCTCAGGGCATTACTAATTCTACTTACTAGACAAAGAATGAGTGGCTCTTACCCATCTTTTAAAGATGAACAGTATGAAAATCTTTAAGTGTAGTGAGAAGGAGACCCTATGACATTTCCTAGTTGCTGCTTGTAGAGCTTCAGAACCTGGACTTAGATTTTCCTGGCACTAGATCCTAACATAGTAGCTTCAGAGCTTCTTCACATGCTCCCACTATATTATCATGTATTTTTTTAATGAATTAGTTAATATGCATGGTTAATTAGTTAATTAGTTAATATTGCTGCCTTAGCAAAACTTTAAGTTACTTGAGAGCGAGTATACGTTTTATTCCTCTCACTTCCCAGTGTTAGCAGCTGTTGATTTGTCTGTCTCTGGTCACTGGTGTCAAGAAGTTGAGGTGTTGAATGCAGTTAGAGTCCCAGACCTCTGAAGGTATATGCAAACAAGGGTCAATAGCTATTCTGAAGACACTGGAAATTTTCTCAGAGCAAGGAAGACCAGGGTAAAGTAACGACTTTCCAGATAAGGTAATGGGCTTTGTAGTGGGCTCTTGATTAAAAAAAAAAAAAAAAAAGTGAGAAGGAAGGAAGGAAAGCAGGAAAGAAGAAAGAAGAAAAGAAATGATGGAAGGAAGAAAGAAGGAAGAATGAAAGAAGGAAGAGGGGTATTAATAATTAGGGAGGAGGTAATGCCTAGGCCATTTGACACCCGTCTATTTTACCAAAAAACAGGAAGCATGCGTTTTTTTTTTTTTTTTAATGTCTGTGTCCTTTGACCACCCCTGATTCTCCAACATTTTCCAGTAGCACACCTCCTATAGAAAATGATAAACAAACCTTGGGGTTAGAGTAGCTTTTTCTTTTTCCAAGAGGGATGGAACCTCCTGGGAAGCAGCATGAGGCTCCTCGAAGCCCACCTCTGCCTAGGACCTCATCTGCCAGCAACTTGAAACTCAACAATCTAAATACAGAACAGACACCAGGAATTTTTTTTTTTTTAAGAATAACAAATATTTGGAACAGAATTCCAGTCCCAACTGCAAGCAGCACAGAAGCAATTAGATGCTGCCCAAGAAAAAAAGAGCATATTGGAAAGGAATGGCCTCCATGGACCCTACTGACCTTCTCCTGTTCCCTGTGTTTCTTACATTCATATGAATAATGAGTGAATTTGAGACCACTATCCACCAGGGCATAGATCTTTTTGCTTTTTATGTTCTTCATTTGCTACTTCCATATGGTAGAGTAATTCTCCAAACCTTTAGCCCTGGTATATTAACTGGCCATTCTGGGTGGGAAGGGGATGTTAGGCTTATAAAACAGCAAATAAAAGAGTCTTGCACTGTGCTTAAACACAACGCACTCTTCCTGGACTGATACAAGCAAATGGAATGATCTTGGTGCTGTCTACTTTAGAAGCAAAACCGGCTTAATCCCCTGAAGCTGGGGTAGGATTCTATAGATGCGTGCATTATAGAACAGGGACCATGCTTGGTACCAGTTTGTGGTGTAGGCTGTTCTCTATAATTTTACCCAGCACAGAGTAGAACTACTTAAATATTCCTTCTAAGTAAGGTAGATGGAACTCACCCGTTTCTGTGATTTAACAGCCCCAGAGCAAAGAGGTCAGTTTCCCAGGATGCCAGACTTCTAGCAACAGCCAGCTCCAAAACTATGAGAGAATCAGATTAGATAAAAATATCAGCCCATCTTCTCACTGTCACCAAACTACTCAACTGCCTGGGCAAAAGTGATCATCCCCAGCATTTAAAAGCCTCTTCCAGTACATTAGATTTATTGATATTTACAGTCTTGTTAATGTTTCAAAAGGCAAGACACTGATCTTTTGTGTTGCTCCTCAGAACATGAAAAATAGTGAACATGATATATTGGCACGCTGGTCAGTTATGCCATGAAATGGTTTTGCCTTGGTAGTTTTTCAAGTCATCATGCAAACAGACTAGAGCCATTAGAGGCAGATATAATTTCCACCATTCAGGAAGTTGGTTTTGCCACTGTATTATCCAAATGCATTTAATTATTAAGATTTTGGGACTTTTCTTTTTTTCTTTTTTTGGCTCATTATATTGGCTGAGGTTTAAGGCAGAACAATGCAGCTAGAGTCAGATTCCATCCTCTTGAAACTTAGTGTCTCAGTATTTTTATGCTATTTTATGAAGGGATTAACCTCTCTAAGGTTGGAATTTGCCTGCTTTGTATAAACCAACCCTTCCAGAGGGTTTTCATAATTTACTGAATGCTATCCCTGGAAACATGGATAGCTATGTGCTGACAATCCATGCTGGCTACTTATGTTTTAAAAGAACAGAGATCAGAATGGTTGAATGACTTGTCCAAAGTCATAGAATAAATCTACCTTTGAGATGATAAGAGAAACCAGCTTTTTTCACGTTTTCGCTTTTGTCAGATACTGAACTGATTTGATTTAGCAGGAAGAAGTGGGACCAGACAGAGTGGGTTGCAAGGAGATGCCAGCAAGGCAGCAGGCTACGCTTTGGATCTGAAAAACAGTTACACAGCTAAGTAGCAGGATCCCTCTAGGTTTGTATAACAGGACAACCAAGCGTTGCCCTGAGGGCACCGGAAATCTAAAGTCTGAGAGCAAAGCTGTGCTGGGAACGTGAACTCATCAGAGCCAGGGATCAGTCACTGGCTGACTCAAGTTTTACTCACTGCTCTTCTTGCTGATGTGGCTCATTTAGATTCACTCTGCTGATCTTGTGGCGCCCTGGATCCAGAACACTTTGTGAAGATCACAAAAGTCTCTGACCAAAGCCTACTAAGGATGACTTCCAGTGTGCTTCTTCATGAAGATAGATTTGGCTCACAAAGGTCACTAGAAAGCAGCCGTGCAGGAAAAGACTGCCAAAACCTGAGGATTTGGGTTGCAATTCGATGGAAGAGGTGTTTTTGCTCTCAACATCTGGACAGACCAAACACAAGGGTGCAAGCAGCACCATTCTCTTGCTCCCTGCCAGTCCTCTGTCACCGGAGCCACGGTTTTATTGGAAGTGACTTTCCTCTGACCAAAGAATACATGGATGATCTGAGAGATTATTTTGCATTCCTTCTACTTGTTAGTTGAAATAGTTAAGTGCTATTTAATGGTAACTGGTGAATTTGGTGGGTCTCTCTCACCTTTTAATTTCCTCTTCCAGATTTTGCCCATCATCCCTAAATGAAGTTTAGGGTTCTGCTTAGGGTCTTAAATCTGATTCCCAAGCTAGGCATGCTTATATTTCTCTTTTCCATTTAGTTCAACCTGGTCAGCATTGGAACGGATATCCAGTTATATTTTCCTTTGCATTCATTTGAAGTGACTCCGCAGATGACAATAACCCAGGTTCAACCAAGTGGGAAAGGGCCTGAAATGTATTTCAGGCTGCTTCTTCTTCTTCTTCTTCTTCTTCTTCTTCTTCTTCTTCTCCTTTTTTTTTTTTTTTTAAAGATTTTATTTATTCATTAATGAGACACAGAGAGAGAGAGAGGCAGAGACACAGGCAGACGGCAGACGGAGAAGCAGGCTCCCTGCAAGGGGCCTGATGTGAAACGTGATCCCAGGACTCTGGGATCATGACCTGAGCCAAAGGTGACACTCAACCACTGAGCCACCCAGGTGTCCCTGTATTTCAGGCTTCTATGGAGAAAGAAATCAAGCCAAGGAGATAACATTTTGATTTATTTTACCTTTACTTACCACATGAGGTTTCTGGATCAGATCTATTTACCTACGGAGTTGTGTTGGCACCAGTTCCCCATGCCCCATTTCCCCCTGAGGGCAACATGATGAAGGCAGCCATCGCCTACATGTATGAAGCAGGGAGGGTGTCTGCAGCACAGTAGAGGCACCCTGGAATTACGGGTAGACGAAAAGTGGCACAGCTCTTTCCTCTCTTCCCGAGACAAGGATAGAAACCTTTGCTCTGTAATGTAAACATCTCTCTGAGGAGACACTGGAAGGTGTTACAACCCTTTGGAATGTGAACAAATGGCTCTAGGGGAGATAAATCTGCTAATCCCTCCTGGGTGATTTATGATCTTTACCTTCCAAGTCTTGCTTGCCATTCATTCATCCTTTAACCCAGATTACTCAGAAAGCCCTGAACATGTAAAAACACAAAAATACTCACGTTGTTTTCTGACACAGGGATCCCAATGAAAGTCAAAGTGACACAGATTTCAAGAGGCAAGAGGGAATTCAGAGTTCAGTGTGAAGAGACTGGTGCCATTCTGCTGGGTGTGGGTGGCCCTAAACCCGGGGTAGTAATGACGTTGTTGGCATGTTGAGAATCACTGCCCTGGACAGGCAGGTAAAGAGAAGATAAAATTACCTGTTGCTAGTTTCAGTGATGGTATGGGTAGCATGGCGTAGTCGGTAGAAAGGCCATGGAATTAACAGTTAAAAGAGAAGAAAAAGGGAATTTGGATTGATTCTATCAACTACCTGCCTGGCACTGCATCCTGTGTATGTCCCCCTGTTCAATCACACGCCTACCAGCCTATTCTGTTGAAGGGACAACTGAAGCAACTTTCAAAAGATACAGTAATAGAAGATGGTAGAGCTACTGTTCAAGACCAAGACCACCTGAATCCGAAGGCCATGACCATCACATTCTCCTCTGCTGGGTCTGAGTAGGTGTTTCATCACGAACTGTCTGCATAACTTGATACAAACCACTTAACCTGTTTCAGTGTTAGTTTTGTCATCTGTAAAATAACAATAAATAAAAGTCATAAGTTGGTCTGTTTTTTGCTTACAAATGAGGCAATGTACTTGCCAATGCCTTATAAATTAATATACTACACAAATTCTAGTTGTTTTTATTATTAATGAAATCCAGTGAAATACTATTGTGATGTTAGCGTTTTGGAGGTTGAAATTGTCTCTGATTTTTCACTGTTGTATTTAATGCCCCAATGAATATCCTAGTTCATATTGCTTTTCCCTCTCCTATTTAATTATTTTCTTATATGGGGACAAACTGAGATCCAGAGAGAGAGAGCGAGCCAGGTGATTGGCTAAGATCCCACAGTAGGTTGGTTTTCCCACATTATTTAAAACTATACCTGGAGCATGAGATTGGACATGGTTCCATTTAGGAGCAGAGCCTGAGGAGGTTTCCTTAAAAAAATTCTCATGTTTGAGTTGGTGGCTTCACTTCAGCTATTGTTCGGAATCTCTAAGTCTAGGTAAATGGATAAGATCAAAATTGAGGTGGTTGGGAATTATTTAGAATCACCTTGGAACAGAAGAGGAAGAAAAGTCCTGAGGGGACTCCCTCTGAATCAGTGCAACAGAGATGCCGACCTTCCTCTTGCTGTCTTAATAGCCTTGGCTGCGGAGAAAAAAAATTAATTCTTAAGCGATGCAGTTGAATGGACCAGGAAGCCCCATGGGAAGTGGGTGTGGAACATGCAAGTAAGTGCTTTCCATAAATTAAAAAAGAGAGAGAGAAGATTTCATCACATGGTGGGTTTTCTATTAAGCCCACTACATAATTTGTTTCAGCTCACTTTTCTGGCACCCAGTTGACTCTTCCTCCCCATCTCTAGGGGCTGGAAAACATTAGTTTCTAAAAATCACATGCATGCTCTTCAGAATTATCCCAAGAACCCAGTGAGAAAGAAAAATCTGGAGTGGTTCTCTTACTGGCTTTAAAAGACAATGAAAATTTCCTACACGTTAACTTCAGCTGTGGTCTGAAATTCGGAAGGAGCCTGGGGCACAGTATTAGAAGGATTTCTTTCCTTGCTTGTAGACATAGATTTTGCAGGAGCAGATGACAATACACAGTGCAGGGTCCCTGAGGGCACACTGTGTACCTTCTGCATGGGAAAATTCATAAGGTAAAGGCTCGACTTCCCTCACTGTGTGTGTGTGTGTGTTTAATATTTTCCAATTTCCATTTAATTATGATATCATATATTATCATTTAAACACCATATGCCAGCTAATTTTTTTAAAAAGGAACTATGAAAAAAAAATAAAAAGGAACTATGTAGGTCTATTTTTGATTCTGTCAAAAAGTATGAAATAAATGGTTGGTAATATGATAGTTGGATGGTGATAAAATCCACATTCCTGACTATGACTTATAAGAGTCCTAATGATTTGGGCTCTGCTTGTATCTCTGATGTCACCTCCTGTCTCCTCTCTTCCCTGTTCTTCACCTTCCACTCAGCCTCCCTATTGTTTCTCACACCCTCTGTTCTTCCCACCCTCCGGCTTTGGCATCCTCTTCTCCAAGCCTTGATCTTGCTACTTTAGAAGGTCACTGTTCAACCCAGTTATCTTCCTAGCACCTTCCTTGGCTGTCTGTCAACTTGACCCCACCCATTTCAGTTAGTCTCTTTATGACCCTGCTTTATTTCCTTTCTTGTCCTGATCATTATATGGCCTTATTTTATGCATCTATTTACATGTTTATTATCCTTCTCTGCTACTGGAACATTAGCTCCATGAAGACCCCAATCTGTTTTACTTTCTGATGCACACACAGCGGCCATAAAGGCAGTGCCCGACACACAGTAAGTGCACAATAAATATATGCTGAATAAATGAATAAGTGAGAAGGAAAAAAAAAAGGAAAAGAGAGGGAAAGGTTGAAAGAGAAGCCTGTCAGAACTGTTTTCCGTGCTATTCAGTGGCTACTTCAATTCATTGCATTGATGAAAATAGTTCTCATTTGCCTGATTGATCTCTTTTCTTCTTGATTGCAAAGATAGTTGAATTAATTTCACCTCTGCTTTTGTTCATACCATTACACTGAACCAACCCAGGATGAGGAAGGAGTATTTCATTATCCCTAGGAGCACTAGCCTGCTTTATTTATAAATGTTGGTTTGTTCATTTTACAGTTTTGGTTTTTATTAGATTTTATATGTTTAAGTAAACTCCTTAATCTACTCTGGATCTGTTTGTTTTGGATTCCAAAGTCAACAAGGGTGTGGGTTTGGGCATGGCTTGGAGTTTGAGAGAAGTTGCTAAGGAGAGCTTAACTATCCTGCATAATAACAGATGGGGTATGGGGAATCCCAGGAAGGTGAGGTGAGTTGGACAGGTGGCCAGAAGCCATGTGACTCTTTCTTAAGCCTTTCTCTGTGACCCCCATATCTTCAACAGAGCTCACTATTCATATTTCTTTCTTTCTTTCTTTCTAATTTTTTTTTATAGATTTCAGTTATTTGGGACAGAGAGTGAGTGAAAAAGAAAGTGAGAGGGAGCAAAGAGAGCCTGTGTGCACAAGCGAGGAGAGGGGCAGAGGAGAGGGAGAAGCAGACCCCACTGAGCAGGGAGCCTGACCTGGTGCAGGGCTTGATCCCAGGACCTGAGGATCCCAGGATCATGACCTGAGCCAAAGACAGATGCTTAACCAACTGAGCCACCCAGGTGCCCCAGCAGTGTTTGTTTAGAACCCAAGTTTTGTTATCACTAGAAATACTTACTAAGACAGGTGAAATGCAAATTTATATTCAGGTCACCTCTAGTCTGTAGAAAACACAGAACAGTGAAAATCTGGAAGACAACACCGAGGTTGGGAAAGCTCCCCAATTGGAAAGAGCAATGGAGGAGGAGGACCAAAAGAGAAATCGGGATCTGGAAGTGTTGCCTCTGTTGAAATAAAATAAATGGAACCAAAGACTCTACTCTGTATTAGTCAGCTCAGGCTGCCATAACCAAATACCACTTCCGGGGGTCTCTTTAACAATAGGAAGTTATCTTCCCACAGTGCTGTGGCTGGAAGTTCCTGATTAAGGTGCCGACCAATGTGGACATTTTGAGATCTCTCTTCCTATCTTGTAAGAAGATAGCTACCCTCTCAACAGGTCCTCGTGTGGCTTTTTTTTTTTTTTTTTTTTGTGGAAACAGGAAGAGAAAACTCTGATGTCTCATCTCCTTATGACCTACCTCATTTAGTTCAATTACCTCCATAAGATTCCTATCTTCAAATACAGTCACACGGAGGGTTGGGCTTCAACATATAAATTCAGGGGGACACAATTCGATTTGTAACAAGATCCAAGTGACCTGATAGCAAAAACCAAAGTGATCATGTAGTAATAATTCATAAAGGCAGATGGTAGCTCATGTTCTGGACAGGAAACGGAGCTGGATCCAGCAGCTGGTGCTGGGAACCTCAGCCTGCTCCACCATACCAGAGAACAGATCTGAATTTCACAGGTAGGGGTGAAGAGCAGACACACTTGCCAGGGTTAAAATAACACGGGCAAAAGCAAGTCAGACCAGACACAAGTCTCCTTTGAAGATCTATTCAATCATGCTAGGACAGGATCTGCCAATAGGCTTATACTGCACCCAACAGAACCTTACCAGAAACCTCTTTAGCCATTCCCAAAGTTCTAAACATGGTACTTGGAGTTATCAAAGTGTTAGCATAAGTTCTAGTCTCCTTTGGGTGTTCTGTGTCATCCTACACTTATAAATAGGTAACTCGCATGGCCCTTAAGCCGGAAATCACAAAATTTAATACTCTCATTCCATGCCCTATGGAAGTCCCAGTGCATCTATAAGATTTTTGCACATTTCCAGGAACTTATGTTTACCTAGTCATCTCTTCCTTCAGGCAAATTCTGTGGCACCTCTCTTTCATACAACACTGAAACACGCACATTTAGCTTTTTTCTCCATTTTCACAAAAACTTCCATAAGAATAGCGAATGCTCTTGGGTGCCTGGGTGGTTCAGTTGCTGAAGTGTCTACCTTTGGTACAGGTCATGATCCCAAGGTCCTGGGATCAAGCCCTGCTTCAAGATCCCTGCTTATAATCTCATGCTCTCTCTCTCTCTCTCTCTCTTGCTCTCTCTCAAATAAATAAATAAAATATTTTAAAACAAAACCCTGCCACATCATGTGACCTAGAGTAATGAAACAAATAATAAATAAATAAATAAATAAATAAATAAATAAATAAATAAATAAATAATAAAGGAGTCACTATCAGTGACTGGGCACCTGCCATGTTCTAACCTGATTACTCCCATTTTACAGATAATAAAACTAAGGCTCAGAGAAGGTAAAGTCACATGTTAATTGGTGGCAGCTCAGAAATTCAAACTCAGATATGCCCTCCTCATCACCTCTGTTTCGTCTTTTGTATCACAATGTCTCATTTCATTTAATCTCAGATAATATAACCTTCTTATTTTTCCACCTTAAAAATGAGGAGAGTTGGACTGAGTGGAGGATATGTAAACTCTTTCTAATTGTAAAACTTACACACTTTGAAACTTCATCTCTCAGCCTGTGGTTGATCATTTCCTAATGACTATAGATCTTGTCCATATTAGTTGAAGTGGGGCACAGGGAACAAAAACACTCTGGATCTTTTAGACAGAAAGTTGTGGAAGGATTGATGGACCAGGGGGTCAAGGACCCAACATGGGACCATTCATGGTTGTGGCCACGGCATATGGAGGCTGCAGCTACACCACTGAGGATCCTGCTGCAGCCACAATAACTGCCCTTTGACACCCATGGGACTTTGTACCCAACACTGGACACATGCATATGCCAGCTGAATGATCTCTTAGTAGTCACATCTCTGACCTGGTTTGCCAGCAGAAACATCTGAAGGAAAAGAGTTGCCTTTACTGATCTCTAAAGCTTGGGCAAATGCATGTATCTAAATGTCTAACCTAATTTGTATCCATAGCTTTCATTGCTACTGAGTCTGGAAAATGGAGATTTCCTTGCAGAACAGACAAGAAAGAAGGTTGAATGGAGGCTGAGTGAACAAAATCACAGTGCCCCCCACACTCCTTGGACTCTAGATATCATCTGGCTTTCTACTCCTCTCTGAAACTCTGGTCTACTGCAGGACTCCTGCCCTATTACTATCTGATTTCCTATAAAATTACCTTATCAAAGGTGATTTTTTTTCCCCCCTGAAGGAGTAACATGTTTTCTGAGCAGTGAACAGAAAATTTAGGTATATGGAAAGGTACAGTAACCTCATTTGTTACCAGAATAGCAGAAAACCTAGTTGGAATGTGATCATTAGTAAATATGGTTGATCATTTTAGCTGTATTAAAACTCCTAAGAAATCTGTTTTCCCTTTGGAGTGACTTTAGAGTTGTCAAGAGCTCTCTCTGGAAGCCTTTTACTTAAAAGGAGAATCTGAAGGTAAGTTTCTTACTTGGGTCAAGAAATATGCCATTCTGATGTGGGCATGTGGGATGTGTTGCAGTGCACAACTGCTCTGTCCTCTCTGGAAAAAAAAAATGCTGATTCTGCAATTGAGTGTGGCCCGAAAGAACTTGTCCATGTGGAAGACACAAGCTTAGTCCTTAACCACTTTTCCCTTTGCACAGCCTTATGCTCTAGGAGGCCACAAGTACAGCATGTTAATTCAAACTTTTCAAAACCATGAAACCACTGAATATCTCAATATCCGCGTGTGGACTCTCATTTGCCTACTCTGTGTTAACAGAGAAACATTTGGTTTTAAACAAGACTTTATTTAAGGGGAAAAAGTGTATAGGATTACCCTTGAAAATGTCATTACTGAAAAGATAAACCATATGTCATGGTCTTTGTTTTACCTCCTTTTCATTGGGGCCTGCTTTTGAGAGTTCATTTGGAGGTGTATGGAAATTCTAATTCTTCTGTAACCACGCTGGATAAGCCTAACAAACTCAGCTCACTCACCAGTCATATGTGTTTACATTTTGATGTAGTTACTGCCGAAGTGTCTTATGGTCTAGTGATATAGTCTTACTAAAAAAGAGCATAAAATATTGACTTGGAGATGCTGAGACTAAAGATCTACACCACCTTTTAAGTCTGTTCTTCCTGCTGCCCTCTCATCAGGACACTGGATAAGGGGGTGGTTGTGATAAGGACATAGACCAGGGACTGGGTTGGGGAGCGTGGTAGAAATGAGTAAAGAATAAAAATTGTGTTTTCAGTTTCCTTTGACTCTAAGTTGAGAGGGTCATGTCCACGCCATGGACAACTAGGAACAAAGTGTAAATAGCCAATTGGGCTCTCACAGATGTCCAAATCCATTACAGGTCAGTCCAAATCTATTACAGGAATGAATTTTGACTTTCAGTAAACAGAATTTATAACCCTCTCTTAAGGAAAGAAAAAGGCTAACCCTGATATCAATTTCTGGCTATGGCAAAGGTACCTAAAGTTAACTTGGATATGCATAACTCTTGGGTTATTTTTGGTAGATAAAGGTAATAAATCAAAATGTTTGAGGTTGATAAGGGTGACTATGCCCCTACAACCCTGAACCGAGGCTATAATGAAAGAGAGCTTCTGATGAATTTCATGATAGATGTAGACAGTTTTAAACAAATTTTTATGAGCAAGCAAGCACAATACAATCTGTTCTGTAAGCTCAGTGTGGTCCTGTTCTCTCTAGTAGTTACTCTGACCAACATCTTGCAAGAAAATTTAGCCTAAGGAAAACTAGACAGCCTTTTTGAAGCAGACTTCTTTTACCTTTTGAGCAGCAACCAGAAAAGCTTCTAAAACCAGTGGCTGGAGATAGGTCTATTACAAGGAAAAAATGTGAAAAAAATGTGTGTTTTTTTTTGGAACAACTTTTAAATAGACCAAAAGATAACTAGATTCTTTTAGTAGAAAACTACAGACAGTTGAGAGTATATTCATTTGGTTATTTGCTTCTTTGGAGTTACTGCCTTTATTGTCTTTGAGCTCTTTTACAATTCTGTAGAACTAAGTCAACTCCTAGAAAACTGATGGTAATGCACTCATTCTTGTCTATACACATGCAAATAACTTCTGCCTAGAGGAGGTTCAATGGACTTTCTTTTTCTTCAGTGGAAGAAGCCAGTTTCACACCAGTTAAGAAAATTCATTTCAGCATTACCTACAGACAAGATTATATTCTTGTCTGGTCTTTGAGGTCTCCTTTGAACCAACTGGAACTTCTTTTCTGGCTTCCTCATTAATTAAAGGCTCAGTTTTTGGGCCTAGTGGAGATTGTTCACGAGACAGTTGAATGAATTCAAAATATTTCCTCCAGTTTCCAACCTACACAGGTTGAATATCTTTAATAAAGTATTTCAACGAATCTATGTATCTCCAGTCCATTTAAATTTTACTAATACTTTACCAATTTTAACATTTGTCATTCTAAATACTGATTCTGAGAATCTGATATGCATTAGGTTAATTGCCAAAGTCTCAGAGTTGATCAAAACATAAATAGTAGAAATGCTTGTAGTAACCAAATTCAGCCTTTCTGACATAATATTGATTGGTTTCCCTGAAGCGCAGATTTTCTGTGAGGAAGAAACTATCCTTACAGTTCAAGCTTATAAGTGGGATTTTATAATATCCTATGGTCCGTGATGAAGTATTTTAAGTTACAAACATTATGACACTTCTTTTTACAGACCTTAAGAAAAACTTGCAAAGCTGAAAATCTCATATGCAATGGCACATTAGTTCATGTAATCATTAAACACGAAGGAATGTGGTCTTTATGTCACCAGAAGATCAAAAGTTGTTGAAATCTCAGTTGGGTTGTAATGAGTCCTGTTGACTTGAGAATCATACAACTATTCATAGAAATTACAGGAAAAGAACGTGCACATTAAACTTTAATATAAGTATGTGGGTTTTTTTTGCAGAGGGAAAGCAAAGAATTATACAAAGTAAGTAGTAATTTCCACATAATAATAGTGTTTTGCATTTATACATATCACTGCTAACCATTTCAAAGTCAATTTGTGACCCAACAACCAGGGACCCCAAGTGAATACACAGTAGAATCTCAAGGCAATGCAGCTGTAAGGATAGGCAAGTCCTTTAATGGAACTTCTATCCTGTGAAGGGAATGGGGGAGGGAATATTTAAAAGGAAGGACATTTGAGTAATGGCTGAGGGGACTCCGTGCAGAAAGTGTTTTCTCTTCACTGAAGTCACGGAAATACCCATTGGATTACTGAGAGTTTTCTATTCAGGGCGATGGGACAGAGTCCTTTCGATTTTGAAAAGGATATCATCTTTTATAGATTCAACATTGTATGGAATTGTGCAATTAAAAAATTAGAAACAGGAATAACAATTGAAAAGCAGTAAATGTTCAGTTGCAAATCTTAAGGCATTTGCAGCTACCCTGGTTTTAGGATGGAAACCTGGGACAGTTTTAGAGAGAAATGAGGACTGAGCACCCTTGGAGGAAAACAGACCAGCTTAGTTCAGAGAGAATTGTGGCCACACACAATTTAGACTGGAGACAGTAGTGAGCCAACAGAAAAAAAAGGAAATGGTGGCGAGGGGGTGGACAAAACGATTTCTCTTGACAGCAGGGCTAAGGGGTTCACTAATACCCCAGAGAAGGGATTTGATTCATTTCCACCAGAACTACATTGTTCTTATATCTGCAGGTAATCTGTAGTTTTCTGTACACTTTTATGCTTGAGCTGTTCAAAGCTCGTGTTATTCCAGGGTCTAGTTTTAGTTTATATAAATTTCAAAAAAAAGTGATAAAATTACAGAAATAAAATCTTACATGAAAATAAAATCTCCTTAGGTTATGTTAAGGAGACATATTTGAATCAGGGAACCTCATGGACAATTACAGTCTCTATTTTCATAGATCCAATACGTATCCTTTATAAAAGATGGTTAGAACAAGCCTGCTTCACTGGATCAGTCAGCTCTTAGCTCACCTGTGGTTTTCACCTCTGTCCTTTTCCTGTGATCCCTCCTTTGTTTGGAATCACATTTGCCACTCCAGCAGCAGCAACACCTGCTCAACCCCCAAAACCCCTGTCCATCCACGGACACCAGGATAACGTCTACTCATCCTCCTACACTTAGCTTCAATTATGTTCTTGCTGGAAGCCTTCTCTGACCTGCACCTATAGGCTATCCTGTGTATTACCCTATGATGGTATTGCCACATTTTATCTAAATTATGTTTCTGACTCTATATTCCCAACCAGACTATGCACTTTTGCGGGACAGGAGCCTGTCTCATCCATCTCTGTATTCTTAGTATCTTGGGACATATCCGGGTATGTCCAGCACATAGTAGACATAGTAGATGTTCAACGAGCACTTGAAGATGGAAGACGTGAATTGTATTTTAGGGTTCATCCAATTCAACATCTTCATTTTACATAATGGACAACAGATGCCAAACTTCTTTTTCTGGCCTTGTGTCAGATAGAAGAATCATCTGTAAAACATTTGAAAAAGACATAAGAAATAACCACCAACATTACCTCCAATGCACAGAGTAGCTGCAGTCACCAGGGACTAAATTTAAGCAGAAAAGCTAGAACCATTCAGGGAAGGGGCACTGAAGCTGCGGCCATCTGGGTTTGCTGAACACTTCTTAACCCAAGTGCTTGTTTTGAACACTTGGTTAGGATGGGGGAGAGAACCCAGGACAAGGCTTTGCTGGGGTGAGAGGTAGTTGGGATGCTTGAAGGCCTGTTCCCCTGTGACAGTGTGGACTAGGGAAAAATCCTCACCAAAAAGGAATGGTAAGGAAGCTTGTGTTTTTCTTTCTGGGCTCTGGACAGAAAAGCAAATTTCCTGAGGCTGTGTTACACAGATCTTCCCTCATTTGGGTTCAGGGCTAATTATGTATTACCTGCCTGGTCTGCAAAACCCCAAACTAAGGTATCAATAGGATTGCCCATCGGCATCTTAGGGTGTCTGACAGAGAAACTGTAAATTCCCACTGGAGGGGCACATTCCAACCCTGATGCCCTCTTGTCAGAGGTACACACAGATTGAACAGTAAGGCACTAAGCAAAGTTTATATAACACACAAAGAAACAAATATTCATGGGACAGACTTGTTGGGTAAATAAGATCAAATGAGTACTCTTAACATGTTTAAAGAAAAATGAGCCCCACTTTGGTTAAATAGGACTCAGGAAATTTGTGGCAAAAGTCTGAACTGTATTATAGCCAAGGCTGGCTACATAATTTGCATGGTCCAGTGCAAAATGAAAATGCAGGACTCCTTGTTCAAAAAGCAGAAAAAAAGAAGTGTCATTAACGGTTCTAAAATAAAAAGCTTTTTCTTTAAGAACACTTTGTTACTTACGAAACATAATAGGGATAATAATGATACATGAGTAACAACATAAACTTACAAACTACAATAATATATTGCTGTCATAATTTTAAATAAAAAACAATATTAATGTGATATCTTGATTGATCATAAAATTTTTCTGACTCAATTTTCTGTAAATTCATTAGGTCGTCAAAATTTATACTCGTGGATGTTTCATTTTCAATTAATGTAATTGAAAGAAGTGTCAGTTCTTTTGGCAACTGCAAGACTGCAAATAATTCTTGATAAATATTCCATTTTAAGAAAGATCTCTCTGTTGATGCAACTGTTAATTGTGTTTTGTAGACTGTGACAACGTTGGGACAAGTTTCTGCCACACTATTTTGAAATATAAATTTTTAGTACGTCTAAAGTCACTGATTTTTGCCCAACAATTTTTCTAAAACTATTTGACTCTTTGCAAGAATCAGTTTTGTGTAAGTTCAAATTTAATTTTAGATGCAAATTTTTGCAAGGGCATTTTATTGTTTTTGCTCACATTTCCTGTAAGCTATGAGGGTCATATTGAGAAACCGCAACTAGTTTCATGATTTATGTACAGCTAAGAACACCTGTTTACACATTCTATCACCATATATTCAATCACGAGGAAAATTTAATTTTAAAATTGTCTTCCTTGTTGATAATTGGTTTATCTGAATTTTCATGTGAGAATAATGTTCTTTTCTGTCGAATATGATGATCTTTAATTTCTATATCTGAATTTGTGGACATTTGCTTTGAAATACTGCAGAAGTTTTCAGAGTCAGAGATTCTAAACTTTTTAGAGAATTTTAACAATTCCCTGATATGTCTTATTACAATGTCTTTACAGTTTTATTTTGCAATAATTTACTGGCTAAATTGATTACTTCTGATAGGCAGTTGCTGTTTGCACTCAGACTGGAAAGTGAATTTTGACAGATGCTAGAGAGGTGATTTTGGAGATGGATGGGCAGGCCATCCTCTTGCCATTGGTCTTGGGCCTGTGCTCTCTCCCCAGGCTGGGGTAGCTGCTGTCACCATTGATGCTTCAGCCCATTGCCCACTGTACCAGAGTATCAAAGCCTGTGCGCGTGAGTCCTAACACCTGGTATATCTGCTCTGCTCATGCCTCTCAGTCCCATTAGACTATACTTACAAAGCCCAAGTCCAAAGATACAATTATTGAGAACTTCAAGTCTGTAGCAAGAAGGCAGTAAGCTGAGTACATGGCCCTTTAGAGAGCAGAGCCTGTGTAACTGCCCTGGTTGCATCCCCATAAAGCCAGCTCTGACTGTACAGTTTCATCTTATTCTCGCAACCACCTTTCAGATAGAGCAAATACATTTTCCCTTGCATATTGGATAGCCAGTGTAAAGAAAAATTAATTGGCCTAAATTCAAACAAAGTAGTAACAAAGACGAATGCAGAGCTTAGGCCATCTGCACTTAAGCTTGAGGTTGTTACAGGCTGTTTAGGCTATTTTTGCATCATCATGTCAAAAAGTACACATATTTCTTCAGCTAAAATTGTTGTTTACCTAAGCTCCCCTTGGTTTAATACTGATTCTGCAAGTGAGAGATGAAAAAGCTTTAAAGATACGAGAGATTCAACTCAACACTGAAGGTAGCCTTGGAAATCCCATTTGCTGTAATACGCATTTGATGAAACTCAAAAGGATAATTTATTGTTCTTTCTGATGAATTTTTTCTACAAAAAAATTCAGTACTACTTAGAAAATCTTTCTATAATAAATGTGTATACCGTGTAAATGTGGGAGTGCATATACTACCTTGCGAATACATTATCTCTTACTCAAATTAGGTAACACTTTTTGATATTTCAGTGGTAAAGAATGTGTATTTTATATATTCTTTGTGTGCATATAGAATAAACCAGTATATGGGCTGGTGAATATTTGTGATGTACATACAGTTGGTCCACAACCAGTTTCTAAGGAGCTTACTCCTTCAATCCTTATATTGGATCATTTCCTAGTCTTTACTATTTCCATCACTGCCTAAAAATTCAAAAATTGGAATTGCCACCAAGAACAAATTTACAGGAGAGATTTTGGACTTTACTCTTCATGATGATTTGAAAGAGAGGTACTTTAAAAATGGCCTTTGAGAAACCGGATGATTAAAATGGTATTCTAACAGCGCTGTTGGAGGCTTTGGACATAGCTAAGTGAAGCCAGTTGGATGAAGGGTAAACTAAACTCATTCTTTCCAATGTCTCGTCTATCAGGAAAGAAAACATAAGGGCTACGTCTTCACTTTTAATATGATATGATAAACACAGGAAAAGGAACAGCATTCATTTTGTTTAATATTCCATGAAGGTATTTGAACAAGGCAATATTTTATTGTCTGAGAGTATAACAAATGTCTCTGTCATTTCCCAGCAATGAAACATGTCAAGAAATGATCATTGCTTGGGAAAGTGGAGCTTACAGAGCGTGCTTTTGCTAATAAATCATAGAAGGTAACACAATATGGTGTGACTATGTTAAACAAATAATTATATCTACAAGTGGAATCTGGGCCAAAAGGGAAGCAGGCACTATTTTGCTTTGCTTCGTACTCCACCCCACACTTACACACTTAACGTAAGCACACGTACTCATACCTGTGCACACACATCTCACACGTACACACCACATCATGCTTAAAGATCAGAGATGTACTGCTCGATGACCCAGAGAATCTAGACTAGTGTGAGCAGAGTTATTTTGCTTATTGTCCTCCTCTGAGTCTCTATGAATATGCCATAATACTCCAGTGATGGGATTTAGAAGACATTTGTATGCTGAGTCTGCTTACTTATCCCTAGAATAGAGGACTTGATAAAATTGACTATGCAATTGAAATAAATATCAAAAGTCCCACCCCTCTCATCTATCCCCAAGCCCCAGAACACCAACTTTCACGTTTAGAGACTCCAGGCTTGGTATGTCCATGCTCATTCCAAATTTTGCTACTTCCCTGCTTTCTTCCCTCTCCCTCATATTTGAAGAAAGGTAAGCCATGTCATGGTTTTAATGCTAAGAACACACTAAATGTGTGTCAGGTATATATATATATATAAATGTTTTCTTTTTTTCTGAAAAGCAGATGAATTATTTCTTTCTACTCTGTTTACTCTTTGGACAGACAGTGGAGCAGATACCCAAAGAGGTCTCTGAATTGATTCAGCTGTTCTTGATTTTGTCCTGAAGGTGAACTTCTGAGGCCCCAGATCATTCACCCTGATGAGCTCCTGTCCTCAAAGGCCAGAGCTACCTGTTTTAAGGTCTGGCTCTTTCTTGCACTGTATAGGTGTGCGCATGCGTGCATGTGTGCGTAGGCAGCAGTGCGGGGCAGAAACCATCCACAGCAGGTCTGACAGCATTTTCTAAATGTTATTACTGTTGGCAAAGCCTTATCTTAGATGAGGTGGTAAATTAGTAAACTGCCATGGAGAAGTATGATTTTGTAAAATTAGATGGAGTATAGAGAAACACAATTAATTCCAGACCCTCAGGCAAGAGTGATGAAGTAACTGGAGTCTTTGTTCTCTCAGATTATCAGAGATACCATCTTTTCTTCTGAGTAATCGCAGGCGCTCTCTGGCTGTCAGTTGAAATGCCAGGTATGCACTTGCAATGCGGACAAGGCCACCCCAGGATTAGATTTTGTTGTCTTTAGAGAGAAAAGAGAGTGAATCACCCTCCAGGGGTCTGTTTTCTCCCATTATCACTAAACCCCAGTGTCCGCAATTTGTCACATTTTAACAATGACCACAGATTGGTTACCAGCAACAAAGTAGCCAAGAAGATCCACAATGAAAGCCCCAGAAAAACCCATCAATATTGAATACACTTTAGGCCTAGTAGGTGTCTTGCATTTTAAGGGAAGGTGCTGGAAAGATTAGAGAGAGGGAGACTGAGGAAAGCTATGTTTGTATTTGCTCAAAGCCTCATGTTGAGAAGGAAAGAGGGGGAAAAACAAACATATCGGAACAGGTGCAGTGTTGTACAAACCAATGGCCACGTTCCATGGGTCAACACAATGTGGGAATGTCATGGGAGTTCTTCTACGGGCCATTCGAGATCCACCCTTCTTTTGTTATTGGATCTCAGCTCTCTTTGCATTTTTGGAGAAGATAAGGTCCTAGGGCTTTCATCAGTCCCTGAAGTGCTGGGCAGCTAGGCAGTGCCTGCCTCATGTTGGTCTCATAGACCACGTGGTCTTTCACTCTTCACCAAAACAACTTAAGATAAAGAAGTAATTGAATTAAGAGTTAGAAGGTATGGATGTTGGTGGTTAAACATAGTTCAACCTCTCACTTTAGCAGCGCTGAAGTCCCCTTTCAGGAATTTGAGAGAAAATGTCCTCAGAGACACTTGTTAAGACAAAAGAGAAGAATGAGAGAAAATAGACTACACAATCATCACTGGCAAAATTACTTTGTCTTTAGGCAGAACCTTTCTGCTGAGAGGGAAGATTTACAACTATACTAATCTAATTCATAATGTACGTGGGAGTCACCAGCATGATACCTCAACACACATGTCAGCCAACACTTGACTCATTTCACAAATATTTATTGAGTACTTACAATATGCCAGATGTAATTCTGAGCACTGGGGATGTGGCAGTAGGTCCTTTAATGGGAGACTTGAAATAAATAAGTAAACATGATTAGAGACAGCTAATTTAGTTTGAGTGATGAGGGAAGGTCTTTCTGAGGAGGAGACCTTGACTGAGTTTCAAGAACGAGTCAGTCACGTGAAAACCGGGGAACATGCATTCCAGGCAGAGGAATGACCCACTTGAGGGCACTGAGGCAGAAACACATTTGGTGTATTTGAGGCTCAAAATGAAGGGAGGTGGGGTAAAGCGAGCAAGCTACAAAGGGAGTGGAGAGAGATGAGGTTGAGTATAAATCATGGATGTCATAGCAGGCCTCGTAGGCTATGGTTAAAAGTTTGGATTTAATTCTAAGTGCAATGGGAAGCCCTCGAAAGATTATGATCAGAGGGATTTCATGATTTTATTTTGCAAACATCTCAATTTTACTGCTCTGTGAATAAGATTATAATAAGGGCAAGAAGGAAAATAGGGCAGCCAGCTAAGAGTATTGGATCGGTTCAGATTATGAATACTGGGATTTCAGATTACAGAAACAATAATAGGAAATACTTGAAAAATGTTTTCAAGATGCTGAGCACTGTCACAACTCTCTGAATGCTTATCACGAGTCCATCGTACAGGTGAGATAACTGAGGCACAGGGACTTGAATGACTTGCCCATAGCAGTGGCAGAGCTAGGATTCAAATACAGGTAGTCTAGCTCCAGAATCTGTGTTCACATCTGCCCCTCAGTTAAGGTAGAAGCAACGGAGATGGAGACATAGGAGTGGTGTGTTAGTCTCCTAGCACGACTGCAGCAAATCACCACAAGCTCCGTGGCTTATACATCTCGAATTTATTACCTTTTAATTCTGTAGGGCAGAAGTCAGAAATCTGTTTTGCTGGGTTGCAATCAAGGTGTTGGCAGGCCTGTGTTCCCTCTGGGGATTCTAGCAAAGAATTCTTTTTCTCCTATATTCTAGCTTCTGGAGTCTGTTTGACCTCATGCCTTGGCTCAGGTCTCCATATCACATCGCCTGACCTCCTTTCACTCCTGTTTTCACCTTCATTGCCTTTCCTCTCTCTCTGATCTAACTCTAATCCTCCTGCCTCCCTCTTATGAGGACCCTTGTAATTGCATTGGGTCCTCAGTCCCTGAAGGAAGGACCCTTGATCATCTAGGATTATCTCCCCATCTCAAGATCCTTAACTTTAATCATGACTGCAAGTTCCTTTTCCAGGCAATGTAACATATTCACAGTTAAAGGACATCAGGATTGTTTGCAATTTAGGGTGATTATGTATAAAGCTACTGTAGACAGTTGCATGTACATTTTTATATCAGTATTTTTCTTTAAATTTTGGGTTACATTTCCGGATTATATGGCAAGTGTATGTATAACTTTATAAAAAATTGCCAAACTGTTTTCTACAGTGATGGTACCATTTTATATTCTCACCAGCAACGTGTAAGACTTCTAATAACTCCACTTCCTTGTCAGTATTTGGTATTGTCAGGTTTTGTTTTTTGTTCTAATAACAACTGTGACAAATGTATTGTTATATCTAGCTGTGATTTTCTTTTTCTTTTTTAAAATTTTATTTAAATTTAATTAACATGTAATGTATTATTGATTGCAGGCGTAGAGTCTTCATATATATTCTTATATAACACCTAGTGCTCATTATATCATGTATCCTCCTTAATGCTCGTCATCCAGTTACCCCGTGCCTCCCCCACATCCCCTCCAGTGACCCTCATTTTGTTTCCTATGATTAAGAGTCCCTTATGTTTTGTCTCCCTCTCTGATTTCATCTTGTTTTATTTTTTCCTCTCTTCTATGATCCTCTGTTTTGTTTCTTAAATTCCACATATGAGTGAGATCATATAATTGTCTTTCTCTGATTGATTTTCACTTGCATTTCCATAATTATTAATGCCTATTTGCCATCTATATATCTTCTTTGGTAAAGTGTCCATTTATCTTTCTTCCACTTTTAATTGGGTTGTTTTCTTATTGCTGAGTTCTGCAAGTTCCTTATGTAGTCTGGAAACAAATCCTTTGTCAGAAATATAATGTTTGAATATTTTTCACATTCTGTGGCTTGTGTATCCTCACAAACATATCTCCACAGCATAAAATTTTTCAATTTTGAAAGAGGCCAAATTATTGTTTTTAAAAAATGAATTTTGTTTTCGGTGTCACATATGAAAACTCATTACCTAACCCAAGGTCAGAAAGACCTTGTTTTCTATTATATTTTCTTCTGGAAATTTTATAATTTTATGTTTTACATTTAGGTCTGTAATCCATTTTCACTTATTTTTTGTAAAAGGTTAAAATACAGCTTGAAGTTCATTCTTTTGCATACTGGTAGTCAGATTTCTAAGATACCCCCCTCAAAATATCCTGCCCTAATCCTTGGTACTGTGGCTAATATGAAATAATGCACCCTGATTATTTTACTTCACATGACATAGGCATTATGCAGATGTCATTAAGGTCACTAATCAGTTGTCATTCAGATTTACCAATAGGGCAATTATCTGGGTGGGCCTAATCTCTAATTAACTGGGTGAGCCTAATCTCTAATTAACTAACTAGTGTACAGTATTTCTGTGTGGCTATTTTTGTCTTTAGCCTTACGGTATGCAGTTGAAATGGATTTTTCCAAACCATTTAAGGGTAGAATGTTTTCTACAGCTGGTAGCAAAAGAAGAAGTACAAAAGATTCTAGGCTGGGGAGGATTTAATATGCTACTGCTAGCTTGAAGATGGAGGGGTGTGTATGACAAGGATTGCAGCTGGCCTGTAGAGGACAGCAAGAAAAGAAAACTCCAGTTCTACAACTTGTGACGAATTGCATTCTGCTGACAATTATGTGAACTTCATTGCAGATTCTTCCTCAGAGTCTCCAGATGAGAATCCAGTAGAGCTAACACCTTGATTTCAACCTTATGAGATCCTAAACATATGTGAGTTTTTTTCACTAATATCACACTGTTTAATTATTGGATGTGCCTCGTGCATTTCTAGGATAAACACTACTTTGTTATGATGTATTAACTTTTTAATATATTGCTGGACTTGAGTTTTGAGTATTTTTGTGTCTATGTTTATGAGGAATATTGGCCTGTAGTAGGCTTAGTAAGTCTTGAAATGGGATTATGTGAGTTCTTTGACTTTGTTCCTTTTCTAAAGTGTTTTTGCTGTTCTAGTTTTAGTGTGTTTCAGTATATATTCTAGAGTCAGTTTGACAATGTCTACAACAAAAGCCTGCTGAGATTTTGACTGATATTGTGTTGAATCTGTAGATTGGAGAAGTAATGTCTTAGCGATATTGACTCCTTCAATTTATGAGCACATTATCCTTCTTAATTTCTTTATATCTTCTTTGATTTCTTTGAATAGTGCTTTTATTTTTAAGCAGATAGAACTTACACATTTTAAAATAGATTTATAGCTAAAATTTTTCTCTTTGGGGTTGTACTATAAGTGATACCTTTTTCAAACTTCAAATTCCTATTTGAAGATTTTTAAATCACTCATGCTTTGAATTTTATCAAATACTTTTTCTGCATCTATTGAAATGATTATGTGATTTTTCTGAATATAATGTATTACATTGATTGATTTTTTAAAAGATTTTATTTATTTATTCATGAGAGACACAAAGAGAGAGGCAGAGACATAGGCAGAGGGAGAAGTAGGCTCCATGCAGGGAGCCCAATGTAAACTCGATCCTGGACCCCGGGATCGTGCTCTGGGCCAAAGGCATACTCTTAACTGCTGAGCCACTCAAGCACTCATTGAGCCACTCGATGTATGGGAATACATTGATTGAGTTTTAAATGCTGAACCAGTCTTGTACTTCTGGGATAAACACCATTTGACTATGACATATTAACTTTTTATATATTTCTGGCTAGTATTTGCTAATGCTTTGTTGAAAATTTTTGTGTCTATATTCATGAGGGATATTAACTTGTTTTCTTTCCTTGTAATGTCCTTGTTTGGTTTTGGCATTAAGGTAATGATGGCCTCATTAAATTGGTTGGGAAGTATTTATTTCCCTTCTATTTTCCAGTACAGATTGTATAGAATTTGTATTATTTCTTACTTAAATGTTTGATAGAATTAACCAGTGAAATCCTTCAAGCTTGAGTTTTCTTTGTGCAAAAGTGTTTAACTACAAATTCAATTTCTGTAATAGACATAGAACTATTCTGGTTATTTACTTCTTTTTAAATAAGTTTTGGTAGTTTGTGTCTTTCAAGGACTGAGACCCTTATATCTAAATTGTTGAATTTTGGGGCATGGAATTATTTGTAGAATTGTTTTATTACTCCTTTGTAATTCCTGATCTGTGGGATCAGGAATATGTCTTCTTTCACTCCCAAGGCAAATTGTAATTATTGCTTTATCTACATCCAACAAATATTGTTATATTGTAGTTTAATTTTTTTCAGCTTAAAACATTTTAAGATTTCTTCCAAATCTCCTACTTGAATCATGGGTTACTTAAAAGTATGTTATTTAATTTAAAAATATTTTGGGAGTTTTTCAAATATCTTTCTGCTATTGATGACAGTTTAATTCCTTTATGATCAGAGAATATACTCTGTGTTATTTCTATTATTTTAAACTTATTAATTTCTGTTTTATGGCCCAGGATATAGTCAATCTTGCTAAGTGTTCTGTGTGCAATTGAAAAAATATATATTTTACTGTTGTAAGTGCTGAGTTTTTTACAGCTTCAGATCAGGAATCCTTCTACAAGTTATGTGCTCAGCATCTTGGTATAGAGGGTTATAAAGACAAAAATATATGCCTTTTGGTTAAAGCTACAGTTTGTGGAAGAAACAAACGTGGTTAGTGAGGGAATGATGTAATTTAGGGAAAAGGAAAGATGCTCTTTTCAAAACAAGATTCTCTAATAGCTGGAGTATGACTCTGGCAGGTTGTGCCTACTTCCTGCCCAGATTATAACTCTGTTTTTTCCCATAACCAGGGATACTTGACCTCAGCTTATTACGGAGTATTATACAGGGTCTTGAGATCAATTCTGATGTAAGGTGATGGTGAGATTTAAGCAATTTACCCATCACTGATTCTGGGCACCTGGGCTGCTTTATTATTGTCATTGGTCTTGAAGGAAGTTTAAGTTCTACCTAGAGGTCTACTTTGCTGAGAGTCTGTGATCACAGGACATCACAACAGGACCCCAAGTGAACCCTTGATTATGAAACATCTCCTGCAGAGGGTGCACTATGCACCCAGAAATTCTAAGTCTTGACTCAAGTAATTAACTTAGTGAAGTCCTCACTGCTTTAAAAACTAGCAATGTCTTTGAACAGCAGACAGCATTTTAGAATGGAGCATCTGGGAAGCTGCAAGCACAAAAATACATCTGTTTCCATTGTTATAGAAAGATAAACAGGATCAGACTCAAGACACTGTGGGAAAAAAGTTCTTGCCTGTCTGCTTATTGTTTGCTGCCATTCTGGAGGAAGAGATGTCACGGATATGTCAAATAGTGAGGACAAACTGGTATATAGTACAGTCATCTCAAATATTTCCTGTAGAGAATAAAAATGGGACTACATCAACATGACAGAAAAATGCTCAGCTATTCATTCATTCATTCATTCATTCATTCATTCATATTTGCCTACATTACATCAAATTCAAGGACATCAAGAAGCTCACATTTATCTTTGCATTTTGGCTTTTGGAGCCTTTTGTATAAAATGTAGTAGTTGTCCTTTTTGATGTTAGTCTGGCTGTGGACTTTTTTAGGATATGTTAGCTTTTCCATGAAAAACCACATTAGGTTGATTAATAATAGATATATCAAATGCTTTTTTTAGAGCACTTGATATTTTCAACCCACACAATATATTGGGGATAATTTGGTACTTGCTATTTGAAGAAGCATTTGCTTTTATTTGCTTGAAAATGACTGCCCTGACTAGTTTTTTGGACTGAATTAACTGGAAGTTTTGGCGTGTTGATGGAATTGGAAATTGCTCTTCAAGCAATCTAGAAGAGCAACGTTATTTTTTCCTTCTGGGGTAAAATTATGAATTTCCAATCTTCAAGAGATCTTTCAAGTCTTTTCATCCAGGAACCATCAGATAAATGGGGTTATTGGTTCCTATTGGACCTTCTTGGAAGAGATAGTGAGTCTTCCTCTTTGTTCACCATGCTAGCTGCACATTGGCCAAGTCCAGACTGAAGAGCTATTAGTCATGTCTCACTGGAAAGCACATACTGTGTCCATGGCCTTCAAGGTGATGTATGGGCATCTGATATGCTCTTTGCTTCCCCTGACAGTTCCCAGCACCTATTTTCCACCCAACATCAAATAGTCAAGGATCCAGGGGTTGAGGGGTGCCAGTTATTCAAGTGATGGATTTGTGTTAAACCATAGGATCAGCGGGACCTAATGAATCAGCCCATGGAAGCATGCTGCAGTTTGAGGCAGAGTCTCTACTGCCAACAAAACCACGTGCTGTTCCCCTTGCCTGAACAGCAAGAGCTTTGGGCAAATACCTCATAAAACCGAGGGACAGCTTGAACTGAGGAGTGAGGTGTGCTTGAAGGCTCTCATGATAATTTTTCCCCCTTTTAAACTCTGTTCAACATTTGTGACCCCCTGCTTCTCCTGGCTACAGATTCAGCAGAGATGAAAGCCAGTGGGTTTTTCACCAGCAGGGTAAATAAATGAGGACTCAACTTAGAAAACGGATAACTTCTCATATGCTTTCCCGCACAGCTGCTGGGCATTCGGCAGTAAATTGAAAGAGTACAAACGATGCAGAAAATATGACCGAGATCACCCTGGGCAAGCAGGGCTTCCTTTTAATGCACGGAAAGCTTCATAAGAAATATCCCACTAGAGGGGAAACACTTCTCAAGCAGACCCAAATGATCTGTCCTATGGTACTGAACCTTTTTAAATATACATCCATATATTTACTTATTTGTGGGGAATGCTAAAACCACAGAGTTCCTGTTTGCCCTGTTTCTTAGGGATAAAGTTATTCTGTGGTCAGAGACACCTAAGACCATTAGGCACGCACACTACAGATCTGAAGAAGGTCTATTTACCCGAGCTTCCAGGAAAAATATTGACAAGGCAGTAAAAATACTTTCCTTGATTACTCAACCTCGTATTTTAAACCTAAAATTACAGGAACTTTTCTCTTTTACTCATTTATTTTTAGCTTCTCTATTTTTCCACCTTTTTGGGTTCTTTTGGCTCACCTTTTAAAACATGGTCTATTTATACTGACTCTGCAAATCGAGGAATAGCAAAGCCTTTACAGCGTTGTCACTGTTTCCCTCTGACTGGGTCTCAAGCTACTTGGGGACAAGTGAATCTCGGCTTCTGGATAAAGGAGAGTTTATTACAGAGCTGAAAGAAACTTCATGAAGTCCTTCAGTGCCATATTCCAGGAGAGCCGCCATATTAGCTGTTTCTTTTCTTCCTACTTTTGATCACAGGTTGGAAATCATTGCAAAGCTGATGGGGCAGACTGGAGTCTGGCTTTATCAGTAGTAGCATATAGAAGGCCTTCGCTTGACTCGGTTACAGTGCTCCAGAAATAAGAGATCCAGACCACTCTGTCTTTCCTGACCACTTACCCTAATACTCCTACCCCGTTACCTCCACCCGTTATTCATTGCACTTTCAGAAAATCACTATATATTTATTTGATTACTTGTTTATTATTTGTGATTTTCACCAGATTTGAAACTGCAGGAAGGCCAGAGGCTTTTCACTGCATTCCTGACACATAGAAGAGTGCTGAGCAGGCTCTTCTCAATAAAATATGCTTTTCTCATTGAACGAATGCATCAAAGTTGTGTTGGTTGAATTGCATTTTTGAATCTTGTTATTAACTCACAACAGTCAATTCTTCTTTTTCTCAAATTTCTCATTGACAGAGACTCCTCTCTCCAAATCTAGGAGGTCAGATGGGGTTTGTTACCGCCAGAGAAAATTGCTCACAGAAACTATATCAGTGATGCTGAGTCCTAACTCGTGAGTCCCTGCTGGAAATATCTAGATCATTTTCAAACCGAATAAAAAAATGATGCCTGTATTATAAGCATTTGCAGAGTCCTCTCAAGGGTTAAGTTCTGTTTTTTAACATTTCTGCCTGGGGCCCCCTGTGGTGCTTCTGTTGCTTCAACTTGCCAGTTTATATTTTATGTATTGTTGTGTTTGTCTACTTTATATCCTGCCAGAAAAGTACAAACACTTCTGGCTAAGCAGCCATCCAGAACCTACAGAGGACTTCGACTGAGATAAAGGAATAATTGGGTCACCTGGTGATGAAACTCAGCTGCTCACTTCTGGAATGCATGTCTACTCCTTGGGAGAGAAGGACAGCTAGTTGGTTGAGGAGGAAAAGTGTTGCTACTCAGCATTGGAAACCCCAAGGAAAAGCTTTTTGAAAATAAGCCAATGCCTCATTAGCCATTGGAGATGTAGGCATGTTGTGGATTACTCACATGAAACTTGTATTCCCCAAACCACAGAATCCTAAGTTTAGAAGGGGCCTGAGAGCCTGTCTCACTTTCTTCTCATCATGCACCATATTGTTGGGCCTTCCCTCACTGATGGCTGGCTAAGCTTGGGGAACATAATTAGGAAAGCAAATCTGCTGCTGCAAGAATGAAATGCAAGCATAAAATGCATTGCAATGGCAGGCATACACCTGTGTAGTCCTCATTACTGGGGTTATCTGTCCAGCTATTCTTCTGTAAAATAAGCATGATACAGAATTGACAATACTTAAATACTAATAAAGAACATTTACTGAGCACTTACTATGTGACATACACTGTTCAAAGTACTCCAAAGCCTCCTCTTACTCCTCCCAACATCTGAGATACATACTCCTATTATCATCTGCATTTAATGCGGGAGGAGCAAAGATTCAGAGAGGTTAATTTCCCTGTGGTCACCAGGATTTGAAACCAAGGAGTCTTCTTCAAAGCCCACTTGAGGACATTCCCAGTCCTGACAATGACTGAGGAGTTGTTTGCACAGCCTGCGAGGTACCTTACCAAAATGAGTCATTCTCATTCAGTTTCGAAGATTTGGCCACTTTTCTATTTTCGAATCCACAAATATTATAATTTCCATGAGAAACCTCAGAGGTCCCATTTCTGGCTCAGGAGAGGGTTAACACATTCCATCCAAGAGTCTCCCAGTACTGGGCTTCATTCATTTTCCAAAATATAGCATGTTCTGTTTATTAGTCTGCTCCACATCGTTAAAGGAAACTCACACACCAAGTTAGCTGAACCTCAGCCATGTGGTGTTGCAGTGACCTTGACCTCATTTTCCCCTCAAAGTCTTGGTCTTGATCAATTCCCAGAACCAAAAGTTCCGTGGTAGAGACTAAAACAAATGGGGGCAGTTTCAGAAGCTTGCTTCTACAAGGAATCAAGTGCTCTCTTCTGATATGTCTCTTGACATTCAGTCACCAAGCATTTAAAAAAAGAAAAAAAAAAGTTTCCAGGAGAAAATGAGTGGAGTTTTTTAAAAGCCAAATTTATTTGATATGCACACAGAAGCTGCATATATCCTATGACTTGAGGAACACTGGGATGAGCCTTCGTCCCAATGCATCTCCCTCTTGCCTCTGCCTGATTCCATTTGAGCTTCATGCTTTTGGGATCATTAGGTTGTGCTTTGAAAATCCAAACGGGAATGTCTCTTGGAGAGGTACCACAGAAAGCTGTTGTCAGTCTTTAATGTCCTTTTGTGATTCAGTTAATTAATCCTAGAGGAGTTGGGTTATAGAATCAGCAAGATTTCATTGGGAGAGAGAAGGGGAGAAAGAGGAGGTACCTTTAGCTCAAAGGAACCAAGCTGATGGACTGAAACCCGGCAGAGCTGGCCACTGGAGGCTCAAGAGAATGCACTTGAGGAGGGCACCACACACTTGAAGGGAAGGGGTCTTAATACCCTGGGTTAGGACCCCTCCTGGTAGGCTTCCTGCTTGCTCCTAGTCTCAACCTTCTTCATTCCTATTTAAATAATGACTTTCAACATGTGCCAGGAGGAAACTGGGCCTGAAACTTTACTAAGTTTAAAGACAAAGTAGATGAAAGAGGTGTGGCCCTATACAAAGAACTAGAAATGCTTATGACGTAGCAGATAGCTACTAATTTATATGGAATGAATAGATGACCATACTGGAATAATTAATGGACTAAGAATGAATTCAATCTATCTTTCAACAGGTCCTGCTCTAATTTATACAAACGGTTATTTGTCTATATTTATTTTCTCGGTTCCTAAGTCTTTCAAAAGGGAAAAGATTATGATCTAGCAAGGAAATACCAGGAAGTTCCTCCTACGTCCAGAGGAAAGGCCAGTTGATCTTCAAAGTATTTTATTATTCCTAAAATCCAGATAAATGGGAACTCTTGATAAAGGTATGGTTTTCTTGCCAAGCCTGCAACTTAGAGTACTGGGTGGTTTCTTGCCCTCTTGTGTCAAGGGAATTTTAGTTTGGTGTGGTTAGCATACCAACTTCCTGGCACACAGATTTTGATCCTTGTTATTTGAATCAATGACTACATGAACAACTAAGTCCCTCATTTTGTGGTCTACATCTTTAGAGCTAATTGACCTTGAACTTAATTATTTATAATGAGTGGAAGAAATGAGAGGCAGAGTGCAGTGGATTGTCGGTAAAGATGTCCACCAACAGTTCTTTCACCCTTTCCCATGACTGGCACTCTCCCCATCAAGAGGTGGAGTCTTATTCTCCATCTCTTGAAATAAGGATGGCCCTTTGACTTCAGAATGAAGTGGAAGTGATTTTCTAAGACTACTGAGGCCAGACCGTGGGAGGACTTACAACTTCTGTTTTCATCCTTTTGGCCTCTAGATGTCACTGAAAGGAATTCAGGTTAGATTTCAGAATGATGAGAAACCATGTGGCAAGAGAGAAGCCCAGTCATCCCCTGGCTGTTCCATCTACCCACATTTGAGGTGCCAAATATGTGAGTGCAGCCTTCTGGGGTATTCCAACCTTAGTGGAGCTCCTAGCTGGATGCAGTCACATAGGTGACCCCAACTGATACTATGCAGAGAAGGATGGCCCAACCGAGTCCAGTCAACATACCTAATCATGAGGAATAATAAGACACAGTGCATTAAATCCTAAGTTTCAATGAGCAGCAAGAAACAACTGAAACACATAGTAAGTTGAGCCTTTTCAAGCTCACAATCACCTACATCCCTACTAAGGGAGATTTTAGTGGTGCTTCCGGTGGTGTGTAAGCTTTGTCCCTGTTTTAGTTTGTCTCCCCAAAGATCAAAAGGCTGCAAGTGACACCAGGGTGGGAGATAACTTTAGAAATCTTACCACCTGAGGTTTAGATAACTGGACTCCTGGAGTAGGAAGAGCCTGGAGAAGACATGGCCAAAGTGACAGAAGTAATTTATGATCGTAGACTCTGACTAGATGTTTGGGTGTAGTAGCACCTTGATTCAACTACAAAAACTAGCCACAGACACCATTAAACAGAGTAAAAGACAGTATTACATTATGTGCATATCACTTATGTTTGCAAAGGCTTTGAGGTGCCTCATTTCATTTGTTATTCATCTCAACCTTCTGGGAAAGAGATTTTTTTTCCCAGTGGGAAAGAGATTTTTTAAAAAATAAATTCAGTTTTATCAAGATGTAATTTATCTAAAATAAAATGCTCATATTTTACATCTGTGAGTCAAAGACTCCTCCCATATCCATCAATGTAGCTTCCACCCAAATTAAGTTATAGAACATTTATATTTTCCCAGAAAGATCCCTCCTGCCTTTTGGTAATTTTTTTCTTTTGTATTTTTAAATTTCAGATTTATTTATTTTTAAAAATTCTTTAAAAAATCATTTATTTATTTAATTTTATTTCTTTTTACTTAAATTTTTTTTTAAATTTCAGCTTTATTAATGTATAATTGACAGATGCAACTGTAAGATCTTTAAAGTGTGGTGATTTGATATTCATATACATTGTGAAAGGGTTCTCCCCATCTAATTAACATTTCTATCACTTCATATATTTTTTTCCTTTTTTTTTTCTTTTGGTGAGAATATTTAATTTCTACTCTTTTGGTGAATTTAACTTATACAATACAGTGCTATCAGCTGTCATCACCATGTTTTACATTAGATACTCAGATTTTATTCATCTTGAAGCTGAAAGTTTGTGCCCTTTTACCCTCATACTTTTTTTATTCAGCACCCTCCATCATGCAACTTGGCAGCTCCTGATTGTGTTTCTATCACTATTGGACAGTTTTGCTTTTTCTAGCATTGCATGAAGTGAAATGATATACCATGCCCTCATTTGCTTGGACTTTCTTTCACTTGACATAATGAACATAAGCTTTGTCTGTGTCAGTGCATCTGTTAGCATTTCTTTTGAGAAAGGGCTCCATTCCCTCCTATTTTACCAAGGAAGAAACTCAAATTCAAAGAGGTGGTGATTTTTTCTTTGAAGGTCTCAGCTGTCACCCAGCTGGGACTCCCACATGGATGTTATGTATCCTGAATCCTTTATCATGATGCTGCTCTCTTGGTGCTGAACTGAGAGGAAGAGAACACTTACTCCCACTTTGCTAGGTATTAACCACTTGATGGATGCATGCTGAGCACAAGGAGAGCTTGTTCCGATAGTCTGATGCACAGGTGACTCTTTGGCTAGAGGATGAGTACCTGATACGGCAAAGCCAATCATAATTCTTCACCTGGAATTCTCTTTTCTTTCTTTCTTTCTTTCTTTCTTTCTTTCTTTCTTTCTTTCTTTCTTTCTTTCTTCTTTCTTTCTTTCTTTCTTCTTCCTTTCTTTTTCTTTCTTCTTTCTTTCTTTCTTTCTTTCTTTTTCTTTCCTTTTTCTTTCTTTCTAAAGGCAATTACAAAAAATTTTTATTTATTTATTTATTTGAGAGAAAGAGTAAGCACAAGCAAGGGGGTGAGGAGGGGCGGGGGGCGGGGGAGGGAAAGGAACAAGCAGACACCAGGTTGAGCATGGTGCCCAATGTGGAGCTCAATCCTCTCACCCTGAGATCATGGCCTGATCTGAAATCAAGAGTCAGAGGCTTAACCGACTGAGCCACCCAGGATCCCCTACACCTGGAATTTTTGACTAGAAATAAGGAAGAGGGTATAACCATTTCTGTTGCTTAAAGCTGTGGGGTTTGAAGTCAGGACTAGCCAGGGGCCATGTTTCCTGCACTGTGGAAGAAATTTGAACTAAATGAGGAAAAATCTAACACACAGAGAAAAGCAAAGATGGGGGACACAAAAATAAAGTCCTGGCTGTCTTGAAGCTCTGATTCCACATATTTTTGAGGGCCAACAGCGTCTTTGTTCTTGCAATAAACTGGTTATTTAACCCTTCCTTTGGTAACTTGAGATGTTTCAGTATCAACCAATAAATTTCCTGTAAATTAATTTGAGCTAGATTTCTGTCACTTGCAATCAAAAGAACCCTGAATCACACATCTTGCTTAAAAGGATTTAATTGGAATTAGTCATTTGCATAATATTGCCACATCTTGTTAAAAACCCGTAGTTTTCTTAGTAACTCTAGTTAAATATATTGCATCCGTATTGTGCCAGGAAGAATGACAGCACTGTATTTACCTTTTGAAACAATCTTTGTTTCCATTTGGCATATACAGAGGTTGAAATATTAACAGTGCATCCCAAGAGAAAAACCTAGCTCTATAAGGTCTATGGGTGATAAAATATATAAATACTCTGTGTTCAAGATCAGCACATTCTCTTCATTTTTTTTCCTGCTGGGAGTTGCTCATTTTTATGGAAAATGACCTGGCCCATTATAATAACTGTGAGTGAAACTGCTGGGGGATACTTTCTGATTCTCATATGCAGGTAGTGAATAATGTGTTGTGTGTTTTTTTATAAATTTATTTTTTATTGGTGTTCAATTTGCCAACATATAGAATAACACCCAGTGCTCATCCCATCAAGTGCCCCTTCTCAGTGCCCGTCACCCAGTCAACCCCACCCCCTGCCCACCTCCCTTTCTACCACCCCTAGTTCATTTCCCAGAGTTAGGAGTCTATGTTGTGTGTTTTAAGATCCCATTTTCAGAAGTAGAATGCTTGTCTGTGAGAAAGACTGGGGGCAGTTGATCCCCCTTTAGGTAGAACATATGCCAACAACAAAAACAAGTCCTTATCTCATGCAAAGAAATTCTCCTTTTTTGAGGACTAGTACCCAAGAATGCTATCAGTGCCTCCGAGAGAAATCTTTGAGCAATAGAAGTTAACCCTTGGTTGAGTTTCTCTTCCTTCGCTTTCATTATTCTAACTCTTTCTGATTTTAGTCTATCCTTTGTTAAGCTGCTTTTTCCTTCTATCCTGTTTCCCTTTTCTCTTCCTTCTCATTTCCCCAGGGCTTATTGAGTGGGGAGCCAAGTCTCCATTTCTCCTCATTATGCTCATTTGTGAACAGGAGGGAGTGACCTCGCGGCCTGTTCACTCGCAGGGGGAGCATTTAGCAGTTTCCAGTTTGGACTTCCATGCTCCAACATGTCAGGATGCTCAAAGGGTAAATGTATGAGAAACAGAAGATAATTGAATTACAGATTTCTATTGTGTTCAAGATGTTAGCTCTTGCACACATGTAGCAATTCTTGATTGCTTAAGAGGTCCCTGGTGTGTTTTTGGCAAGTGAAGACCTTTACATGTGCCTGGCTCTGGTCCAGGTGACATGCACAGCTCTGGGATTACGTAACTACTCATCTGCCTGCATTTTCTTCCAATTCCTTAGAAAGAAAATTGAAAACAAGGAGAAAGAAAGAAAAGGGGTGTTGACCTTGATGACCAAAAAAATTCCTTTTAGATAAATTCCAAGATAAACTTCAAGATAAGGCTCTCCTCAATGGAATGCTTTCAGAAAATAAGATCCAACACAGGGTTTCTCTAAAAACAAAACAAAACAAACAAACAAACGAGACTTTAACCCTTGAAGTGTGTGTGTACATTCATGTGTGTGTGTTTGATTTCATTTTGTGAGCTTAATGGTGATCTTTAATGACTTTCAGGTCTGCCTAAGATGAAGAACAAATAAAAAATAATGCAGGAAAAATATTGCTTTAAGTGTGTAATATACTGATCTAATTTAGGAAGTACCCATGAGGTAGAGAGAATGAAAAAAAAACTGGCTGAAAAAAAATTAAAAATATTACTGTTTTTGATAAACGTAAATTACTATGCTTAGTACTGATTACGTATAGCTGAGATGAGAATTCAGAGTTCCAAATAGCGAGAGAAAAGAGGGGAGACCAGAAAGTATCTTGAGGATCCTCGGGAGTCACGTGGGTCTGTGTCTTTGGGGATCCACGTTTCTCGTTTCTCCTCAACAGGAACCACATCTGCTTTTAGTCTTTTGGAGGCTGCCAGGGAACAGCTGCCTCCACCCCCAAGTGCTAGAAAGCAGAACAAGCATTATGCTCATTTGACTTAGGGCATGCTGTTCCCTTTGCTCTATAAAGAGTGGTTCTCTTTCTCCTTTTCTGTAAGGTCACCTGTCAAGTACAACAGCCTGCACATTAAATTCTAAATAGAAAAGGATCAAGAACAGTAATGGAACTTGGGGCTTGTGGGATGAATGGGTCCCTATAGCTGAGAAAGAAACCTCTCTTGATTTCTCCCCTGCTTTACACTTAGCATCCCGATCATCTGAGGCATGGTCATGGTATGATCTGAGAATAGGATAGAATATTTCAGATCTGGAGTGTCCATGGAATATTTGAAGGAGAAGAGGGCAATGAAGGTGGAGGATGCTTGAGTCACTTCACAACTTTGTGTGAACTAGTTCAGTGGGTATTTTTTTCCCCAATCACTCAGCTGATTGACACTGAAGAAACAGAAGGGCTTTAGGGGGAAGAGTTCCCAGTAGAAGACATCGTTTTGATCATGGAGCCCTTCAAGGTTGGATGGTGTCAAGTGGGTGGTGAAAGGTCCAGATAAAGGCTTTGAGCAGAGGCAGATCAGGGACAAGAAGAGACAGTTGGATCGTAGAAAAAGTGGCAGAGGAGGAGCAAAGAACAAGTAAAGGAGGGGAGAAGGTCAACAAAGGAGATGGATAATGGCCCATTAAAATCTGCCGGTATTGCTCTTGCTCTGCTGTTTTTTCCTGTGGTGGTTCTATAAAATTGTTCTTTGTTTCACATAAATTCTTGTTTTACTCTTTCCTCTCTACTGAACACTCTAAGGGCTGGGCATGTGCTGTATGACATTTGGATTCTGCATCACCTCTCTCAACCCAGTGCCAGGAGCAAAACGAGCAATCCATAGCATACTCCATTGACCCTACATGGCTACAGGACCAAGTTGCAAAGTGGAAAACACTGGAACGCATTAGTGATGCATTTTGGAGAAACCCTTGTTTCTCCTTCACCCTATTTTTCAAGGGACTGTTTCTTCAATGTTAACTTGCCCTTAGAGATGGTAAAAAGGCAGACACAGAGGTAAAATGAGTTCTCTTTCTCTAACCCTTAGAGATGGGAGTTTGTTGTCAGTAGAGCCAAGAAAACCATCAGCTCTCTGGGTCAAATGGTTCCTCTGAGCCACCTTGTCCTCCAGCCTGCTTGCAGACTTTTACTTCGTGAACCTTTGCCACCGACGAGAAACCTAAGCTCCTGGGGCACCCATAGGACCGAGGAGGAAATTCTGCCAAAAGGGAGATGTCAGGCAAGGAACGCGGGGGCCACTCTTTGCTCTGCACGCCATGTTTTATAAGCCACATGATACTGGTCTAAACTTGATGGAAATGAAGGCCTAGTTCAGTGTGATAAGGTTCTGAAAACATCACTTCTGACAAATGCTGGAAATGAAGTTGAACACTCAGAAGAATACTGAAGCAACCAGATCTGGGCAAATAAGGAACAGTAGAAGCCGCCCGTCAACCTGATAGTTATATGAGCCTTTCTCATCAGCCACCAAGAATTTTATGGAGCAGCCAACTTTCCTGGTGGGGGGAGCGACAGACTGGAGGGCACCAAGTGCAAGTTTATGGGAGCCATAGAGAAAAATGGTGCCCAAGTTTTTTCTTTCCCCTTTTTCCCTCCACCTCCCCTTTTTGTTTAGCTTAGCTCGTTCTGAAGTGTACCATAGAGAAGGCCTTGATTATCAAATGTAATATTCACGTAAGATTGTGCTGTTCAGCCTCATATTGGGGGAGTATACAGGGCTTCAGTGTTCCTTAATAAATTACCTCTTCGTGTAGCAATTAACCCCCTTCTGTGAAGGTTCAATGTTTCCTTGGGTCTGTGCCAGTGCTAACAGCTATGGCTTAGCGTTCTTTTTAATGGGCTGCAATTACTGCTGAGAGCAGGGAAACATAAAATATTAACACTTAAGCATCTTTTACACTTCTTTGAACGTTAGATTATGTTGAAAATATAACTGACTTTTCATTCTTAAACCTGATATTTGCTTAGAATTCCACAGGACCCATGAAAATGTTTCGGTAAGTGGTTTCTGTTGATTTATTAACTCTCGTGAAAGCTTAATGGAAATCCCTTGCCACCAAATATTGAATATGTTTTATGCATGCTTACAAAAGACTTGTTTACCAATTCAATGGCTTTCCCACATTTTACAAAAGATAAATGATTTGGCACACAACTTGATGTGAGTCCTATTTTTCTCCTTGTATGCCATCTGTTGGAGAAGGCGAGGACTGAAGCTTCCTGCCATCCAACAACTGTGTTGAATTGGTCTCTCCACTACAAAGCTATTCACTATTATCTCTGTTCAAGTTACTTTGGCCTTTCTTTTGGTATTGCCTGTTGATGTGAAGATCTCGTGAGATACACGATGTGGGAATTTTGGTAATCTCTACATTACTTATTATTCTCTACATAGTCAGTATATGTGGAATGCAATATATATATTCATGGCATAAGTGTTGCATACATTACATATACTATGTATGTGACACATATGTAGTATATATAGTGCATATATAATAATATACACACTATATATTATATAGAGTATAGACAATAATTAGTCATGTACAGGTATATATAACATATATTTACATATGTCTCCTTCATAAAACTGTAAAGTAATAGAGCTAAAAGAGCTATAACTAATTTCAAGAGGTTATATGATTTCAGATAATTAAGTCTAAATCCATTAAGATCAATCAGTTTTCTTCTTTGCCATCTCTAGAGATGGCTGCCATGTAGATTTTTAATTAAGAAGTAACTTAGGTAAAAATAGATCTGCCCTACGACCCAGCAATTGCACTGCTGGGGATTTACCCCAAAGATACAGATGCAGTGAAACGCCGGGACACCTGCACCCTGATGTTTATAGCAGCAATGTCCACAATAGCCAAACTGTGGAGGGAGCCTCGGTGTCCATCGAAAGATGAATGGATAAAGAAGATGTGGTCTATGTATACAATAGAATATTCCTCAGCCATTAGAAAGGATGAATACCCACCATTTGCTTCGACGTGGATGGAACTGGAAGGTATTATGTTGAGTGAAATAAGTCAATTGGAGAAGGACAAACATTATATGGTCTCATTCATTTGGGGAATATAAAATATAGTGAAAGGGAATAAAGGGAAAAAGAGAAAAAATGAGTGGGAAATATCAGAGAGGGAGACAGAACATGAGAGTCTCCTAACTCTGGGAAATGAACAAGGGGTGGTGGAAAAGGAGGTGGGCGGAGGGTGGGGGTGACTGGGTGATGGGCACTGAGGGGGGCACTTGATGGGATGAGCACTGAGTGTTATGCTATATGTTGGCAAATTAAACTCCAATTAAAAAAAAAAAGAAGTAATTTAGGTACTTTCAGTGATGGGAATGTATTCCACACCATTAAATAAGTAATTTTAATAAATAATCACATAATAATGTCTCATAAACTAAATATATATAATTCTGCAATATCTGCTTTTTTTGTTCCACTTTTTAAAAAAAATTATTTATTTATTCATGAGAGAGAGACAGAGAGAGAGAGAGAGGCAGAGACACAGGCTGAGGTTCCCTGCAAGGAGCCCAATGTGGGACTCAATCCTGGATCCTGTGATCACACCCTGGGCCAAAGGCAGATGCTCAACCGCTGAGCCACCTAGGCATCCCTTTTTGTTTCACTTTTAAGAAAATTTTTGAATTAATCCAACAGGACCTGCATTATTAGATAGGTATAGATTGACAGATACTGAGTTTTCCTTTGATTCTTCTAAACATTATTTTGTGAGGGTGCTTGACTGGCTCAATGGGTAGAGCATGTGACTCTTGATCTTGGGGTCTTGAGTTCATGCCACCAGTGTGTCATGGAGCTTACTTAAAAAAATTATTTTGTGTACTAATATTGCTTCTGAAGTACTTTCCAATGTTTAGTTACTCTGACTGCTAAGACAGTCTTCCTTATGAATTACCGAATTATTTTCTCATTTAGCAGAAGTCCATTTCCTCTTAATCATTGTTTAATACAACTGAAAGTAAAAAAAGAAAACCATGTTGACCTCCTCCCTTTGTAAACAGGAGATTCAGGTATTGCTTCAAATTCAAATACATCTATTTTTTTCTTGCTTGCAGTTGCAATACTCTTAGATGTCCTCAATGAAATGGGATGATTTTAGTTCTCTAACATAGAGGTGGGCAAACTATGGACCGTGATCCAGGTCCACCCCTGCCTGTTTTTATAAATAAAGTTTTATTGGAAACAGTCACAGTCATTTACTTATGCATTGTCTATTGTTGCTTTTGCACTACAAAGGCAGAGCTGAATAATTGCAACAGAGACTCTATGACCTCCAAAGCTGAAAATAGTTACTGTATATCCTTTGCAGAAAAAGTCTGCCAACCCTTGCACATAGATGGAAATTTAGCACCATTAATTATGTTGCTGTGAACATAAACATTCACATGTAGTATTGTTAGTGTATTAATAAATGTATCCAAAGGACAGTTTCAATGTGCATTTTAATATTCCATATAAACAAGTTTATAGTTAATTGCTTGTTTCCAAGATAATTCTCCCTTGACCTGTAATCTGCCGAAATTTCCTGAAATTTAGAGTTCTTTTGTCTTTAATTTGGGTTACAGAAATATCAAAGTTTACACAATGGCTAAAAACATGGCTTGTAAGTCATGATTCGAAACAAGGTGTGCCACTTAATGGCTGTTGGCACCTGCTATGTACCCAGAGAAGAGTATGTCACTTGAATTTTCTGAGCCTTATTTTCATCATTTATAAAATGGAGGCACTGAGAATATCCATATCATATGTTTGATGTGAAGATTAAATGAAAAATATTACAGTGTATTCATGGATTATGGCCAGAGCCCACGGTGTATGCCCCATCAATAGGGCTTTTTTTTAATGATAATTAAAGTAAATGTACAATAAAAAATAATAATTATAATAATATAGTAGTTACCTCCATTATTCACTTTATATGTTACATATAGCCCTAGTCTTGTTCCTAAATCAGTAACTCTGACTGCTTCTTTAACTCGTAATAAAGCTCAACAGTTCATTCTGAACCATAATGATATGATGTGAGGCAAAACAGAACTCCTAGTTTATTTATGTTTCTTAATTAACCTCCCTCATTGAGTCTCTCTGTCTCCAAGCACAATTAAAATATTATGTGTTTCTCTCACACACCAAACAATTCTCTGTCCCTAAACACCCCAGAATCGCAAACTGATGAAATGATTAAGGAAGAGGAAAATCCCAGAGGTGCCCAATGGTGATATCTAAACACAAGAGGTTATCAAGAACGTTCACATTCATGATGATATGTGGGGATTCCTATGCACCAATCTGTGTGCTGGCAACGCCACGCTCCTTAAACATTGTCAGGACATTCTTACTCATCCAGCAGTTTGGGGTGCTTTTACACACTCTGACACATAGTTGCCATAGTATTTGAAGTTTTACCATTAGAGAGACATTTATTTGAGGATTCCCTTTCTACTTTCTACAAAATAGTCAAATAACTCCTTTATGTAGCAAAATTCTCCCCCGCCCCTCCCCGGTGAAAAAATAATTTCTTCTTCCTCTGAAGTTTGCATTTTACTTGCCTCTCTTTCATAGCATGTTACAGTTATTGCCTATGAATCTGAATCACTTTTCCATTCCCTCTTCATATTTGTCAAGGGAACTGTGTGCAGGCTAGATAGACACACTTCACTCTCTGTATGCCCCCGGACGTGTGCCTGCACACAGGCGTTTCTCAGGACTGTTACCAAAATGAAAATTGTGTCTTTGCCTTCCACAAGACTCTGTCTCTTAAAAAATATTCTTTATGAGAATTATATTACAGGTAAATAAAAGCTGTAAAAATATTGTTCAAATAGTCCCTTCTGCTATGGACTGAATATTTGTGTTCCTCTTTCAAAATTCATACATTGAAACTTTAATCCCCAATGTGATGCTTTTGGAGGTGGGGTTTGGGGGAGGGCATTAGGGTTAGATAAGGCATGAGGGTGGGACCTTCATGATGGAATTAATGCCCTTATAGAAGAAGAGGAAGAGACAAAGTCTTTCTCTCTCCATTATATGAGGAGACAGCAAGAAGGCCTCCATCTGTACACGAGGGAGAGGACTGTCACCAGGAGCTGATTCTGCTGGCATCTTGATCTTGGACTTTTCAGTGTTTGAAACCACAAAAAATAAAATTCTGTTGCTTATGCCTATTGTATTTTTGTTATAGCAGCTCAAGCTGACCAAGTCTATTGTACTTTCCTTACAGCAGCTTGAAGTGACTCAGACACTTTCTTACTGAATATTTACTTTTGGCAGATACCATTGTTGGTTGGCCAACTTCCTGCCCACCCACAACCCCTTTTTCACCTATTTCTACTTATAGAATTTGCCAAAAATATTGCAGCCTCTTTTGCAGCCTGGTGGGAGAGATCTGGGCAGTAGGATATACGAGAAGACTACTGGGACTGCTGAGAAAGCATTCAGTTGTTTGTTTGTTTGTTTGTTTTTAAACAAAAGGGATAGATGTTTTTGATGCAGCCTTTCCCCTCCTTCCTGACTGGAATGTAGACCTGATGGTGGCTAGCACACTTCCACGATGGTGCTCCTCTGCATTAAGGACGGTGAATGGACAGAAGGAGCCTGCATCCTTGATGACATTGCCAAGCTACTGAGCCTACTTCAGCAGACAGTTACCTCAAACTTCATGTTATATCAGACAGTGAACCTCCCTCAATTTGTTTCAACCATATAAGTGCATTTAATGCTGCTCCAAACAAATGTAGCCCTACTTGTTAAACAGATGATGAAAACACCCAGCAAGACTCCTCAAATACTGTTAGATATATGATTATAAATCAAACTGTAATATAACCAATATTTATAAAAAGTAGCTAAAATGGCAAAGTGTTCCAGAATAAGGATTTAGCGTTAGGTCCCAGTCCCACTGCCCACTTGTTCACTTAGGCAAATGATGTCACCTTTCCTGGCCTCAGTTACTGGGTCTGTAAATTGGGTGGGATTATGTCATAAAAAGGCTATAAGAATGAAATGTTTAAAATGCATGAAAAGCACTTGCTTGGCACATGGTAAGTGCACAATAAAGTTGAGATATTTTATTATTTATAATTTTATAGATGAAGTCATGGTAAAGGACCTAATTCGTGGCATCTGTTATGCTTTATTGAGGCTCTACTTGACAATTTTCCAATAGTTCAAACTTGGGGATGCCATAGTGTCCTGCTTCAGTTTGACACCAATAAATGAACTCACTTCTCCTTACTACTTCTCCCAAAAGAGATAGGTCAGGATATCACACAAAGCGTGGGAGATATTATTCCTGTGTTTGCTTATCATCTTATTATTACTTCTGTAATGATCACAGTCACCTGCAAGTCAATTAGTTCTAAACCAAATGTTCATCAGAGTTAGGTTTATTAGAATTAATATGTCAATTGCCAAAGTTAATTTGAATCACCCCCTCCATTCACAAAATGTTGCTCTTTTCTCTTGCCCACTCAATGTTTAAGGATTTTATTTGTCCCATTTCAGATTATTTGGCCCAATTAAGATTTCAAAGAAAACCCTTAATAGATTGACAGGTTCTCTCTCTCTCTCTTTCACTTTCTCTCTCTCTCTCTCTCTCTTTCCTCAGTTTGGAGGAGGCCTTATTCCTGGTTACCATAGCTGAACCATGAGATACCACATGGAAGAAAGGTATGATTTATATGAGAAAGAATGAAAATAAAAATCACACCCCACTTAGAGGAAGAGACTGGGACCGAGTCAAAATAGTCAGAGATGAAAGCTTAGCAACTTTGCACATTTTAAGCACTGCCTGGAATTCTGACTGATGGGACATTCTGGAAGTCTGGAAGGAAGGCTTAAACAAATAAGTGTGCTAAGAGGGACACTGAAGTTGTTTCATGCCGTGGCTGTTTGAATCTTTGGGCATGAACTAGCAATTATTTTCATAGGGTGTGGGAGGAGAAGTAACCAGGGGATTTCTGAGGCCCATAATGGTCTTCTGTGGTGTACGCTGAGAATCGAATGTTTTACCACAAGATTACAGGCTCTCCATCTCTTCTGACCAGTGCAAATTCTCATCCACACTCCAGCCTCGGTGTGTCATCCTGGCTGGAGTCTGCGGAGGGGAACGTCATCTCACTGCCTGGGCTGTGGAATAAATAAGATGGTATTAGCCATCATCTTCGAGGTCCGATGACTCCACAGCTCTTGGGGAGGTGTACACAGTATGCCTTGATAGTCTAAAGTCTGTCTCTCTCAGGTACCTCAAAGTATATGGAATTAATTAGCCAAAACAGATGAAACACCCTAGAGTCTCCATTTATGAGTAGAAATTATAAAGCACCCAGGAAAGATAAAAAATAAAACAAATAGCAAAGTACATTCTTCATGGGTCAATCGTGTATTTTCAGATGTTTTTTATTAGTAACAAAAGCCAAGCTATCGGAATGTGTCCTCTCTGATAGAGCAAATTCTTTGAGGACAGCCTTCCTGAAGCTTAACCTACTGTGACTTTGCATAGCGGAATGCCCAGGATGATATTAATGTTTTTTGTAGTGGAGATGAGAGGCAGAAAAATGCTCAAGTTCCTGGGCAGAGCCCTTCATGTGCCATTCTGTTATTCTTTTATTTCAAACACCGAGTCTACCTTTTCCCCTAAACCTGAACATGACAGAAACATCATTTAATTTCTCTTTATCTCCTTATTGCAGGCACAGGATATGAAAAATAATAATGTCATCCTGAACTTTACTGGTTTCAAACAGAAGGATTTTCTGTGGTTCACATAATTGGTGGGCATTTGATTGGGGGAAGTCCTCCAGGTTAAGTGCTGACGCTTGTCACCATAACTTCCCTACACACTGAAGCTAATCTCCCAACGCGTTATTTCTGTTGTGTCACAAGGGAGCCCTGGTTCCTGCCTGGTGCAGTCCCTTCTGTAATCTGGCAGGTCCTGACTTTCAAGCCTCATCTCTCCCCATGCTTCTACTTGAACTTAATTACAGACAAACCTGGACCTTAATCCAGAATCATTCTTCCAACACCCCAGGTACTCCTCCATTTGTGCTCCTTTGCTCGTCTCCATTAGAAAGCCCGCGTCATCTGCCTGTATGTCAATCTAGTTTATGCATCATGGCCTTTCAGCAAGAGGCCTGTTGTGGTCACTGTCCGTCTGATATTTCCCTCTTTTAAACTCAGGCCACTATAGAGTATTCTTTATTTATTGCCCTTTATTAAGCAATTTTCAAACTCACCTGCCTTAAATCAAGGTGCATTTACTGATTACCCTCTCTGTGTCCATAAGGTTCTGGGAACAAAAGATATCATACAAACAAAATATATGTGAGCCCTATGTTTGTGAAGCTCCAGGGCATCTCTTTCATTAAATTGTAACTCTTCAAGGACATCCACTTCAACTTTATATTTCACATAGGACAGTGTCTTGAACATGGAAGGCGGTTATTGATTTGTATTAAATAAGTAAATCCATGGTTTCCAACCTTATAAGACTCAATGTCCTGTACTAGCCAATATTTTGTGATGCACCTGTACAATGCAGAAGGAAAAGTAACAAGAAGGATCATCTGTCTACACATATATCTGGGAAAAAATAAATGTATACCCACATAAATACAATACCCTCGAAAGGGGCCATTAAAGAAAAGCTATAACAAAAAATATGCCCCTCGTTTCTGTAAATGCTTAAACTCGATTACCTAAAAGACGGGATCAAGTAGCCAGATGAGTGAGTTTGGATTCTCAACAAGTGAAAAGATAAGAAACCATTCCCTATATGAGGGGCAGGAAAATGAAATAGCAGAAATATGAGTGACACTAAAATGGAAACTAGTGTTCGGATAAGTTATAACCTAGACTCATTCATGCGAAATAAAGAGAGAAGTAACCTTAATTGAAGTTGGGGTAACATGCCAAGGAAAACTTGCAGACTAACAAAGTGGAGAAATGAGGAAGCATGACAGTCCAACAAATGAGCTGTATCTTACTTGTAAGGGGAAGGTCAAAATAACTCATATGGAATGACCTAGGGCAGAGTAGTGACAGAGTAGCACAGAACACATATCTTCTATTTTAAATTCCTGCCACGTGTTGGGGAATACTTTTCAGTTTCTGGTATTTATTAAGACTTTCAAGGCCAAATATTTTGGCAGGTGGTAGGGAGCGGAGGGTGGATTAAGAAAAAAAAAAAGAGTAATACATTCAGGAGGCTGTAGAAAACTGTTTTACGATATGTTTCTGGGGGAAATATAAGAGGAAAATTAAAATTAATAGGCAACTCACTTCTGCTTCCGGTCATGACTGGAACCAGTATTGGAATAGCCTTCCTGCCGTAAACAACACATATCTGAACAACATATAGGAAAGAAATGGGTTTTTATGTTGGATGAGAGCCAGCACCAGATTGGGATTCCCAAGAGAAATGAAAGAAGTGTGTCATATGATTCGGACTGGTTTTCAGTCCGAAGCCATGCCCTGGACCATAGCACAGGGAGCAAGAGTCTACACAGAGCATCATCATCTTGCTGAGCTAGACAAACAGAAGAGCCCAGGGAGGCTGAGAGAGCTCAAATTGCCAGGCAGAGTTCCCAAGAGAGAAAGAAGAAATACAGAGAAGCTCCAACAATCTGCAGGAAAGTTCCCTTGAATCTAGGATGGAACTCTAAGAGGCTGAGAATAAACAGCTAGTGGGGAAAGAGCAAGTACCCAGGAGCTAGGAGGTGGACAACCGTGGAGCATGCATGGGCCTGAGAAGGGTTTGAGTTCAGTCCAGAATGGAAAGATCTCATTAAATCTTTGGAGCACTAGAGACCCTAGAATAGCCATGCCTTAGAAGTAGGGCCAAACTAGTTACTCAAGTCTTGACCTAATAAACCTTAATAATAAGACTTAAAAGAATTGAGCCAATCCACAGGTAGTTTAACTGCTGCTGAAGTGAAATTAAATGCTCTTTAAAAGAAGACAACAAAAATCAAGAGAATTGGCATTATAACGCTCACTACCCACAATCTAATCCCAGTGTACTCAGCGTGTAACGGTGGATTCCTGGTTATCCTTGTGGAAAAGGTGGAACAGAAGTGAAAATTGGGGTTCCAGGAAATGAGAGAGGGAGGACAGAAAAAATATTTTAAGAAATAATGTTCAAAAATTTTCCCAACTTGATGAAAATTATAAACACATAAGTTCAAAAAGCCAAGTGAACTCCAAATGGGAGATTCACACAGAAAACACAAACAGGCACGTTATTATCAAATTTCTTAAAGCTGGTGAGAAAGAGAAGAATCTAAAAAGCAGTTGGAGGAAAAAAGACATACTATGTGCTAGGCAACAGATAACAATTACCAATAATTACCATTATCAGAGACAATGTAGCCGGAGGACAAGGATTGGCATTTAAAAATACTGGGAAAAAACAACAACAAACGCTGCCCCCTGAAACCAACCCCCAAACCCAAAGGAACAAAAGCTCTTCTGTTTATTAAGAATCCTAAGTCAGCAAAAACATCCTTCAAAAATGAAAATGAAACAGCCATTTCACAAAACACCAAAGCTGAATTTCTTCACTAGGAATTCCAAGAAATGTTAAAGGATGTTCTTAAGCCTGAAGGAGAAAGATACCAACCACTCTGAAACTCAAATCTTTGGCCTCCTCCATCCTTTCTCAGGTAACTCTGGGAATGTTGGCTGACATGCCTATTTTCCATTTCAAATAAATGATTCCCATCGAACCACTAATGGAAATTCATTCAGATCTTTATATCTCATCTTTTGCTAGCAGCCTATGAGTAATATATTTCCAAATCATTACACTTAGCCTTATTCAACAGCTGGAAAGAACCCTGGAAATGGTCAATGACAAAGGTTATTTTAAAAGAAATCTGTTTCTTTTCTTTTCTTTTTTAAGATTTTATTTATTTATTTGAGAGAAAGAGAGTGAATGGGGGGGGGGGGCGGGCAGAGGCAGAGGGAGAAGCAGTTTCCCCACTGAGCAAGGAGCCTGATATGGGACTTGATCCCAGGACCCCAGAATCATGACCTGAGCCGAAGGCAGATGCTTAACTAACCGAGCCACCAGGGGTCCCAAAAGAAATCTTTCTTGATAGTTCCTATGAAAAATTGCCTTTACTCTAATGTGATTAATGTAATTTTCTTACATCTAAAGGATCACTTCATTTACCTTTTTATCAATAACTCTGAAAAGTAAGTACATCATTTTTCAATATTTTAATTTTGGTATTTAATTTGTCACTAACATTTCATTGACTGAATGAAATAATTGTACAGCAATATGAAATAGTGAGCAAAATATTTATAAGCATTTTCCTTTGAGAACCACCTCAAATGTAGGAAAAGATTACATATTATGTCAGATAAACCTTATAATATCTTTGTTGTTTTATAGGTCTCTAAATAATCTGTTATTCAAAGGCTTAGTCTGAATTTCATTAAGGACTGATGAAAGTGTTTACAGATTTGTGAAATGTTTCACCTACATACATGCCTACTAGTTTTCCATGAAAAATAGAATGAACTGCTAAAACATGATGATCCTTTAAGTTGTTATAAAGCCTTGTTGACAAATCATAGCGGGTCTCATTATCTATGGTACAAATGATTGTGGAAGTGAGATTTTTTTTTGTTTATTTTTTTTAAGAATTTCAACTACAGATGTCCTTATTTGTCCTCTCTCAGTAATTTTGAATATATTAGTTTCTTACAACTTTTTTCTTTCTTTGCAAAGCTTATGTATGTGAATAGTAGATCTTTATCGTATAGGATGCTTTCATACACTTGTCATAAAAATCTGCTTTGTGTAGTTTATTACTTGGTGGTTAATTTTTAAAAACTGTTTGCCATCTTGCCAATTCTTCTTGAAATAACATTGCTTAATGAAAAAGTAAAAAACAAAACAAAACAAAACAATTATTGTATTTATATTTCTTTCCATTGCCACTCCAGTAAATTCTTGTACAGCTAGTAAGATTCGTTTTTCTCCAAGATTGTGTAGCTTACCACATTTTGCAATCATTTGTACTACTCTCTAAGATTTGTTCTTTTTTGTTTAAAAGACTATAAACATTTCAGAGACAAAGTTCCTTGGAAGTATAGCATACCTTTGACAACTTTATTGGGATGTTCCTTTGTCAAATGTCTTTTTAATTTTAATGATTTTGTTACTTAATTAGAAAAAAACCCAAATAGGGATTCAGGGCACATTGGTGATTTTTGTGGACAAAGCTTCAAATACTCAACTGGATATTATTGTCTTTTTCCTTTATTTGTGATATTTTGAAGTAAGATATGAAGAATTATATTCATACATATGTTCAGTTATCATGAATGGTACAACTATGAATATCGACTTACACATGTGTTTTGTGTTAGAAATGCAAATTCTATGACTTGAGTTGCTTTTAGTGGTACTATTTTTCAAAATGTTGAGAAAATCTTTGCAAAATAACATAATATAGTTTTCTCTTGATTTACACAGTAGTTACATTTTTGGAAAATTTAATAGATACTGTTAAATAAATTCATATATATATTATGTAATATGTATATATACATACACACAGGAATTAGGGTTAAGGTTCAGGTAATTGTACCAGTTAAAATTAAAAAACAAAAATCTGCAGAATGTAGAACAATTGATTGTAGTTTGGAACTTTGCTGAACTTGGCAAGACATCTAACATACCTGAGCTCCTTCTCACTAAATGCTAGAAACTTCCCAAACCTTGTTCTCAACCAAAATACTATGGCAGATTACAAAAATGTTCCTTAGAGACCTTCCATTGAATGACACTATGGTAAAAGAATAATTGTGAATTGACCGTGGGCGATTCCTCAGGGTGAGGTGCTTAGGCTACACATTTCATATACTGCCCATAAATGCCCAACAGAGGGCGTAGGTGGGAGCCAAAATCCACTGTGTGTTCAGTCCTTCCTGGAGGAAGGGGTAGGCAACTTCTCTTCCTTAAAAATGCATCTTCCTCTTCCCAAGGAACGGTCCAGAGAGGTTACCTTTCCTTATTCTTACAAACGCACGATGAAAGCAAATTATGTACAAAATAATCAAGTGGAATACTCTCATATCTAATTAAGTATGTCTGAATATGAAGCAAGTGAGCACAAAAAAAAAAAAAAAAAAAAAAAGAGTCCCGAAGTGGAAGAATGATTTCCTTAACACATATCCTTCATTCCAACATTATCGTAATTGTGGATAAATGTGTATTATAGCTTTTGACTGATCATTTCAGAGGTATGGAGGTCAGAGGGGGGAATGAAATTGCATTAACCATCTTTGCCATAGACTCAGAGAGCCATCCTTTCTTCATCTGTACTATATTATAGCTGATTTTTTAGTGAAAACTCACCTCATTTGCAAAGTATTAATAGTCTTGTTACAGGTTAGGGGTAAGCCTGGAGATTAATCTTATCAAAATGTGTGACTAGATTGTATTTTGTTTATCTATTTCTCTACCAAGGACACTAGACGCATTTTACTCTCCACTATGGTACTCATGCTTGTTATACTCTCCGTGGAATCCCCATTAGCAGGCATTGTTGAGAAGCTCTCTGCCTGAATGATGGGGTTGAAGCTCTAGCCTGGGAGAGAGAATGGTTTGTGGCTGGTGTCTCCTCTAAATGGCAAGTAGGTGGCTACAGAAAACTAAAAATAACTATGGGTCCAACTCAGGATAAGAGGGACATTACAACTCAAGGACACTTGTCTGAAAATATCTAAGTGATAAAATATATTTTTAAACGTTGTTTTCTGAATGATTATTGCCACTGAAAAATAATAGTAGCAAGCCACAAGAAAAGTTTTATTTGGCTAAAGTCTCTACCCAAGCCCAGCTCTGACACTACCAGACATTCTTGGTAACTTGGCAACAAAATCTCTTCTATTATGGAAAGGCCATGTTTTTGAATACATATTAATTCCTCTGATTGGTGTCTGGGGCCAGTCAGCACACAAAGCTGTTGGAGATCATACTGGGCTCCACTTCTTACCTGGCTTAGCTCCTCTGTCCCAGCACCCCCTGGCTCCATTCCCACCTGTAGATAGATAGCTCTTTCTCTGAAGAGCTTCCTCACTGCCTCTGCTCTACCCTTGTGTCATCATGTCTCTTAGCCAGAAAATGTTTGGGAGTTGAGGGGGTGGGCTGCTGTTCCAAGTTGCAATTAGAGAAGATGAGGGGGTTCTCTCTCTCTCTCTTTTTTTTTTTTTTAACAGTGTCCTTGCCTTCTGAGACATTGAGTCGGATCGTCTGGGACTGTTCTGTGTTGCTAGTCAGGCAGAAGCATCATGAAGGACTTCAGAGTGTGTAGGTTCCTGACCAAAATAGACCTGGATTAGAATCTTAACTCCTCCATTACCTGTCTGAAAGAACCTTCCAAAGTCTCAATTTCCTCTCTGCCTCAGGCATCCTTAAGACAAATTAGAACCAAATGGGACGAGGCTACCTATTTCACAAGCAGAACAAATGAAAACATTACGGAAGAAGAAGTGTTCTGTGATTTTATGAAATTGTCAGGGGCTAATTTAATAGCTCCATTTCAGGCCATTCTAGTCTTTGTGGACTAGAGACAGAAAAAAAGAAAAAAAAAAAAAAGACAACCATAGGATAGCTTTTAAAGTAGAATTAAACATACTTTTGGTTGTGGCTCCTTAGTGGACTTAAAAAGTGCTTCTTTATGTTCTTTCTTCTTCCTTCCTTCCTTCCTTTCTTTCTTTCTTTCTTTCTTTCTTTCTTTCTTTCTTTCTTTCTTTCTTTCTTTCTTCTTTCTCTTTCTTTCTCTTTCTTTTTTCTCTTCTTTCTTCTTTCTTTCTTCTTTCTTTCTTTCTTTCTTTCTTTCTTTCTTTCTTTCTTTCTTTCTTTCTTTCTCTTTCTTTCTTTCTCTCTCTCTCTCTCTCTCTCTCTCTCTCACTCTCTCTTCTTTCTTCTTTCCTTCTTTTTTTCTTTCTTTCCTGGCTAGGCATGATGTGGAAAATGATATTTCTTCATCAGAGTGAAAGCAAGTTTCTTTCTCCTTGTCTGAGAGTGCATGCACAAATATAAAGGGCTGATCAACACATTCATTTCTGGACAATAAATGCATTGCAATGGGTCTCCTTATTAGAATAAGGTAGATTATTCTGCTAATTGTCTGGCACCATGAATCACCTGATGCTAATCCTCTGACTGGGGACACCTGGCAGTTCTCAGCCTTGTGGGAGAGTTGATTGAATGGCACGGGGCCTGGGCTCTTTCCTTCCCACTGCCCCCCACACTTTTGTGTGGTTTGGGGCTGCTTTTATGAGACAGGGAGATTTTCTTTCAGGAAAATATGGTGAACTAAAAAGTCCTTTGTGTCTTCCCTAACCTGGGGAGAGGGATTTCAAATCCCCTTAGTCTGGAAGGCAAGGGTGGCTGAAAGGTAACAAAGGAAACCATTTTAAGCTTGATGAGCTGAGAGAAGGGAGACTATTTGAAGCTCTGGAAAAATCCCAAAAGGTTGGCTTTTCTCCTTTTTAATATAAATGTGTGACTAGACTCTAAGAGCCCATGTGATCTGTATGCTCCTGGTGGGTATAGGTCTTGAAGGCTGCTACTGTTAACAGCTAAGGGCCATGCTCACCCTCTTGAGATCCAGCCAGCGATGTGGCTGTATGAGGGACAGGTTTATGCCTGGAGCAAGAATAACCTTTAGAATCACCTAATTAAACATACCATAATGTCAGCTCATGGTGCACACACTTTTCTTTAGAAAAATGTGATACTTATCCTGGAATAGGACAAATGTGTATTTTTTTGCATTTACTATCAACATGTTACAAAGCCTTAACATTTTAATTAAAAATTCTGCCTTTTGTATTTTCCCCAGGTTCTAGATTAATTTTCAAACTGTGGAAAGAAATCCTGGGCTTCCCACCTCCTGCCACTGGCTCCCTACTCTTTCCTCCATTCTGGAGTGCAATCATGCAGTCCTAACACTTGGAGGGGAGTGCTCTCTGAACCACCACTGGGACCCTGGGGGCTTGTTGGTTATTTTTGCATGGGGGCATTAAAATGCCAGCCATCAGTTTGTGTCTCCTGGTGAAGATATCTGTACACGGAAGAGGCAAGCTTCAGCCTCGTTCAAAGGGGTTTTGCAAGTGCAAATTATGGGAACCCAAGAGAATTAGCTCTATTTCTTTAAATAAGTCCCCTCAAGGTTCTTCTGAAGCTGGCTGTGGTTCTCTAAGAAGCAGTAAATTCTGCCTGGGGGGAGTGTTGCACCAATACCCTCCCCACCCTCATTCTCTAGCAAGTATCCAGCGGGGTGGGTGGGGCTGCCGCGCAATGGCACAGATTAGGTAATACCCCCCTGTTAGACTGCAGATGTGTGAACTAGTTTAAAACTTTTATTAGGGCTTTTATTAGACTCCGATGCAGTCCCAGCCTCTTTACGGTTGCCAACTTAGCCAGTTGCTCACAAGTTATAACAAATTAGGAATACCTAATGCCTAAGCTATTCTTACACTTTGGGGGCAAAATCCCAAACAAATCATAGTCTTCCTTGTGAATCCAGTCTCAGTCTTAGAAATTGGACTTACAGGCAGAATGGCACTTGAGTCAGGGTTTCGCATGGCTCTGTAATAACCATGTGGATCAAGTCTCTCAAGCACATAAACCCCAGGATCCTTTATCATTTTCTGCCTGGCCACAGAATGCCCTCTCTCACGTCTTTGATGGCTTTCCAAAGTCATTTTTTTCCCCCTTCTTTTTATTGCATGTATTCCTTAAGTGATCCTAATGCTTCTGGGAGTGCCAGATTGGCATCTTCGAAGGCTGACATTGGGTTTTGATCCCTAGGATAAGTATGATGAAGTAGAAGGTCTTGTTCTCCTTGTGCTTGAGAGAAGAGCTGCAGGGAAAGGGGACACCTCTTTTACCTACAGAGACATGGCAGCCTGGTCCTTGGCTTCAGTGCTTTTATTATGTGCCAGTGAAACAAGCTTACCAGGCTGTCTAGCTCCTTCATCTGAGAAAGACATTAATCTCCCCCTATTTAGACTGACTTACAGAGGAGTGAATAAGCACAGAGCAGAAGGTTCCTTTTCCCGGTGTTAATGGCATGCATTGAAATGTGTCCATTCATTAGTCCTCAAACCTTTTCCCTTAAAGCTTCAATCCAGGCACCAAAATGAGATTGCTGGGCAGTAATCACAGCCCTAAAACAAAAGTCTTTTGAGCAAATGAAATGATAGGGCAGTGTAGCATTCTAGAAAATGAACACGTTGAATCACCACAATGCTATATTTAGCCTTATTAGAAATGTCTTACTGCTCTAGGCAAGGCATATGTACAAAGATTGCCTGCCTTGTCCACAACCAATATTTGAAGATATTAACTCATTTGGTAAGCATCTAGTTTTGTCTGTTTTTTTTGGGGGGGGGGGATCACTTTCTGTTCCACCTCCTGCCACAATGGTTCCTTCCTGTGGCAATGGGTACACATTAGAGAAGAGTTGAAGTAGTCTCTGAAACATTATGCAGATGTTAAATCCTTTGCATCTTAATCTCTCTATTTTATAGATCAAATTGAGGTACAGAAAAAAAAAGTTAATTAGAAAAACCCAGGTACAAATTCGAAATAGACTGCATCCTAGATATCTGGCCGGGGGTAGGGGTGGTGGTGTTGGTGGGGCACGTTGTATAGCCTCTCCGAGACTCTGTTGCTCAATCTGTGAAAAAGAGACCACGTTAACTTAAGGTGAAACTGTTGCACTGATCAGATAAATGGCACATAAGGTATCTGGAACAGAATAGGTGCTCAGCTAAGTAAGCACCAGCGGCCTTTTGTGTCCTCAGGTCCCAGTAGAGCTGTTATGGGCATATCTGAGACTTAGAATCCAGGATTCCTAACTAATTCCACCCCATGTTCTTTCTATCATGCCATGCTGCTTCCTGCTGAGATTTACTGGGCAGCTAGCTGCCTGGTCACCTAGCTGCTGCTTCTCTCTGGGGGCAATGGTGCAGATGACAGCAACGCTGTATCACAAACCCCAACCACTGCCATTACTGAAACTATGACCACAAACTACGGAAAAGTCATCTACTGTCACGGGCAGGAGCTCTTGGTGTTTCCAGGATCTGTAGCAGGCAGTCCCTTCGAGATTACAGAGCTACACCACACACGAGGACACAGCTGTGGCAAGGTGGCAGTTGTGACAGAGCAATAGCCATCACTCTCCAGGATGCTTCCAGTCTGGGGCTTGCCTTTCTAAATAGATTTCGTGTAGACATAATTTGAAGGCACTCATTACATTCCTAGAAATTCCTGGCGATTTGAATAAACCAAACTCCTTGGGAGAATTATCCTGAAACCACTCACTCACTCACTCACTCACTCACTCACTCATCATTCATTTCTTCCTCAAAAATGTTCTGAGCTCTGTTGCGTGCTTAATACTTTGCAAAGCATAAGGAAAGATTCAAAGAAGTGTAATATACAGGCCTTTAAGCATCTTACAACCTTGGGGATTGCTAGTGGACTTGAAAACCTAAGAGGTCCCAGTAAATATTCATTCATTCATTCATCCATTCATTCCATACTTAGAGAATGCTGACCTGTATAATGCATTGGAGTAGGTAAGATGTAGCAAAGGAAGATAAATTTTAATACATACTCTCTTAGCAACTTTCATATTTACAATATAGTATTATTTACTATACTGATGTAAATTATATCCCAAGGACTTACTTACTTTATAACTAGAAGTTTACACCTTTTTAACTACTTTTATTCATTTTACTCCCTCCTTATAATTCCTCTGCCTCTGACAACCAACAATCTGTTCTCTGTGTCTATAAATTCATTTTGTTTGTTTCAATTCCACATGTAAGTGAAATCATACAGTATTTGTCTTCCTTTGACTTATTTCACTTAACCCAATGCTCTCAAGTTCCATCCATGTTGTCACAGATGGCAGGACTTTCTTCCTTTTAGTGGCTGAATAGTATTCTATTAGATTATATATACCACATGTTCTCTATCCATTCATCCATCAGTGGATATGTAGGTTGTTTTCAGTTCTTGGCTATTGTAAATAATGTTTCAATAAACATGGGAGTGCAGATGTCTTTTCAACTTAGTGTTTCTATTTCCTCTAGGTGCATACCTAAAGTGGAATTGTTGGATCATATGGTAGTTCTATTTTCAATTTTTTTTAGGAACCTCCATATTGTTTTGTGCAGTGGCTTCATGCATTTACATTCTCATCAATAGCACATACAAGTTCCCTTTCCTTCACGTCCTTGCCAACATTTATTATTTCTGGTTTTAGAATCTTATACCAATTGTCATTAAATATTTCTAGAGTGTATGCTTACTGAAGCATTTAAAAATACATATACATAAATTGTTATGGAAAGTAAATTCCTTATGCTTGCTGCTTTGGCAAGGCAGGGACTAGAACTTTCCTGCCTCTAATAAATCTCTCTCTAAAGTTGGCAGTTACCAAAGGCTACTTCATAGAATGCTTTATGAAAGAAAATAACAAACTGCTTATATTTTGGAAAGGAGGAAGAAGAACATCTTTACTTGTTTAGTTCTGGTTTTCATTTTCTCAGATTGTTGACTCATAGAATTTCTTTATTTTCTGAATGTGGATTTTTCAAATCCATTTATTTTATTCTCTACTCTTTTGGCTATTTGGTTTTGTTGAACTTTAAGAAGTTGGTGCAAATAACCATTTATTTTGCTTCCTTATAGGAAATGAACATTGGCTACTGTTGCACACCCCTGTGCAGACTGAGGTAGGGCATAACACTCTGACTGTGGCTCTGTGGCACTCCGTGGAAGAAGCCACGGAGAGCGAACCACATGGGTTATGTCATCCAAACTCAACTTCTGCCACAGTGTGAATTACTAACTCAATAGAATAATTTACTTGTATAACTAGTGATTCTGTTTGCCTAAATTGTCCCCAGACAATTCATCTATAGCACCTTATTAGTTTCTATCTCTGATTTTTCTTTTTGCACAGGATCCTTCTATTCAAACACCAGACCAGAGAATCCTTTTGGATTCTTGATTGGTTTGAGCCACATTGGCCACTCCCATGTTAAGTTGTATAAACTTAGAAACCCTGGTTGGGGTCCACCATATAGTTTTACAGTAATGTCAGTAAAATTATTTCAATTTTATTCAATGTTTTTGTATAAACAGGGCTTCCCTTTGTCTAGCTCATGCAATGAGACTCTTCAAGTACCTATGATAGGATGTGGCCTGAGAATTTTCCCTTTATTTAGTTTTAGTTGAAGCCCTAAAAGCTGAGAGTAAGGACTTACAAGCAGGCACATTTTAAACATAACCTTTTATCTCATCTATCATGAAATAGCAGAGCTAGTTCTGAAATCTAGAGCCCATTGGCTAATTTGAATCTGTATAATAGAATTAGAAATGTATTGGAGGGCTCTTCTGGAGGCAGTTCATGGGGAAGAGAGTATATCTGCGGTTCTCTCTACTAAGCAAAGTCAGATGGGACCCCAAGAGCAACACATGGAAGCATACCAGATATTGCTGTGGTGCAGGAGTAGAGCACAGTGGGGACATCACTCAAGAGTACTTACTGTGGGTTCTTTAGAGTTGGGGGATTTTTGAGAACAGACAGCATGATATCTGCCTTTTGCATGGGGAATTCAGAAGGCAGAGGCTGGCAAAGTTGCTGTGATGACAGGAGTTGGGGGTGGGGGAGCAAGGCCCAGACCAATGTAATATGTACAGATATGATACTTCAAATTTAATCTGCACTGTTAACATTTTCTACATCACTTTGTTAGGACTAGATCCAGGTTTCTTAACCTTGGCATTGTTATAATTTTAGGCTGAATAATTCTTTGTTGTGAGAGGTTGTCCTGTGAGTAATAGGATGTTTAACATCACCCCTGTCTGCCCACTAGATACCAGTAGTACGCGTGCTAAGAGACAGTTGTAAGACACAAAAATTTCCCCACGTTGCTAAACGGTGGGCATGTGAGGTAAACTTGACCCTGTTGACAACTAGTGGTCTAGACAACCAACAAAACAAATTGAACCTTGATTTACAGTGTTGGTCAGTTTTTGTGGTGCATATACTCCCACTCTGGCTTATTTCAAGTGACCAATGTGATGTAACTATAGGCAAAGTCAGAAAGAGTTGTGCAGTAGCACATTGTGCTTCCATCCTGCAATACAGTAGATGGAAATAACCCCAGGAGCACAGATCATACAAAATGTAGGAAAATAATTGGAAAGTACTGGGTTTTGAAGATGTATTATCTTTGTTTTCAACGTAATTTGTTTATTTGCAGGCTTACGTATTTTAATTTTCAATGACCATGTTTAACAACTGGCCTATAAGGTTTCTGAAAATTTAGTAAACTGGCTCTCATGTACCAATGTGAGCTGCCTGCAACATACCACACTTAGGCCAAATTAAGAACATAGAGAGGAGAGGGGTGCCTGGGTGGCTCGGGCTGTTAAGTGAACGACTCTTGATTTTGGCTCAGGACATGATCTCGGGGTTGTGGGATCAAGCCCCATGTAGGGCTCCATGCTGGGTGTGGAACCTGTTTGAGATTCTCTCTGTCCTTCTGCCCTTCTCCTCCCCATGTTCTCTCTCTAAAATAAATAAATAAACCTTAAAAAAGAAAAAGGATGTAGAGAGGAGAATAGGTTTCTCCCTATTGTTGACAATATACTATCAAATGGGCCCCAATTCATAAACTAAGTAATTAGTATGCTTTCTGTTTCTCAAGTACAAACCTACCACAAAGGAGGCTTTCTTCTAGCCTATCTGGAAAGTTGGGAGCCCGTCTCAGTCCTTTCCCAAATTAATCCATTTGGCAGCTGACTCCCTCCTCTGTTCTTCACAGCCATGTCCCGTGGTCCTGTTTCACTGTGGGCCACTGCTTCCTTTGCCATTATTTGGCTCCTAGAATTCTGGAACTACTGTCTTTGATGCTGTGCATCTTTCAGTGACACAGAAGTCAGTGAGGGCCAGGATTCCAGAATAAGTCATAGTTGTTAGCTTTGCTCCTCTTTTCTGATATATGCCTTTGCTTTTTTCCCCCTAAGAAATCCTATATTCCATTTCTCCATCCCATTTCCATGGGAGAAAATCCCACTTCTGAACTTAGTCTTAATCTAGCATCCTTTTCCCTGTCCACCAATCTCCCCAATGCATTTCAGAGGATCCAGTCACCCATAAAAGAATGTTTTCAAAGTCTGATGTTTTAAAATAACACTGGCAGTGGTGGTGGGGGTGTGATTATACATATATACACACAGGCACCCCCACACACATGTAAATACACACACTCTACACAAACATATCCTTTTTGTATAGGCATAGATCACCTATATACCAAACAGAAGTTACTTCTGTGGGTAGGGCTAGGGATGAATGCGGAGGAAGACTGAGGCTTTCAGTCTAACATTATGAGTTTATATTAACTAGGTAACGCAGATAAAATGGCAGCCTTTTCTCCAGTTCTCTTTGGGACTGAATCCAGGAGGCCCTCATCATCCAGTATAGTTGGTCCAAGTCAGTGAGAGTATTTGCTGTTGATGTTTGCCTACCTTTTTGAACCTCCTTCTCTAACAAGCTCTCCTTGCTTCACTTCACTCTCTTAAGAACACTGCAGTAATTGTCTCACAGAAACCCTAGTGATGACTATCATGTGACATACATACATCAGGTTTGTATGGATTGACTTCAGTAAATGAACCAGCTACCAAGAGGAACTTGAAGAGCCTGGTACTCAGAAGGATGAGGTTTATGGAGGGGAAGCAAGAGAAGATTCCATAGGTCATAGAGGAGACCCTGAGCTTGGTATAACATCGATGTGGGAGAGGGGGTACCGTGAATGGACTCTGAGCTTAGTATGATATTGATGTGGGGGAGGGGGTATTGTGAGTTAGTCTGAGCTTGGTGTAATGATGTGGGAGAAGGAGGGGGTACTGTGAGTTGACTCTAAGCTAAGGAAGTCACTTAAGTTTAACTTTATCTTCTCTTGGGTTAAGTGTGTATGGTTATGTGTGTAAATTTTAAAAACATAAAACTTAGACTTTTGTTTAAACATAAAAAAAGAGTACAGAACGTTAGCTCATTTGCAGTGGAAAAAAAACAGGGTTGTCAGTGAGAGACTGGTTATTCCATCTAGATTTTCCTAGCTTCAAATATAATGAAAGAAAAACAGACTAACTAATACTACGTTTATTTGGATAGGTGAGCTCGGTGATCAGATGTCAGCTCTCAAAAGTTATCATTCAGACTAGAAACCCAATTTAATTATTTGCAATTAATTCTTCTTCTCTGTTTTGGAAAAAAAAGAGAGTTATATCACTTTTACTTACAGTCCCATTTGAAAATGTACATTTTCCTTCTGCTGGAGATTCAAAAATCACTTTATACCACTGTTAATGTCTTTTTTGAGGTTTTTCATGCAGGTAAGCAAAATTTCAAATAAAGGCATGATTAAAACATAATTAGAAATTATAAGAGTTTGAAATATTTTTTAAAATCTTAATTTAAACTCAACTTTGAAGACCAAATTGATATTTTGGAAAGATCTAAATCCTTTGAGAGAAATAAACTTAAAAAGTGGTCTAATATGCATAATATACTGTAAAAATGAAAAAAAATCACTGAGTCTCTAAAATAATATTAGTTTTTGTTTCAATTTTTCTTTAATATTAACCTCTTTTTTGACTGTTTTATTGAAAATTCTACAGACAGTAGCTTATTTTTCCACTAACTCAAGCACCTGGGACTTTTGGCTGATGGCTATAAGACCAATAAAATTGCCTATAAAATGTAACTTTATATCATAACTTATACAATTTTTATAGAATATATTCCAACATTTATTTGTTTCTAGCAGCAAACATCTCAGTGTTTGTATGTATATATTCGTTACATTACAATGGAAAACTAAAACTAATGATTTAATTTTGAATAGTGATATCACTTGCTCTGTGTTATGTTGTGATAGTATTTTGTGCATATCAATTAATAAATCTGAACAGAGGGAACATTGATCTCTCTTAGCATAAAATTTTTCTGAGCCTAACATAAAGGAAGGAAATAGAGTAATATTTTATTAGAACGTGTTTTATTAGTTTGATTTTCAAATGCTGTGGTAAAATCCTAACTCTCTATACAGCATGAAATATTGGGTCAGGATTCTTCTATATATATATATATATATATATATATATATATATATATATATATATTTACATATATTTCTCTTACATATATACATATGAGAAAGGGAGAGAGAGATTTATTAGATCTTTATTATAGGAAATAGAAATTGGCTCACATGGTTAGGGAGGCTGAGAAATCCCAAGATTTGCCATCTGCAAGCGGTGACCCAGGAAAGTTAGTGGTATAAGTCAGTCCATGTTGGCTTGAGAACATGGACTTGAGAACCCAGGAAAGTTAGTGGTATAAGTCAGTCCATGTTGGCTTGAGAACCAGGGGAGCTGTAAGTCCTAGTTCAAGTCCAAAGGCCTGAGAACCAGGAGTGACAGTGTCCAAGGGTGAAGATGGAGAAGATGGATGTCCTAGCTGAAGCAGAGAGCAAATTTGCTTGTCCTCTGCTTTTTTTAAATTTAGGATCTCAACGAATTAGATGATGCCCACTTGCATTGGTGGAGGTGATCTTCTTTACCCAGGCCACTGATTCAAATGCTAATCTCTTTGAGAAACACTCTCACACACAACCAGAAATAATCTTGGCACCCTTTGCCTAGCTAAGTTGACACACATAATTAACCCTCGTATCTGTGGTTAGCACATTGCACGTTCCGACCTCAGGTCTTTGCCTGTAGTAGTATTCCTTCTGATTTGCATTTGGTTCAACTCCTTTATCTCCTATAATTCTTTGTCAGTATCACCTTCTCAGATACTCATGATTATTGTATTTAAAATTACACTCTTACCATCCATCCCTTTCCATCTCTTTTACTCGAAGTCATTTCTCTCTATGGTACTATAGCTTTTAAAATGCTGTGTAATCCAATTATTTATTATGTTGCTTGTCTATCTCTTCACAGCAGATTATCAAATTCATGGTAGGAAGGATTCCCCTTTTTTCCCTCTTTTCAATTTTTCACTACTGTGTTCCTGATGCCTGTTACAGTGTATATAGTCGGAGCTCAATATATATTGTTATATAAATGGATAAATAAATGAATGAATAGATGTAGGTCACTTTCTCCATATATTTGTTGTATCCATTTGTTAGTTTCTTAAAGGTTTTTTAAAAGCAATTTTCTCATTTCATGAACATGATGGACCTAGTATAAGCACCTTTTAAACTGATGACAATGAACATTGTGATTATTTAGAGAAAAATCACAAAGAGCTGCAGCCAAGTAATAGAACAAAGCAAATTTGCTGAAGATCATAGAATTCTTCTCAACCATAAAAAAAATCAATAAATGGAACGTTACTTTGCCAAGTATGCAGAATCAGTGTTTGTAAGTATTTGACTCATTCATCACAAGGGTACTTATGTGGATGCTTAAAAAAAAGTACTTGATAGATTTGTTACAATCTACCAGTATCACCCTGTAGGGTGTCTCAACACCTGAAGTTTCCAACCCAAACACCGAAATGTGTTTCAGGCACTGGTCTCCTTTCAATGCAATGGGAACCAGGTGGAAGGCGTGGCAGCTTCCCATAATGGATTTGTAGTTGATTAGAGATGTGAAGAAAACAGTGTGGGCACAAAAAGAAAGGGAATAGAGCTGATGCTTGCCCTCCTCCTCCTTCCCTTTCTGACTTCTACATCTCTTTCTTCCTCTACTCAGTTGTACTTCTTCTGTGGCTCTCCTCCATATTTGGGCCTAAAAAAGAAAACATAATATTGTCTTTGCAGTTTTAATAAGAGTGTGGTTTTTTGTCCTTGCTAAAGATGGATATTTATTGAGGAAGGAAAAGCTGAAGTAGGTATTTGGAAAAAAATATTACTAATGGTAAAAGAAATTAAGCGGTGGAAATAATAACTAAAGAAGGTGGAGTAGAGAGTTGACTTTCACAGGTGTCATCATACCTGCTATCCTGGGGCCATTGTTCAGTTCTCCCCATATTAGAGTTTCAAGTGAGAATCTGGAGTACGTTCCGGAGGGGGAAATATTGCGATTATATCATTGCCATGTGCCAAAATGTTGCACATGTTGCAAAAGCCATATTGCAATTTCCTTCAACAATTTCTCCACCAGAACAAAGTTGAGTCATTAAGTGGTGCTTGGTACGCCCAGCAGACATTTTGTTTCCATTAGACCAAGTATCAGGACTCCAAAATACTATAGAAGACATGCAAAAAAGGAAAAGGTACTGGTTTTTATTAAAATATTGGGCATTAAAAATTCAATCTATTCTGTTTAATTCTGATGATTGAATCACCTGGAGTAAGATTCATGCTTTGCCTTTTTAGAGTTTGGGGCTCTTCTCTCCTTGTTTCCCAGCATCTCCTCTATCCATCTGTAACTCCATCTTCCATATAACAAGACATTTAGACTAAACAAGGGATCTAAGTTGACTAGTTCTACATTTTAAATGTATTTGGTGGTTCCCCTAATAATAAAAGAAATGAGAGATTTTAGACATCACCCAGTAAAAGCTACCCCGCTATGGCAATGATCAAGTTTGGAGTATATACAATGAGTTTCATAAAAAAAACAGAGAAAAATGGGTAAGTGACCCTGAGAATTCAAGGTCTCTCTCTTTCTCTCTCACTCTCATACACACACATAAATACACATAGACACAAACATGTATAATTTGTATGAGATCCGTATATGGCAATTTTACATATATTATTTACATATATTATCTCATTTTGCCTTTTCTACATTAATAAAAATGTTTTGTTATTAACTCCTTTATATTATTTAAGGATTTTACTTATTTATGTTAGATAGAGAGAGAGCAGGAGGAGGGACGTAGAGAGGGAATCTCAAGCAGACTCCACACTGAGTGTGGAGGTTGGGAATGTTCCATCTCATGATCCTGAGCCAATATCAAGAGTCAGACACTTAACCGACTGAGGCACTCAGGCACCCTGTATTAATTCTTTTTTTATAGTGCAAAAGTGGATTTAGAGGAGTGAAATAATTGGCCTAGAGTCACATAGATAATACATGGCAGAGACAGAGTCAAATTCAAGTCTATCTGACTTCAAGGTCAAAGTCCACTCAGAAAAGGGAGCTCCTATGTGTATGGCTGTCAGAGAATTTAGGGTATACTAGTCTTGGTGGGCTGTTGTAAGAGAAAATACTTCCCATGGTCTGTTTTTAGAACTTCAAATTTCATCCCTTTTACTGACACGGTGAACCCTACTCTACCAAATGCTACAGTTCAAATACCACTTGTTCTTTTCACATTTCTGTTGTATTGATTTTATTTTGCTTTGTGTGAAAGTTATTCGCTTAGGTGGCTTTTCTCTCAAAACATGGCATATATATGAAGGAAAAAATTTCATCTTACTTATTTCTCATTCATTTTATGTTCTGTGCACATAATAGGTGTGTAATAAATGTTAAAAATGATGTGGTAACTCTGCATGATCATGGAGAGCCAGGGCTATAGAATCTTTTAAATTTCTGTGACATCTGCATTAGCATAAAAGATAGAAGAAACCATTTTCTTGGCATTGCAGTTCAGTCTGTTCCAGCCAAACATAGAAAGCTGTCATGTGAATATTTTTGAACCTCAAAAACAATTTTGGTTTAAGTCTGGGTGGGGAAGGAGGGAGATGGTGGCTCTTATTTCTCCCACACCAGTCCACCCATCTCATATTAGAACATGTAATTCCAACAGTGCTGACTATCTTAAATTTTATGAACAGAGTGTCCTCTGGACACTGTTTGATATACACATTGCCTCTTTAAGAAGCTTACTCGTAGCTTCTAATTAAATTAAAGGACCAGCAGCTGCTGAACAAAAGTATAGCCTAGAGGTCATGTTTATGAGTTTCTCAGGCAAAAGGAAGTCATGTTAGAACTACTATTGTTATGAGTCTGAATGTTTCCAATGAAGCCTTTGCACGAATCATTTGCTTAGCACTAGTCATTCAGTCATGCCACTTGATTTCAGCCCACTATTTCCTCTTTGAACTGGCAAAAACAACTCTACAAAGGAAAATATTTCATAAGAAAAGTCGTAGGCTCCTGCTTTAAAAACCATAGACCTAGAGTCAATGACCAACTCTTGGTACTGCTGCCTCCAGCTCCAATGACCTGGGAAAACCACAACAAAGACTTAAGCTTGTGAAAGCAGAAACTGTGTCTCCTCCTTCCTTTGTTTTTCTAATAGAATATTTTAATACATAGTAGGTGGAGGACCAACTTTCTTGGTTTGCACAGTTCTGTCCTCACCTCAGCACTGAAAGTCATGTGTCTTGAGAAACCCCTCAGTCCTGGCCAAACTGGGACAATCATTCCAGCATTAGGTGTCTTATCAATGCTGTTAACCAAGAGACTCACATTCTGAGATCAGTTTTTGATCTAGAAGACTCTGGACCATGGTGTCCAAATCACAAATCAGTGGTCAAGTTCCAGTGAATTTAGGCTTAAAACTGGTCCTGGAATGCCCAAGGGGCCCATAAATATCTTTAACTTCAGAGCTCCCATCCTGGTATGCCCTGTTGTAGGTGTTGACACACTGGTGTGCTACAAATGGGCTCCAGCTCTGCTGAGATATTGATTCCCTCAGCACTTGGGTTGGCCTAGCAGGGCCCTACAGTACCTCCAGCTCTCAGGTGTTTTCCTCTTGCCATGAGCTATCTCATCTCTTTAGCCCAGTCAGTTCTCCAGAATAATACCATTTTCTGTGTATGCCCTAATGAGAAAAATGTCTGGGAGAACTGTTCATATCCAACCCATTTTTTTTTTTTTTTTTTTTTTTTTTAGGGATGAGGCCTAACTTAAGTCGCTTCTATTAAGTACAAGTTTATATCAAACTGAGGCAAAACTGTGTTTGATTTGTCTTGTGTTCAGCTGTCTTTAAGGTGACTGAGAGCACTACCTGGGAAAGCTAGTGAATTACATAGTGAGTAGTAAATAACAGAACTCAGCAAACCAAATGAACTGTGCTGTAGTCTATTCATTTCCATCAAAGGCATACAACTAGCAAGGTGAGGAAAAGAATCGACATTTATCTGTGTAATAGTGATAAAAAAAAATCCTATGTTGCTTCACCTATGTATTTTTTAATAAATATGTGCCATTGAAGTCTGAATTACCTTGAAGTGAGTTACCTATGTAATGCTTTAATTCCACACTTGACTGTATATAGAGTAGTTATAATTTCAAAAAATCAAGATGTTCAGAAATGTAAAGAAAGCTAAGTAAGAATTGTATACTGGAAATCCAAATTTCCAAGACAGCATGCATTTCCACTTGCACTTAATTATTCTGTAAAGATTAGTTCAAGTTCAAAGTGAGTAAAGGATTCAGAGAGAGAGAGAGGCGATATGCACATAAAGGTCTATGGCCTCAAGAGTACTAGGGTTTCAAATTCCTGGTTCTCTTGCTGTTTCTCATAGGCAGTGAGTGGAGAAGGGACAGATTCTGTGTATAAAGCTGGGCCTTTACAGATCAGAACTTTACATTGTGCCAAGCTCGAATCCTGCCCAACTTCTGGCTCTTCGATTGCTTAATACATTAGTGGACTCACTCCAGTTCCCAGTGGTTGGAGTTCCACATCACACAGTCCCTGTCCCATCTGGTGCTAATTGGCACCCTTGTTGGTAGTTTCCAAAAGCAGAACAGGAAAAATAAAAAGGACTATCTTTCTATCCTTAGAAGCTAGAAGCTTAGTACAGTCAGTCCTCAATTTAAAATGAGCTGTGTACTAAAATATTGTATGTAAATCAGTTGTTGAGAACCCAGAACAATTTTTTCCAATGAAATAAAGACATGCCTGATGGTTAGTTGCCTAGGTCAGCTTAGTTCACCAAAGTCTGTTTGACCCATAAAGTACCCCTGGGTTCCATCTTAATAGCACAGAACCATCATGGGGAAACCAAGAAGTAGGAAGAAGTGGTAAAACCAACACAACCTTTGGTACAGCCCAGGCTGTACTCTCACCGACTGTGTGACCTGGGGTGGAATGATTGTCCTTCCCTGCTCCCTTCTTTCCACAACGGAGATACCATCAAGGACATCAGTTATGGCCATTTACTATAAGTTGCAGCACTTTACTTACTTCTGAACACTCCCTTTTCTGTTTCTATCCTGATGATCCACCTTCTGAGCATCCTTCTTTTGTCTTTCCGGCAAGTGCTTCATGACACCCTGTGCCCTCTTCCATGACAATGCCAAAGCATCTCGTCCCATCCTCTTTCTATCTCTACATTCCCTTCCACTACCACTGATCTCATTCTACTCTTCTCCCTACCTCTTCTTTAGGCATTCACCTTCTGCATTTTAATTTAATTCGGCGAGTATCCATTACTCTATCAGAAATGTGATGATGTTAAAATGTATTTCCTATCATCAGAGAACTGTCACATTTGTAAAAGCAATGTGATATATGGCAGAATGAAGGAGTCAAGTGCTAAGGACACAGGTGCGAAAGATTAATTCCAGAGTATGTGGATTTTTAGGTGGAGTGGGGGCAATCAAGAAGGCCATTATGGAGGCTGAGTCTTGAAGGATAAGGAAGAGTTCAAAGGAGAGAGGGCCTTTTAAATAAAAGGAAGACACCCTTTCGAAGATTCCAGTTTGATTATCACATCTAATTAAACATCACAGATTAGTAAGTCACAATCATTTCCCAAGAATCTGTCCATCATTCTTCCTCATGACAAATGAAAGAGGACATTTAGGCTTTAAACAAAAATTTCTGATAACATAGAAGTAACAGATATAGCTGAAACACAGAACCCCCTAGAAGCCTCTAGAAGCCCCTAGAAGCAATCCACTAACCCAGAACTCATGAGGAAAAACAGCAAATCAAGTGTATCTCAGCCACTCATGGCTCACAACCAAAGCAGCCCTGCAGTCAAGGATACTGGCTCATGCTAATAAATTCTTTGCTAAAAACCCCCAGTGGAAAGGTTGTAATCATGTGGTTCTATTTAATGAAAGCATAAACAGAGGCCATCCCATTCTAATTTAGAAGAAGAGAAGAGTTAGGATCTGGGGTTCTCAGGGCAGTGACTCACACTCTGAGCCATTAACTCAAGAGAAAGCCTGTGTTGACATGTACAAATTGGGTGTCTGTTTTGACTTGACTGGTCAAGGAAAAAGGCAGGTTAGGTTAAAAAAAGAAAACAATGGCCAGGACAGTCAAGAAATAGGCGAACTGATTGTTTGACAGATGATTATTATTTCCGTTTCGGTCTGTCACTATGTCAAGTAAATCACACCAGTTAAAACAGATGAACTTCATGTTCAATAATCTCTTGGTGGAGTTCTATCCACCCATCTCATTTGTGTGGAGGCTCCAGATTTCTCACTTGGCTCTTTCCTCCCTACTTACTCCTCTGTTTTTATTCCTCACTCTTGTTCTCACTTTTGCTTGCATTCCTTCATTCTCCATTTCCCACCGTACTTTCTTCATCCGTTCCTCAGAGCAAACAAAGAACTGTGAAAACTTTTTGTCTTCTGAAGCTAATTCTAATGCCGTTTAATTTTTAGGGAGTTACATCAGAAATCAACTCAGGAATTTACATTTGCAAACTGACAGAAACATACATAAACACATTCACATTCAAGGAGAGAACATTTTGACAGTTCTTAAATTCCCAGCTTGATTTTTATTTGTACAGAATGGCTATAGGTAATTTGCTGACACTTTCTAGGAATCAAAAGGTCAGGCTTATTATTTCTCATTTGGTTTCCCTGAGTCTTTATGGTGTCATTCAAAGAGCCGTGGACTGGAAGTCAGATTTCTCCCTGGTCCACTGCCAGCCAGCCAGTGGTTGGCTTACTTTTTCCTGGGTCTCACTCTCTTATTTGAATATTAGAGGATTGGTCTACTTGATTTCTATCAATATGAAGCCCTAGGATTGTGATTTTCTAAGGCTTCTATAGAATAACCATCTTGGCATTTAGCATTTAGATACTATTTCTTTAATGCATGCTTAATGTCATTGTTGGCTTTATTAGAAACCTAACCTTGAACATCACAGCTAAAGATGGTCTTCTATACTTTGAGAAATAACTAATTCTACAGCCTAGATTTCTTAAGGCTGCTCCTTCCTGTAGATAGCCATGAGGTATGGTAACATTGGAGACTTAAGTGTCATTATCTCATGCCTTCTCATACTGACATAGGTCTCCTACACCTCTGGAAATTCTTGCCCTACTGGAGATTTTGCCTGCAATCGCAGATGGCCACAAGTAAGTTGGATGTCATGGTACTGGGAACAGTTATTCTTAAGCTGAGCTTTTGCTGCTTTAGTGGTCATGAGGGCACATTTCTGCTCTGGCAGGCTTGGCATTTTCACTTGTGGTTCTGTTGGTTCTGAGTTTCCTGTTAGTGGCTGCTGATGCCGAGCTGGGTATAAAAGCCTGTCTTTATTCTACTACTGGGGACCCGGTCTCTGCTACTAATGCAAAAGCATTTCATTTCCTCCTGTCTGACTACCCTCAGACTACTCATGAGGTATGGTAGGCACAGCACTGGCTGTGCCACACACCACACTGGCATCTCAGGGTCCCAACCCTGTGTGATAACCTATGAAAAAGTGGTAGGGAGAGACTCTCCCTTTCTGTTAAGTGCTTCTAGAGAGGATCCCAAAGAAGAGTGCTTATGTCACAAAATAAAACGACTATTTCAGCATTTATTTAGAACTGCTTGTTTTCCATTATATCAGACAAAGCCCAATAGGGGACAAGTTGGGGATAAATCTCAGACTTGCTGTGTTCAGAATAATTTTCCTCATCCAGTGACTAAGGCTTTTTTACTGAGTCACTTCATCATGCATGGATCCTTTCTCCCTCAGGACCACTTCTCTCCCAAAAGATTTGTCAGTCTACATGCAAATAAATTTCTAGAGGCTGACACTGCCCTTTCGCCAGATGTCCCCAGACACATCTGAATCTCTTTTAGTCTCAAGCTGAGGCCTTTATTATAGTTGCATAAAAAGCTGGATATAGTTCAAATTCCTGACTGTATTTTCTGATTCCCTTGAACATTTATCCTACCTTCCTACACAGTTCATCCTATGAGCGGGTCCTAATGAAACTTGTTAATATACTTTTTTATGGTTTGCAATGTTTATATCTGGTCTCTCCTTCTGAGTGGTAACCTTCTCAAAGACATATTTTGTTTTCTCCTATTATATCCTCTCTCATGTCTTGCAAAATGCTGCCTATATATTAGGATTTTGATAGGGACATAGATATCCAAGAATATCACTAGTGCTTTTGGAACAATAAATTAATTTTACCATGTCTCCTACCAGATTTCCAAAGAGTCAGATCTTGCAATGTTACTTGAAGTATAGAGAAGAGTTGGGTTTTATTCTTCAGCTTTGGAGCACTGCACTGTATTTTGGTGGTTTAATATACAGAATAACAAACTAGGAAAGAGACCTGGGGAGATGAGCATGAGACACTGGGAAGATTGTAATTATATAGAATTTTAAGGAGCTGAAACAATTGGGTAACTTAATGATATGGTTAATTGCAGGTTAGTCAGAAAATCATTCTTATTTCTATGCTTTTTGAATAATCTTTATAAAATGCCTCTAGCAAAGTCCCATGTGGTAAATAAACATAGCTGGATCATTTGATGTCTGGAGATTTTTTGAGCCTTTAGGTCAATATTAGAAACATAACTTTTCATTTGTGTGTTAAGGGGCAAGATGATGCAGGACACTGGCTTTTGCCTGAACTAGCAATTTTCTATCCCCTAGACAGTGGTTTAGATACATCTTTAATCTCAGATTGATTTTTTTGTGTGTGATTCCTTTTTTCCCCACTACCCTACTCTTAAAATTAAGTTTGTAATATTTTTATCATCAAAATCTATGCTTATAGGAAAAATATCACCCAAAATAGTTCCCTCTATTGTGATTAATCTTTTAAAAAACATATTTAGGTATTTTTGTTTGCTTTGTTTTTATGCTTCCAATGATTTTTCCCCCTATACAGTAAAATTTTAAACTAGTCTGAGCACCAACATATAGACTAAATATCTGCAAGTGACAAAAACATTGAAGCTTCACAGCAGCATAAAAAACATACAGTTTCCAAAAGGCCTCACTCTGAATGTGTCTTTAGCCACAGTGCACCAAGATAATAATTAAAAAACAAACAAACAGATCTTATTTCTATTTTTCTGGTTAATATGCCTACTTTATAGCATTTATATAGGATTTTAGTTAATCGTAGTAGGTTGAATACTATTAGAACTATTAATTCTAATTCCTTTAGAAACGCTTCTAAAGTGACTATCAATGGGACTTGAAGTAAATGTCATAAACACTCATAGTCAAATAGAGTGACAGCAACCACATTTTAGAAGGTGGAATTAATGGCTTCAACTCACATTATACCAAAGCTTGGTATCTTGATTAGTTTGAAATCACGATTTTAGACTTTTCCTCTATCCTATATGTAGTTCTGAGATTTGACTTTATTTGTAAGCTAATAATTTCATCGATTATGGCAGAAGACACACGACTTCTCTGTCACAGACAAAGGACTCTATTATTCATGATAGAACATATAGTAGAGCTTCATGCTTGTGTGATTCCCTTTGCCCCTGAAGTGCCACAGAGAGATGCCGATCAGCCCAGGTGGATGGCGCACACTTCGAGGTTATCATCACAGCTGCAGAACCGAGTTGAGGAAACCCCAATCTTTCATCATGAGTTGTTAGTAAACCGTTCCAACCTTTATCCTGGAAAGAGGCATTATCATTATTTTGGACAGCACACAAGCCTGTCCACTGCTCCCAAAGGAGATATTATCTCTATTTCCCAAGGCTGCTCACTGTACAAACATCCTTGGAAAGATAATCCTGAACAAAAGGCTGTCAGAAAGATGTGCAGAGACATAAGAGATCAATGGAGAAAGGTCTTCCAACAATGACATAATTCAATAATAATTTCTGAAAACTAGTATTATTCTGATTTGAATAAGTTTAAACTTGTAGGTTGACTGAGTAGTATAAAAAAAATTCAAGTATCTAGTTCAAGATAGCAGACTTGTGTTTTTCTTTTTCTCTTGTTAAGACCCCAATAAAAAAATTACACACAGACACATAAAACCTACATATTATATATATTCTTGTGTATGTATAATTATATATGTTATATATACATATTACATATGCATATATATGTACACATATATATTTGTACGTACAGAAGGCAAAGCAAATAAAGCAGATAGGGTGGTTAGAGATCACTAGGTAATAAACACAACTATGATAGAATAATGCCTAGATGCAATTTGAGAGAAACAGTGCACGGTAAAGCTGCTGCTCAGAATATACTTCAAGGGAGCTTCAAAGAAATGACAGTACATATTTTTGCAGGATCAAACTATAAATTGTTGTCTTCAACCTCCCTCCCCTGGCATAGGCATTCAGGCTGTCCTTTCTTATCCGAACATGGAGGCTTCTTCCTTCAAGAAATTGAATAAGCCATTTAAGAAAATGCCTAGTGTAGACATTGACATTGTGGATTTAAGTCCTTCTTCTTATGTCCTTACAATAGGAGGGATAATAGTTTGAGAGTGTTTCCCTTTTCACTTATCTGAAGGAGAGCTGAAAGCTGCACATTTTGCTCTATCTCATGCTAAGTAGCCAGACATATTCTCATTCAAGAGAGAGACTGAAGGGAAATGAGACATAACATCAGAGGAAATCTCTATTAGCGAAGCATTTATTTCTTAGAGTTGAAGGGACAAGTAATGATCAATAGATCAATAGATCAAGAGATATGAGAACAAATGATATAAAAGATAGATTTAGGAAACAACAAAATCTGATCATAGAAGACAAGAAGCAAAACAACAAAAATAATATGAGTAATCTGAAATTGTATTGCATCCACAAAAGAATACTCTAAAAAAAATCAGAGAACCAGAAAGAGCAATTAGAGTCGAGTAGTATAAGTCCCAAAATTAAAAACAAGAGTAAAATCCATGGAAGGTAAAGTTAAGGAAATCATCCAATACATAAGCAAAAGAGGCAGAACAAAGAAAAAGCATGAGAAAAATATAAAGAAACCTTAAAAACTATCGCTACTCTCAGATGAAATAATTGCGAAAATAGAAAATCCTAAAGAAACAATAAAGAAACTATTAGGAATGACAAGCAAAGCTAGCATGAACACTAGATACATGAGTAATAAATGAATTAAAGTATTTCTACACCCTAGAGAGAAATAAATGGGAAATAAGATTTAAAATGCCATTTTCAAAAGCAACAAAAATTCATCAAATACCAGGGAATAAATTTAATGCAAATTTTGCAAGGCTTAAGATTATAAAACATTGCTGAGAGAAAAAATATGTTTAAATAATTAGAGTTTAATAGCAAACTGTATCATAGTACTGGATTGGGAATTAGGGTTTGTTATGATCTCAAATCTATACACATTAAACTGTAGATTTAATGCAATCCCAATCAAATAACACAAGATAGTTTGTAGAAACTGACAAGTAGGTCCTAGAACGTATGGAGAAATAGAAAAGACCTAGAATCCAAAACTTTTGGGGGAAAAAAAGGACAAAATTGAAACACCTAACTTATCAGATGTTAAGATTCATAGTAAAAACACTAATTAAGGCAGTGTGCTACTACTCTAAGACTAGACCAGTAGACAATTAGAAGAGAGTCCTGAAAAAGAATCACATATGTAGAGTCACTTGATTTACAACAAAAGTGTTACTATAATTCAGTAGGAGAAAGTGTCCTTTTCAATAAAAATGGTAGTGGAGCAATTGCTTTTTTTTAAAATTTTTATTTATTTGTGATAGTCACACACAGAGAGAGAGAGAGGCAGAGATACAGGCAGAGGGAGAAGCAGGCTCCATGCACCGGGAGCCTGACGTGGGATTGGATCCCAGGTCTCCAGGATCGCGCCCTGGGCCAAAGGCAGGCGCCAAACCGCTGCGCCACCCAGGGATCCCAACAATTGCATATTTTTATGGGAAAAAATGAACTTTGACATCACGCACAAAAATTAATTTGTGATGGACTGTAAATTTAAATATGAAAGGTAAAAAAATAAAGTTTTAGATGAAACTAAAGGAAAACATCTTTATAAACTTGAGAATAGAGAAAGAATCCTAAACAGAACACAAAAAGCACTTAATCATAACTGAAAAATTCAAGAATTGGATTTCATTAAGATTGAAACCTTCTCTTCATATGAATAAACAGTAAGAGAGTTAAAAGGCAGTCACAGAATTCAAGAAGGTATTTGTGTAGATCTGGAAAGTACTTGGGTCTAGAATATATAGCCTTCTACATGACAAAGAGAAAATAGACAACTTGATTTTATGATGGATAGAACACTTGAACATTTTGTAAAAGAGACTATCCAAAGTACCTCAAGCATATGAAAAAGTGATCGATATAATTACTTATCAGAAAAATGCAATTTTAAACCAGAATGAAATTCCATTTTGCATCCATCAGAAAGGCTAAAATTGAAAAGACTGACAGTGCTTGTATTGGTGGGGCCGTGGAGTGACTGGAATTTTCACACATTGCTGGTGGGAGTGTACATTGGTACAGCCACTTGGGGATAAAGTTTGACAGTGTCTTATAAAATTAAATATAGTGACCTAGCAATTTCATTTCTAGATACATGCATGAAATAAATTAGTACATATGTCTATCAAAATAATCACACATATATTTTTCTTAATAGCCTCAAACTGAAGACAGCCCACATGCTCATTAACAGGAAGCCTAAGAAGAAAATTGTGGAATTTGGAGTATTCTACAGTGGTTAAAAAGAGAATCAAATCATATAGATGAAACTTGAAGACATTATGTTGAGTAAAAGAAGCCAGACAAATAAAAGAGTACTTGCTGTACGATTCAATTTATGTCAAGTTTAAGAACAAGTGAAAGTAACTGATGATACTTTGAGTTATTTGGTTTAGGGACTTCTAAGATGCTAGAAGCTTTGTCTATCTCCATGTGAGTGATAGTTATGTGAGTGTATCCATGCATATACATTTAAGATCTGTTCAATTTATTATATGTAGTGTTGAACAAAATATAAATAAAAAACCCCCACAAAACCTAACAGACTACTTTAGATAGTCCCAACAGAACCATATATGACATCTAAAGAAAAAAAAAAAAAGAAAAAAGAAGAAAAAAAGAAAGGAATGAAGAAAATGGGAGTAGATTATGTTCAAATGTCACAAGAAGTTTCCCAGAATATTCAGATTGAAGGGGGTCACAAACTGTTAAGCAAGAAACATATATAATGTTTTGATTAAATTATAGTGCATCAAGAAGAAAGAAATGTTCATAAAAATCTTCTGGGAAGGAGTAACACGCACATGTAAAGGAATAGGATCAGACTAATAATCAGATTTCTTATTATATATAAGACAATGTTTTTATTTTCTAAACATGTTTCTTATATATTTCATTTTCCTTATATATACCAGGAAAATACAGCCAATTTGTTGATCTGAGCCAATATATCTATCAAGTATGGGAACAGAAGGAAGATATTTTCTGCCAGCAAGAAAGGGTGATGTGTACCTTTTAATGCTGCTTTTTCAGGGAGTCAGTTGACGTTGTGACATTAGCCAAGCAACGGGAGGAAACTAGGAATGGAAGCGGTGGGATTCAGAAAATAGAACAGGACAGAAGAGGAGTCCCCCACCAATAACCACCATGACAAGGCCTGGAGAGAAAATAGTCCCATTTGGTGTAAGAGGACAAAGAAACCCATGAAAGAGTTTTCTTGTGGGGAAAAGACAAATGGAATTTCATGCAATAGCTATACACAAAAGGATAAAAACAACCAAAAAAAAAAAAAAAAGGATAGTTAGAAACTGCAAGAAAAATGAAGAAAGTAGAAAGTTATGATCCCAGCAATACACAAATCAAAACACAGGAGAATAGATTCTATTTAACCTTTCTGCTAGTGAATGTGTTACTTGAGTTGGTGGAGGGGTCTCTTTTGAGTAAAAGTAGCTGCTCAGAAAAATATTCTTCTCCTATTTTTTTTTTTTTAAGATTCTATCTACTTACTTATGAGAGCTGACACACAGAGAGAGGCAGAGACATAGGCAGAAGGAGAAGCAGTCTCCTTATGGGAAGCCCAATGTGGGACTTGACCCCAGGACCCCAGGATCACTACCTGAGCCAAAGACAGATGCTCAATCACTGAGCCACCCAGGTGCTTCCAATAAATATTATTCTAGTGCAAAATTGAACTGGTGGCAAAACATTTTTTGCAAATTTGACATGTAATATGTATAGAGCAGGAAAGTCGAATTTGTTGTTGAAGAGCTGAAGGATTGAATGTTCACCATCTTGACAATGCAAAAGGCAAAATACATCTGACAGAAGTGTAAGTGAAGGAAGGATGGGTGGAGGGGAGAGGAAAGAGCTCAAGTTCTTCAGGGATCGGAATTGAGATACTAATCAAATTGGTGGGAAAAGCAATAGAGATGCGCCACAAAAAATATCACAGAGGTAGACGATAAAATATTTTTTAAAAATAGTATTTTTATCAAATTTGAAATGAGTCATTAGCCAGGATGGAGAAGCAGAAATGTGTTGGAGTGTGTAAAAGCTCATTTCATAAAGGCGTGGAGCCTTCAAAGAGGTTTAGAGGTTTAGAACAGCCATCACCAGGGGGATCCAGTGGAGAGGGGTCAGAAGACTTTCCCTCAGGGAGGTGGGCTGTGGTCCATGCTCTTTTTCACTCTCAGCTCTTCTTCACTACTTGTTGTGTGACCGACCATCTACAGGTGTGATTTTGTTTACAAAGTTAAAATAAAACTGTAATGACCACTTGCTATGTGCCCTCCCTGCCATCCCAAGTATTCACTCTCTGCTCCCTGTTAGTAACAGGAATCACATTTTCAATTCTTGGACGTGATTGCTGGGCTGGAGGAAAGGGGCCCTATTCATCTCATACTCTCAGTGATTGGATGAGGACTCAGCACACACCCAAGATCAGCTCCAGGAGATGTGAGACAGAGAACTGAACCTACGATGTTTGGGGAAGAAATTTCCTCTCTCTCTTTTTTGGAAGCCACCTGGAGGGGAACTCTTTTAAGGCTGGCTGTGAACTAGGACTTGGGCCACCCCAGAAGCTGCTGACAGCCACATTTTGATCAGAAGGGCCCAGAATGAAGGTGGCTGCAGGATTCAGATAGAAGAGGTGGAAAAATGCTCCTCTGGAGTCCATGAGTCTCTAAAGAGTCACTATTTAAGGCATCACCTAAGGCCAGTGTTACTACCGGAATAATTAAGTTATGTGAGCCATTAAATTTTATTTTTAAAGCTACTGTAAGTCAGGTTTTCTGTTACTGACAACCAAAAGATTTCTAAAAGACCAAAAAAAAAAAAAAAAAAAAGAAAGAAAGAAAGAAAGAAAGAAAAAGAAACACTTTGAGAACATTTAAAAAACAAATAACAATACAGAGTATTTTATAGAATTTGATAGGTTACAAAACACTTCCACAGATATGCCTTTAATCTTCATAGCATCTTTATGGTAGGAATTGTTATTCACAGTACAAACGAGAAGACTGAGTAGAATAGTCAGGTGACCCTTCAAGTTTCCTTGGTCATAACTGGCCAGATCTTTTGCCTCCAAGTCCTGTGCTCTTACCAAAATACCACGTTGCAGGTGTAGACACAAGAACTAAAAGAATAGCCTAGAGAGCCCAGAAATAAGTCCATGCATATGTGGAGCTTTAATGAGGGCAGAGGTGGCCTGGTATTTCAGTGGAGAAAAGAGGGATTATTTAATAAAAGGAGCTGGAAAAATTGGTTGTCCATTTGGAAAAAAAATGAATTTGGATCCCACCCTTACACCATACCCCAAAATCAACTCCAGATGGATTAGGGACTTAAATGTCAAAAGCAAACTTTAAAACACTCAGTATAAAAATATAGGTGGATATCTTTCCGACCTTGGGGTAGGAAGGATTTCTTAAACAGGCACAAAGAGTATAATCCATAAAAGAAAAGATTTATGATTTTGACTTTATTAAAATTAAGAAAGGCTGTTCATCAGAAGAATTCTTATAGAAGGTAAAGAAGATTTAAAAAAAAGCAAGCTATAAACACTAAGAGAAAATAATTTGCTAACCAATGATATAATTAGCACAGCTTTAGTATCAAGAATGGGTAAAGACTCCTATGAAAGTTCAAACAGCTCAATAGAAAAAAAAATTAAAAATGAAAGACCAAAATACAAAAATAGACATTCACAGGACAAAAATATATGACTAAAAACATATGGAAGGATGCCAGCAATAGAGACTAGCAAATCAAGATCTGGAATAGCAAACTGAGACTATAGCAGATGCCACTTCATGCTCAATTTATTGGCAAGAATTAAGAATTTAAACTATACCAAAGTTGGAGAATATATAGATTAATGACATTTCTTATGTATTGCTGTTGTAAATTGGCTAAACACTTTGGAAAGCAACATGGCATTATATTTTAAAGTTGAACATTTCCATATTCTATGACCCAATGGTTTTCTAGGCATATACCAAAGATGCATTTGGTTCATTTGGGCACCACAAGAAAATTACAAAAATACTCATAATAACCATGTTTGTAATAGCAAGAGCAGATAACAAATTACTATCAACAGGGAGACAAAGAAATATATTGCCTTGTGGAACGTATTTTGCCAGTGGAAATGAGTGAGCTTGTATGTGATAATGTGGTGGCGAGTGATAGCAAGTTGTCAGATGACCACAGTATAGTGCACTTCATAATGTTAACTTACTAAAACTAAGCGATCAGATTTTTTTTAATCAAACATGCACATGTGCATGAATTATTTTTATAAATAAGCAAGGAAATTATTAGTAAAAACATAAAAATCAGTGAACCAAGCAGTACAGCAAGGTAATAGGGGTAGGAGAGATTCATTTGGTAGGTGTAAGTCTTGCTTATGTTCTAGTTATTGGGTTGTGTGGTTGGTTTTTATTACTAACAAAGAAATGAAGAAATGAAATAGAGTTGGCCACTGATAACAATGCATCATAAATCAAGTCTTCTCATCGTGAAATGGGATTGATAATGGCACCTACCTCCTGGGGTTGCTATGAGGATTAAAATTCTTAAAAAAGTTCCTGACATATAGTAAGCTTTATATTAGTCTTCGTGAAAAGTAGAAAGGAAAGAAAAAAAGGAGGAAGGAAGGAAGGATTACAGAGAGGTGGGAAAGTATTATGAATAATCCAGTTTTGGATTAAAACATTATTAAAACATTAGTCCCATGCAAAGAGGCATCAAAGAGTGCAAATGAGGGTGGGCTTAATGAGGGATGATTCTCTAGAGTGGGGAAACTTTGAAAGAATTTTTTTTTTTAATGTAAAAGTGTTACTAAAATTTAAATACATCAGTGGATTGGTTTACTAGTTAATGGGTTAAGGTTCCAGCTTCTATTTTCGGAGTGGAACTTAGTTGCCACGATAATAGGAGGTGACATTTGTTTGATTTTCCTCCCCCTGAGTTGTGGAACAATCCTATAAACTCCTCTATAAATAACCAAGTACAGGCGGAAAGATTTCCTGTAACTTACAGCCTAAAGCCAGTAAGCTCTGATGGCAGTCTGAGTGACAGTTGAATCAGCAGGGTGGCAGCCTCCTCCAAGGAGGCTGGACTGGGCAGGAGCATCTTATAATTGTTTCCCTCAGTCTTCAGAGGTAGTGTAGGAAGAGCCAACACACATGAAATGTTCCATGCAGTACCTTAGAGTGCTTGAGTCAATGAATAAAGCTCAGCCCCTGTGGCCAAGGAAAACACTGTCCAGCTGTTAATGGAGAGCACGCAGAGAATATACGATGATAACTAATCAACCCAACCAAACTCCCAGCTGTGCATGGACAAGAACCGCCCCCCATAACCCTTCATCTAGACAAAGGGTGGATTTAAAAAATTCAGAAACCTTAGTTAAAAGCATAGTCTTTTGCCAAGTTCTGCTTAAGGTGGGATGGGGAAGGAGGAGATGTGCATTGGGGAGAGGAGTTGAATTGATAATGGGGTTTGGCTTACATGCAGAAATGGATCGACTACAGAATAAATTAGTAGAAGTTTCCAGATTCTTTGTTGTATTGGCCCCAAAACTACCCTTTAACTTCCACTTAACTTCAGATGCTTTCTCTTCATCGTCCACATGCTACCCGGCTCTCTATGAGGTTGGCTTCAGGAGGAATGAGGGCCGAGGTGGTTGTCTCTTTGCCTACCCATGGGTTATCTCATTACTTACATTTCAACTCTCTATAACAGATCACAAAGGGCTGTCACTTAAAATAAAAGCAAAACCAAAAAACTATCTGAAATGTGTATCCTACAATGAATGAAGTTCCAAGTAGCAAAACACAAAAATGATTTTTTTTTTACCTCTTACCCCATGACAATAGTCTACTCTCTTTTTCTTTTTCCATTTGAATAAACATGCATTAGGAAGACCAAGAAGAACATACAGAATTATCTAGTCTCCCATTGTCCAGACTATAAGAATTGACAATGCTTTCTCAAATCCTTGGATTTCCACATTCACCAGTTCCATCTGATCCAGGAATATTCTCTCTCTTCTCAATCCTTCCAGCAACCTAATTTTGTGGAAAGATCAACTAATCGTTATAAATAGAAACTTGTTATTTTATTTTATTTTTTAAAAATCACAGTATAGGGACAGGTCTTCCTGTGAATCAAAAATAAAGTAGATCATGAGTCACGGATAAAGTAACTTCAATTTCATGTACAAAACTGAAAGCCCTTGTTTTACTTTTCAGTCAAAGGATTTTTTCCTCCTTTATAGGCTGTGGTCTAAAAAGCATATTGTGGTTTGTACTTTTTACTAATTCAACTTGCATTGGATTTTGTATAAGTAAGTTTTACTTTGTCCATAATTGAAAATCAGTTTTTTTTTTAAAGGAAGCAAGCAATGGGAGTGGGTAATCCAGACTGTACTTTCTATCATTTTTGGGACTCCAGTTGTTGTACAGAGAAATTCAGGAGGGAGGGATGGGATATCTCCAGAGGCTTAGTTTAGCATCATCAAAGCCTCTTCCCTCCCCCTTGCACATTACAGTATCTGCTTTACTAATCAGAGGGAAATTTATCATGTAGGATTTAGGGGAGATATTTATGGCATCTATAAGCACAATGGCTTTGCCTTGTGTGATGTCAGTTATTCTCTTGAGGAGATAAAAGACCACAGCTGGTGAGAGAATAGACCCGGGACCATTTTACAATTTCAAAACAGAAGACCTTGTTGAAGAAGAAGGATTTTAAACAGCATTTGCTTTTATTTTATTCTTTATATGATGAACAGGTGTGGGGGTCAATTCGAGAGGGCCACTTAGATGATTGTGGAAGGAGGGAATGAGGTGAATATTTTTGATGGTTGGAGGATGATTGACATTTCCAAACTTCAAGTCAAGCATGTAGTCCCAGCTCCTTCCACCCATGCACATCCAGGAACCTAGGTCAAGGCGAAACAGGTTTCTGGATGTGAAGGCAAAAATGCTGTTTTAAATTCATTGTGCTAATTGTAGGAAGTGTCTGGGAGGGAGCGGGTTCTCCCACTTCTTGAGCTTACAGACTAAGCATCTTAAATTCATGGTCTCCCAGAAGATAGGATGAACTAATGGTAAATCGGTAAATTTACCAAGTGGTAAATTGATTTTGAAAAAAGTTAGGTCCGTTTCATTGAATTATAAGAAATATTAAAAATGACTTAGGACCTGTTTACTAGCCCTGTGAAAAGTAAGGACTAATAAATATAGTAGAGATTATTAATGATATTTACATTATTGAATGCTGGTTCCGTGTCTTTTTATCCTTATAACCTCATGGCTCTGTACAGTTTCTTACACATAGAAAACCCTCAATAAATATTTGTCCAATTATTAAATAAAAGGGAGTTACATGTTTTAAAGTGGCTGCAAAACACCTGAACCACAGAAGGGAAAAATAAGAGAGGAGGCTTGCTTTTTGCATAAAGTCTAGATCAGTTAGGTGTTAAATTTTCCAGTTGTTCATTTTTCAGCACAAACTCTTGGGAAAAATCACATAGCATTATTTAAAACAATTCCTCTTAGGGGCCCATTAAGCAGGTTTTTCTGCTGACAGGAGAGACATCTTTTACAGCTGGTCAGTATTTAGTTCTCTAATTCCTGACTGAAGGAAGAAAATGACGAGGAGGTAAGATATCTGACCTATAGATTGCTCATTCTCTGCATGAGTCAATCTTTGAAGTCCAAAGATAAAAATCATCATTAATCACTAAACTTTCCTATAGTCATGAGGTCAGATATTCCAGCCCCCTTCCAAAATGACCATGCTGACTGGCAATGGGAGAGAGCCACCCAGCCGTGGTTACCTTGATGACACAGAGGTCCTTCCCCCCAGTCCCCGGTATGAATGGACAGGCAGGAAGAAGAGAATTAAAAGTCAGCTAACCAATGCTGAGTCAACCCAGCCCACAGCATACGAAGACTGAACCTGATTGAGGAGACTGCTGGAAAGGCAGGGCTGTGTTCTTTTGGGGAGCATTTTCATTAGGAGGAGCATTGGCTTTAGTGAATCAAAGAGTCTGCCCAAAGCTTTATTGGACAATGAACATTCCCAGCATGCTGATCAAAGGTTGATGATTTGGTACATGTGGGAATGCTCTAATATCTCCCCCATGGCTGACACAGAGGTGCATTTCTAGATGCTAATTTCTTTTCCTGTGAAGCCAGGTGTACAAGAAGAGCCAAGTGGAAAGGGAACATTTTTTTTCCACTATGAAAGTATGGATTCCATCAATTCACTTCAATTTTTAAAAATTACTTACTTTGTACTCCTCAGTCCTGAAGAAATAAGAAGGTAGCAACTGAAGCAAGACAAGGAAGAAGGAAGGGAGGGAGGGAAAGAAGGGAGGAAGGAGGGAAAGAAGGAATGAAGGGAGGTAGAGAGAGAAAGGAAGGAAGGAAGAGGGAGGGATGAAGGAAGGAAAGAAGAGAGGGAGGAAGGAAGGAAGTGAAGGGAGAGAAGGAAGGGGGAGGGAGGAAGGAAGAAAGGAAAGAAGGGAGGGAGGAAAGGAAGAAGGAAGGAGGGAGGAAGGGAGGCAAGGAGAGAAAGAAAGGAAGGAAGAGAGGGGGATGAAGGAAGAAAAGAAAGAAGAGAAGGTCAAGGGAGGGAGGAAGGAAGAAAAGGAAGGAAGGAAGGGAGGGAGGAAGGAAGGAAAGAAGGAAGGAAGGGAGGGAGGAAGGAAGGAAGGAAAGAAGGAAGGAGGGAGGAAGGAAGGAAGGAGGGAGGGAGGAAGGAAGGAAGGAAGGAAGGAAGGAAGGAAGGAAGGAAGGAAAGGAGGAAGGGAGGGAGAGCGGGAGGGAGGGAGGAAGAAGGAAGGGAGAGAAGGTAGGGAGGAAGAAGGGAGGGAGAGGGAAGAGAAGGAGGAGGGAAGGATTTCCCAGTGACTTTTGTGACCTTTGTTTCAAAGACTCATTATCCCTTTGGGTCCTCACAGCAGTTTTGGGCAGTAGGTCTTCACTGGAGTGGTTCAAAGATCCTACAGATGGAGGAGGATGAAACTCAGGGGGCTTGTTGTTTGCCTGATGAGGTGAACATTGTTTATTTTTGTGTCCAGTGTCTGAATTTCTTTCCATTATTTTGGGAACTGCTTACAGTCTAATTCTTTGTAATGTAAAGGGGAGGTGAATCCCCTTTGCTATCTAGGGGCTCACTTTACCCATTTTCCCAGCCTCCTTGGAAACAAAGCCCAAAGTTCCAATAACCAGAGGTATCTGCTCCAGGCTTTCTCTCAGAAGCTCCTGAACAAGAAGGAGGGGAAGTGCGCTCTTCCTCTAGGGCAGTGACTCCTCTCTCTCTCTCTGTGCCTCTCTGACTCTGTCTCTTTTTCTCTCTCAGTGGCTCGAAGAGTCAGAACAGAAAATCAGTGCTTGGTGGTGGCTGCAGGGAACTCCTTACTAACATTTTTCTGAGACTTGATTCTGGCTTGTTCCTAGAAGTTGGATCTTGTGCCTTCATTCTCTGTCCTTTCTAATAATTTTTCTTAGCTATCTAATATCTTTTTCAAAAAAGATTTTTAGAGATGACTTAACATATGTAGAAGTACAGAGAAGAGTATAATAAGCAGCCATATATCAGTTATCTTCTTAAATGGTTATCAGCCCATGGACAAGTTTGCTTCATTTCCACCCCTACTCATGTTCCCCCTCGCCTGGATTATTTCAAGCAAATCTCTTATTTCCTCCAGAACATTTTAAATCTTTATTTCCAAAGTATTAATATTCTTTTAAAAATTGCTGAAGTATATTATCCTGTTTAATAATAGCAGCTTAATATCAAATTCAAATTTCTCCAATTATCCTATATTTTTTAAACATTAAAGAACACCTTCAAATCAGGACCAAAACAATGCCTTCTAATCTGTAAATTCAATCTCCCTCCTGCTCTTTTCTTTTTTAAATTTGCAGTTGGGGAAGCCAAGTTGTTTGCCTGTAGCATTTCCCACAGTTAAGATTTACTAATTGGATCCTTGTGGTATCATGTATCATGCCCTCTGTCCCATGCATTTTCTGTAAATTGATATCAGTTAGCTCTAGAAGCTCCATCAGATTCATTTTTGTTTATTTGTCAAGTCTACTTTGTAGGTGGCACTGTGAACCTCTATTAAGTCATATAATATCTGGTTGTCTCTCTTGGTCAGGTCAACAGTGATTGATGAGCATTATTTAGATCCATTATTTCATTAGGAGATGTTGATTTTATAAACTGCTTTTGAAAATTAAATTCTCTTATTGTTTGTTGTGGCTTTTCTCTTTATTATCTTGGCATTTCCAAAATCGTATCATCTGTGGATAGAGATAATTTTACCTCTTTCTCTTCTATTCTAGCATCCTTTTAATAAACTCCTGTTTTAACTCAACCACCTAGAATTGAATTTCCTTGCCTGCAACTGAGAACCTTTTATAATAATCAAAGATCAAAAATCTAGAAAGTGATAAAAACAGATTCCAAAAGAAGGTCTACTTTCCTTAACCCAAGCTTCCTTTTACCTTTCCCTTGATGACATTTATAAAGAAAACCACATGTGACAGAAAGCCAACTTAATTTAAATGAAAGGGTGATATTTTTGGCTCATGTGATGGAAAATCCAGGAGCAAATCTGGCTCAAAGCAAAACCTAGGAGTTCAAGTGATAATATTAGGGCTCTATTTTTCTCTTTCTTGGTGCTTATCTTTGCATGTTGGCCTCTTGTTTTTGTATTTCAAATGGCTTTCACCATTGTGAATGGCGATTCAGCTACAATAGTAGCTTTAGTTAACATTTCCTTGCAGTTTCTATCTTGAGGAAAAGACAATGAAGACTAGCTCTTTCAGAAAAGTTTCAGGTGTGACCCTGATTGATGCAGCTTAGGTCACATGCTCTCCCCAAATCCAGTCAATATGCCCTAGAGTGGGGTACTCTCCTATGTATGGATCATACACCCATTTGTGAATCAGGCAATGGAGTAAGCCCCACATGAGCCATCATCAGGCCATGAGCTACAAAAGGAATGCTTCTCTCAATAACAAGGATGCTACAGAAACAAGATATGTCCACAATACCAGACCCTGCTATCCCTTCTATCCCAGCAGTTCTGTTACCTATTTACTAAGTAGCTGCTGTTATTAGTTTCTAATATTACTAATGTCCACCCTGTTCTAAGCATTGTCTATCTAACATGATGTTTAAAAAACATGAACCATGTGTTGCATGTTTCTGTGAAGAGTGCTGTTCACAAAGTTCACAAAGCAGAATATAAATAAATACAACAGAAGAAGGAATATTCTGGGCTGCATTCTGGGCTGACAAGGATGGGGAAACATCTTGTGGAAGAGGTGGAACTTGAAATTGAGAGATTCATGCAACAAGGAGATGTTGGGGACCCAGACACTGGTTGTAAAAAGAGGAAGGCAGCTCTGGTCCTCAAGAAACTTTTGGTCTAGAGAAGAGATTAATAACAGCTTCATGTTATTTGTGCTCTGATGGAGGTATGTAAAAGGTATAAAGGGGGTATGAAGGAAGCAGAGTCCAATAAGCCTGACGAAGGCCAGAAAAGTACGCACAGGTCAGTTGATGTCTGGTCTAGTCTTTCAGGAGGAGGAGTTGGTCAGGTGAGCCCTTAGGGTGGAGTGAGGCTGGGTGGGACCAAGGTACAGAACAATCCTCAGTTCAGAAATGAGTTTGAAGGTGAAACAGAGTTTGAGGGAATCTGGGAGTTAAGAGAAATAAAGTCAGAGGAAAGTGCAAGATTCACCGCCTTACATATTAGGTAGGCAAAATTACGTGAAAGAAATCTTCTTTTTAAAAAAGATTTTATTTATTTATTTATTTATTTATTTATTTATTTATTTATTAATGAGAGAGAGAAGGGACAAGGAGAGAGGGACAAGCAGACAGTTCACTGGGCTTGGAGCCTGGCATGGGACTCTATCCCAGAACCCTGAGATCCTGACTTGATCTAAAGTCAAACACTTAACCAACCGAGCCACCCTGGGCCCACATGAAAGAAATCTTAATAGGGTTACTGGTGCTTAGCTCTCTCTCTAAGAAATAAAAGTTGCCAAATCTAAACTCTAAATAATAAGTGCTGACATACTAATGTTCATTTATCATTGTAATTTCATTTCTGTTTTTTCTTAAAGATTTTATTTATTTATTCATGAGAGACAGAGAGAAAGAGAGAGGGGAGAGAGAGGCAGAGACACAGGCAGAGGGAGAAGCAGGCTCCATGCAGCGAGCCCGACATGGGACTCAATCCTGGGTCTCCAGGATCACGCCCTAGGCCAAAGGTGGCACTAAACCGCTGAGCCACCCAGGCTACCCTGTAATTTCATTTCTGATGGGTATTTAGTACACAGTGGTTCAGGTAACTTCTCTCTTTAGTTTCTTCCTATATAGATTATTTAATGATCTGGAAATAACACTTGAGTAAATGCCATCTAATGGGTCCTGGTGATCTTTTGGTGCTATGAGGAATCATTTTGTGATGTGAACAATTTTATCCTTTAGTTTGTGTGTTTGGGAAGAAGAGAGTTAGATGCAAAGTCAGAATTCTGTTTATAATTGACGTGTGGAAACCCTAGGAAAATTCCCAAGTAGGTCCCGATGATAATCAGGTAAGGCTGTGTAATCACTTTTCCTTCTTGGTTCGGAGCAGATGAGAGTAATAGGTTTCTCTTTGGCCTTTCTTATAAGTTGTTTGTATGTCCAATAGGAGCAATAAACAATATATACAAGTACTTTATACAAGGTCCCAAAGTAATAAAAGATAGTTTTATATACTTCTCTGATGGATGGAGATTATAAATCCCATCCTTTATCATAAAACTCTGCCCCAAAGAAAGATAATGAAAATAGTCAGATACTATACTTCATTTTGGTGCTCGCTTCGGCAGCACATATACTAAAATTGGAATGATACAGAGAAGATTAGCGTGGCCCCTGCACAAGGATGACACGCAAATTCGTGAAGCGTTCCATATTTTTGAATTCAAAAAAAAATATACTTCATTTTGCTGGAATAAGCATAGGTTTGGGCCACTCTGTGTGTTTGCTCTAGAGAAATAACTATGATAGTCTCACATTTTCAGGTAAGGGCTGGACATAGAGCTGGTGATATTGATGTATTATTTCTCATTATGTTTGATAAGGAATAAAGGGCACATGAATTGATTTGATGGGCCTCTATCTAAGAAAACTCCAATCTTTTTTCCTCTTCTCATTGAGATTGAAAGAATCAGATTATCTTCTGGCCCAGGGAGAGCAGCGACTCACAAGCGTTGCAGACTCTAAAAACAATAGAATAAAAGACTTATACCAATGGAGTAGGGGGAAGTATATATCTTCCCAAATTTCATTTTGGAAGAGGAACCTGACAGCACAAATCAAATTTTCTGGATAAAATTACTCCCCCAGCCATCTGGATGTAGAAATGTAGGGAGAGAGGAGATCACAGTTAGGGAGACCAGGAAGGGGTCTATTTCAGGAGTTCAGGCAAGACACAGTGAGGGCCATAACTGGACTATTGGCTTTGAAAATGAAGATGAGGTGGCAGGTTTGAGAGCCATTTAGGAGATATGGAGTGGACTGGAGACAGAAAAGGAAGAGGAGGTTCCCAGGTTAATAGGGTTTTAAGTGTCTGGTCATGGGTAAAATTTGGAAAGATGGAAGAAAGAGCTGAGAGCCCCCAAAACTAATAATGTTAGGGACATACATTTCTGCTCCGAGCTCACCTGGCCCTGGGATACTCCTACTTTTACTAAATCTTGGGCTCACACCCTATCCAAAAGTGCAGTGAGGAGATAGGCCCAGGAGCTTGGAATCTATGGAAACGAGTGGAAGACTATTTCAATTTCTTTCCAGGAAGAAATATTGAGCATTTCAAATGAATGAGAGAAGGAGAATCGAACTACAGCCAGTGTCGTGGATGTCACCAAATGCTCAGCTTACTCTGCAGACACTGGACGTAGGAAATGGACTACAAGGGCTCCAGAGATGCTCAAGTGTCCTTGTGGCCTTTTTGGTTAATGCTGCGCATCTAATTTATTATGAAAAGGGTACAGAAGTGTTCATAATCCCAAACTAAACCCTGAGGTATTTGGGTGTTTGTTTCTTTGCTTGTTTAAAATATTGATGCATGGAAGCTAGAGAAACTACCATTTAGAGGCTGTAAGCTGTTGTTTTGACTCCCTAGAAATCATTTCATTTTTTAGGGCTACCTGTTCTCTTGTGGAGGGAGAGCCACCAAAATGGGTCCTTAAGTCATACAAATGCAAAGATATTAACTCAATGGTCTTTAGAGTAATATAAATACGCTCTATTTTCTATTTACCTGAACGAACATGGTTTATTATAAACCAGTAACATCATAGACTTAAGGATGAAGAGCTCAAACATGGGCCCTGAGCTTTATATGGTCCAATGATTCAGCTCTGCTCTGGCCATGCCTCTCCCTGTGAAGCAATTAATTTCTAAGCCAAGTGGATGTGTCCCCCTGGAGCACAACCCCCTCATACCTTACAGACTATGCACCAGGCAGGCTAATTTATACATCAGACACAGTAGGTGCAACGCCTGGGGCCTATAATATTGTTAGCGGCTGCAAAAATGTTTTGGTTTCTTTTAAAATCAGAAAGAAAAAAAATTAAAAAATGAACTTTTAAGTTGAAAATATGTTCCATATAATATTGACATATTTGTCTCTGTGTAAATAGTCGTAAGATGCAATTTTTATTTTATTATTTTTTTTAATGGAGGAAGGATGAACATAAAGGCAAGAGTGGCTAGGGCTTCTTGAAGACATAAAGTGGCCTTGCCTCTATATACCAGGACCCGACCCCAGAATTCCATGTCCAAATGGCCCAGCAAGCTTTCAGGGTCTGTGTGGCTCTCTTCGCCATCTCTTCTTTTAAGAGAAGACTGTCCCACTGGTATGAGCCCCTCAAAGCACAGCCATGACCACAGGACACTCTTAATATAGCCTTGGCTGGGCTTTGGATGTGTGGAGTAGTATGTCCCTGTATCAGTGTGTGGGGTTCCCTGTGACATATGGCATTGGGGGTAGGGTTAAAAGGGGCAGATGAGGGCTGTGGTAGTTCTCCTCACAGCATTGCATTCTGGTGTAGACTGTGTAGACAGAAATACTGAGCAGAGCTGTGTGACAATAGATGAGATAGTACTTTGAATGAATGTAGGATGTACTGCTGATCATTAAGAAGATAACGTTGTAAACTAAACCCATGAAAGAGATGTAAGTTAAACTAAGGCTAATAAGTTTTTGGTAAATTATTTAATGATGAATTTTATCTAACAGCTACCATTTATTTTCTCTTGAGAAGAAATTATCTTTGTTTAGGAAAATATATTGAAAAACCATTGAAATAGAAAAATCTAACATGCTGTGTGGAGGCAAGAATATGTCAATCTCCTGGGTCCTTAAAGACATCATTGAGTCACTGGGCCACTCTTGGAATCATCTTGTATCTTAGTTGTTGAACTTTCTTACTATCCAATATATGTTTAGTTGGAATTTTTATTTCTTGCATCAAGAAGGATCATGCCACAGGTCCATGAGCCAACCCCAGGCAGTACTGGGAAGATTCACAGTAATGTGACACCAATCCCAGAGAGGGGGATAAGATTCACTCCGTACCCTCTCTTCTAGCTTCATCCAATAGCAGAACAAGCCCTCATCTCTCCCCATTCCACCTTCTCAACAGCCAGGTGACACTCTTGTCCTAGAACAGCAGTGATAAATGTATCTCTCCCTCCATCATTTCCTCTCAAAGTCTCTTCTTTTCCTGTAGGCACCTCCCGGGGTTGTAATGTTATACCTGTTTCTTTATTTTGCTTGTTGTCTGCTTCAACCAACTTGACTGTAATTGTCATGATGGCAGTGGCTATGTTTCTTTTGTTCACCTAGGAATATGCAATGTCTATCATGTAGAGCCTGGCGTATAATAGGTACTCACTAAATATTTCTTGTAGCAAAGAGTGAAAGAAAGAGGGAAGCAACGGTTTCTCCCAAGACCGTGGGACATGGGTTCCGGACAAGCTGGGCCATTACTTCAGGCCCAGCCCTCTGCGTTAATGTGTATTCTACTAATGTCTCACAGTTGGTTACAACAGAGTAGATGTCCTGAGAGCACCACTGATAATTTCATGATTGTAGAAAGGGTTCAGTATCTGCCACCATCTGACATTGCAAGGCAAGTCAGCTCTCTTCCAATAGCCTCTTAGACTGCAGCCTTTCTCATCAGTCAACACATCGATCCATCACAGAAACATCTGGGCAAGCCAAGTTAATCCTTAGCTAAACTGGGATAGTGCTGATAAGTCAGCCTTAAGAGTTGAAAAACAGTGCTGCTGAAGGAGGGGACATTTTTTTTTTTTTCAGACAATGTGAGAGGCATAAACCTCAGCGAGGAGGCTTCAATCATAAGAAGATAATTTCTCATAAAAGCGTTAGCTCAAGCAGTCCAACTGTTGTTCTTGGACCAAAGAAATTCAGGGGAGAGAGCTCCTTGCTTACTTTCTCATCCACCCAAGTAGAAGTCAATCTGTGCCTCTGAGAGCTTAGGCTCCAAGCCTCAAGTTTATCCTGGGAAGCCCAAGGGTTCCAAAGGCCTCTTATGGGATTCACAGGGATAAACAACATCTTAAATATATGTTCTCAGAGGTCAAACCTCTGCCCCAAATCTGAAGATTGAAGACATTGCCTCTCTAATTCTGCTGGTTCCTCAACTTCACACAAGCTATTACAGAATGTAAAACTTGAATAATCTTTAATCATCTACTGTTCTGTGGTCATTTAGAAAATACAGTAGCATCCCTTTAATTAGAACAAAATGACAAAAATAAGCCACTTTTGGATTTTCTTGATAATGGTCAGACTAAACACACACACACACACACACACACACACCTCTCTCTGAGTGGTATTTTGTAGTAACTTTTCCCCCTTCCTTTTCACTGCATTTTAGAATTCTAATAAAGGCATTTCTGGAAATTTTTTAAAACTTTTATTTATTTTTTATTTATTTATTTTTTACTTTTATTTTATTAAAGATCTTATTTATTTATTCATGAGAGACACAGAGAGAGGGAAAGAGAGAGAGAGAAAGAGAGAGAGAGAGAGGCAGAGACACAGGCAGAGGGAGAAGCAGGCTCCATGCAGGGAGCCTGATGTGGGACCCGATCCTGGGCCTCGATCCTGGGCCTCGATCCTGGGCCTCGATCCTGGGCCTCGATCCTGGGCCTCCAGGATCACAGTGCCGAAGGCAGGCGCTAAACCGCTCAGCCACCCAGGGATCCCCTTTGTTTAACTTTTAATGAATCACCCACTTTGCGAATCAGTGGGGCTTGGGTGTGAGTAACTGATTTAAAATCAATGTCTCCTCAGTATATTCATTCCTCAAATAGCTGATGAGCACCAAATCAGAGGTCAGTTGTGGATAAGAGAAGCCATTGAACTAATTTCATCAGAAAGCTGTTTAATATAAGACATTAGGTCCTACAAGGTAGAATGCTCTGGAAGCCAGAAACCTGGGCCAACACCAGGTAGCTCAAGCCTGGAAACTGAGATCCCGGCTGTCACAGAGAAGCCAGGTGCACTCACGGCTGTGGGGCCCAGCAGGCACATGGCTCTACCTCTTGACACTGTGGTTTTCAAACCTCACTTGGGAGAGACAGTTTGGGAGGCTGTTTCAAGAGTGGACCTTGACTCTAAGAGAATCTGCAAAATAGCTTTTCTGTTGTCAGCTTTCTGGCCCCTGCCATAGAGCATGGTTTTCTATAACAGAGATTTAAGGTAGTTAAGTAAACCAATTTTGTGGTGTCCGGTATACATTCCTACCCTGAGGGGGATACAAAATGAATAAGAACCACTTCCTGTCTTTGAGGAGCTTCCAGTCTAGAAAGCAGCCGGCTGGGACACGTGGGTGGCTCAGGGTGTGAGCCTGGAGTCTCAGGATCGAGTCCCACATCGGGCTTCCTGCATGGAGCCTGCTTCTCCCTCTGCCTGTGTCTCTGCCTCTCTCTCTGTGTGTCTCTCAGGAATAAATAAAATTAAAAAAAAAAAAAAAAGAAAGCCGATGGCCACATGAGCAGTGAAGTCTATGCAGCTGCCAGGGACATGTTAGAGACAGATATTAACAGGGCTGCTGAGGAGTGATGTTTGCATCTGGGTTTTGATTATAAATTTGAAAATGCATAAATTAATGTGTTTAACTGTAAAGAGAAGATATTCTATTATTAACATAAGACAGCAAATATATTGATACATCCTTTAATTCCCTTAAGACAGCAAATATATTGATGCCTCCTTTAATTCCTGCTGTCCCAGGGAGACCCTCTGACTCCTCGTGAGATTCCTCTCCTGCCCCATCAGGAGGCATGCAGCACCATCATCTGCACTTACTTAGACCAAGGAGCAGGGCGGGTTACTTGGCAGCCGTTAGTCATCAGGCCACTGGCAGAGAGGACTGGCACACGGAAAGCCTGAGGCTGAGTTTACTGTTAGCCCTTTGAGTCACAGAGCAACCCCCACCACCTCCTCCCGCCCCCAGTCTGAACCCAGAGTCCTGTTCAAAGATGTTTCTCCTTCTCTTTGACTTACCTTCTGAATTCATTTTGGAAGAATGTACCAGGATCCTTTGAATCCTCCAGGAATGTTGAACTCAGTGAAAAGTGATGTGGTTAAGAAAGAAAATAATATGCTGAAAGATGTTCATTGCAAGTGGCTAAGGACATCAAAGAGATTGATGAATCTGCATTTCAAAAAGCTGGCAGGGGGTAACATTTCAGCTTACCTCATATCCACCCTGCTTCTCTACTGGGTGTTCACTGCCAATGATGTCTCTTCCTTCCCATCAGGACAGAATATGAATATAGCTAGCCCCAGGAAAGAGATGTCTGGGAAAGGTATTGTCTTCTTAAATCAAAGCAGCTCAAGGAAATTTGTCTCTTTTATTAACGATAGAACATAGTTGCTAACACTGGGTGAGCATTTACTATGTTTCAGGCACTGTGCCTAAACCCTTTATAGGGATTATTTCATTTACTCCTCAGAGCATTGCTGAGTGAGTTTATTAGTAGCTCTGTTTTTTTTTCAGGAAAAAATGAGGGGTAGTCAGATAAAGAAAATTGCCCAATTGTAAGTGTTGGAGCAAGGATTTGAGCTATGCGATGCTGACTTTTTAATTAAAAATTATAATAGGTTTGAGGTGAAGGGAAGATATATAACACATATAGTTTAGTGGAATCTATTCTTTTAGGACAAGCAAGAGAGGAGACATGCTTTAATAATATGCTGAAGTTTAGCTTCCATTGACAACTACAGATTGTTAAGAAATTGGTGGATAAAAGTGAATACCAGGGAAGAAATAGGAATAAGCAGCATAGGTAGGGCATGGAATGACACATCAGTGGTAGAGCCACAACTGCCACCGTCTTTGAATGTCAAGGTTTGAAGGAACCATGCAGAAGGTCAGGTACTGTGGATGACCTCAGATAAGTGGCTGCTCGGACCCTGCTCCCATATTAGCATCACGGCATGATCCACTTCAGGAGCCAGCTCCATTTTCAAATAATTCTTTTACTAAAAAAAAAAAAAAAAGAATTTTGTTTGTTTATTTATTTATTTATTTATTTATTTATTTATTATCCAAAGTCTACATCCCTGTAGTATCTGTAGCATTTATCTAGCCATTGTTACTGGTTCTATCCTCTGACATCATGTAAAATAAATCCAACCACTTTCCACCTGACAGCCCTTCTAGGTATTTATCCAAAGAAAATGAAAACACCTATTTGAAGAGATATATGCACCCCCATGGTTATTACAATGTTATTTACAATAGTGGAGACATGGAAGTAACTTATGTGTCCATTGATGGGTGAATGGATAGTGACGGTGTGGTCTTTATATATAATAGAATATTACTCAGACATTACAAATAATGAAAATCTTGCCATTTGTGACAATGGGGATGGTTGTAGAGAGCATTCTGCTAAGTGAAGTAAGTCAGATACAGAAAGACGAATACCGCATGATTTTCATGTATATGTTAAAAAGAAAACAAACAAAACAAAATGGAGATAGACTCATAGTCACAGGAAACAAATTTGTCCCAGGTCGGGGGAGCGGTTGGGGTGTGGCTAAAATAGGTGACGGGGATTAAGAAGTACACATTTCCACTTATAAAATAAACAAGTCATCCTTATCAATAAATAAGGATGTAAAGCACAACACAGGGAATATAATCAAGAATATTGTAATGACTTCGCATGGTCAGTCCCCTACACAGTAACTAGGGGACCATTTCATAATGTATAAAAATATCAAATCACTATGTGAGGCACCTGGCTGGCTCAGTCAGAAGAGCATGTGACCCTTGATCTTGGAGTTGTGAGCTTGAGCCTCATGTTGGGTATAGAGATTATTTAAAAAATATACTTAAAAAAATATCCAATCCCTATGACGTTCAGTTGAAACTAGTAGGATATTGTGTGTCAATTATACTTCAATAAAAATAAATAAAAATAAAGTTCTTCCCTCTCTCAGCTCCTCTAACAGTGCTTTGTACGACATAATTTTGGACCATTCATCAGTCATCCAGTCTTTCTCTTTTTAGGCACATTTCAGTTGCAATTTGGGGGAAGAATTTTGTTAGATAAAGTACATAACATTGAATGAGACATATTTAGGGTCTTTAAGCCTCCATTAGAGACAATTATATAAAATCAACTATTGTCAATAGTCCCCTTAAAAACGTATATTTAGGCATGGACTATTAGGAGGCTTTAGAGTAGAATTATGACCTCCCTTGGTCAGACACCTAAGTTTATATTAGCATTTTGAGTCATCTTGTGTCAACTCAGGCTCTAAATCTTTTCCACACCAATGGCTGCTAAGCCACAGACCAAAAGACAATCACTCTAAAGGCACAGAAGAGGAAAGAATGTGGGCTTTCTAAGTGTTTTCACCCATCTAGCAATTCGTGTTAATATTACCCATTCATTCATCACTTCAGTTACTTGTCCATCCCACAAGCATTTACTGAATACATAAATCCACCCAGTTATGCATAACATCCTTGGGTGGGCTGAATGTGAAAGAAATATGAGACATTACTCCTTGCCTTCAAGAAACCCATAATCTAGCTAGAGAAGGGAAAAAAATGTACAAAATGAGATGAGTTCTTGACACATCATAATGGAAAAGCATGGTATTGAATCAGAAACCCTGAGTTCTAGGCAGAACTTTGATTTAAGCCAGTCCCATCGCTTCTCCAAGCTCAGTTTTTGCACATAAATAATGAGACACTTGGATTTTTCAGGTTCTTTCCAGTTCTAAGGATCTATGCTTCTAAGTCAGATGACTATCAGCTTCTTGAGGGTGGGAACCACACTATATGTTTAAGTGAGTTTTCCATTAACTGTATAGTTGTAACCTGCAATATCAATTAATACATACTTATTGAGTTGGCTCATTTTAGTACTACCAGTAGCATTTATCTAGCCATTGTTACTGGTTCTATCCTTGGATTCAGTTTGGGGTAGAAAAAGAACCCCAACGCAAGCCCAAAATAAACATGGGAGTTCTTACTCCAACGGTGACTAGTGTGAGGGTCCAAAGATTTGCACACATGGTCTTGAAGCTCAGGTACAGAGATAACATATATGCCCCCACATAGGCCATGATTAAGGGGTGAGATTCAAAGTACACACTAACTATACACACTCTGCCTTCTATTTTTCTGCAGAATTTCTGCCCCCTCTCCCTTTAGGTCTCACACCTTCCAAAAAGCTCATTTTGTTCCTTTTGCTCCCTTACCAAAGTGTTTGGTGGTCTGTTGAGAAAAGCTGGATGGAGAATCTATAGTGTCCCACTTGAGCAACTCAAGAAATATTAATTGACTTTCTCTCAAAAGTGAGATAGTCCCAATACTAGCAACAGTATCTTCTCACTGAGAAGACAAGTTTTCCTGCTATGGAAGCAAGCACACACACACACACACACACACACACACACACACACACACGCATGCACACACACACACACACACAATTACCAGGTATTTGCCCTGCTAGGTTAGTCTTTATGTAGCTATCAGTACCGACAGAAGGAAGGCTACAGAGTAATATGCCAGGTGAGGTGAAACAAAAATGGTGCTTGCTGTTTGGAAGTTGAGTTTGAAAAGCTGCTTGTGTGGGGGAAGGGGGAAGGCGATAGGTTTTCTGGAAGACTCTGAATGTTGAACTGGTGAGTTTTAATTTGATACAAGAGGGAGCCACCGCAGGACTTTTAGCCATTGCAGGATTATGTCATGTATGGTAGTTATTTATCCTCATGTCCAAAATCCTTGCTAGACTGTAAACTCCTGAAGGTGGAAAAACACAGGAAGCAGGAAGACAGGCAAAGGGCTGGTCCCCCCAACTCTGGTGGAGTGGTGAAAGGCTGTTTTCCTACATCACTTTTAATGAGGAGACACACTGTTGCTGAAAGAGCCCTTGTAAGTGATAGTTAAAATAGCTACTTGAAATCTACAAAGTCTTGGTTTTGAAAATAACTTAGACTCTGGAAGTTGCTACCCTGGGAAAACTTGATTCCCACCGGCGTCCATTTGAGAGACCGAGAAATAAAAGCTCATGCAACTTTGGAAACACTTAAGCAAATGGCATTTTGATGAGTTAACTGTAAGTAGATAAGGAACACATGGATTAAATCTTCCACAGAATACCCATTGGCTTAAAGCGTAAAAGTCCAGTGTTGTTGACATCATGGAGTTTGGGTTTTGCTGAGCTCCCTATCTTTGGAAAATCAGTTTAAGACTGTCATCAGATGTATGCAGCTGTGGGTTTTTCTCATATCTGCTTTATGGTTTTATGGCTTTCAGAGTGAAGCCAAAAGTCCTCCAATAGTCATGGCAAGATGAAGATCTGGAAATTTTTGAAAGCATGTTCCCAGGCAGACCCATCATGGGTACAGCTTTTTATTAGCTGGTACCTACCTAAGAGCCAAAGTTACAAGAAAACTAATGGAGAATTTGTGTTTAGAGACTGTCCTGGGTCACAAACTTTGCTGGAATATTGTAAATGGAAAATTTGGCCATTTCTGGTTTTCCTATGAATTTAAACTGCAATTAAAATGGAAAATAAAACTCTCAAAAATTTCTGAGCTCATGCATCTAAGTAGCGATTGGAGGGATGTTTTGCAGTTCAGAAAACACAGGATCATGGAAAAAAAAAATGAAGCAGATCTTGGTGGTTGATGAGCCTCTCCTCCAACTATCCCTTTCTAGCATCTGCAAAGTTAACAGTGACAACTGGAGGCACTGTCATCGTTTTGCAAGGAGGTCATGAGGAGGGGTTGGGGGAATAAAAGAGAGGCTAGGCAACTTTCAACTTTCATCTTTTAAATGGCAGAACAACTTTGGTGAAAACCGTGCATTTGACATTTTAGGAATCAATGTTTAGTTTGCATGCACAGGATGGCTGCATATACATCATTCATTCTGCAAAGTGTCTGCATAAAACATTCAAAAGCTCGCACGCAAAACATCCTGACATTTCAAGAGAAGTGACCACTGAATTAATATTTGTATTATCTCTAGATCCATTCCTTTTTGCCATCTTTCAAATTTGATTGTACCTGACATTTCTAAAGGAAGCAAAAGTTTTCCATTTGGGTTCAACATTTTTATGTTGTAATTGATGGATGCAAAAGCTACAAGAGACCATATACGTATCAGCTTTGGCAACATTGATTTAAAAAAGATTTTTATTAATAGGACAAGGAATGTCAAGAAAATTCACAGGACCAAGTCAGAAACCTGAACGACCTGAGGATGTTTAAGATTTATTTACATAAAACTAATGATTATTTAAAATATGGTGCATATAATTCAAATGAGAATAATAAATGGGAAGTAGTAGAGTGAATTGATTGGATTCACTGTTTTGCTCCTTTCTGGACATATTACCTTGAAGATAATTAACTTCTCTAAGACTTATTTCTTTATGATACCAGGATACAGAGTAGTTCCCGCTTACCCACAATTTTGGTTTCGATTTCCATGATTTTGGTTACCCATGGTCAATCACGTTCTGGAAGCAGATAGTCTTCTTTCTGACATATGTTGGAGGGTCAGTAGTAGCCTAATGCAACGTCACGATGCTCATGTCATTCACCTCTCTTCATTTCATCATGCAGGCATTTTAACCACTTCACATCATCACAAGAAAGTGAGTAGAGCACAGTAAGATATTTTGGGAGAAAGACCATATTCACCTAACTTTTATTAACATATATTGGTATAACTGTCCTATTTGATTATTAGTTATTGTAGTTGATCTATTAATGTGCCTAATTTAAAAACTAGGCTTTATCATAGGGATGTATGAATAGGAACAAACATTTATGTAGAGGGTTTGGTACTATCCAGGGTTTCAGGCAACCACTGGGGGTCTTAGAACGTATCTTCCATGGGTAAGGGGAGCTGCTATAAAAGGACCTACCCAATGGAGTTGCTACGGTAATTAAGTGAGATAAAATATGAAGGGGTCCTAGAAAGATGCTTCCCTTAATAAATGTTGGCCCTAACCACTTTTGACATCAACAATCCTGTTGTTGCTGCTTCTGTCAGTGACAGCTGCTACTGAAGAGAATAGGACAAAAGGAAAAACAATCAAGTCACATATTTTTTTTTTCTGACAATGAATCTTCTCATGTGTGAGTAATAACTTTATGAGAGACAGAATGGAAAGCTGATAGCACAAGGAAGACAAAGTGAGAGGAAGAGTTTCTATTATAAAAATACTAACCATATAAACCACTAGATACCTGAGCCCCTTTTAGTTTTCCTCTTAGGACAAGATCCACCAGGTTGTTTGGTCAGAAGCATTGATGTATGTGGATGGACACCATTATGTTTCACTTTTATGCCTCAGCTTCTCTATAAACAAACCAAAATTGCCTGTGGCCCACACAAAAGAGCATAAACACTTCACTATGAGACTGGGTGGTCGGCTAAGTGAAGCTCATTTCCCCAGACTGAGTCCTGAAAGCTTCTGGTGAAGTTTCTACTGAATGGACCATACAACCATATACAATGAGGACACGTTTTTGGTTGTGCTTGAGAATGGTCTGATCAGCAGGGAGAAAAACTCTTCCATGCTGCAAGTGGAGCTACTGAGAACTCTCTCCTGAAGTGGTAAGAATTTTTTTCTTTAATTGTCTCAGAAACTTTTCTCTCTCTTTCTTTCTTTCTTCTTTCTTTCTTCTTTCTTTCTTTCTTTCTTTCTTTCTTTCTTTCTTTCTTTCTTTCTTTCTTTCTTTCTTTTTCTTTCTTTCTTTCTTTCTTTCTTTCTTTCTTTCTTTCTTTCTTCTTCTTTCTCTTTCTTTCTTTCTTTCTTTCTTCTTCTTCTTCTTCTTCTTCTTCTTCTTCTTCTTCTTCTGCTGGCTTCTTTTCTTCTTCTTTTTTACTTTGTTAGCAATAAAAGATGGCTGAGGCGTAATGACATATTTAAACAGGAGATGGCATCTTTGTATGTCTGATTACAATGGCAGAGGAACCAACCATAGGATAATAAATGCACCTGAGCACTAAAGTACAGATTCTATTAGCTACCTGGAATTCAGCTCTCCCCATGGCCAGGCCCTATTCTAAGGGCTTTCCATACCCTTCTTCCCTGGATCCTACAAACAAATCGATGTGGTTTTTATTGCCCCCATTTTATGAATGAGGTGATTGAGGATTAACAAGGTTAGGTGACTTCCATCAGGCAAGGGAGACAGATGGTAGACAAATAATCACATAGACAAATAAACTGTATGAACTTTACAACTGGAGCCACTAGAGCATAGAGGTGAAGGTTCAGACAGGAGTCTGGTACCTCACTGCTTATGTTTGATCCTAGCTCTGCCACTTATTACCTGTGAACTTGGGCAAATCACTCAAACAGTATGTACCTCAGTTTTCATATCTGTAAAGTGAGATACTAAAAAAAAATAAAGTGGGATACTAATAGTGACAGTCATGTGGATTAAATGAGTTAATATACTTTTAGTGCTTAGAAGAATACCTGGACCATCATGAGCCCTTAGTATCTGCTGGCTGTGTTATAATTCCTCTCTTACATATAAGAAAACAAGGGCAGAGAAGTCAAGTAACTTTGCTAAGGTCACATTACTTATTGGGGAAGGAAGGCTTGAATCTGTCCTGAGATCCTAAGACCTACTGTCTTTGTTATGCTACTTCCTAAACAAGCCCTAATCAGGGGGAAAGGTGCTCCTTCTGGACAAAGTGGGAAGAAGGAGCCATGATAAGATGAAACAGCAGCATGCATAGAACTCCACAACACTTGCTGTGGTTTCTGTCGCCAGGAATGGAGGGAATGATGGTGTCAGTATATTGATGTCATCTGGACACACAGGGAAGATGTCTTCCTCTGACTCTTTGCCATCCTCTGACAACTCCTGCATTGTTCCATGCTCAGCATGGTCCATAAGAAACAGTTTGGGGGCACAAATGCACCCAGTCCGCCATGATTATGAACACTTGGTTTGACAGGCAGATGGCAAATGGGATATGGTCTTCAGGCCTCCAACTAGGGCTCCATAAAAGTCTCAATACTGAATGACTACAGTTTGACCAAATCTAGATGACCTTATATCACTTGAAATTTATTTTAGAAAATTTCATATCAAAACCTGGCATATTTGACTTTTCTTTCAGAATAATGTGATGGCCAATCTAAAATTCTCAGTGCTAAGTTCATATTCTTATTCCATGTGATGAATATTTATGAATATTTAAGTACAAATTACCTGGAATGAAATTCTTTTACATAAGTCTATCTTTACTCCTATTCTTTTTCAGTAATAAAAATTTCCTTCATGTAATTTCTTTCAACAAATCTAGTGTACTATGTAGTAATCCTAATTATTTTTAGTAGAAATATACTTCAGAATGTTAGTCTTAGGCTGGGTTTGTTAGGATAGTAACTGTCTTCTACTTACAGATATGTAACATCTCTAAGGGAGGGTGGGGGGAGAAGAAGAGAGGGAGAGAGAGGGAGAAGAGAGAGAAAGAGGTAAGAGACAGAATTTCTATTTTCTTTAGTGCATCAATTTTATTTTCCACCAGTTACTAGTGATGCCATTTAAACTCTCTGAGGTTTGATTTTTCAACTGTAACCTTCTTTGATATCCAGGGTTATGGTGAGGCTCCAATGAAATAATATTTAAAAATTTCTTCATAAATTCTCTGTGATTGTATAAAGAATTATAATTATTAATATGTGTCTATCTAGTAAGTAAGCATATACATGGAATGAAATTGTGTGGTTGGGCTCTTAGAACTCAATCTTAGTCTTTGGAAAGAACATATACCTTTGATGTGGTAGGTTCTAATAGCTTTATATATTCTAATAAGACATTCATTTACATATTTGATATTTGCTTATGCTGAACCCATGGCCCAAATCTAGTGACCTGCTAAAGCAAAATGATATACAACCACCCTCTACAAGGATCTTATAAGAAAAACATGGAGATATATAACTGTCACACAGAGTTGAATATCAAAAATGCCATGAAGTGAGGGGTCAAGCACAGTTCTGTGGCTATATGGGGTTAGGATGGGGACCAGCAAATTACTTCCAGTAGGTCAGAGCAGAAAATGAAAATGTCCAGCAATGTTTTGCGAAGAAGGAAGGCTTGCCTGGTCCCTGATGGTGATGATACCGTGTGTGGGTGCTGGAGGTGAGGAATGGAAAGAGAAAGGGGTGAGTAGAAAACAGTGTTCTAGAAGAGGTCAACTCTATGATCAAAGACATGAAAGTGGGAATATTTTAGACTGCTCTTTCTCAAAGCATGAGTTGGGGATTTGTGAGTTGATGAACAATGTGCATGTTCCTTTATGGGTTCTTGTGGGAAGGAAGGATGATGTGCAAGCTCCTAGGTTCTCATTGTTATGACTAAGAGCAAATTATTACTTACTGAATAAGTGAATGACTAAAGATGACTAATATTTGGTATATATATCAAAACTTGTAAATTTCTAGATTTTCCTGATTTTCCCTAAGTCTATGACTATCCTACTGAGGAGTCTGACTACCAGGATCAAGTTCCTGCTGTCTTTGTAGACACGCAGATAGTTGGATGCCCCCCTCCTCACCATTACCCCTCAGGCATCCCCGGAGGTGAAATTGTTATTTGTGCACTGTAGGTATTGTCTTCAGTGGATCATGGCTTTCAATTTTTCCTCTTTTATTATGAATTTATTTTAGGTTTACTCTTGTTTCAGTTTTTGATTACTGCATGATTGCTGGGCTTTTGCCATTTTGATAATTATTGAGCTTTTTCTAACTATATGTCTTATCGCCAACTTCTTTTCTTTTGCACAAAGTGAATAAGTGATATAGATGGGACCACGTGTCCTCAGTTCTGACAAAATATATCTCTCCTACCCTGTATGAATCATGTGTTTTCCCACCCTGTCCTGCTACCTTTGGATAATCTTGTTAGCCTTCAGGAAAGAAGGTGATGTGAAGGTAAAACACAAAGTTCCTGATTAGGTAGGCCAGGGGATGGCTAATTATGATCTATGGATCAGATCCAGTCTGTTGTGTTTATAAATAAAGTTTCATTGGAACACAGCCATAGCCATTTCTTCCTATATGACCTAAGGCTGCTTTGGCACTACAGAAGAGACATTGCCAGGGTTGAGACATTGCAACCGAAGTCCCAGAAGTCTTAAAATTTTACTTTTTGTCCCTTTACAGAAAACATCTCCTGACCCCTCCTCTAGACCTTAGGAGTGAACTATTTCCCAAAGGAAAATCTGATAGCTCATTTGGGGGAAGAAAATGTGATATGGGCATTTCTAGGAGGTCAATCAGAGCAGGTTGTGGTAATTCACCGAACGATTCCTTCAAAACTCAGAGTGATCTGATCACTTTAGGAAAGACTATGTTACAAACCTCTTTCATCCTGAAAGGGCACAATAAAATCTTTGTAGGTGAAACAGAAGTACACCTATGTAATGTAAGTGATTACTTGAGTAATAATAATACAATGTACCCACATAAAATTAGTAGTTCTTTAACTTTTCAAGGGTTGCCTATTTTTTCAAATTCCTCCTTTATTTTTTATTTCCTCCTTTATCATTTTGAATCATCAGGCAAATCTACCTTTTTGTGGAGAAATAAGCTCATCTTGAAACTTTTCCCTCTGTCCTTCCGTCTTCCCCAATTATTGCTCCTAGTCTTCTGTCACTCATATCATACATCTTACAGCAAATGGTGTTCGTATGTCTTCTGGTTTATTAGAATCTCTAGATGGGTTTTGATGGCCTTCAAGATGAATACAAATCTTTGGGATTAAAGGCTAAGTCTGAGTTTTATACTCAGAATATTATGTAATTAATACAAGCCTGGCTTAAGCATTTTTTTGCCTTTGATAGCAAAAATGTCTTTTTTAAAAATAGTTTTTATTTATTTATTCATGAGATACACAGAAAGAGAGGCAAAGACACAGGAAGAGGGAGGAGAAGCAGGCTCCATGCAAGGAGTCCGATGCGGGACTTGATCCCACGACCCCGGGGTCATGCCCTGAGCCAAAGGCAGACACTCAACTGCTGAGCCACCCAGGCGTCCCAATAGCAAAAATGTCTTAAACACACCAGTCTTGTGAAGTGTCTACCTGAGATTTCAGGACCTTGAGTGGCTTCCTCAAATGCTTGCAGAGGGTCGAATTGGCTATGAATGCAGCTCCAACTGACACCATGCTTTTCCCCAGAGTTCCCAGATAGGACCCTCATTTTGTTCACATGTGTTCTGATTTTCTTACAGTAATGTCACTGACTTTCATTCCCCAAAACATTCTATGCTACTGGATTCAATAGCTGAAAGTCCATTTTGTAGTCATGCCATTCAACTCTGACGGTTGTATAGTTAGATTGATTAGGTGACTGAAATAGTTCATAACTGGGCTTAATCCTTTATTTTAAAATTAATACTAAAAGATCATCACACTTTATTCACTGAAATTGTGAAATAGTTCAGATTATACTGGGAGGTATTTCCGGCTTGTTGGCCATGTTAAATGGGCAAGCAAATTGTTTACTTCTCACCAAATTTTTATTTAAAAACCCAAATTTCACAACCAGTACAAATTTCCCAGGAAGTGTTTGTTCAAAGTGGATTCCTTTTAGAAATACATGATATATTTCTAAATTAAAAAATTAATCTGAGAAAACATCAATGTTTCAGTGTAGTTTTAGATTCCACTGGTTGTTTTGAAAAAGCGTGATACATCTATTTATATACAACTCAACATTATAATTAATTCCCAGAGCTTAGAAACCCAGAATTTACTCTAATGGGGTTTTGTTGTTATAAAAAAAAGATGCCACAGTAAGGAAAAATACATGGTTCTAATTATTGTGCTATTTTTTTTGTTTTCTGAGATATGTTTTTCCATGACACTTCAATATTTCTTTTGCAGGTGGTCAGCAATTTTATTAACAATTGGCAAACCTACTCATACAAAGCCAATATTACCAAATTATAAAGCAAGTCACTAGAGAAGAAAAATTAGGCTACTCACGGGATTTACAAAATCATTAATGTTTGAACTGCTCTGAACTAAACTGTAGATTACAATTTTAAGGGGGAGGGATATGTGATTTCTATTTTCTATGAACAGCTTCCAAGTCTACTTTAAGAGCATATGGAAATTGAAAATATTCCTGATTTTGCAATATGACTATTGTCTTTGCTCAGGATTATGAAATAGTAGAGGATGCAATCAAAATAGAGTGCAAATTATGAAGGTACATGTTTAAATTATAACCTTGGCTCACATTGCGGTAGCTTCTCAAATTTTTTATTTGGTGAAATTAAATCTTGAATACTATAATTCTGAATTTTCCGAATTTTAATAAGACTTTTCTGAAGTCTTTGGGGTAACAAATGAAATTTCAACACTGTGAGTGACTCACATCTGTTACTTCACATGGTTGTTCTTGGAGTTCACAGGTCAGCATCTTTCCTCATGGGGTCTTTACCCCAAGCTTCCTTGCTCAGATCCATGCTCCTCTCTTTGCTGAAAAAGATTCTCCCTCTCCTGTGAACCTTGTACAACTTCTGTAGATGAACTGGAGATAATGTGTCCCTTTCCCAAGTAAGGGGAACTGGCCCCTAGAGTTCTGGCACCAGCTTTGAGCCTATTGAGTGGGGCTCATGAGGACTTGGCATAGCAACTAAGAGCCCTGATTACCACCTTTTAGACTTGAGGAAGCTAGCTGTGTACATATTTTCTTCCTGATACTTCCTGATTGTACAACTGAGGCAAGACACTTCATATAATTTGCCTATCTGTCCCTTTACCTGCCATTGACATGGTGGCATGCACATGTGCAGAGCCTGGACTTCCATATCCCCAGCACAACTGGAGAGACCACTGTCTAGCCCTCAGAGGGGAAACATCTGTAAACACCCTCTTGGTTCATCTAATAACATTTAAGATAATGAAGTGGAAACTAAAGCCTAGTTGATGAATGTGGGTGTGTATTTGGGATGGTGGCTTGGAAACCGAAAGAAGAACCAGAGCATGGACCAACTCTAGTCTCTTAAGAGCACAGTCCTAGTCATTAACATTCTCTTCTCCTAATAAGCAGGAAGATAAAATATCGAGATAAGAATACTCCATGAATGGTGAATGCCTGGCTTTGGTGTGGCTGACCACTCACAAGACAGCTACTCACTGGATCTCCCTCTTATATTCTGAGAACCAATTCCCTAATCTTTGTAGTAGGGATGCTAAGGATGAAGAGGTATGACTGGAGATTTGGTGGGGGACCAGCCGGTCTTTCTGCTATTATGAAAAACCTCAAACTATTGGAAGATAGTTTGGTAGTTTCTTCCTCAAAAACGGAATATACTAATACCACATGATCCAGTAATTGTGCTACTTAGTATTTATCCTCATGAGTTGAAAACTAATGTTCACACAAAAACCTGCCATGGATATTTATGGAAGCTTTATTCATAATTGCCAAAATTTGGGAATAATGAAGATGTCTTTCAGCAGGTGAATGGATAAACCAAGGTATATCCAGGCAATGGAATAGTATGCAGCACTAAAAAGAAATGAGCCTTTAAGCCCTGCAAGAACATGGAGGAGCCTTACATACATATTATTAAGTGAAAGAAACCAATTGGAGAAGCCTGCATACTGTATGATTCTATTTATATGACATTGTAGGAAAGACAAAACTGGAAACGGTAAAAAGATCAGTGGTAGCCAAGGATTGGGAGGAGGGAAAGATGAGTAAGCAGAATGCAGAGGATTTTTAGGGTGGGGAATTGTTCTGGATGATACTTTAACGGTGGGTACACATCATTATATATAGTCATTAAAACTGATAGTAGGTACAGTGCCAAGATGAGCCCTAAGGTACAGCATGGACTTTGGGTGATCATCCTGATGTGTCCGAGAAGGTTCATCTATTGCAACAAGTGGACCACTCAGGTGAGGGATGTTGATGGTGGGAAGACATGCATGTGTAGGGCCAGGATGTATATGGGAAATCTCTGTACCTTTCACTCAGTTTTGCAACTGAGTGAAACTGCTTAAAATAAAGACTACTACTACAAAAAAAATAAAATAAAATCTTCAAATAGCTCTTAAGCAAAGGCTGAGCCAGACCCCCCAGGCTGGGCTGAAGCCAGTGCTAGGAGGTCTTGGAGGTGGTGATGGTGGGGAGTTCTCACTGGGCTTAGAGAGCCTGAGGGAAATATCACCCAAACAGACCAGGGGCTTTGTGTGTGGGCGTTGTACTCCTCTATCTTTCATTTGTGACATGAGTTGCCCAACTCTACCCAACTCTCTATCGAGACCTAAGGTCCACCCTCTCAGTGGGGGACATTGGAATGGGAAGCACATCCTCATGGCTTAAACTAATTTATAAGCTGAGAATGTGACAGGAGAATTATTTTTGAGATTTTAACTTGCAGTTTGCTCCTGTTGTGTTCTTTTCTGATGCCCCCGGATACAGGCAGGCATTTTGGATTCCCATCCTCCAAAACGTTTTGCAGGGGAGAATGCAGGAGCTGGGGAAGTCAGCGTTTTATTTGTTTTGTCAACTGCAGTTACTTAATATTGCCTGTGAAGTGTCCTGGGCAGAAGGGAAATTAGGGCAGAGCATGTGAGAGCCACTTGCAGGTGGGATTTCTGATACTGGAAGGGGGCAAAAGTTAAGGCACCTGCTTCATGATAGCACCCAGGGCTGCTGAGTTCTGCACCATAGCAGTCCCTGGGTACAAGGCAAGGTCCCAAAAGAATGACTGCATCAGCATCAGAAAGTTGTACTGGGTACATGACTGGATGGAGAAAACCCTTGTGTCCAGTACAGAACTAAGGCAGCAGAGCCAGCAGACACAGAGAGTCCAGGTAGGATGGGACAAAGAACTCATGGCAGTGGTGACCGAGGAGGAGTGTTTGAAACTCCAGGACTTTCATCACACCCAATAATAGCTGAGATTAAATGGAATCAGATTTACATTAACCTAAAGAAAATAAACACACCCCTTATAGCACACTAGCGGTTCTATTTGCAGATACTTACCCACAACATCTGCCCATACTGTGGACAACCTTTAATGAGATATGACACAGGGAAGTACCTGAGACCCTCAAATATCTCCATGTCAAGTGATGGTTTTTGCTACACATGCGTAACTAAGAGGCCCATTTCACTAGTTTGTCAAAGAAAAGGAACACCAAAGACCAGGTCCCCATGGTTTGCAACTGTTTGCAGCTCAAATATGGATTTTTTTTCAAGTTTCTATTTTTCCCATCGAAGTTTTAAAATTTTAGAGTATCGGTTCAGCCCAAGAATAATGCTGTTAATAGTCATTGTGGTTATGCTAATACGACCACTATCTCATAAAACAAAAACAGTGCAAGAGAAGAGACAAGTTTCTCATACGGAGGAATCCTAAATCATTTATGTGAATATATTGCCCTTAAGGAAAGAGAGCATGATTCTCTATTCCTTAAATGTGCACTGTGCACAGTGAATTCCCAAAAGTATGAGTATGAGTCTGAAAGGGGGAAAGAGAGTGGCTTCAGAGTGGAAAAACCTGATAAGCACTACATTGGCCAGGTGAGCAGAATTAGCATTCACAGGGACAAAATCATGTCGATAGTACATGCCCTTGGTATGATGTGTGGAAAGTGGTGTTTTGCCTCTATTATCTTCCTCCTAAAAACCCATAACTCCATATAATCATGAGAAAAACATCAGCCAAATCCCAACTGACATTCTACAAAATACCTGACCAGTCCTCCTCAGAACTGTCTAGGTCAACAAAAACAAGGAAAGAGTGAGAAACTCACAGCCCAGAAGAGCCTAAGGAGACAGGATGACTAATTTAATGTGGTATCCTGACTGAATCTTAGAACAGAAAAAGAACATTAGGTGAAAACTAAAGAAGTCTAAAATATAAATTACAATTAATACTTTGTGAATACAAATCGAAAACAAACTAGGTTGTGACCAATATAACATATGGATGTAAGATGTTAATGGTAGGGGATTTCTCTGTACTCTGCTCAACTTTTCTGCAAGTTTAAACTATTAATGTTTATTAAAAAGATAAAATGAATCAAAGCAGCTCAGCAGTTTGAGTGGATTCATCTAATATTACACAAAAATCCTAAAAGTTTTGAGAAAGATGTTCAGATTATTCATGTCTATGGCTAAGTTTATACGCTGTCTTTAGGTCACAGAGCTCCAGCCCTCCAGAACAGGATTTTGTGGTGGGAAAAGATTTTATGCACTCCACATTCTATTTTTCATAGAGCCACATAAAATTAGATTTATTTTTTATTTTTATTTCTTTAAGATTTTATTTATTCATGAGAGACAGAGAGAGAAAGAGAGAAACAGAGAGAGAGAGAGAGAGAGAGAGAGACAGGCAGAGGGAGAAGCAGGCTCCATGCAGGGAGCCCAACATGGGACTCAATCCCGGGTCTCCAGGATCATGCCCTGGGCTGAAGGCAGGCGCTAAACCACTGAGCCACCCAGGGATCCCCCATAAAATTAGATTTAGACACCAACTTTGAATTGTTCTAGTGCACGTGTCTTATTTACAGAAGTGTACTTTTTTTTTTTTTCTTATCAGCCTATATCCTTATGGGAATAAAGCTACCCAGCTTGTAAACTGCAGAATTAAAATTAGGCCAGTCCTCTTGCATTATACTCTATTATCAAAGTGTTGTTACTATGCTTTGGTAATTATTTAAATACTTTTTATGATCACAAGAAGATTTCAATATACACTTAATTATGCCAAAATCTTTGAAGTAATAAGAACCCAACTATTTCCATCATTAGTTTTCCTGTCTTTGTCTTTTGTTTTTTTTTATTAATGACATACACCAATATTGTGAAGCTTTCAACTAATACCAACTTATAATGAAAACCAGCAGCCTCCATCTATCATTTCTGACCTTCCTGTTCCATTTTCTGAAAGAAACCCGTTTAAACTCTTCTAGCTGACTCCTTCTTCTAGAAGATGCTTCCATAGTCCTAGATAATTAGCTTATATTACTATTTCTTGATTTAAGTATTTTGGATATCAGCTGTTGATACTTTGTTTTGGTAGGGATTTAACGCCTATCACCGCACTACTTTTCCCCTTCTATTCATTCAGGGTCTACAGCACTAGTTTTAGTCAATTCACCAGGGAGTGAAATTATGGGCTGAATTGTGTCCCTGCAAAAGATATGCTGAAGTCCTAACTCCCAGTAGCTGTGAATGTGACCTCTTTTGGAAGTCAGGTCTTTGTAGATCTAATCAAGTGAAGATGAAGTCATTAGGAGAGCCTCAATCCAAAGTGACGGGTGCCCTTGTGAGCAGGGGAAAACATCACGTAAAGGTGGAGGCATACAGAAGGAGGGTGCCATGTGGCTGTGGAAGCAGAGGCCGGTGTGATATGAATGCCATCTAAGGAATGCCAAGGATTCTTGACTACCACCAAGATCTTGGGGGAAGAAAGGTCAAGTTTTACAAAAACATGGCCCTGCTGGCACCTTTTGGGTTTCTAGCCTCTAGAACTGTGAGTGAAGCAATTTGTGTGGTTTTTAAGTCACCCAGCTCTCTCATGGCAGCCCTAGCAAACTGATAACATGTTCTTGGCTCATTGCCTTATGATGATTGAGCTAATCACTTACATAAGTTTTATACACATCTGCTTCAGAATACTCAATGGGACCATCTGTCCCCTCAAGGTCTCTTCAGGCAAGCTCTCTTCCAGAAGTTTCTGCCTCCTTGCGTTAGTCTGGACCACTTTTCTATCTGCTCCACCCATTGTCATCTTCCATCTCATCACTTTTTTTTGTTGTTGTTGAAACCACAGTTTCCTGTGGTTCTGTGTCTTCTTCCTTTATTTTTGTTTTTCTCCTTCATTTGCCTGGTGCCTATTTTCCAGTAATTTCCTCATGGAAAATAAAGGGAAATAAAAGATGCTTGCAGGCATTTCTCCCCAGCACCCAGCATTGGTGTTGCTGCTGAGAAGCTGTTGGTGCTCTGATTCTGTTTCTTTATACATGACCTACTGTTATTTCTTAGCATTTAAAAGCTTCCCTTTATTCCTGGCATACTAAAGTGTTATGATGATGTGCTTCACTGTGGCTTTTTTCCATTCCTGGGCTGTATACTTCCAGTACTGTGTCTGTCTGGAGAGGAGTATCCCTTAATTCTGGATCTCACTGGTTTCTTTTACTGGTGAGTAGTAACATCCTTATCTACTGTGCCCTCTGTGCCTAGTGCAGAGACTCTGGGATACTTAGCAATCAACTAAATTGTTATTGAATGAATGATAGGAAAGACTGGAATGGCCTTTGAACTGGCCCTTCAGATATCTCTATACATTTGGGTGATGATGAGTACACAAAAAATAACGAGTCCACACTTGGAAAAAGTGACCTAGTCAGTATCTGTATTAGAACAATAGGAGAAATGGCAGGGAGGCTTCTCTGTGGTTCTCTAAACCTCAGGTAAAGTAGTTCTAAAAAAAGAAAAGAAAATAAGAGAACTGAGTGACCGATCATAAAATGGTTGTTATCCCACATTACAGGTGAAGAAACTAGGGCTCAGAATGTTTTAACAACTAGACAGCAGTGGAATGTGAGTCCCCATGTTTCCTCTGTTCGTTTATGTAACAAATATTTTCTTTTTTTTTTAACAAATATTTTCAAGGCTCCATTCTATACCAGTTGTGAGCCAAGGCTGTTCTGTGTCCGCAACTCATGCTTTTTGCTCCAGCTCTAGTCTCTAAGCAGTGCAAGCAGTCAGGGACTGTGTAGCTTAAACCCATATAGCAGGGAGTGTACATGAAGAGGCAAAAATGAAGTTGAATGTTGGCATTTATTGCACAACTGAGCAGTAACAACAGACCTGAAATGCAAGGATACTGGAAGAAATGGGAGGGCCTGATTAGGAGAGCCTGGCCCTTGTAGGGAGAGCTAACCCCAAATCCCATTGCATTCATCCCTCCTTCTTCAGGGCACTCAGCAGCGTTTGGGGCACATTAAAGATGCTAAGAAGTATAAAGAATGAAAACCATAGAAGTGATATTTCAGTCCATATTTTCTGAGCTTATTTGCTCACAGAATTCTTCACCTTATTTACAGCTTACAAGTTATATTACACAGTACGATTGATTTGTAGAACAAACTCTGGGAAGCATTCTTTTTAACCAAGAGATTGCCAGTTCAGTTAGAATGGAGAGCAGGGACTGTGTTTCCAGCGTTTAGCACAGACGCCTGTGCACAAGCAGAGTGCAGTAACTAGGGAATAGATGAATGAATGAATGTAAGAATTGCAAACACCTTGGCAGGGTTAATGGATATAAGTGGCTTTGTTTTTGTTGCTTTGTTTGCTTATTTAAAAGGGTAGGGAGCTCTCACAGTGCCCTTAAAATGACAATTACGCAGGCTGCATACTTTTCCTAGCGCCAGTACTCAGAAAGAATGATATTAAATACCCCTTTGTTTAGTAACTTTTTTTTCCCTGAGACCTCAGAGGTGATTTCAGTTACCAAAATAAATAGGAACTTCTCTTTCCTTACCAAAGATATTATGGGTTATCTGATTCTTAAAACACTGCTTTTAAAAGTAGCTATCCCAAATGGATCGAATTTGGAAGGTGTTTTGTTTATCTGGCACATGGAGCAGTGGCAGTCAGCAAGCCCATATAAAAGAAGATGAAGATCCCTTATCTGGATGGAATTTAATTAAAAATAAATAAGAAGATGGCTACTATTTTAGGATAGCAGAGCCTCTTCCTATAATTTAATTTCCTTTCAAGAGAGAAGACGATATGAAATCTTTTTAGATTCCAACATATTAAGGCATATTCTACATCACATTATTATTCCCAAGGGTAGTTTTTCCCCCCCAACCTTCATTTCTTTTTTGTCAAGTAATTTTTCTTCAACACATGAGTTCCATTAGCTGATTCAGTTACATCCTGCCCAGTATCTCTATCTACTTAATTTTGACAACACCAAGAGCTGGAACTCTAAGCCAACAATTCCAAAAATAGTTTCTTTGAAAACAAAGATGCAATCACAAATAGATTGGATTGAAAAGTTCCCTGGATAATGTCTTATACAGTTCCTTAAAACACACACACACACACACACACACACACACACACACACACAAATGTAATGAGCCAACTCATCATACCAGAGGTCTCAAAAAGTAAACCACAAAAATGCATTTATCTCTTTTGTTGTACTTAATGTAAGTTCTTAACATGGAAACTTCATTTGGGTCTGTCTTTATTGTGCATCTTGCCTGTCTTGGTAACATTGGACTTAAATGTAGTCTCCCAGAGGACAGTTTTCTCATTTCATATCACCATACAAGTGATAAGTCACAGCATTCTTTGAGATAGGACTTTCCAATTAGAGAAGGTTCTGTATGAATGTGAGAAAGGATATGGATGCTTTGTGGTAATCTTAAAAGCATTTGGGGGCACCCTCTTTTCGTGACCTTTGAGTAATAAGAGCAGACATTTACATATTTGTGGAGTTTCATGGTGTGACAGGTATTGTGCTGTGCATCTAATTTGTAGTATATTATTTAGTCTTCATTATAATCCTATGAGGTATGTGCTATCATGTTCACTATTTTACAAATATGTCAGTGATGTATGGAGGGATTATTACCCAAAGTTATGGAGTTAGGGTTAGGATTAGGAGTTAGGTGTCCAGATGAGATGAAAAACTATCACCTAAAATAGAATTGGACTCCAGAACTAAGCCCCAGCACTACACATAATACTACTTTCACTCTAGTCCTTGGGGGAAAATTTCTTCTCTCACTCCCTTCGATGTTTCTTTCTGATCCATCACTCCCTCCACCATCCACACCTGTCATTATCCCTGAATAAATCCCAATTGCAGGAAGCAAGGATTTTTCAGTGTCAAACCAAAAGAAGCCACAAATTAGATGTCATTTTAAAAAGTTCCACTAAACTCCCCTGCCCCCCAAAAGTGCATGTCTTGCATGCAGAGTCACAACAACAACAAAAAATCTCATCTATTTCTTAAAATTAAATTAGGTTTTCACTAATAACTAGCATATAAGGAAAATATTTAAACTATTTCTTATTTAATTTTGGTTTTGCCTAGGGTTTATAAGTAACATAATAGAAATGCTGCTTGATTTTTCAGTGAAGATGTACATAATGGAGAGTGGATAGGGGAAGGCCAGAAGGACAGACTGCGATCAGTGTGTGGAACCTTGAATTCAAATTACCTGGTTAGATTCAACATTTACTGACTAGAAAGACCAGTAGTAGAAAATACAAATAACTGACCTAATCCAATTCATGGTTAAAGAGAGAGTATATTTTTTTTTTCTGAAATGCCTTTCAACATGACTGTTTTCTATATTTACCACTCAACTTTATAAAGAGTCTCTGAGAAAATAGGTAGGTTTATCTCAATTGATAGAATGGGTGTGTTCTTGGAATCAAAATAATGAATCTGACACTATCCAACTAAAAAATGATGCTGTGGGGGGTGATTTTCACCTTAGAGAAAGTTAAACAGAAAAGTGTACAACATTGCATTACTTTTTGTGAAAATAAATTTTATAAAAATTATTCCTCTTATACAGTGAACGGGAGACACTTCTGGCTGTCTATCAAAGTAGAGTTGAGCTCTATGTCCCAGACTCCCTTGCAGCTAGGTTTGGACTATGATTGAGTTTTGGTCTCTGGGCTGAAGGGACATGTGCTACTTCCAGATCTGGCTCCTAGAGCCCTCCCACACTCACTTCTCCATATGCTCTTTCCCCTTTTGGCTGGAAGCAAATGACAGTGAGGCAGAGCCACAACTTTCTCTAAGGTGAAAATCACCCCCCACAGCATCATTTTTTAGTTGGATAGTATCAGATTCATTACTTTGATTCCAAGAACACACCCATTCTATCAAATGAGATAAACCTACCTATTTTCTCAGAGACTCTTTATAAAGTTGAGTGGTAAATATAGAAAACGGTCATGTTGAAAAGGCATTTCAGAAAAAGAAAAATATACCCTCTCTTTAACCATGAATTGGATTAGGTCAGTTATTTGTATTTTCTACTACTGGTCTTTCTAGTCAGTAAATGTTGAATCTAACCAGGTAATTTGAATTCAAGGTTCCACACACTGATCGCAGTCTGTCCTTTTGGCCTTCCCCTATCCACTCTCCATTATGTACATCTTCACTGAAAAATCATTCATCAAGTCCTTGATGAATGGTACTGAGGAGAACTGACTCACTAAGCAAAATCAAAGGAGCAAGAAGTAAGCTCTGATCTGTGTATATGCTCAACCAGCACAACATTGAGCCTATCTGAATCAATAAAGTGTAAATTCATCCTCTTTCTAGTCACCCAGTTTCAAAATCTGGGTGTTGTTGTTTATTTCTTTCCTTTTAAATTATTTTCTGAAAAGTTTTTTCTTTGTATTATTTCTCACATTGATTTCTTCCTCTGTATTCCCATTGCCACCCCCAAATTCAGATATTTACTTCCATACTTTAAGTATTAAAGGATATTTCCAAGCCATTTCTGTACTTTAAGTTTCTTTAATCCACTCCATCCATTATCCTACCAGCTTATTAAGCACCACTTTCCTCATTTCTCATGAAATCTCAAACTCTTCAAGGGTTTCCTTTTGTCAAAAGGACAAAAATTCCAATTCTTTAGTTGAAGAATTCACTTCCTGGAGCCAGTCCATCTTTCTAAACATTTCCCATCAAACGCTAACAGAAATCTTCTGATTCAGCCACTGGTTTCCATATGTAACAGATTCCTTCTCACAACCACTTGTTTGTTCACACATTTTCCCTCTCACTGGAAAATTAATTTTCTTTTTTTCATTTTGGAAGTCTTAACTATCACTTACATTCTATCTTAAACTCAGTGTTTTCCATAAGCTCTTTAAGCTGCCCCTTCTGGAAAATTATTTTTTCTCCACTGAACTCTCATAGGGCAGATTGTTTACACTGCCCATTGTGCATTTATAAAACACTTCCTTGGCTTGTTAATTACCTTTCCTTCATTGTGAAAACAGGATTCAGTCTTCAAGGTAGGCTCTTTTTAATTAATTAATTAATTAATTAATTTCAAAAAAGATTTTATTTATTCATGAGAAACAGACACAAAGAGAGAGAGAGGCAGAGACACAGGCAGAGGAAGAAGCACGCTCCATGCAGGGAGCCCAACGTGGGACTCGATCCCGGGACTCCAGGATCATGCCCCCGGCTGAAGGCAGTGCTAAACCACTGGGCCACCCGGGGCTGCCCCTCTTTCTTTTTTAATAGTGTGACTCATAAACTTCAAGACAAACTCTTAATGTGCTTGAAACTCACAAGCATGGTCATTTTCTCCAAGGTACCCACAGTTAGCTTCCAAGTGGTGGTTTTAAAGGGTTTTAATATTAGTCCAAAGTGGGGATCCCTGGGTGGCTCAGAGGTTTAGCACCTGCCTTCCACCCAGGGTGCGATCCTGGAGTCCTGGGATCGAGTCCAACATTGGGCTCCCTGTGTGGAGTCTGCTTCTCTCTCTGCCTCTCTCTCTCTCTCTCTCTCTGTGTGTCTCATGAATAAATTAAAAAAAATCTAAAAAAATATATTAGTCCAAAGTTTCTTTCCTCTCAGGTAAGCTAGATCTTGGGGTTGAGTCTAGCCCACCTAAGATGCAGTAGTCAATCTGACATATTCATTAACTCTCAACATCAAAGAGAAAGTCTGAGTATAGATCCCTCTGTTCTCCCAAAGAAAATTTGTTCATTCCTCTTCATCAAACTCCAAGATAATATACTCAGGTTATAATGGGAGTGACAACAGGACTCCATCTGCCTAAGCAGTCTCCCTCCCCCAGAATAATAGATGTGAAAACTTGACAAATATATATTCATCCATTTGTCCTCCCCAAATTAACAAAGTCAGCTCTGAAGTGATGGATACTAGTATATTTTTTAAATAACATTTTCACAAATAAAAACAAAACTTTCACATCCACACAACACTAATTCACATTCTCACAAACTCATTTAGACTTCATGTTTACCATTTACTTATTACTTTAAATTTATTGTTATCACATAAATCATAACTTTTCCTGTTTACTGAACTCTGTGTCAGTTAATGTTATGATACTTTATATATATGGTCTCTAATCTTTATTAAAACTCCTAAAACAGGGACATCTGGGTGGCTCAGCGGTTGAGTGTCTGCCTTTGGCTCAGTTCATGATCCCAGGGTCCTGGGATGGAGTACCACAATGGGATCTCTGCAGGGAGCCTGCTTCTACCTCTGCCTGTGTCTCTGCTTTGATCTCTGTGCCTCTCATGAATAAATACATTTTAAAAACCCTAAAAGAGACACCATTAGGTGTTTACCCAGCAGTTATCCTCTAATCCCCACTTTTTCCTGATGATAGAACCCCAGATTTTTTTGGAGAGAAAATGTGACCCACTCTAGATAGACAATGAATCACCATTTTTTTTTTTTTTGGAACCATCATAAGGGTCTATTCAGTTTCTTGCTTTCCAAGTCTCCCTTTTTCTAGAGGTGGCTTTCTAACACAGTTCTGGCTGAGAAGACAACAACAGAAATCTGCTGAGCATTTCTGGAAAAGGTTTTGGTTTCCTGATAAAAGGATACAGACACTTGTTGCCTCCCGTTTTCCTTAGGTTGACTTGAATGGACTGTGATGTCTGGAATTATAGTGGCCATTTTCCAACTGTGAGGCAATGTCATGAAGAAAAGATCAAAATAAGTACAGAATTGTTGGCTATTGTGTTCCTGAACTCATGCCTATAGCCGTCAACCTCCAGATTTAAGATGCTTCTTAATGCTAAGGTCATTCAGGTTCTGTTACTTGCTGCAGAAAGCATTCCCCACTGATTATCCCCTTTCACTGATGAGAAAATAGCAGCTTAGTGAACATTTTATAAGGGTAAATGATTTTTTTTTCATTGAAGTTATAAATGTATATGTCTACTAGGTTCTTGACATTATACCAATTGCTAGGAACAGAGAAGTGAGTCAAAATCTCTATGAGCATATAGGTTCAGCATAGATTTTAAATTTCCTTTTCCTTCTTCACTTCTTGTCAATGCAAAATTATTAGAATGGTGATTTCAGCTTGATTTTAGAAGAGCATAACTCTAAGGAAAAAAGAAACATTGAACATTTCTAAAAGTAATGGTTGGAAAGCAAAGTCCTACAAATGTGTTTATTTGCAAAGCTTATTAACCTAATTAGTGACACAGTCTACCCAGAATAAGGAGAGCATTAGAGCTGTTTGACTTTGCTGGATACATACCTGAGCTGCACAGATAAACTGGCTTCAAATCCTGTGGGACATGTTTTTCTAGGCGTAAGTGTCAAGCATGATGGCTCAAATTTCTGAGTTTCAAAGCTTCCCTTTTTTGAATAGGAGACAAACTGTTGCTTTAATTTTTAGCAAATTGAAATCAATTAAGAGTGCCTGGCCCCCAGTGCAGAGAAAATGGTGTCCATAATAACAACTTATTTCCTCTTTGTAAACGTGGACTTTTGCCTGATATCTAAGTGCTTCTATAAACTTTTAAGAAAATGGAATTCTCATATCATAAGCTTATTGAGTTGCCTCTGGCACCTAAAGCTGTGGCACTCACGGAGCTGGTTAATGTCAGTAGCCCTAGGACTGTCAGGAGAAATAGGCTGAAGGGACACTTTCATTATAAGCAGACTTGCAAGGCATTCCAATTTTCAGCTCCTCAACTCAATAGACCAAACACCTCTGACTACCTCAAATGTGGCCTCGCTGAGTGCTTCCACATTCAGGGGTTATTAGAAAGGATTGAAGCAAGTGACCTATAATGAGGAAGGAATCAGGGCAGCCTCTGAACCTCCTCAGAGAAGTACTGTAATGAACTGGCCTCAGAAGGTCTTTGATGCTGCCTTTGCATACTGTATATGAGCTTTCCGCTCAGTCATTTCCTCTGCACTTTGGTAGCCCAGCATGAAGCCTGCTATTAGAAACAAGGTTTATTGCTGCCTTGCAAACATTTATTGGGTAGTATCTAAAACATGGTGTCAAGTTATAGTAATGTGCTGTTCCGGGAACCTTTTTGAGAATTTTAGTGTTTCAGAAAACGGTCCTCTGAGAATTCTTCTGTTTCAGAAATGAAAAGTAGTGGAGACTACAAACACACACACACACACACACACACACATTTTCTCTTTTGCTCTCTCTCTCTCTCTCTCTCTCTCACATACACACACACACACACACACACACACACACACACATACTCTGATTGCTTGGTAGAGATGTACCATTTTTCTTTCAAGAGAAACATCTATTCCTAAAATAGATCATTCTTGGACTTTTTAAGTAGTGTGCCTCAGAGAGCAAATATCCAGATTTACCATTTGGTTAGAGATATTATTTGCCTTTATTTATACAAGGTCAACCACAGGATGCACATTTTAATTCCCAAGAGGATTTATTTCACATTTCTATCTACTCAATCAAGCTCAAGCTTCTCTAGTTCACAAGAAAATAGGTGGATATGAACTTGATGCAGATTGTTTTAGTGTTGCAAGAGAGGAAGAGCACTTACCTTTAATCATGGTGATGGGAACATGTACTGTGACATCAGACTGAGGCTGTGCTGGTCCTCTGTTCTTCCCCAGAATGTCTGGAGAATGCGTTATATGTGGAAAGGTGCTCAGGAAATGGTTGTTGATTGAATGGGTGATAATTAAACAGGTGAATAAAAGGTAAAAACATGTTATTAATCTATGTATTTCCTGTTTGATAGTAAAAGACTTTCCCAATTGACATGAAGTTTTTTAATAAACTGTTTATAAAGCACTGTACCCAATGAAGGGATGAAAAAAGACATGAAGGTCTTATTCCCTGATGTCAAGGGGGACCCGATGGAGTTAAGTTGCAAATGAACAAAGAAATAAAGTGAATGCCATCCCAGTCCTTTTATGAGTGGTAGCTCCTTGATTTTCTGATTTCTGATCACAGTTTCTTCATTGAGAACTGCTCCATCGCCCTAGTGCACTGCTTGCTCCTGTCCACACCACTACCCTCTCCCCACCCTCAGAATGTACACGCTGTGGCCCTATTTACCTCCTCTCTTCTCTTCCTTTCTTCCTCTTCCATTTTACCTTCCTAATTCCAGTTTCTCAATCATCCTTTAGATCCCAACTCCCAGCTTTCATTTTGATGTCCATTTTCTTTGGTGTGTATCCATAGTGTTTTCTAATTATCTCTACTAGGGATCAGCACACTGTAAAGCTCCAGGGAAGTTTATCATTATTATTATGCACATTATTATTCTATACTATAAAAAAATAAGTGGCTATTTGAACAGACCATCTTCCAGCACCAAAACATTTAAAGATGATGAGGATTAAGACAATGTTCTCTTTATTTACAAATTACATAATTGAAAGTCCTAGATTACTTGCAACTCTCCCCAAAAGGGACTGCCTTTTCGGATGTTAGTTATATAATTAAAATCTCAACTACAGTGGTACAGACTGAATTGTGTCTTTCCAACATTCAAATGTTGGAGACCTAAACTTCTGTCTAATGGTATTTGAAGGTGGGGCTTTTGGGAGGTAATTAGACTTAGATGAGGTCAGAGGGTGGGGCCCTCATGATGGGACACCACACAGCTTGCTCTCTTTCTTGCCTGGGTGAGGACACAGAGAGAAGGCAGCCATTGGCAAGCCAGAAACCAACCATTTTGGTATCTTGATTTTAGGCTTCCAGCCTCTGCAACTGTGAAGAAATAAATTTCTGTTACCCCACCCCCACCCCCCCAATTTGTGGTATTTTGTTATAGCAGCCCAAGCTGACCAAGACCTACAGCTAAGCAGGTTGCATTAAAGGTAGTTCCTCATGGGCAGAGAGAATATATTTCCAAATGAAAGATCTCACTCCATGGGAGAGAAACTCCAGATTGAGGGTCTTAAATTTCAGACAACAGAAACAAAGGAATGAATTCGACATCTTCCTAGCATCTTTGTGTTCCAACCTTGCTGCCTTTACAATTCTCCATGCATTGAATGTAGAGGTATGTGTTGAATGGTAAATTTGGACCATATATAACCTACCTAAAACCCTTTGGTAGCAACCCATTCCCTACAATAATCTCTTTTTCCTCTGGGCCTTTATATATGCTGTTTACTCCTTTTGTAATCCCCAGTTCTTTGCTCCTCCCTCTCCTCCACCCTTTTTAATAACTGAGTGCTACTCGGCCCTCAGAATTTAATCAGTACATCACATCTTTGAGAAACCTTCCTTGGTCTTCTCAAAGCTGGGAAGATGCTTGTCTTCTGTGATCCTAGTTCATTATAAACATCACATTCTGGTCCCTAAGTTGTGATTGTTTACTTGTCTGTCTCAGGCAATGAAATATAATGTCTTAGGAGACAAGGACTTTTTCTTCATTCAGTGTATACCTAGAGCTTAAATCAACAACTGGTGTTGTGTGCACACTGAAGTTTTTATTGAGAATATGATTGAATGAGTTATTTACCTTCTGGGTCTTTCTGAGTACTACAGTTACCATGACTCATGATCACAAGCCCAAGATTGATCCCCACACTTGAGGATCGTATTTCTCTAGTTAGTGGGACTCTTAGATTTCAATCCCCCTTTGCCTTCTCCTGATCTTTGAGTTCCAGTTATTCTCTGTCTTTTGGATCTAATCACAGTATGAGGAGATATTTACTCTGACATCAGTTTGAGACAAGAAAGGAATAGATTCCAGGGAACATCTCTGTTTTTTTTCTGACTCTATCCTTCATTCCCAGAGCAGAAGAATCCTTTTCTTAGGTTTTATTCTCCCTCCTTTTTACTTCTTTCCCTTTATCATGATTAAATGAGGTTAATATGAATTTACTGTCTACATTAATATGAATTCAGACAACAAAAAGCATCTCTTTCAGCACTTTTTAGTCTTACCAAATGATCCATACCATGCAATAGAAAGTTGCAAATGTTTCTACTTAAACCTTTTCTATTGCTCCTAACAGAGTTTTCCTTTAGATGGTACTGTAACAGTTAAGATAAGCCAGCTATTTTCAAAGTAGAATCTCATAGAAGTCAATCTAGTCAGCCAAAATTGATTCTCATTGAGTTTAATGTTTATGAAATCTTGTAATATTGTGTTTGATGTGAAGCCTTATCTTAGGAGAAAATGGACTTTTAAAAAAACTGATCATGTTTAGACAAATTAGTTCTAGTTTCAAATATGGTGCTAAAACAAACAAACAAAAAACCCCAAAACATTCAATTTTTATTTAAGATGGTGAGCAACTTGCTTTTTTTTATTTTTATTTTTTTTGGTCTGGGATCTGATTCAAGTGCCTCAATTCAGCTTCTTGCAGAACTAACTAAGCTAAAACTCAAAGGAAAAATTTTAAAGATGATTTTTATAGCAATGACATCATTATATAAAATGTTGGCATTTCATATTTTCCAAACAGAAACTTGGAAATAACAGAATACAAGTTAAATAAAAAAAGTTGAAACTAATCCAATTCTCTATTTTTCTTTCCACTTTTTTTTTCTAACTGAGCTTTTTATTGCCAGCTTTTACTTTGCATAATAATATATGATGAATTGTCCAGGAAAGACCCAGTGGGTACATTTCTCTTAGAAATAAGCCTCACTGTGCAATAAGAGGCCAAATTCTAGGGCAGCATGCTTATATAATTATGTAAGATTTTCCTTATTGCTGAACAATTGACCACCTGGGCACTTGTCAAATATGTAAATACATGGTGGCACTGGTCACCAGAAGATTGAAAACACAAATCACTCTATTCAAACCCATCCTTATTCTAGAAAAACAATACCAACTCAAAATGTACACCGTGGTGGCAATAGTAATAGTAATAGCATTATTATCCTGGTATACTGAAGCTATATATTAAACATTTTATTTTTTTAAAAGATTTTATTTATTTATTCACGAGAGACACAGCAAGAGAAGCAGAGCCATAGGCAGAGGCAGAAGCAGCCTCCCCACAGGGAGCCCAATGTAGGACTCGATCCCAGGACTCTGGGATCAAGACCTGAGTCAGAGGCAGACACTCAACCACTGAGCCACCCAGGCGTCCCTAGATATTAAACATTTTAGTATTTGTTTATTTAATACTTCTGAATCATTATACACTACACATGGGCTAGAACTGCAGACATTAAAATATTTTGCTAGTATATCTTGTAAAAAATTTTTTAAAACTATGAATCCTCATAATCTTTGATATCTCAAATATTTCATTATAATTTGAAATAATTGCCAAAGATATAATCCTGATTGTAAACATTACTATTATAAAATGATTCTTTGCAATTGATCACAAAAATTGAAATATTTTTATTAATAATTATCAAATAGTAAAAGGAAGAAGTTATCAGAAATGCATCTCCTTATAGATGTATCCAGATTCCCCTGTTTACTGGATACAGGAATGGGTATGATTAATCATCAGAAAGAGGCAGGGTTAAGTGGAAGCCAATAACAAAAGGAAGATTTTTGGCCACTGAAAAATGTGAGGCTTTATAAGAGATAATTAATTGATTTTCATTGAGTATTATTTATAGGAGAATTCATAAGGTATTACTATTAAGTTATGCCAAATCTACCAAAGATACAGTAAAGATAAATAAGCATATTAAAATGTTGATGAATGCGAGGCACTTTAGGAAAAATCAATGAAAATGTTTCTGTTATGACTCTGAATAAATGGTTAAGAAGCGATAAAATGTGAAATAACTCTAAACTTAATTTATTTTAAAATGTAATACTGATATGTAAGAAATAATTATGCAACATTTTGTCTCCTTAAAATCATGCAAAATATGTAACTGAGACGTGAGATGAATAAAAATATTCACCAAGCTCTTTCTTTTTTTCCGGAATGGGGAAAATGAAGAGAGTGTGTGTTTTGCAGAAAAGTAGAATTTCTCAGCATACTTTTTATGAATCTTGACTATTTTAATTCTGAGAGGGTAAAAGAGAGGGGAGAGAGAGAGAGAGAGAGAGAAAGTGAGAGAGAGAGAGATAAGGCACAGAGTCGCCCTGAGTTTGCTGACTGGTGACATCAAGCATTGCAGGCTTGAGCATTTCTTATTGATGACATTTGCCAAAGACTGGCCTCTGGGTGATCCTTTTTTTGACAACACTTATGTAATTGAGGGGGCAGTCTTTAAACAAAACTTAGTATCATTGTGGCCCTAGTATAGAATTCTGCAAATATTCTGAATTCAGAATATTTCAACAAGGACTCAGATAACCCCAATTCTTAAGCACAGACTTTGTCCTTAGCAGAAGTACATTTTAGACAAGGAAAGATATGAACCTCTAATATAAGTTTATAGTGCTTCATTAAGGAGGTTTGTCAGACACAAATATTTCATAATGTTCCTATTTCCTGCCCTGAAGAATTTTACACCCCAGTATAATGTACCACAATGTGATTCAAGATGGATGAGAATTACACTTTTCTTTGGTACATGTGGAAAATAATGATTCTGTAAGGGGACCTGGGAATAAAGAAACCTGGCTGATGTGAACACAGGCGAGTTCTCAGGCATCAGTTTTAAGGGATAGTAAACATATGGAATTTAAGAATCTAGAAATTGTCTCCCTTAACACTATCCATCATTATATACCTCCTTGGAAAGTCTATCTGGACCCCCCAGGGGTACAAATAGAATTTATTGATCTATAGAGCCAAGAAAGTTTGGAGGTAGAGCAGAAATCAGGTCTGAATTGATTTAATGCCAGCTCTGTTCAGGAAAGTACCAAGGGGGGAACTTGCAAATCCCAATTCTCTCCTCTCCTGGGGATGCAATCAGCCTTTGTATAGAACTGGCCCTTTCCTCAAAGTGTTGGCTCCCAACTCCTCTCCCAAGCTGGGTAAAACCAGGCTCCATTTGGGAGTGTGGTTGTCTTGAGGATAGTTCTAACTTCTTCAATCTCCCGTTACTCCACAGGAGAACAGACTCTCTTCTATTCACAAAGAGCTTCAGGGAAGTCATACGACAGGGGGGTAAAAAGACAACTTTTAGGGATCCCTGGGTGGCGCAGCGGTTTGGCGCCTGCCTTTGACCCAGGGCGCGATCCTTGAGACCCGGGATCGAATCCCACGTCGGGCTCCCGGTGCATGGAGCCTGCTTCTCCCTCTGCCTCTCTCTCTCTCTCTGTGACTATCATAAATAAATAAAAATTAAAAAAAAAAGACAACTTTTAAAAATATACCATCATGCTATATTAAGAATTTCATTTTTTTATAGCTTTTCTATCATGATTAATTGTGGTCCAATTTCAAAATCCTTGGCCAAAGAGTCATTATATCTTTTTCTTGACTACTGTGAGGTCATCTTTCCTAATGGTGGTTGAGAGGACCACCTTTCCCTGTGGATACTTATTCTTACTAGCATTTGCCCACATCTGGTGTCACCACAAATGGATTTCAGCAGGGGGACCTTAGGTAGAACACAGCAAAATAAATATATTAAGATGAAAGACAAAAATATAACATGGATCATTTGATTGTAAGTAGAGGGAACTTGCTGGAAAAGATAAAGTACCAGTGAATGAATTATTTTTTATGTATAAAGGTGAGTCTGAATGCATGTAAATGGCAATTACATTTGTTGTCTTTTATATATTATGCTGGTTATGGTATCATCCAAAGATAGAGTGTGGCTGAAAATCTCCAGGTGTAACTCACTACTCTTTCTACACTCTGTGCTAGACCCTTGGATTTGATCCTGTGACGACTACTCAAAAAAGCATTCGTTATTAGACACTGTTTCTTGGAATCAGGACACTTTTACACACACACACACACACACACACACACGGAGAAGAAGTATGCTTATTACTGATATCTACCAAGTTAACATATTTTAGAAGCTAAGTATTATGGTTGAATATGAAAGAGAGAAAAAAAATCCACCCTCTATCCTCAAAAATCCTCCTGTGAGGAGGCTGGATCTGCACCCCTGAGACAATGAGTGATTACTTAACTCAGGATAAGAGGGACTGGGACAACCACTTGTTAAGCCAAGACAGGTGACTTAGAAATACACATTGTCTCATTCAATCCTACCATAAACTTGGGAGACATATTTTTGTTTTTATTTTACAGAAACAAAAATGGAAGCTTAGGTGGCTAATTCCTGTGGCAAAGATGACTCAATTGGTAGGTGAAGGATTTGAGATTTAAATCCAGGTCTGTTTTGACAAATAACCTCCTGGTGTTTCCTGGAACCAACACCTATGCCCCCTGGAGACTCCATTTCTTGCTGTTAACCTTGGGAAAAAGAGCTATTGTACAGTAAGTGTCAAGATATGAGCTCTAGCTGCATGACTTTTGGGAATCCTTTAAACGTTCCTATAGCCTACTTTTATCATTTATAAAATGTAGACAATATTTTCCTGTTTATCTTCCAGGCTTATTAAGCAAATGAAATAAAGGCTAGAGACTAGAAAGTGTTTTATGATACATAGAGCAGGAAATAATCTTAGAAACTAGTCCAATGCTTATGAGTTTACTGATGAAGAAATGGAGATTTAAATTAATTAACTAAAATAAAATAATAAACTCTAAGGGTTACCGAGTCCTTTTAACATCTAGAGTACTGCTTTTCAGTCCATGCAAATATGGCATTGTGCAGTGGAGAATGCTGCTATTAATTTTGTTACGGATGTTGCCTTTATTACTGATTCTTGATTCCTAACCAATTCCAAGAGATTGTGTATAGCAAATATCAGTTCTATATGTAGATTACTCTTTGCCATTTGATAATAATGTAGCTAATATATTAAACTTTGAGTTTAGGCTAAGAGTTTAGACTAACTAGATGTTGATGAGTATTAGCAAATAAATGCACCAGTTTCCTTGAGATACCTTGATGAAGTCCTTCATAACCCAAGGGTATAGTTCAAAGAGTAGGGTTTAGTAACATCTTTCACAGGTGTGACCTTAACTGAGCAAACTAAATACACAATTGTGAGAAATTCTATATACTGAATTGCCCAGAAATAAAATGGTAATAATAATAAATAATGCCAAATAATAATATTTGTGTACTGCATTTTCACAAAAAAACTCATTTCATTTATTTCCTATTCATGTTTTCAAAATATGCTGTCATAGTCAAACATGTCCTAGGTCTAGGAACACAAAGATGAATATCACAGTCTGTTCTCTCAGAGCTTACAGTCTATTGCTCATGTATAGAAACTTTTGGTTTACAGAGCCATTTGAGACTCAGAGGTTCTATGAAAAAAAATTACATTCATGTACATAGAATTTTGCTGTGACTCTAGTCCATTGGTCAAAACCCCTTCCCTCGGCAAAACCAAGTTTGGTGGTTCTAGGGATTATGGACCTCCGAACTGTAAATAGACTAGGTATTATGACTATTAATATTTTATAGAAGAATAAAGTTCACAAATGTTAAGAAGCTCATTTGGGGGCATATAGTGATAAGTGGTGAAGCTAGATAAGAATCCCAGTGACTATATTTTTATTTAAATTATAAAAGTAGAGTGTGCTCGTGGTATAAAAAAATACATGTATCAAAACAAATAGTTCAGAAGTATGCAAAATGGAAAATGCTAGTTTTCAGTTCTGACTCCACTATTGAAATAGCCACTTCCACATCTAACTCACTTACAGAGAGCCAAGTTTTAAACCCGATCTTTGTAAGTCTGAATTTTAAACCAGATTGTATTGCTTGTTTGCAGAAATGTAGCTCCATATTTATTAAAGTATTTTAGTTGCATGTGACAAGAAGCAAATCTTTCTGGCTTGTCAAGAACAAGATTAACCTGATAGGACAGCATCTGTTATAGAACCTAAGAAGCAAATGAACTCTAGGTATGAGCATTGCCATTAATGAGACTCATTCCAAACAACACAGTCTGTATCTGTTAGCTCCAATGGTGGCATTCTTGGGAAAGGACTTGCAATTACTCTAAAGCTCACTCTGGACCAACCAATTCTGTTCATGATGGGAACACATTGTCCAAAACATGGAGCTTTGTGTTTCAACCAGGGATCAGTGGAGGGTATGGGATAAGGGAGGCAGTTCCAGATGAAGGAGGCTTGACTGATTCAAATAACATGTGTCCACTACCTTGTACGGTGCAGCAAGTACAAGGCTAGCTTAGCACTGTCATCCCAATCAAGGGGGATGGTGATTTTAATCTTCTCAATTTTAACACCTTGTTTTAATATCTGATGCAAAATTTGGTGTTCATTTCTTATTTGCATAATAAGCTCTTACGCATGCCAGTGAAGTGGTCTAAAAATGACGAGGGATTCTAATTAGCTACTAGAGAAATGACCACCAAAAATTTCCCCTCTTTAAGGTCAATATTCCTCAGAAGTCAACAAATATGCTGATGACATATTTCACCTGTTTGCTCCTGATTTTCTCATAAATAAATGTCACCTCTGTAATGGTAAAAATAGTTTTGTTTGTTCTCTTTGTGACTATATGTAAGCCTCAAAAAATCAGAAAAATAAGCATGAAGTTCATGAAAATAATTATTATGAAAGAGCTCAGTGCAGTACATTTCAATAAAAATTAACCTGTTGGATATTTTTAAGAATGAGTTAATGACATTTGACAAAAGAAGCTTTGGCACTAAAATTGTATTTGAGGATGTCAAAAAAATATTTCACTTTGTCCTTAGCTATTCAGGTCCTTGGACATGATCACAAGGCTTAAAGAAAACAATGAAGTAGCTAAAAATACTTAGATGAGAAAATTAGATTGGAAAAATCTAAGCTAGAAATTGCTATAGAAAACACTCTACATATTACTTTTGGAAAAGGAGTATAGCACAGTGGTTAAGAGCACATGCTTTCTGGAGGAAAGGTAAATGGTTCAAATTCTGGTTCTGCTCCTATTAGCTGTGTGACCCTGACAAATTATGTAATTACAGGCTGTTAGCTGTCTCACAGTTTGTGTGTACGTAAACAGAGATGATGGTAACAGTATGTCCTTTATAGGGCTGTTGTAAGGATTAAATAATACCTTAAATAATTAAATGATATATACATATATTATTTATGTTTATGTAATAAATAATAGAAATACAAGTGTCTGGAATTAGTGGTGGTAGTAGTTGATTTGACCTATTTCATTTTCATTCATTTACCAAAATGATTTGCATTCCATATTTTTGTGTTGGGTTTTAAAAATTGTTTTCACTAAAATTTGGTTTTGTTTAGAGATCATAGGTGGCCCAGAACTTGACACTTTCATATAACATGATTCACAATATTAAGATATAAAGTAATTCTGTAGATGTTCCAGTTCAGTACTGATTAAACTGAAGTTCCCTGACTGTGGCTGGCTCTTCAGTTTTGAGTGTGGCTCTTGGGTTAGCAATTATAAACAAATTATATGGACATTGTGATTAAGGCACATCATATAATTTGAAAGACCTAGACTACTAAAAATATATTTCAGCTTAGAATTTGGAAAATTACATTAAAAATAACCATAATAAAAATTATGTCCTATTTTCTAATATGCTTTTCCTATGATAGAGAGCCAAGCTTTAAATTTGAAAATGTCTTCAGCACTTGAGATAAACTCTCCTAAATTGCATTGTGAAAAAATTCTATACTTATTTAAGAATTACTATAATTTTAAAAATTAAAAGTTAAAATTTAAATTACATTTTCAAATTTTAAAAATTCTAAATTTTTATTTTGAAGGCTTTTTTGAAATCTTAAACTTTCTTATAAGTAAATATACTCTATTTGTATGTTCTATTACCATGCATTATTTAGATATTGACATGGAATTATAAACATTATATCTTAGTCACTTTCCAATTCTGGTGCCAAATTTATTTAGGTTGTTTATTCTAAAATTTCTTATGGGTTGAAAATAAACAAGTTCTTGGAAAATTTGTACCAAAATGGTTTCATTTTATATGACTAACAAATACAACTGAGTCTTTGAAATTAGAAAAAAATGCATCAGATGAGGAACTTCATATTTTTTCAAGCAAAGAGTGATAAATGCATGTTAATAGTGACTTGAAAACCCACCTTCATATACCTCCTACACATCTGAATGAAAATACAGCCAGAATGAAATGAGAATTCAAGATTTTCAATTATATTATTTGAGAATTATAAAGAAATTCTCCTGGATAATTTCAAAAGAAGTAGTGAAGAGAAGAGGATGTACAAATCATATACTTAAGTAAAGTTAGACAAGAAGGGGAAAAATCATCCCCCAATTCATGAGGAAGAGAATTGGAACCAGAATTTTACATAAAGTTTTGGAAAGTGTTCCTTCATAAATTGCCTACCATCTGTCCACTAGAAGGCACGTTGAGAAATTAGATTGATAAATATAAATTAATTTTTACATAGCTTGAAAGGGTTCATAATATTTTGCAAGTATTGTGTAGCTAGATATACTATTGCATAATACCATTAAAACATTACAAGCCACCAAACAAGTTGAGAGAAAACTATAAAACATTTGAGATTTTTTGAATAAAAGAATAATGGCAAGTAATAATGAACATATTCTTTAGATGACAGAAAGAAAACATATGTCAATATATCTCTGTAAAATGTACATTTTCTTCTAAATTTCATTAACATCTACAGAGAAGCCAACGATATTTCACAATTTTTTATTTTCATTGATATTATCATTTAGAATCTCATGTTCCAGAAGCATTCAAACATTCATACAAATGATATAGTAAAGACAACTTTGGAGGTATTTACCATGTTCAATTCTTCCTCCACAACCCACACATACATACATGGACTCCTAAAATAATTTTTATTCCGTAAGACTATGTTTCCATCCATAGCTGTTTAGAATAGGAATCCCGTTGGTTCTGAGCCATTCTAGACACACTCTCTCCTTAAATTTTGAATCTGGGGCTTGGATCATGAGCTGCTGCACGAGGATATTGAAGACAATGGCCAAGAACAAACTAAGAGGACAGAAGTCCAGGAGTGTATTTCATATAGCCAGCCAAAAAAACTTTAAGTCTAAAAACAAAGCAAAACCAGTTACCACTAATCTTAACAAGATAAACATTGTGAATGATGAAAAAGTTAACAGAGTGAAAAAAGCTTTTGTAGATATACCAAAGGAACTTGCAAATTTCTCAAAAGGCCTTTCCCTTGAACCTCTGCAGAAACAGCTGATTCCTCAGCAGTGTCATGAAAATGAACCAGTTAATGTTGATGAAGCAACAAGATTAATGGCTCAGTTGTAATACACTGGAGATACATCAAATATCCCCCAAAAGACCAATAAATTGAATGTTTTATACAAAAAAAAAAAAAGAGATTTTGAATCTGGGATAAAGAGTACTAGACTCTGCCAGCTCTTTAAACTGAGAGCACATAAACCCTAGAGCTGTGGGGTAACATACTATACCTTACACTTTGGAGAGGCAGAGTAATAAGTCTATAGAGAAATATGATTGAAGCACAAGGACGAAGAGAAGCAAAAACAGACACTGAGAGAGAAAGAGAGTCTAAGACAGGGCTTGCTGTGATTCCTGTTACTTATTACTTTTCCTGCCCTTTCTCAGGCTCAACTCCCTGTATTTGGAATCTGTGAGAAACACTGCATTCTTACAATATTTTCTTCTCTTATTGCATGGTCTTGTCAGGAGACTACTGTCCATATGAGGAAACACTGCATTTTTTTTTTTCACTCAGCAAATATTTCCTGAATGCTTACTATGCCCAGAGGACTGTGTTTTGTACAGAGTGTGAACAAAAGAACAAGGTAGACATGATGTAGAACTAATCATCGGACAGAAATTAATGATGATGATTAGTAGAAGATGTATAACACTCGCTGTGGACATAATGAAACACCTGACCTGGTCTGAAGATATGGGGGAAGCATTCCATGAGAAAGTGATGTTTAGGCTGAAGCCGATGAGTGAAAAGTATGGAACTAACAGGCTTCACCTGTGTATAAATGAGAAGCCAATCAACCTTGCTTCCCAATAGTAAATACCAAATACTGCCGGAAAGAAAGCCTATTACACTGTTTAATATTTTAAGGCCTATTAAGCTGTTTAAATTTTCACAGGTAATTTGTACAATTTGAAGAACAAAGAAAGAAAACCAAATATGGAAATATCATTTAAAACGAAAGTGAAGAGCATTTGACATATCTCCCACCTTCTCACCCAGTGATTCATTATTCTAAGCATCCAAAAATTTCTTCCAAACCCAGAGGTTAAAGTAACATGTAAGGTGTTTAAGACAACTTAGTTAGTAAAAACAGATTGACCTCGGCACAGGTATTATCTCCCTATGTTGGATAAAAGGAAATTAGAGAAACCTGAAGCTTGCCTCATGGGATATAGAGTAAGAATTAAGTAGATTTTGTCTTTAGGGGAACTGGCTTCAACCTGATTAATCAGCTAATCAAACGTCTTTGTTTAATTTTAGTTTCCTTATCAACTTAAAAAAAAAAACTTTTCAGAAGACACCATCTGTGTAAACACAGCAGTTATAGGTAAGAGGAGACAGTTTCCTCTTTGTTCAGGAGTCTTTGCTTAAATTTTTTCTTTTTAATTATGGCTCAGCTAAAGGACATAAACACATAATATTTTAACACAAAAGACATATTTTTAAATGCTAGATAAGTATTATAATTAGTTAGGTAAGTGCAGACAGAGAGAATGTCAGGCAGGAATAGCTGAGTGAAGGTCCCAAGGCAGGGAGGAATGTGAAAGGTTGTTATATTTGGACAGAGGAACATGAGGGGGAGGGTGAGAAAAGAAGTCGGAGAGATAAGCAGAGGCCAGATTATGCAGGGTTTTGAGGCCATAATAAGACTTTGGAAAATTTATCATAAAAGCCATCAAAAGGTTTAAGGCAGAGAAATGATACAATCAGATATGCATTTTAAGACAACAGATTAGATGGAGGAGATATAAAAGTTTTTGTTAGAAAGTGCTTGCATTAGTGTGTATGGCTTGGACTCAGCTAGTCGCGATGGTTAAAACAGACAAAGGGGGAATGGATTTGAAAGAGATTTAAGAGGTAGAATTTATTGGTTTGGTGGTTAATGTGTCCCACGAAAATTCATAAAGGATGGTAATATTTGTAGGTTGTACCATTTGCTTTGATTGGAAACACTGGAGAGGGAGCAGGTTTAGGTCAAATTCGCTTTTGTTCATATTGAGCCTGAAGCTCTTGTGAGACATTTAAAAGGAGAGGTCAAGTAAGCAGGTCTGGAAATCAAAAAAGATATCTATGTACAATCTTTAAGTGTAATGCTTATTGATACATAGGTGATACTTGTAGGAACGGATATAATAGAGGTTCTTATGATTACACAAAGTCAGAGGAGAGGAGGCCTGAAATTGAGTCTCAATGTTAAATAGAGTTCCAAGTTTTAAGAGTCCAGTTTAGAAGGAATCTAATAAAGGATCCCCAAAAGAAATAACCAAAGAATGGGAAAGGATCCAGTAGGAGAGTCCTGATTGTATGTCCAAAAATACTTCGGGAAACAAATTTTCAAATAATCCCTGAGAACTTCGGAGGAATCTCAAATTTCTCTTTCAACTACAGGGAAATACATTGATTGTGACAAATCAGCCACCAGTCATCCACACAGCTAACTTTGGGGAAGATTTGTGCTAGAACACAGCCCTGCTTTCTCTCAGTGGAGAGCTCTTTCTTCTCTACAATAATGTGAGAGCCACTCTTTAGTGGTTCTACTCAAAATTCTGTCAGAGTCAGTGCAAGGGGTAACACTTTGGAAGGATGGAAATGCCAAATGCCAATAGGCAGAGAAGGTAGGGTTCAGAATTCCCAACTTATGTTTTAGCTGTGAAAGTGTATCCAAAAGGCACTGCAATCTTCCTATTGTTGTCCAACAGAAATGGAAGATTATTTCAGGAACAGAGTTCAGGAAACCCTATGCCTGGAGTCCACCTGGCCACTAGAGGGCTCCAACCACACAGGTGATTGTTTTAGAATGCCCAGGGCTTAGAACAGTGTGTTCAAAGGCTATCTGTGAAACTAATGTATTTTTGTACATTTCAGTCATACAATAGAGTTAGTGTTAGAAACACTGACCGAGAAAAAAATAGATGAAGTGATTATATTTCCCTCTGCTTGGAGGTCTTTTCCCAACTGCATATAATTTACACAGGTTGGCAACCTACAGAATTCTTTGTTAGCAAATTATAGTGTACAATTACTTCTTAACTCTGTTTGTCTTTGTTTCTTTACTCTCTTGTTCCTGTGAACAATTTCATCTTTCCTTCTTCATGAAGTCTGCAAAGAGAGAAGAGAAATGAAACTGACACAGAGTATGGGAAATTCTACTCTTTTCTGACCCTGTCCTACTGGTCTACCATGAACACTTTCCCAAATGCCTCTTAATAAATATAACCATTATGTAAAGTTATTTTCAGAGTCCCAAAAGCAAGATATGTTGTCATCATGCATTGTCCCCAAATTCCTCAAAGATAAGCCAACCACGTCAGACTATACTAGATTTGGAACTCGTCTATTGTAGGCTTTTGAATAGTTTTTTGAATGTCCTTGGGGCAAACTTGGGTGTGGGGCTGGAGGAATTGCAAGAAGCAGCCCTTTCCATTCCATCTCTTGACTGGACCTACTAGCCTGTCATCCTGGGATTACTAAGCATTGAAGTCCAATTCTGGCTGTGTATTATTTTTTTGCTCTGAGAAAGGTGGGTTCTCTAGGCATAGAAGTAAGAATTTTTTCTGCTTTCTTTTCAAAATGAATTGGTTCTACTTTGGAGAAAGTCCCCAGCAGACCTCTAGAGGGTGTATTCAGTATCAGCTCACAGCTTTGTTGACCCTTTTCTGTTCAGGGAATTGCACAGAAAAGCAATTACAGCATTCAAGGTGACAGCCAGGAATATGGACTGGACAATGCAGGATAAGTGGGATCTCATTGCACTTGTTGTATCACCAGCAGTATGTGGGTGTAGAGAGTTACTATGTAGTCTCTTTCTTCATCTCCTAGTGATGAAACAGAATCATGATAGTTAAATCAGAATGTGATCTAGTTTCTGGATAGCTATACATATTCCATTCTGATGGATTTCTCCTTATTTTATCAATGCCAGGTCACTCAGAAGTATAATTTAAGACTTCCATATATGTCATTTTTGTATATATTTTATGGTACAAAAATTAAACGAAAAATACAAATGAATATATTGTAGGGTGTGAACTGATTCATTTTATTAAGCTCCTAACTAAATGTGGTATTAGCCTATATTTGAAGCCATTTAAAACATTAACAAAATGAATTTTAAATAATTTTTTGACCAAAAATCATACCAGGCAGCTAACTTGATTTGTGGATTTAACTTTGTACATTTTGCCTTTATCAATTGACATCACTTTTGAAATAAACTAGAATATATAATCAGAGGAATAAAATATCTTCCCTTAAAAGCCCTTGCTGAGATGCCTCCCAAATGCTTCTTGATTGTCAATAGAAGCATTATTCACACAGTCTGAGGAGCCCCAAGGAGAAGAATATTTTGGGTAATCAAAATTGCAGGTGGATATCCTTTACTAATTACAGAGCACAGAATTTTTAAAATTGCCAAGAGCATCATGTCGTAATTTTTTTTCTCTCTTAAAAATTTTGCCATTGGAATAATGGCACTCTAAGGAAGATTTGTCTGTGCTTTCCCATCCGTTTTACTTTCTTCTACCTTTTCCATAAATTAATCACAAATAAGTTCTGGAGTCAATGGGAAGGACAAAGTTTAGATGTTTCCATTTATAACTCTGGTCTCATTTCTTCATAGAGCTTTTGTTAGTTTTCAAGTGAAATTTGTTTGTGTAAGATGCATAGGCTGTGAAGGAGAGGGAAACCGTACAGAAGAAGAAAGGAAAGTTGTCAGGGAAGAGGAGATTGTGGTAAAATACCAACCCAAGTAGCCTTTCTACTTGAAGAAAATGCTATAGTTCTAACAGAAAACGCATCACATGTAAACAGGAATGACATCATAAATCATTTCTCTTCTCTTCTTACTAATATCCAAAGCCACAGGGTCTGTCTGCTGCTGTATCTCTTCTAAATCAAACTCATGTGGAACATTCCACTGGCTTACTGTGCCAAAGAGTCAGAGAGAATCTGACAATAAATACACATTGATTTGGTCAGCAGAATATAAGCTACCACAAAAATTGGTTGGGCAGTAATAAACTCTGGAGTTGCACCATTTATAATTCTTTGTGTTTCTATTAAATATTATGTATGGGTCCTTAAGTTAGTTTCAATTCAATGTTACGGTGAACTACTGAATGCATAGATCTGTTTGCCATGTGGGTTAAAGCCACCTGTTGAGTATTAGGGAATGTAATCAAGTGATTTGCCAAGAACTCCATCAGAGATGTGTCCTGTGCATTTTTCTGAGTTGAGAACATCACCTAAATAAAGCAGATCAACCTATAGTAGTATGTACAGTAATGCACCTGACCTGAGCAACACAATGACAAGTCCCCAAAATTAAAGTGACAGTTGCATTTCTCATTTATCATAATTCCAAATACAATTTCTTACATTCTACTTTCAGGACTTTGAAACCGCAGCTCAAACTACCCATGGATTTGATTCTTGTCATATTTCAGAACTCAAAGGGCTGACCTGAGTTTTGGGTAGAGTATAAAGTGAAAAGTATATATCCTTTAAAGACAGGTGAATACACTTTAGTGGGAATAATTTGTAATTCAAAATTTTCCAAGATTAGAAAGCAATAGTATGACAGTCGAGATTGAGACTCTGTTCATAGGGGCCAAGGACTATTGTGTGGCTGTTTAATTTAGTCAACAGTACAGATGGTCTTTTGAGATACAAAGTTTAAGAAACATATGTGATTTACTATTTTTGTTTTTTTTTTTACCAATGTTTTCACAATACTATCATCTAGATGCAGCATGTGATCTGGACAGCAAAAATATTGCACAGAATTAAGCATTTTTGTACAATGTTTGTTTAGAGTTGGCTACATTATAAAAAAATCTGTTTCTTGGGGGAACATGTCTTCTATTTCTCTGACGTGCAGCTGGGTGTAAACATCTAGTTACATAATCATGTTTTAAAAATGGAATTTAGTTGCATATACAGTTTTATGTATGACTGGTTATTTAAGCATTATGTGGAGTGAAGTGGTTAGTAGTTTTAAGTACATATTTTCTTGTTTTTACAGAAGGCAACTTGATACAGTCTGAAATGAGGGAGAGCTTTCTGTCACCACAAGCCTTAGCCCCCATCATGAGGAGTGGCCATCCACTCTGAGGGGTCTTGCAGCAAGCTTTGGCTCTCCAGCTCCTTTCCTGAATCTTGCCTTCCCTTTGAAGGGAATACATGTCAAGTAAAGTTAGATTCTCTATCCAGCTAAGACAACCTTCTGCAAAATTGTGAAGCAGGTCATCTGCCTTGAGATTACCTACCTACTTTCCAGTGCCTGCCTCTTCTATTCATCAATACCAACTCAACAACACGCTCCTCTCTCGTGTGCCACTATAGCATAGTTAGGAAAGGTGATTCAAAAATCCATTCCTAGCCAAGATGGTGGAAGCTAGATCTGTTTACCATGACCCGGGGGGAAGAAGAGCATTTGGAAGAGAGCCGTCCAAGAAATGGATTCATAAAGACCATGTGCCTTCTTATACTAAACTCCTAATGTACTATATTGTCTTCTCTCCCAGTGGGTTATGAGCTTACCACTGGCCCATGTTTAGTCTTTTTGTCATTTCTAGTATCCACAAGATGAAAAGTGGGGTTCCATTAATATTTAAATTGATGAATGAATGAATGAATGAATGTTCTCTACACCAATTTCAGACAGAATTATTCTTAGTCCTCCTCAAATACCTTCATAAAGGTATCCTCTTACTTCATGTCTTGCATCCACTCCTCACCATCACCGCAGCATGAGTGCTCTACACAATCCATGTCACTAAGTCACCCAAAACCCACTTTGGCTATTTTCCTGGCCCGGGAAAGAATATGTCAGGAATGTGAAAAGGATGTTTTCTATTTTGTCTTCACTCGGAGTTTTTATCTTAGTTTCCTTTTGGATAGGAAATAGAGACTGTACATGAGTGTACATAACAGCCAAAAAAATGTTGTGAAGGAAACAAGCTGATATATTTGTGAGCTTCATGTCTAAATCTTTTTTCAGCTTACTACTCATTTTTTTAATTTGAATTCTGTTTTTTGCCACATAGAGCAAAGGTTGGCAAATTATGGTCATTGAGCCAAATACGACCTGGTCTGTTTTGCCAATAAAGTTTTATTGGAACACAGCCACTCCCATTTGTTTTCTCCCTATAGTAGCAAAGCTGGGTAGTTTTGATGGAGATCCTATCTATATGCTTTCGAAACCCAAAATATTTACTATTTGGCCCTTTAAAAGAAATGTTTGCCAAACTCAATGTATAGTAAACACAGTGTCAAATGCCACATAAAATATAAGAATATTGATTTTTCATTTCTTTGATCTTTTCAAGGAAGATTTCACACTGAAGTGTAATGCTTGTTGAGTGAAGGCCCAGGCAGCCTATGATCAAGTCCTAGTTCCATTTCTTGTAATCTTTTTGACCTCACACAGACATCATGGGGATATCTGCTCAGACCTCTTCCAAGAGAACCTGCTACAAGGGGGGCATAGTTGGCTGGTAGCCTCCAGGATACTGCATCTTTGTATCTAGCATGAAGCTGGTGCCGAGGGCACACTTCCCTCATGTTGCTCCCAGACAATAACTGTACACGACAAGGTTAATGGTTCCTGACCTAGGAATTTTCCAGGGAGCATGTTTACTTGGGGCACCCCACCCCATTGGCCTGGCAGAAATTTTCAGGTCTATGCTGTAGTTTGAGTTCTTCCTACTTGGTCCTGCCAAGTCTTCCTACTTGGTCCTATCTAGCCCACCTCATGAGCTGAAGATTCTCCATGCCTGCTTCTTCTCTTTTCTTGTTATTTTTCACAAGCATTTCCACAATAAATTTCTTGCACATCTAAACTTATCTCAGTTTTTGCTTCTTGGAGAACTCAAACTGAAACATGACTCCTCTGGGCTTTGACTTCCTCATTGATAAAGGAAGGCCAGGAGTACCTGGAGAACTCAGGTGATTAAGCATTTGACTCTTGATTTTGGCTCAGGTCATGATGTCAGGATAATGGGGTCAAGCCTCATGTTGGGCTCCACCCTGGGCATGGAGCCTGCTTGAGATTCTCTTTCTCTCTTCCCATGCCCCTCCCCCTGCTCTCTCTCTCTCTTAAAAAAAAAAAAAAAGAAAAGAAAGCTAAAAATGATAACTATATGACAGAATTTTTATTAAGATTAAGTAAATAATGCAGACAACATTTTTGGCAGAATTTTGGTGCAGTTCTTGGCACCTCCCCCCACACACACCTACTGCCATGGGCTTTGGGAGGGCCACCAGCCAGTTACTGCCTGTCCAGCCCCTCCTTCCCTCTTTTTCATCATGCAGTGACTGATCTCTGAATCTTGAGAACATGGACATTCTTTCTACTCTTCCAAACTCATTTTAAAATTAACAATGAGTCTTTTCAGTGAGCATAGCACTTCAACACAACTGACATGCATGAAATGTTTTCTGGCTTATATGGTACACATGTCCATTAATCTAGTCTCAGATGCTTATGTGTCTAAACAAACAATAAATAGGAATGGAATTCAAAGAGGTTTCTCATCCCACCCACCATGTATATGTATGTGGCGGGTGAGGTGAGAAGCAGTAAAATTAACAACACAGAGGGTGGAGTAGTTTAGGAACAAAAATGCAGTCCTGTCCCAGAACTCCTGACAGTAAACTTTGATGACACATTTCCTGAGACCCATCAGAGGCACTCCCGAGCCTACCAAGGACAACCTTAAGCTTATAGTTTCAAACCGTGAAATCACATGCCCCCTTTACAGTTAATCACAGCAAAAAATGCTTGAAGCCTTGCCAAAGGGTGTTCGAATATTCCAGGCAAGTGAACAGACAGTTTGCTTTTCTCTACGCTGGGATAGTGATCATCTGGTGTGAGGTGGGGAAGCAGCCAGTCCCAGGAGTCTCTGCCCTCCCCCACATTCCCTCCCTCATACCCAGGTTGGAATATAACCCAAGGGTTATGCCTTGCTACCCTACCCTTTGCCTAAGGCAACTCAACAATCAAGTTGGGGCAGTAACATTGTTGAGAATTATTTAAAAATCTGAAGAATAGAGACTTAGAAGTTAAAGGAAGTCATCAAAATGTCCCTCATGACATTTTTTTTTTTTTTTTTTTTTGTAGAAGAACTTATGTTATAGCCAGGCTTAAAGTATAGAACAGACATACAAGCTATATAATACATACTATATAAACTGGGATATTAAAATAAAATGCATTCTATGTTGCTAGCTGGCCTCCAAGCAAAAATGGAAATGGTTGGAATTAAGAATTTGTATTTCCCCTCAACAGGTCAATATTTAATGGTAGACCTCTTTTTTGGTAAAGGTGCTTCACTGGTCATTGATTTGTCAGAACTGCTTATTACATTTGTTTAAAATTCAAAAACTCTTTTAGAGTTTTGATTTAAAACAGATTATCCAGCTCTACCTCCCTCAGGACCCCCTTAGCCCTTATAACCCTCTGGGTCTCAGTTGGCTGAAAGGCCCTTGCATATACTCGTAAATATTCTGACTCCACCCTCTCATCTCTCACATGCCCTCTGTGAGTTCCAGGAGCAGCAATAGGCTTCCTCAAATGTGCCAGGCATCATTTACTTCTGGGTCTTCACATGGAAAGCTTTCTCTGCTGGAGAACCCTTTGTCTCACCCATTCTTTTTTTTTTTTTTTTAAATAAAAATGTAGTTTTTTTTTTTTTTTTTTAAAAACAGGTCTATAAAAGTAGAAATCACATACAAAAATACAGATCACTCTGACATGTTAGCAAAATATCTTATGGCTGGACTTGAGTTTGGAAGTACTAAACATTTGAGGGCATCTGGAAATCACAGTCCAATTGGGTACTATTGTCAGCCCTTGTCACTAATCTGTAAACAATAATTTCATGTGGTATATGTAGCACTTTTTAATCAGTACAAAATCAAAACATAATTATTTCCCGCATAAGACCACTTTAAAATGTTCCTTCTTAGGTCTGGGCAGATAAGGGCACTTCAAATCGCTGTTTCTGACATTTGAAGAATCTGATTTAAAAACAATTAATAGAAATAACAGGTTTTTAGCTTTTTTGTTCATTTTGAACATATGGGAAGATCATCAATTTAAATTAAGAACTTAGTGTTTTGTTTTAAAGTAGAATTTAATCCTTTTTCTTCTAGAAATTATTAAAAAAAATCACTGTTGCTATCAAAAGATTCCCCCATTCTTTTTTGTACTCTTATCCCCACCCCCTCCACCATCTTTGCCTGAATAACATTTCCTTATTTCCTTGTCCTTCCTGATTCCATTCAGTTATCACTTTCCTTGAGCAGTTTTTTTGAGGCTCTAGCATGAACCAGAGAATTTGCTTGGTCAGGGAACTATGGCCAAATCCTGCACACCACTTGTTTTTGTAAGGAAAGTCTTACTGGAGCACCGCTATCACCATCAGTTTATGTATTGTTTATTTCTGCTTTTTTGCTCCAGTGACAGAGTTGAATAGTTAGACAGAGACCATATGGTTAGTAAAGCTGAAATATTCACTCTCTGGCCCTTTACAGAAAATGGTTGCCAGCCTGTAGTTCATCACTTTTGGAAGCTAGGTGTCTTTGAGTTTAGAAACATGATATGCACAAATATAAATCTGTAATGGAGATTAAGAGGTGATGATTTGGGCCATTAAAATTTTTACTTTGCATGTTTTTTTTAAAAATAAAAAGACCACTACTATAAAATATGACTTACAAGAAATCAATTTACAATGAATATCTCAGGGAAGTATCTGTTTTATAGGATCAGCTATATCCCGAATGAAAGAAGGGGCAGCCTCCAGCTTTTATTGCTCTAGGAAACTCTGTCTTTTCTATTAAGTTGGGAATATCTGGAGGGAATTTAAAGTCGTGCAAATATACATTCTTATTGTGATAAAACATACATAACAGTATAAAATCTGCCATTTTAACTATATTTAAATGTACATTTCAGTGACATTAAGCATGTTCACGTTTTTGCGCAGATATCACCACTATCAATTTTCATAATTTTCTTCTTCCTTCAAGCCTGGAACTCCCTACTCATGAACCCTGGCAACCATCATCCCTACTTTTTGCTTCTATGAATTGACTACTCTAGGCACTTCATGTAAGTAGATTTATATAGTATTTTTCCTTTTATGACTGGCTCATTTCATTTAGCATAACATCCTTAAGTTTCATCCATGTCATAAAATATGATAGAAGTGCCTCCCATTTTTAGGTGGAATAATATTCCATCATCTTATAAGTACCCCATTTTGCCTATCCTTTCACCTACTGATGAACATTTTGATTGCTTCTACCGTGACAATTCGTCATCCTAGTGGGTATGAAGTGGTGTATTATTATGGTTTTGGTATGCATTTTCCTAATGATCAGTAATGTTGAGTACCTTTTCCTATGTTTATTGGTCATTTGTTTATCTTTTTTGGGCAAATGTTTATTCAGAGTCCTTTGTCCATTTTTTACCTGAGTTGTTATTGTTGTTGAGTCGTGAAGTTTTTTATATATTCTTTTTATTTTATTTTTTAATAATATATATATATTTTTTATTGAAGTTCGATTTGCCAACATATAGTGTAAACCCAGTGTTCATCCCGTCAAGTGCCCCCCTCAGTGCCTGTCACCCAGTCACCCCATCCCCCCTAGTATATATTCTGGATAATAGCCCGTTATCAGATATATGACTTGCAAATATTTTGTCCTATTCTGAGGGTTGCCCTTTCATTCTGTGGATAGTCTCCATTGATACACAGAAGGTCTTAATTTTGATGTAGTCCAATTTATTTATTTTTCTTTTGTAGCCTGAACTTTTGGTGTCATATCCAAGAAATAATTGCAAATCCAATATCATAAAGCTTTCTCCTTATACTTCGTTGCAAGAATTTATAGGTTGTGCTCTTAGGTCTTTGATCTACTTTGAGTTAATTTTTGTATGTAGTTTATGGTAAGGGTCCAACTTTATTCTTTTGCAAGTGGATAATCTAGTTTTCCCACACAATTTGTTGAAAAGACTCATTTTCTCATTGAATGTCAAGACTGTCTTGGCATCTTTGTCAAAAATCATTTGACCATATATGTGAGGATTTATTTCTGGGCTCTGTGTTCAATTCCATTGATCCATATGGCTGTCTTTATGCCAATACCACATTGTTTTTTCTTATTTTAGTTTATAGCAAGTTTTGAAATCAGGAAATGTGAGAACTCCAATTCGGTTCTTCTTTTTAAAAATTGTTTAGGCTATTCAGGATCTCTTGACTTTCCTTATGAATTTTAGGATGGATTTTTTTATTTCTGTAAAGAATATTTTTGGGTCAAAAGTACTTTTCTGAAAGCCTATCTACTACATGAACCAAAATCTTTAAATCTTTTCTCCTATCCTTCCCACTGCTGTGACTTGAGTGGTTTGTTGTTGTTGTTGTTGTTGTTGTTGTTACTATTGTTTTTGTTGTTGTTCTGCTTCTTTTTCACTCTACCAAAGTAAAGACCTTTTAAATTTTATTTGTTGATAGTGTATTATCCGTGCCTTGCCTTGTCTAAATTAGAGGGTTGCACATCAGAGATAAGGTCAGCATCACTTACCTTGAGCAGTTACTTCTCAATTGGGTCAATATCATTCTTTGGAAGTTTTTGCCTTCTCTTTGTACAGAGAGACCATGAGCCTTAGGCATCCCACATTTCTGTGTACTCTTGGATGGGTCATGAGAAACTCTCACTTGTGGCTGATATAAACATGGTCATATGGCTAATAATGCTTGTGTGTAGCTGGTAGGAGCGCAGCTGGAAAACATAAAGATTCAGCCTTTCTCTGCCAACTGGATTTTAATGACCAAACCACAGAGGTTTGGACTATTTAAATAAAATAGGACAAATGGAAGAAAAATCTAATATTCCTACCAAAAAAAAAAAAACCCAACTGAAAAACAAAACAAAACAAAAAACAACAAAAGCCCCCAACTCATGTGATTTGTAATCTGCAGGACTGTAAAACCAGTGTTATATTTGAGAGGAAAGAAAGTGGAAACTTTTCTTGGATATGCACAGCAGCCACTATTGGAGTTTCAGTATTTGACCCAATAAACTGCATTATTAAAAATTTGCAGGCAGAAATCTCTTCCTTTTTCCTTTCGGAGGTTTGGTTTGGTTTTATTTTTTTAGCTGCCTTCCAAAAGGAATTCCAGAGTTTTTTGACAATTTTATCATTTCTGACTTAAGCCTGTTGCAAATCTCTTTGAAACAACTAGGCCCAAGGGTGGCTCAGGCAGCTGCCTGAATTCCACGAAAATGTAAAAAGTCTCTTCCATTTTAAGTGCTATACTTTGCCATAATAGAATCCAGATGCTTAAACCATTCAAAGATTACCTTTTACAGTGTGAACAGAAGCATGAATGTAAGTGTTATGTTAGAATGTAGTTAGATTCCAATTGTTACTAAGCTTTCTGAGTGTAACTTCTGAGGGAGAGTTGAGGCAGAGAAGCCTACATAAAAGGGGACTGAAAAGGTGGACCCAGTAATGTCTTATCATGCAATCACTAGAGAGTCATAATTAGATTAAGCTGCTGCACAGTGTACATAATTAACAGCAAGAGAGACCAGGAGACTCCTTCTGAGAGTGCTAAAATAACTCAGCAAGCAGGAGCCAGGTTTCTCCTCCGGTGGAATTCATGTAATTCCCACTACGGGGTGAAACCGAGTCCCCACAACTCAAGATGCTGTCAGCTACTGTAACTTATCTTTACTTCCCAGTAGAGTGATGAGGGAGATTTCCTGTTGTTTCTTAACTCCTACCTGGAGTGCAGGTAAGCTCTCAAAGTCTTGCACCCTACCATTTAATTTATTGTGGATACGCTGGCACATACCCTGTTTTCATATCCATGTTCAGCGATGTCTGTGCACACACACTAATGTTTAACAATACCAACTGTTATATCAGAATGACTCATTTTTTTCAGCCATAAGAATGCCTGATGGTTAAACAGCAGACTACCCCAAAGCATAGCCAGTGTAAATAATTGCATGACATAAATTGTCTAGTGACTTTTGCCTTTAGGACAAGCAAGGGCAGTGTTTGAAAATTCTCAGTGACCAGTCTGTGAATGGTAGAGCTAATTATTTTTCTGAAAAAAAAATGGGTAGAAATAATTTTTGCTATTTTGCATTTGCGGGCTTCATCAAAGGGCATTTACTATGCAACCGCTGCATATCTCAGAATTGAGAGTTCATATTCAAAACCAAAGGTGAAGAATCCTGCTAATGGTCAAAAAAGCTAAGAGATTTCTGTTGACATCCCAATGGCTTCACCTGGGGATCTAGATTTTCTTATTTGGAATGTGAGGAGGTTGGACAAGATTTCTAAGTTCTCCTCTGCTTCTAATATTTTATGTTTCTAAAAATCCTCAAATAAGGACAGACTCTGAATAGGAAGTGTTTCTCATATAAATATGATTACAAAGGTTCCCTGCCCCAGAACCTTTATGCTCTTATCATTTCATGCATTGTGTTATCTGAGATTTGGTCGGGAGAGTAGTCCTTTGGGATAAAACAGGTATTGCGTCTTCAGAAGTTTTGATTGGAAAGGCAGTTGTGCTAGTAGGTGGGGTAGTACTGAGTTATTATTTCCCACTAATTTATTAACATGGATTTGGATCCTCAGAGACTGGAACTAAGGAACCATGTGTAGTGATATTCAAAGGAAAGGAGTATTGATGGGAAGACCAGATAGTTGGCTTCAGACAGAAGGGTGGAGAAATCTGAGAAAATGAGAGTATATTAAAATTATTTATTATTATTATTGAGGCATTCTTTGTGAATTAAATAGTATTCATCCAAAGGCACAAAAAATTACTGATAGAATGTTTTTCATTAGTCAATGACTTTGTTTCATTCTCAGGAAAAGCAGTAGAAATTTACATCCCTCATGCCTCTAGGAGGACAGTCCTCCATTCCATGTGAAGATTTCCATACTGTTGGAGGAAGGTTACTCTTCTTTTTTTTTTTTTTTTTAAGGTTACTCTTTCTTAAGGGACACCAAAGATAAGTGCTTGGTGGAGACCAAAACATGGTAAGGAGACAAACAGTAGGGTTCATGAACCCTGCCCTTTTTTTGGTGCTCTTGTGTTCTGGTGCAAGGTAAAGCTTACCTGTAGTTCAGTGCTGCAAGAAAGGCAGAAGTAAGGAAACACATATTAGTTGACCAATACCTTTCTGACCATAGCTATTCTAAACGTTTTTCAGTATGTATTTAAGGTCCAGAGAAATTAACTAATCTTCCTAGGTTGGTAGAGTCACGAGCGGATAGAACCATTAACTGACCATGCTATTACTTCTGCATTATAAAAGTATGATTGTATGGGAAGGAATTGCCTTCTATACTTCTTCTCATTACTACAAGCCTGAGAGAGAGGCCAGGAAGTTAGAGTGGACAATTATCTTAGTTGAATCTTAATTTTTTTGGCCCTTTATTTAGGATGCTTGGAAAAGTTAGCAAGGACATCCTTCATTAGTGAAGAAGTCCTATATAACACAGATCTAAGAGGCTGTTCACTTTCTCAGAAGTGTGGTGCCAGCTCAAGGCTCTTCACAATTTGATCCCAAAGCAATTTCCAAATCTCTTTTCCAGGATTCCTTCTCCTGTACTGCTTGGTGGTGCTTGGTATTTTCAGGCTTCCTTATGTGATGAGACAAAAGGGTAGAATTCGTGAGAGTCCGCAGACTTTCTGCAGATAAGAAACTTAATATTTCCTTTCCCCAATTTTGGAGAATTATTTTGTTTCTGAATGTTTAGAATGCAGAATTGGGAAATAGGGCAATAAACAAGTGCATCAAAGTGGATGGAGGAAAGGGGGATGAAGAGAAAGGTCCAAGTCACCTCAATCAGGTGTCAGGAGAGAAGGAACAAGAGTTAAAGAGGGTCAGCACTTATAGGGCTTGAAGTGAGACAGGACGTTTCAAGAAAAGAGAAGAGTGAGAATGGGGTGGAATATGTGAGAGACAAAGAATTCTTTTCAGATAGGAGAATGGGAGCCTCCTCAAGTAGTAAGGAGCTGAATGAAGAACTGGGCAACCTGGCAGGTCTTGACAAGAGTTGCTAGGGACAAGCACTTAGAGCTCCTCTAATGCTCTTTAGAGCTGTAAGTTAAGATGAAATTGCTTCTCTTAGCATGCTCCTCCTAATGTGACTCACCCCAGGACTGACTCACTGAGTCATAGCTGCAACAGCACCACACTTACCATTGCTTATGCCCTTGCTGGGCGTGAAATACCCTACTTTTTTTCTGCCAGGCAATAGTTTGCTTTTTCTTCAAGGACACGTTTCGTATCTTTCTGGAGCAGTTCACATTGCACCATTCTTCCTCAGTCCAAGCAATCACTCTTTCTTGAGCCCTCCAGAAGCACTTTCTAAATTACCTCCAGTATAGTACTTATTGCAGTCTGGCACTTTATATATGGGGATACATTTGTTTTCTTCGTATGTCTTGGCTTGATTGGGTTTGTATCCTTAATATATTGCAAGATGCAGTGAATGTTGCATATGACCAGGGACATTGTACTAAATTGAGCAAATCAAACTTCAGTCTGGTCCCAATCAATTCAAATATTCAAGTTTGTCCTGTACACGGGTCTTGATGTACTAACATTCACCTACAAGGTTTGAAACATTTTATACAACTGGAATAAAAAATGTTAGTAAAAATCTGCCTTTATTTATTTATTTTTCATTTTATCCACAAGAAGCCAGAATGCTGATGTGACAATTCCTAAGTCTTAAGTAGTCTTTTTTATTGTCTCTGCTTCAGATGTATCTAAATCTGTTATTTGGGAAGGTTACATGAAAGTAACAAAAAGAATGTTTAAAAAATATTGTCAATATTGTCCGATTTTATTTAGTTTCATTACTAAGGAGATTTGTCTGTCCACCCTTATTCAAAGTTAAAGGAGCCTGCTCAAATTCTTTTGGGACCTAAGTGGAATATCAAGAAATAAAGAAGGAATACTCTTTCCATTCTTGCTTGGAAATATATTTGTATGATACCAGGTTTGTGGTAGTAAAATGAAGTGGTTCACCAGGTCATTATAGTCACTGCTAACCAAACTCCATTTCTACTTTAATGATACAGACACTTCAAGATTGTTATGGTTTGAATTATATACATGATTGCCTTAATTCTACTCTTTATTTGGAATGATTGAGCATCTTGTCTTTGGGACCACAGCAGACATGGTGGTTCAGCCAGGAACCTTAATCCCATTTTCTCTTGCTGACAAAGCCCTCCAATCCTCCACCCCCACCCCATGTTGTACTTGGGAATCTACCCCTCTCCCATTAGACTCATGATGAATGACACTCTCCAGGTCAAGGAGTAAAGCTAAATTGGATAAACCAGCAATAATTTATCTCAATATGGATATAGGTCAGGGATATAAATATGGCCAAGGAGACACAGGGATAGTATTCTGGAGGGTATCCAGGAAAAATTTCCTTTACTTCTTTTTTAAAAAAATATTTTATGTATTTATTTGAGAGAGAGAGAGAGAGAGAGAGAAGGAGAGCAAGCAAGCACATAAGCAGGGGGGGAGGGTCAGAGGGAGAGGTAGAAGTAGATTTCCTACTGAGTAGGGAGCGCAATGTAGGATTCAGTCACATGACCCTGGCATCATGACCTGAGCCAAAGGCAAAAGCTTAACCAACTGAGCCACCTGGTTTCCTTTATTTCTAAGTTAAAGTAAAAATGATAAAAGGATGAAACCATCTTTATACATTTTAGTGCCTGGTTTTGATATTTGTAACTGCCAAAGAACAAAGTTGATGGGCTGAGTATTCCAGAACAAAAAGATGGAAAGAACCTGCATCCTTGGTATTATCTTTGAGCACCGAATTATGTAGTCCTAGGGTCATTCCATCTTAGCACTAAATGCTAGGTGAGATGAAGAACATACTTTATTGTCCAAGACAGATAGGCTTTTATGTTTTTATTATTTACTGCCAAAGGGATGTTAACTGACCTAGAAAAAGAAGAATATAGGAAAAGAAGAAAGATATAGTTCATATTTCATCTTATAATTTAATAAGAGAGAGTAAATCCAAAAAGGAAATGAAAGAAGAAAAAACATAAAGTCATAGATCAAGTAGAGGATCTTAACTGTTTTTGTCCGTCTTTGTCAGTCTGGTGAAGTCTATGCCCTTCTCAGACAAATATTTTTAAATAAGTAAAATAATAGGCTCCCCCAAATATTATATTTCAAAAGTTCTTCAGATTCAGAACCCTAGAAGGAAGTATAATTAAATATGACACTTAGCATTCTTTTTCATGGAATTAGGCTCTCAGAATCAGCATGACTTACATACTCAAGCCCAGTGCCAACTTGTTCAATGGCTAAAAGTGAAAAGTTCAGTGAAACCAATTATCTTGTGTTTCAACCTTATAATGCATTTAACTTTAAAAAATGAACTGAATTTAAAGAAGTTGTTTTCCCCTATACACATTACCAAAGTTGTCACCGAGTTAAGAAGTTATTTTCTCCCCATTTTCTGGATGTAAAGATGTTCACAAAGGACAGTTTTCCCTCCACCTTAACTGAAAGAGCTGTGCAATGGAGTGTATTATTGGTCCCAACTATATGCTACCTCTCCTCCCCTGTTCATGAGACCCATCCATGCAGATTTCTTCCCTGGTCTGCTTTCCATGATAAGATTATACTTCATGCCCCAATGATACCAAGCTTGGCCATATGACTTGATATGGCCAACAGGTTATGAGCAGAGGTAATATGTACTAGCTCCCAGCTGAAGCTTTAGAGTATTGTGGTTTTACCATCATTATTTTTTCTCTGTCATGAAAATGTAATGTACCGGATAGCATCACTCCTTTAACCCAGATCCTAGAATGATGAAGACACACAAAGCAGAAACTGGTTCATGGATAACAAGTCACATGAGCAAGAAATATGCTTTTGTAGCTGTAAGTCACTTAGATTTCAGAGTTGTTTACTACTCTTCATGAAAAGTAATTAATACAAGTTTATATTTATGGAGAATCTTTTGGATTTCTTTGCAATTATTCTTTTTTTCTGTTACCATGAAATTTTGTTATATTTTTAACTCCTTTTTAGTATCAGACTTATTTTTTCTCAAACTATAACACCAGATGGACCTTAAATATTCATTATTATTTACAATTTTTTTTTTGTTAAGGTTTCTTTTCTTCTTGCTGGCAGAGTAGTGAGTTTCACAGTTATGACCTTTATTAGACAGAACACGAGTGATTGAGAAATGGATTATATTGTTAGATAGGTCATCCCACTATAGCAACATGATATGGACCCACCCTGAGGCCAAAATGTCTAGATGAGGACTTTTCAATTGGAGGAATAACCAACCAGAATTGAGAGAAAGCTATATGCACAAAATTAAAAATCTAGATTAAATTTTAAAATGTAGTCAATCATCTTGATTTTTAAAAATTTATTGCACACACACCCAATCTCCAGATCCCGAAGTCTAAAGTTATCATCATGAGTGGTCTTAGCCATATTGGCTAAAAGTTTATGGCTTCATCAGATCAAAGTTGAGGCTTTCAGAGATACTATCAAGGCAAAGATAGCAATTTTCTAAGAATAGGAAGAAAATTTTAAGTCAAAATTTCACCGCTGTTCTGGAAGATGCTGCCCATGATTCCCATTTACCATGGCAACATTTGTGCTTCTGACTTGTTTGATAAATTTTTTTTATGACTAAACATGGAAAGAATTTTGGTTTTGTGGAGCACTGTTAAGAAAGAAGAAGAGGGGGTCTGTTTGGGCACTGTTCCCAGGTCTAAACTTTGTGGAGGCATCCAAAGAAGAGCAGTTATTAATTGACATTGACAGTCAAATGAAACAGGTCAACTCCTGGTGATCCAAGCAGTTTATTCAAGTCCCAGGCAACTCAGGTTCTCTTATTCCTCTTGTTCAATGCCTTCCCTTATGTTGTTTGCTCTTTATTAATACTTCTACCAGAAAAGCAGAAAGTGTATATCCAATTGCCAAATAGCTCAGGCATAATGAATTAGTATAACAGATTCTAAATCACTGAGATCTAAAAGATATATATTAATCATATAATTTCATGCGCAAAGTGTGCTGATCATTATGAATTGACTGGAAATCATTTACATAGAGATCCAACTGACCTCCTTCCCCCTTGTTTAACAGATGGTCACTTACTCATCCTGGAAGACAAGGTTCCACCATCACCTTTCTGTTAATCCTTGCCACATTCTTAGCCAGTTGATGGATAATTATTCTGGGTTATTTTAGGACTTTATATCTGCCTTCATCATACTTTTACTATAGTACTGTTGTAGTGTGCTGCTTTGTTTTCGAATATAGGATATAACAATACTATGACAAAATAATAAAAATAAATCAGTATCTCATGCAACTATTAGATGTACTGAACACACAGAAAAGAATCCAAATATGTTGTTTGACCACTCTTTGAATACAGAAGTATACAGTTTAACTGACTTTTCCAACTAATTATTTGTCAGTGGTTTCATATGGATGTTGCTTAAATAGGCAACTTGATTCTTGGTGGAATTCACAAAAATGATACCCTGACTGGGGCACCTGGGTGGATTAGTCAGTCAAGCATCTATCTCTTGATTTCAGCTCAGGTCAGGATCTCAGGGTCATGTGAAATTAAGCCTTATTGGATCCACACTTAGGACAGAGTCTGCTTGTGATTCTCTCAAAAGAGACTCTCCCTCTACCCCTCCCTTCACTCACACTCTAAATAAATAAGTAAGTAAGTAAGTAAATAAATAAATAAAATCTTTTTTTTTAAAAAGAATGATACCCTGATTAGCCTAAAAACCTTAAAGACTTGAAATATTCTATATGGTTCCAATACAAATTTGTATATGAATAAATCCAAATAGAGACTCTCTGTTTACCCACCTACTATTTGTTTTGCCCACGAAAAAAGTAGGGGTGATTCTTCTGGAAAAGTGATATATTTGTTTTTTTAACTTATATTCCAGTTTGTTTGGTCAGCATATATTTGTTGAATATCTTCTCTGTTCCTGGAAAATTATGGGGCTTACATTTTATTGAGAGAAAGCTAAAAAATAATCACAAAATCAAGATCAGATATTAGTAAGATCTCTGAAGACAAGACAAACAACAAGATGAGATAAAGAATGGCTAGGAAGCTGTGGCTACCTCAGAGAGACTATCAGGGAAAGTTCCTAGAATCATACGAAGGAGCTAGCTATGGAGAGCCTAGGGCAGAGACCAGAGTGCAAAGGTCACAAAGTGAGAATGAAAATTAATTAGGGAATAGAGGTAGGTGTATTATGGGAGCTAAGGTGCTTGTGTCTGCAAATAACAGTACTTAATTCAAACACTGAAGAGTACTTATTATCACACTGGACAAAGATTAGAGTCATTCCGTTGTTCCGTGACATTTTCAAGAACCTGGTTCGGCCTGTTATCTTTGTTCCTCAGGGAGGTCCCTTTGTGGGCAAAGTGAAATGGGCTAGCAGGAGAAAGACAAATAATTCATAGCTATAACTTATATGTAGAATCTAAAAAATAAAATTAAAAAGTCAAACTCTTTAGAAACAGAGATGAGAAAAGTGATTCCCAGGGGCTTGGGAATGGAGGGAAGTAGGAGAGACTGGTAAACAGACCAAACTTTCACTTATAAGCTGAGTAGAGTCCAAGGATCTACTGTCAAACGCAGTGATCATGGTTGATACTCTGTATTTTATCACTGAAATCTGCTAATAGAGTAGAACTTATGCATTCTCATCAAAAAATAATAACTATAAACAAGTAAGTCCGTGAGGTGTAGACGTCTTGATTAACCAGATGGCAAAAGGCATCTAGTGCCACAAGGTGTTTGTGTATCAAATCACCACAATGTACACTTTAAATATATTGCAATTATATGTGTCAATTATACCTTGATGAAGCCAGAAAAATAAACAACGTGGAAAAATTATCAATTAAATATCTTACATGCTTTTTTTGGTGTTAAGTCTTCAAAATCTAGTATGCACTAGCCACATTTCAAATGCTTCATAGCTCCATGTGACTAGTGACTACTGTATTGGAAAGCACAAGGGTAGATAATGAAATATGAAGAGGCAGGAGAGGAAGCAGGGAGTAGAGAATCCTGGCAAGAGTCCCAGTCAGAGACAGTGGTGTGTTGGACTGTGGCAACGTCAAGGAATATGAAGTGAAGTCAATGATTTTGATATATACACATTTGGACATAAAGGCAATTAGGCTTGCTATGATTTCTGCCATTTACTGGTTGTGCGATCTTAGACAAATAACCTCTTGAAGGCCAGTTTGCTCTTTTGTCAAGTAATAATAATATAGTACCCTTCTCCCCCAGTTGAGAGAATGGGATGACATAATCCATGGAAAGCTCTTATCACAGTTTCTGGAACAGATTCAGCTCTTTAAAACACGCAAGTGGTGTAAATAAAGAACTGTAAGGTCTCGGGAGGCCGAGAGTATTGCTGAAGGTAGTAATCAAAGAAAGTCACTTCTCTTTCAATACATTGAAGTCATATTTATTCTCCATTTTCCTCCTTGACATTCTTAAAAAAAAAACTTTTTTAATTAAAAAAATTATTTATTTATTTGACACACAGAGAGAGCGAGCGAGAGCGAGAGAAAGCACATGCACACAAACAGGAGAAGCAGTAAAGGGAGAAGCAGGGCTCCTTCCTGAGCACGGAGCCTGATGCAGGACTCGATCCCAGGACCCTGGGATCATGACCTGAGCTTAACTGACTGAACCACTCAAGTGACACTCTTTTTTTAAAAAATTAGTTTATACCTTTTGGCCCCCTTTACCTATTTTGCCCACTCCCCAATGCCCCTCATCTTGGCAATCACCACTATGCTTTCTGTATTTGTGAAACCAGAACAAAGAAAGTAACTCTTAAATAGATCCTTGAAGTTTAAGTAGACTTGAGCCAGACAGACGTGATAGAAGCAAGTGCCCTCAAAGGAGGCATGGAATTAGCAAATCTCAAGGTACACGTAGGAAATGGCAGGTAGTTAGATTTGAACCAAATGAAAATTGAGTAGAAGGGGCTGGAAGATATGACTGGAGAGTGCTGTGGCATAGGGTATGTCGAATCTCAGCTAAGAAGTTAATTTTATTGTACAAGTACTGAGAAGTTGTGTTCTAATTTAATCAGAGGAGTAACATCAAAATGATATTTTGGTAACATCATCGAATTCAGTTGTACACAGAAGAGATTCGAGAAATGAAACAGTAGACTCAGGAGAACTAATCAAGAAGCTGCTGTGGTCATCCAGGTGTGAGACAGTACAAGAATGGGTGAAGAGCTGAATGCAAAAATATTACAGATAAACATTTTATCGCCGTGTTTTCTATTCCTATGTCCAAACTTCTTTGTAGAATTCCATTCTGTTTATTTAACACCAAGTTCTTCACTGTTTTCTTTTTTTTTTTTTTTTCTTCACTGTTTTCAAAAGTGAAAGGCTACACAGGCTCACAAACATATCTAACACAAATATTAAATATATAAGCAAAAAAAGATTTAGAAATAAGATTTATCCCGCATTATTGGGAAACCAATTATCCATACATGTTCATCTTCTGGTCCCTGGAACTTTTTTCCCTTTGAACACCAAAATGCTTTAACAATTGTATTTATTTTGGTTGCCTACATGTCTGGTTTAATTTGTTATGTAGCAACTGGCTATTAAGTGAGTTGTATGGAAAACCTGTGTGAGGGGTGGAGTGGAGAGGGTGACTTATTTTAATGGAAGGAGCAAGGGACTTGGATTAGAAATATACACACTATTTCCTTGCTACGTGATCTTGGACAAGTCACTTCATATCTCTGGGTATCAAAATGAGGTGATTGAAGTAAAAGATCTCAGAGTCCTCTACTTAGCGTAACATTCTATTAGTCTATCAAAACAGAGAAGTGAGAGGTTTCAAGGGGATTAACATTTCATTTTAGTATTCCTCAGCGTGTTGCTTGCTTGAGAAAACTGGCCGAAGTAGAGGGGCAAAGCTTGCATGCTTATCTCTCTAAATGAAAGAGAGATTAACTGTTTTAGGAAGATTTGATTTACTTCTCAGAAATATAAAAATTGACACCGAAAGGTCGCATTTGCCAAAACAGAATGTTTTTAAAATCAAAGATTCTCGCCAAGCTCAATCCCTCTAAGAGTCGAGTTCTCGTTTCCCCTCACTGTTGTCATAAATAATGTGAATAATAATTTTCCTGTAATAACACCTTTTTTTTTTTCTGGAGCCATTGCATGTTACTATTGGAAAAGCAACTTTTCCTATTTCTAAGAAATGAGGCTTTACTGAGAAAGCTCCTTGGACTTCTGAGATGTCAAACCAACCCTTTTTGTTCAAGTATTTTACAAGTTTGCTGGTAAGTTGAGTGTGAAGGACTCCAAAGCCTGGGTTTAGAAGCTGATGAGAAAGTGCCTGGTAAAGCACATTCCTTCATTCTCCAGCTCTCAACACAGAAAGAGTGTGAGATGTGCAGCCACTGGAAAAATTAAGATGCATATATTCCCCAACAAATAAAGCTATTTTGATGGGTGATTTGAAGAAAAAGTCAGCTTTAACATTTCTTTGCAGTGAAAGAGAAAGTGAGTCATACAACTAGAGACCTGGACCAGGTAAAGGATCAGCTAATCCATTCTCCCCACATTGACTCGAAACTTCTCAGTCCTCATATGAAAGAAGATAGGGCATAGGGAGCCTAGCAGCCTGCTTTCTAATTTAGAGTCTGGAGGGCTGATGGCAGTAAACCTGCCCTAAATGGACCTTTTGTAGCTGACCTCGTATCAGAGAATTAGGATTGATATTACACGTGCACATGCACACTTGCACATATACTTTGCACATATCCAAAGTTCAGCTGTTATGAGAAAAGTGTTCTTTGCTGAATATTTTGTTGACTATGCAGAAAGAGAATAAAATTGGATTTTAGTTTTTAAGTAGTCTTATTAGAACATTTCCTTTTTCTCATAAATTCTCATTTTATATTTTCATCATCTTTTGCTTTTTTATTCACAAAGCAGAAAGAAAAAGGGAAGAAGCGGCTCATACTCACTAGGAGAACTTGCCCAGACATGGCACTGATGTGTTCTTTTTCCACAAGAGCCCTCTCCTCTGGCTATCATGGAACATGCTCTCGAAAAGAGAAGATATGGAGTGAAGATCATGCCCTTATGTGAAGATAAGGAGTCTGTGGATTTTGCTTTATGAGATGTGGTGTGAATTTGTGCAGAAGTTGTCTTCTTTGTTTTCTCTTTTGGGTTCTGAGATATATATTGCATGAGTATGTGTGTGTGTATGCGTGTACACGTGTATGAACATGCATACACAAATCCTTTTCACTTCCATTTATTTAGCTAACACCCTTGAGAGCTTATTCTCTGCCTCGGATTTTTGTGGGAGTTGGAGATGAGGAATGATAATAATTATGATCTTGTCTCTCATCGACCTTATGATTTTACCTGGGGGCAGATGTTTGTCAAATGACTACACCAATGTCTCTCAGCCTGTAAGTGCAAACTGCAATGAATGTTTTGAAGGCAAGCTTCACAGCCCTGTGAATCTAAAGAGAAGAATGACAAGCCCTAAGAAGAAATGGTATAATCAATAAATTCAGCACTAATGGAGGCAGGGAGAACTAAAATTTATCACCAAGAAAGTCTTGTCGTGCAGGTCTTCCAGCTAGATTCTGAAAGTTCTCGAAGTTGGGCAGTGTAGATAAGCTTTCAAGATTCTGAACTTGAACCTGGTATGGTTTGTGGTTTCCCTGTTACGATGCAAAGCTCTTGCTGGCAATAATCCATTATCAACAATGCTCCCTTGGAATTTCTTCTGTGTGAAGAGATGGGTTGACAATCCTGATTGGCTTTTCCAAAGTGATTGTCTGGTGTTGTTTTGGACGCCATGGAGGTTCTCATTGAATCTTGCCAGACTCTAGGTGAACAGGGATGACTACTGTCACAGGAGGAAGTCTTGATGCAGGTAAGTGTAGATGCCCACACACTTACCTTTCCGTGCGCTATATAACCAGATATCATGCCCAGCTCCAGCCTTGTGGCCTTTTCATAACCAGCCCTTTTATGTGTTATGTGTAAAGTTTGAAAGAAAGCCGTCTTTGACCACCACGCCACAGAAACGATGGTTTTGATTCCAGGTGTGTCAGGTAATAGAAAATTTTGGACTTGCATTTTTTCTTTACAATCAGTTTATATCCCTTCAGTGACATTTTCATTACTTTTGTGTGTCTGTTTGTAGATTTTTTTCTCCCTCCATAAGCACACGGGATGTTATTTGTTATGCACCCCATGTTTATTTTAAGAAACTGGATCATTAAATCCACATCCCATGTTTTAGCAAATGACCTTCAAGTATAAAATGAGGTGAAGGTTGTTATTTTCAAGAAGAAAGGAAAGCTTTGTGAAAGCCCATACTGGGTGAATTTTCCAGTATCTGCCGCCGTTTTCCCATTGTTCACAAGAAAACTGCTTGTCTAATCTCCAAAGCAGTGGTTGTTTTATGCTCTACGAGAGCCCAATCCCCCAAATAATGAGGCTGATGTAACTCTGGGGACAGTCAAAAGGGGATAAATCCCGATGTAAGAAAACAGAGTTCACTTTATATATCCTTTAAGAGGTTAAGACTATGGTGATGCTCAGAAGAATTTGCCACACTGCTGATGTAAGCACAATGCTTTAAAATGGTCTTGTGACACCCGTGGCATGATTAGTAATTAGCCAGAAATGTAAATAGTAGCTCAGCAAATCTCTTTATTATATTAAAAGTGAATTTAATTGCCAGGAGTTTGTTTTGCTTTTTTGCTTTTTCAAGTATGATGTAAGACTTCTCCAGCTGGAAAAGCCCTTACTTGCTGACTTATATGGACATTAATGCTGTCTGAGCTCTGGCCTTGTTTCTTACATTAGTTTCATGCCACTGAGGAATTGCCTTTATCAATAAAATCCTCATTTTGCAACTACCACAAAGACGCAGCGTGGTCCCTCTTGGCATAGCTGAGGTAGGATCACCCAGATAACTGACCACTTCTTATGGGACATGAGGAATCTGGTTGCTAATGATGGTGTTCTCTGCTGTTCTCTTGAGCAATTGAGTATTCTAACTTAATAGATGCTATTTTGTACTAAGGGCTTAAGGGTATGCATTTTACCTCTGGCTATTAGGTTATTATTTCATTCCCTCTCTGTCCACATATACAGGTGGAATTAGCAGAAAGCCATTTTATTGTATTTATTATTATTATGATTTTAAAGATTGAATGAGAGAGAGAGAGAGAGAGAATGCGTGTGAGCACTGGGAGGGGCAGAGGGAGAGGGAGAAAATCCTCAAACACACTCTCTGTTGAACGTGGATTCCATCTGAGGCTCAATCCCAGGACCCTTAGATCCTGACCTGAGCTGAAATCAAGAGTCGGATCCCTAAATCACCTGAGCCACCCAGGTACCCCAGTAGAAAGCCATTTTAAAAATGAAAACTATCATAATAGGTCAAATCCATGGATAAAAGTTACACTTTCCAGTCTCTTCATTTCCAGGGTAATCCTTTATCATCTGTGGGAATAGGCTTTTCTTTGGGACATTAAGTAGGTTATTACTGTTCGCTTGGGAATCCATAGTCACAATTTTCAGTAGGTACTCAGGAGAAGAGAAACAGCAGGCTACTCCCAGGAAAGAAACAGGCACATCATTCTGGTTATACAGAGTAAGGTTCACTCCTGAAGAGGCCCTGGAGAATCCCCAAGCTTCTGTGACGTTCATGCTTCACAAGTCAGCTTGGAAAATACATGTAGAGACATGGCACTCAGGAAGTGCCCACTAGGTTCGAAACCAAAAAAAGAACATGCGTGTGTATAAATGAATGCTAAAAAAAAAAAAAAAAACCTACAAAATTCTTACAATCTACTTGATGCCACAAGGTCCCCATAAAAGTAAAAGACATATAAGTGTTGGTGCAATGAAAACATGAACAAAGCAACTAGTTTAATAATGCAGTGGGAGAGAAAAAATGAACTGGCAAGAGTAAAGTGAACTACTTTATAATGGCTGCTGAATTCCTATCCTCTCCACATGCCCTTGCTTTGCATTGGCTCTAAAGGGACACTTATGACTTATAAAAATAAACTCCGCTCAGAGACAGCTTAGCCAAAGGTGCAGCACATACATTTGTCTGGGGCAGTACATCCTTTGTGTGTGTTGGGGGGGGGGGGCAGAGATCATAGATCAAGGGAACCCAGCTCTATGGTATCTCAAGCACTGCCTTTGGCATAACTTCTGACCCAGGGCACACTCAGTGGACACACATTCTGCTCAGGAGAATGGTGCAAGTAAAAAGAAGTAAAAAGTATCAATATTGGAAAAGAGAGAATGGTCTTCGTCTCAAGAAAGCATAGATATGCACATAGACAATCTCAAGGGATTTCCAAAAAAACTACTATAACTACTAAGTGAATTTACCCAGGTCACAGGATACAAGGTGAATAATCAAAAATCCATCGTGTCCTCAGTGCTCCTCAGCAACCGAATTCCTACAAAACAGAGTCCACATGAGCCACACCCCTAACCACTTTGTACCACACTGGTTGCTATCATTCTCTGCGTGTGATGTGTAGGCGTGCGCCATCAGCATCCCTCCTCCAGGACTGCAGCCCTCACTTACCCAGCACTGGTGGATCCCTCAGCTCTCAACCAAGTCCTCTCTGGGACTTCCTGTGACTGAAGAAGCTTGCCTCGCCCCAGGCCAGAGTCCCTTCTGAAGACAACTTGCCCCAGAGACTGATTGATTGGCAAGCATGCAGCCCTGGCATTCTTGCCTCAATATGCAACAACCTTGTGTGGCCATTTCAGCTCCTGAGCTCCCAACGTTACTAATTGGCTGAAGCCGGTATTGCAACTCAAGTCAATTCACCTTCCCTCTCTGTCCCATTCTGACCCTGCTTGCTTTCTTTTTCTTTTCTTTTTTTTAATTTATTTTTTATCGGTGTTCAATTTGCCAACATATAGAATAACACCCAGTGCTCATCCCGTCAAGTATCCCCCTCAGTGCCCATCACCCAGTCACCCCCACCCCCAGCCCACCTACACTCCCACATAGGTGTGTTTCCCAGGGCTCTCCCTGGTAACTTCCTGCCCACATCTCAGATTCTATCTCCCAGGGAATCCAGATATAGACTATAAGCCATGTGAAGGGAAAGAACAATAATTATATGGCTTCTAGACCCCTTAAAATTCACAGTAAGCTCCCCAATGAACACTTAGTATCATTGAGACTCTTGAGCAGAACGTGTCCTAGGACTTCCAGTACAATGTTGAGGTGAAGTTGGTGAGAACAGACATCTTTGAAAGTTTCAACCTAAGATCAAGAGCAAGTCAATCTTTCACTACTAAATGTTAGATGCAGGTTTTACCTCTATTCCTAATTTGCTGAAGGGATTTTTAACATGAGTGTGTATCGTATTTTATCACACATTTTTACTGTATCTGTTGAGCTGATCATACAGTGTCCCAAGATTTACTTATTCATTCACCCATCAAAAGATATCTTGGTTGCTTCTGGATTTTGGTGATTATTAATAAGTCAGTAATAAACAACTATAATCAGGTTTTTGTGTAGACATAAGTTTGCAAATCAGTTGGGTAAGTACCTAGAAATGTGATTGCTGGACTGTGTGATAAAACTGCTCAGCTTTGCAAGAAACTGCCAAATTGGGATGCCTGGGTGGCTCAGCGGTTGAGCATCTATCATTGGCTTAGGGCGTGATCCCAGAGTCCTGGGATCGAGTCCCACATCGGGCTCCCTGCATGGAGCCTGCTTCTCCCTCTGCCTATGTCTCTGCCTCTCTCTTTCTCTGTGTCTCATGAATAAATAAATAAAATCTTTTTAAAAAACCCCTGCCAAACTGTCTTCCAAAGTAGCTGCAACATTTTCCGTCTCCATCAATAATAAACCACACATTAGTTGCTCCACATCTTTGCCAATAATTGACAACCATCCTAATAGTGGGAAGTGGTGTCTCATGCTGTTTTAATTTACATTTCTCTGATGCTATATAATGCTGAACATCTTTAATAGGCTTTATTTACCATCTGTATATCTTCTTTAGTGAGATATCAGTTTTAATCTTCTTTCCTTTTCGAAGTTGGGTTGCTTGGTTTCTAAGTGCTTAGTTCAAGTCTTTTTAACATTCTTTGCGGTGATATGGGAAGCATGCAAAACACACTGCCACTGCATCCTGAAATACAATGGTGGTTTCAAGGCAAAGCACTTTTGTGATTGTATGAATTGCAAGTTGAACTAGCTGCTTTTTTCAGAGAACACGAGTTTCACTTGGGGAAAAAAATAACCACCAAAAAATGTGCATAATTGGAAGTCATTATCACAAAAATTAACGGCGAGGACGTGTAACTCCGAGAAAGCAACTGCTGTTTTTTGTTGTTGTTGTTGCCAATGATAACACTTAGATTCACAAGTGAAAATTAGAATTTTGGAAAATTTTATCCACCATGGTGGGCTTCAAACTTCTCTCTTGTTGGTAGTGATGTTGGTAGTGATGTTAACAAATGGAATTTTTGATAATGTATAATATGATACATCAACATTCAGAACAGCTGCTTAATTCAATATAGCACAATTTTCTAACTGACCAATGTATAATTTAACAAAATTATGTATGGGTAAATTATCCATTCAAAATGCAAAATAGGTTAACGGATTTTAATGCAGCTAGTGTAAGAAAAGCTCGAACTACCAGTGTTCAAGTTCTGGCATACTATTAAAGAAAAACATCCACAGTTATCTGTAAAGACTATAAAAATAGTCCTTCCTTTTCTAACTACAAATCTTTGTGGGGCTGTATTTTTTTAAATATATATTTCAATTAAAATGACCTATGGCAACAGATTGAATGCAGAAACATATATGGGAACTGGTGTCTTCTAATAAGACATTAAAGAAATTTGTGGAAAGTAAAATAATGCCATTCTCAATTTTTGGAAGACATGGTTTTTGTTTTTAAAGATTTTATTTATTTGAGAGAGAGAGAGCATTGGTAGAGGGGAGGGGCAGAGGGAGAGGGAGAGGCAAAGTCCCTACTAAGTAAGGAACCCGACAAGTTTGACACGGGCTCGATGCCAGCACCCTGGGATCATAACATGAGCCAAAGGTAAATGCTTAGCTTAATAGCTACCCAGGTTCCCCAGGATATAGTTGTTTTTATTTTTTTATTTTGTAAAGATTTATTTATTTATTTATTTATTTATTTATTTATTTATTTATGAGACACAGAGAGAGAAGGCAGAGACACAGGCAGAGGGAGAGGTAGGCTCCATGCCAGGAGCCCAATGCGGGACTCCATCCCATGACCCCGGAATCACGACCTGAGCTGAAGGCAGACGCTCAATCACTGAGCCACCCAGGCGTCCCGATATAGTTGTTTTTATAAAAGCATTTCAGTTATGTTAGTAGGCAACAGATTTATTATTTTGTTTTACAAAATAAATAAGTATCTTTTAAAATTCTCAGTTTTAATTTCTTATGGGGCAAATATTGGTAAATATAATGTACATAAACAAACTTGCTATGACTCAATGATTTTTGAGAATGCGAAGGGATCTTGAGAAGGAAAAGTTGGAGAATCATTGTTCTAAACACTACTTTAACATCATCCCATCAATATTAATATATTTGAATTCTAATTTTCATTCAGTTTAACATATTTTTCAGTTTTCTTTCTGATTTCTTCTTTGTCCTACAGTTATTTAGAAGTATGCAGTTTAACTTCCAAATATCTAGGGATTTTCCAGATATCTTTCTGTTTTTGATTTCTAATTTAATACCATTGTGGTCAAAAAACATAGTCTGGTTTCAATCCTTTTAAATTTATTGAGACATATTTTATGGCACACCATATGGTCTATCTTGGTGAATGTTCCATGTGCTCTTATAAGAAGTTATGTTCTGCTGTTTTGTGTGCGGTGTTCTACACGTCTTCTTGAATCACCCTTTTATTATTATTTAATGTCCTTCCTTATCTCTGGCAATATTCCATGCTCTGATGTCTACTTTTTCCAAAATAATATAGCCAACTAAGGTCTTGATTTTTCATTTTTTTAGATGCTGACAATCTCTGCCATTTAATGGAGTGTTTAATCCATTTATATTTAAATAATTGTCAACAAGATTGGTTTATGTACTTTCTATTTACCCTATCTGATTATGTTCTCTTTTTTATTCTGTATTTTCTCTCCTTTGGGACTACTTGATTACTTTTGGTATTCCCTTTTATCTCCTGCTTTGGCTTATTAGCTCATAGATTTTTTTTTTTTTGTACAATTGTTTTGTCTTGTTTTTAGTGGTTATTGTAGGCTGTGCTGTCCAAACAGTAGCCACTAGCCATATGTAGCTCAGTTCCTTAGTTTAATTTTTTGTCATGCTGGCCACCTTTCAAGTACTCATGATTTCAGTGTGTTAAAGACTACCATATTGGATAGTGTAGATATAGAATATTTCCATCACGACAAAAAGTTAATTAATAAATAAGAGAAAAAGTATGCGATTTAATCTACATTTGCCATATCATACATTTCATTTCTTTGTGGAAATTTCAGTTCTATCTGGGACTGTTTCCTTCCTCCCAAAACCCATCCTTTAACATTTCTTGTAGTCTGTGTCTACTGGCTGCAAATTATCTCAGCTTTGGTTAGTCTAAAAAATATGTGTTCATTCTTGTCCTCCTTACTCAGAATATAGCAGGTTGTTTTCCCTCTACCTATTTTTAAAATTTTTTTCTTTTCATTTGATATTTGTTTCTTGTCATTTGATTGTGATAGACCTTGGTGTTGTTTGCTCTGTTTTTTATCCTCTTGGGGTGCATTGATGTTCTTGGATCTCTGGTTTATTGCTTTGATCAAATTTCGAAATTTCTTGCCACTCTTTTTTCAAATATCTTTCCTTTCATGCCTGTTTCTGAAACTGTATGATAGACTGCTTGAACTATTCCATGGGTCACTGCTGCCCTATTCATTTCTTTTAAGTCTTTGTTATCTCCTTTTTTAGTTTAGATGGTTTCTTTTTTTTTTTTTAAAAAAAGATTTTATTTACTTATTTAGAGATACACAGAGAGAGAGACAGAGAGGCAGAGAGCATGAGTGGGAGGAGGGGCAAAGGGAGACGGAGAAAATCTCAAGTAGACTCCCCGCTGAGTATGGATCCTGACATGGGGCTTGATCTCACAACCCTGAAATCATGACCTGAGCCAAAATCAAGAGTCAGATGCATAACTCACTGAGCTACCCAGGTGCCCCAGGTTTCAATAGCGTCTTCTGTCTTATCTACAAATTCACTGGTCTTTTTCATTTAGTCTCTACTATGCTCTTATGTCCACACAGTGAATCTTTAAATTCAAATGGTGTCTACTGTGATTCTGGAGATTCTTTTATTATTTCCATTTTCTCTTCATTATTTTATGCTTTCCTTTAAACTCTTAAACATATTGATAAAATTAGTTTTAAAGTTTTTGTTTTTGTTTATTTCTCTCTCTTACCTTGTTCTGTTTCTATTGGATTATATTTCTCCTGTTTATGGGATATATTTTCTCGTTTCTTCAAATGTCTAGTAATGTTTGATTAGATGTAGACATAGTGATTTTTGCATTGTTGAGAGTTTGGATTCCATTTTCTTCCTTCAAAGAGTATTGAATTTTCTTTTGGCAGGCAGTTAAGTTACTTGGGGAAGACCTTATCCTTCTTTTGTATATGTTCAAGCTCTGTTTGGGTGTGTCTTTTACTCTAGAGCTAGTTTACCCTACTCTGAGTCACCCTCTTTCTAGAGTTCCTACCAGGTGCTGTTGGTGTCCAACAAGGTACCTCTACTGTGGCTTCTGAGAACATAAACCTTTCCCAATACCATGCCACTTTTAGAAGTTGCTCAACTCTCCGACAGCTTCTCTTTCTTTAGTAGGTGTTCTTTGCCAGGACTCATAGAGTTTCATCCTGTGCATGATATTTAAGCTTGGTATTCAAGTAAACATCAAAGGGCCTCCATATGGATTTCAGGGGCTCTATCTCTGCTTAGCTACATCCTAACTGGTACTCTGTTCTACAAACTCCCATTGCAACAACCTCTCTGAACTCTGATATTATTTCTTAAGCTCATAAAGCCCATAGTGATCTGCTTGGGTTCCCTCTTCTGGGCCAGGATCTAGTAAATGTCTTTAGGAAAGAAATCTGGGATAATATAAAGGCTTATATTCTTTGTTCACTTCTCTTAGACTATATATTTTTGTGCTGATGGCTTTTCAATCTCTTAAAACTGTTGTTTCACATATTTGATCCAGTTTTCTAGGTTTTTTGCTTTTGTTTTGTTTTGTTTTTTGAGGGGGACAGCACATTGTAGAGGGCAGAGGGAGATTGAGAGAATCTTGTCTAACATGGAGCCCGACATGGGGCTCAGTCTCACAACCCTGAGATCATTACCTGAGCCAAAATCAAGAGTCAGATGCTTAACCAACCAAGCCACCTAAGCATTCACATTTTCTAATTGTTTAAACTGGAAGAGTTAGTTAGTATTAATGACTCTATTATGGTTGAAGTCAGAAATCAACATTCAGCTTTGATACTGTATGAAATAAAGAATAATTGAATGTTTTTGAGAAAGATAGTGGCATGATAAATATTGTGTTTGAGGAAGTTCACTATTGAGAAAGGCAGATGAATTAAATGGTTGATATACCAGGAAAAGGAAAACCATTTAGGGAGTGGTAGGTCAAACATTGGGTGAATAAATCTTGAACTGAGATATTGGTGATGGCAATGAACATGTGGGTATAGATAAGAAAACTTGTCTCTAGGGTTACTGTTCAACAGGGGTTAGACTAAGACTGTATACCTGTTATTTTCCTGGGAGGACACCTGAAGGAAGGAGCATATAAATAAGCAGTAAAGTTTACAGAGTGCCTACTGTATTTTAGATGCTTTACATATTTTGTTTTATTTATATCTCAAAACAACCCTGTGAATGTTATAATTCCCAATTTACAAGAGAAAAGACTGAGGATAAAAGAGAATAAGAAATTGGGATAAGTCAAACAAGATAGAAATGAGAGCACCAGTCTTCAGCTTCAGGCCTCAAGCACTTTCCTTCACCATACTTTCTCTATAAAGTGAAACAGTTGTAGCTTTTAGAAGCTATATTTATATTAATGGAGAAATATTAGTAACATTAGGATTATAATGTACTGATACCTACAGCTTTCTACCCAAGTAAAATTAGAAGTAAAAATGACAAACCCTGAAAACTCCAACAAAGTTCTACCCAAGTGGAATTTGGAGGTGACTCTTTGCCATCCAAATGAGATATTCATTCATTTTAGTATATCAAAACCATCTTCTATGTTGTTTTAAAAGCCTCAGAACGACTTTGGGGATAAAAGAGAAAGTAGAGGCATGCTTACTGTTTTGCTAGACTCAGCAACAACTTTTTGATGTGTTTCTACTTCTTTGCAACAACTTTGACCATCAATGACATAGATAAGCTGGGGATAAAGTGACCAATATGGGCATTCTCTGTGAAGCAACTGGTTATTATCAGATGTAAACAAGTAGTTTTTTTGATGAAGACCCTGCTATTTTAACATAGGACCAGTAATTAGACTGGTTTCCACCCAAGTGGCTTAGTGATACTCCATAGAGAGGGGCTTCTCTTTGACTCTATACATTCGACTACTCTTTTGCCCTCTCTTCTCTATTATTCCCTTTCCTTTCTTCTATGCCACTTGTACTTCTGGGTCAGAAGGAACTTTCTCATCCCAACAGTTTGCTAATGGTAAATACTTTCAACAGCTGGAGACCCACAAGTGAAAAGGCCTTGAGAGAAAATATATCTGCATGTAAGTCCATCTATTACATATGTCTTCTCTAAATCAACTGCTGTCAAAGATACTCTGTCTGAAAGTGTTAACCAGAAGAAATTGGTAAATACTAGATAACAGTATCAATCAATGGCTATGATATTACAGAACCTGCACTAACACATATATCAGGGAGATCTTGAAGGCCTTAGGTAGACACAGTAGAGTCTGAATAACGTTCTTGATCTCATTCTTTTCTACCTATGGTTTGTTGTGATATTTCAGAGCGGGATGACCAAATACTTCAGAAAATGGCCTTTGACCCACTGGGCTCTTCACCCTCTTGAAGAGGCCCTGCCAGGAATCAGTTTTTGCAGTCAATGCCAGAAGATAGGTCAAGCTCATCCCTTTCACCCCACTTAGCAGAGCTACAGATGTTATTCATATTCATCACAGTGTCCAGCCCTTTGACAAACGTTACAGAGTTCCTTGGCTCAATAAAAATCATGTGTCATCGAGTTCCCTGGGTTAAGTGTATGCTACTTAGAAAAGCATTTCCCTTCGTCTATTTGTTTGATGAGATGTTTGGAGACCTCCAACATCTGCATTTCAGTTGCAGCCTGTCTTTCCCTGTTTTATGTTGCAAAATGCCCTTTTCTTGGCTCTACTCCATTCTCTAAGGTGCTCACTTGCTCTGTGCAGCTCTACACTTTGCTATCTTTCGGCAAGTCTTAATGTTTTCTAGAGTCTGGAGGAATGTCGATATTCCCTACTCAAAATGCAGAATGCTGGGAGCAGAAGGAGGAGGCCGTGTAGCTTCACACAGTTTTATTATTTCCTGCCCTCGGTCTCAATCCCAAAGGCTGAAGATTATTTCCAAATGTGCCCTGCAGCCAATCCCATCATTACACGGATATTAGGTCCTACAACCCAGCATTGTGGCTTAGGCATCTCCATGCCTCGTGAGACCGTGTGTGGGTTAAGTTTTGACATTGAAAAAAAAATAACAACCTTGTAGAACTGATTGAAAACATATACAGTGTGGCAGAGCAGGCCTGTGGATCTCAGCCTGTGGCTTCATCAATTTGAACAGAAAACATCAGCATCTGGTGCTCCAAAATAGTCACTTAAAAAATAGACACCTCTTTTAATTCCTCCACAGCAGCATGTAGAAGCTGCCTCTATCTGCACAAATTAGCTTGAAGGAATGGCAGTTTACACATAAAAATTCTGCTATGGAAAACTATTCCCTTTTGGTATACAATGGAATATCACTCTGGCCTTGGGGATCATGCAGTGACATCAAAGGCATCGCTGGATAACGAAATAATCAACTCTTATTTTTCTCCAACGAAATTCCAATTGTTGCCTGAACAGAACGGAGGTCAGGGTGTTCTCAAATCATGTCACAATTTTCTTCGATGGCATTTTAGAGACTGAAGCAAAAAAATCCTATCCAGTGAGAGATTTGGGTAAAAACATTAAGAAGAGTAAAAAGGGATATGGGGGGCTTTTCCTAGTCTAGGTTTAAAAAATGCCACTTGAAGTTCCTCAGGCATGTCATATTATTCCAGGGCTCTGGGCTGTTCCTGGCATCTCCCATTGTCACCATTTGACTGTCGTGCTGTGTTACCGTTGCCCTAACCCCCTCCCCTCCCCACACACATGCTTTTCTTTTTCACCATGTTTGGGGAACTCTCCTTGATTATCATAGAATGGGCTCAGTTGCCCCCATTTTGTGCTTCATTAGCATCTATTCACACCTCTCTCATGGCATCTACCCCACCATACTGCCCATGTCTCTTCTTGTAATAAAAGTTTTGTGAAGCCAGGGGACACACCTTACTGCCTTTTCAATCCCTAGGTTAGCTCCTAACACACAGTTGATTTTCAGTCAGTGCTGTGCTGTATAAAATTATAATTATCCTTAGAAGGGTTACTCAGGACTAAGGATCAAAACTGGGTGATTCTGTAGGCCAGTGATGCTCGTGTATTCAGTGTAGCGCTAATGAGCCAGGTAGACCTCTTTTCACCTTTGGACAGCATTGTACAAGTCACTATTTAAACACCAGTTTTTTTTTTTTTTCATTTATAAAATGTTATCTACTGGGGCATCTGGGTGGCTCAGTCAGTTAAGCATCTGACTCTCGATCTCAGCCCAGGTGATGATCTCTGTGTTGTGGGATCAATGCTTGTGGGGAGTCTGCTTCTCTCTCTCTCCCTCTCTCCCTGTGTCCTTCCCTCAATTCGTGCACTTTCTCTCTCTAAAATAAATAAATCTCTTTTTTTTTAAAAAAAAGGTTATCTACTAAAGAAATGTGGAACTAAAATGAAGTAATTCCTATACAGTAGCAGCCAACAATAGCTGAGATGCTCACAGGAGAGACCATTCTTATTTTTAGAGATGGTGTTTTCTCTCCATTCAGCAGGATATATGAACTCCACAAAGTCAGAGCTGTTGTCTGTTTTTCATTCCCAGCCTTTAGAGGCAGTACCTAGGAAGGGCCTGGCATATAGCAGGACCTCGATCAATAGTTGCCGAATAAATTCATGACTACAGGTTGCTTTCCCAGGAGTGCTAAATGGATTATACAGCTTTGTGCACACCCTCTGGCTCTTCTGAATATTTCTAAGACAGCTGGTTGGATGTTTAACATAATACCATGGCCTGTGCAATAACCAAAGAGGATGATTTTATTCCCTGGATGTTTTGGCTTATTGACCTGATTAGTAGAGTATATCAGTACTCAAGAAGAATTAAATGGAAGATTCAGGAGATAAAAAAGAGAGCTCGAGAAGGCAAAATCATGTTCTTTCTTGAAAGTCTATCAGACCCGGAAGGAAAAGCATGTGTTGAAGTGACCCAGGGGAAGAAGAGGGATATACTGAATGACCTCCAGAGGCTCCTTTCAGAACTAACGATCCATGAAGGAGATTTACAGATCCACAGGAATTGACCCCAACACAGCCTTGGCTTGCTGCTTTCCCCTGACTTTGGCCAATCTTCTCACTTCATTCACTATGGCAGTTCCTTCCAAACCCATGCTGCCCCCATTCCTTTGCTGCTGAAAATTACCCCTGGCCCATGGCCTAGAGGCAGTGGCTGCTCCCATGGAGGTGGGATGTACCCGACTTGTACATAAAGGCAACAGCTGGACAACACACAATGAAAGCAAAGCCAAGTTTGTTTTATGGACAGGGCTCCCATATGAAATTGACTTTCCCCTCTTTGCTGACTTGGCCAGTTTAACAGTGGTCACCCCTGGATTACAGGAAGCATGTATTTTCTACAAAGTCTTTTGGGAGACCCATACAGCTCTCAGATGACCAATAATCCAGATTTCTTATTTTGTTTTTTTCTCTTCCATGGGAATAAGAGTACTTCTTTGCCAAAGGACATATTTTAGGATTTTCTTTTGGCGCCTCCCAGGGGAGAAAGTTCAAGGGCATGGTGATTTTCTTTTTTTTTAAAGATTTTATTTATTTAGTTATGAGAGAAAGAGGGAGAGAGAGAGAGAGAGAGAGAGAGAGAGAGAGGCAGAAACACAGGAAGAGGGAGAAGCAGGCTCCATACAGGGAGCCCAATGTGGGACTCGATCCTGGGACTCCAGGATCATGCCCTGACCCGAAGGCAGGCGCTAAACAGCTGAGCCACCCAGGCATCCCTGATTTTTTTTTAAAACTATGCATCAAGGGAAAGCTGGACCTTTTTATGAATTAAAAAAAAAAAAAAAAGAAGGAAAGGAAATATGCCTCATGCACCCTAAATGACTTGTCTCTTCCAGTGAACTAGGCTTCAAGGGTAGAATCGAACCCATTAATATCTTGATGAGGGTGGCAGAACCTGAGAGAAAGTAATGTTCTCTTTGGATCATTCTAGCCACACCTCTTGTTTAGAAAAAAATAAATTATGCTGTGCAAATATTTTGTGAATCACACCAATTGGCAGCCAGACTCTCTTTCACTGTGAATAAAAGGGAAAACAAAAACCAGGAGAACACCAGGGATGGGTATTTACATCAGCTCCAATAAACAGCAAATATTGAACCTATGTGAGTTTCTCAGGGCAATCGCTTCTTGGCCTTTGGCTAAGATCAAGTGGAGTTTCTCAGGGCAGGGCCCTGGTGATTGTGGAAGTACCAGGATCCATTCTCACTTATTTACAGATGTCTGTGACCAAGAGTGGAGTATCTGGGATGCTGACTTGAAGAGTACCTGTATCAGACTTCATTTTGCCTTTGAGAATGGCCACAATGTGGACTGAATAAAAATCGAGGCCAACAAGTTTGTTCAGAAATAGGGATGAAGAAAGAGAAAGAAAGAGTGGTAACAAGCTCAAACACTAGGAAATATTTTTGGAAAAGCCTAATTCGTGAGAATGCAAACGATGATGTCAGTTTAAGAGCAATGTGAATGAAAGATATAAAGGAGGACAAAGAGAGAGAAAATGATTAACAAGAAACGAAATTACAGTATTATCTGAGATGTTTTGTGGCTTATGAACACGTCTTAGCTAAAATACATACAATAAATACATAATACGATACAATACAATAAAAACATAAAATAAATACAACTGACCAAACCCTAAAAAGAGAAACAAAGCATTTGTTAAAATATAGCTGCCTTCCCCAGGCTCAGCCCTATTCTTCCTCTGCTCTGTTTGCTCTTTGTTTCCCTTCTTGTCAAGCTCTTTTGGTTTGACATCCTGGGTCAGGGGCTTCTAGTAAACCTTTTTTTCCTAGTTGACAACTTCTCTTCTTTTTTCTGGACTTCCTCTATGTGATCACCAGCCTAGGAATACCGATATGGTCACATGCATTAATCTTGAGAATCCTCCCACCACCTGCTTTTATAGGTTCTCCCCACACTCATGGGGTCTCCCAGCAGATGTCCTGGGAGTGGGGTCCAATAAGAGGTCTTTCTGATATCAGACTTATCAGTTCCTACCCATTTCTTGTGTACATGTTTGTGTACCAAGTGGCTGCTCAGCACCAAAGCCTTCCTGTACCCTCCTCTGTGATTTCCCCAGGGAGCAGCCTTGCCTTACATAACTCTGTGTTCCAGGCTTTGCTCCCTACCTCTCCCTGCTTCTCCCTGGTCCCCCAGGCCAGGGGAACTGACACATACAGACGATATGCACAAACCTTCAGAGTGCTGAAGCAGAACAAATGTTTGTAAGAACACAGTTGAGGTGTTTAGGACCCAATGAGAGTGTGGCCATGAAGCAGTCAAAATTTGTCTTTGAGGTCTCCTAGAGCCATGCCCTCTCAATGTTGTGTTTCTTTTACTTTCCTTTTTTTTCCTCCTCTGAACCCCAGTGGCTACTGTGCGTGTTTGGAGGAAGCAGAAGAAGGGCAGATAAGGGGAAATGAATGGTATTTTTCTCCTTTCTTTCTTACCCAGTGCCCCTCCTAACCTAAAGAGAGCTCACCTAGTGCAGAACATCCAGCAGACATCTCTATTGCTGTACTCATCTCAGCTTATCTTAAAAAATGTGTTTTCAAGCAGAAACAGACCCATAAATTCAGAGAATAAACTGATGGCTGCTGGAGGGGAGTGGAATGGCAGGGGTGGGTGGAATGGGTGAAGTGGGAGATATAGGCTTCCAGTTATGGAATTAATGAGTCCTAAGATGAAAGGCATGGAGTAGGGAATATGGTTGATGGTGTTGTAATAGTGTTGCATGGTGACAGAGGGGAGCTACCCTTGTGCTGAGCACAGCATAATCTATAAACTTGTCAATTGACTATGTAGTATACCTGGCACTCATGTAACATTGTGAGCCAACTATACTTCAAGAAAAAATTAATAAATAAAAATGTAAAATAATTAAAAATATTTTTTTTAATTTTAAAAAAGACATATTTTCAGCATCATGTATGTACCTACTTTCTCTTCATATTTAATTATAATTTAGAGTTCTTTAATTAACCTTGAGAGTGAAAATTGATTTATGAATTAAAAACAAACCAAGAAAACCCTACTGGTCATGGGCAGCAGAAACTGCCTGGGTAAAGGGGAGGGAAGAACAGAGCCAGCCTCATCCTGCCCTTTTTCCAGGTTCATGGCTTATAGCCATTTTTTCTTCATTCACATATCAGATTAATCTTTTAGGACACCTACTTAGTGGAAGACACTATGTGGTACTGTAGGGTGAATTAGAAGCTACCAGTCTTCATGTGGGTTTACAAGAGAGGTGACCACAGATGCATACAAATAGCTAATACTCACAAACAAGTAAGGGTTACCTGATGCATTGTATGTGAAGACACTAGGCAATCAATCTACACTGTTATATGTATATAAGGAAATATTCCTATTTAGTAATTGAAGTTTATATTTTACAATTAGGTGTTATAAAGAAGGTTGTCACTTCTGACTATCATGATTAAGAAAAATATTGTGGAAAAGATCATTTGTGAATAGAGCTTTGAAGTGCATAAGATGAACATGGATCAGGTCATAATAGGGGCTCTTATGAAGAAGACATCTCAGGGAAAAGGTCCAGCAATGAAAGACACTGAGGGGGAATGTTTTACTGTAGAGGATACAGTGGGTCTGAAAAGAAAGGACGGAAAGATGTCAAAGGAAAGATTGATTGTACTTACTAATTGATTTTTCAGAGCAGGTAAAATAGGAGTCAAGGTAGACTCCAAGGATTTTATTCTGGAAGCTATGTAGACAAAAGGAGGACTGGCATAGGGGAGAAGCATGATAAATTTGGTCCTAGTCACAGAGAGGTGAATATTAGGATGTGACATTGAGAGGGTAATATTCAGGAGACAATGGATTTTGGGACTCATGCCATGATGTTAAGGCTGCTCATATTCAGCAGAGAGCCATCTGTGCAATGGAACAATTTAAGGCCATAATAGTAAGAATTCTGATAAAGTGCATTTAAAATATATGTAAAGTATAAAAAGACAAAACCTAGAGTTAGGGGATCCCTGGGTGGCGTAGTGGTTTGGCGCCTGCCCTTGGCCCACGGTGCGATCCTGGAGACCCGGGATCGAATCCCACATCGGGCTCCCGGTGCATGGAGCCTGCTTCTCCCTCTGCCTGTGTCTCTGCCTCTCTCTCTCTCTCTCTCTCTCTCTCTCTGTGACTGTCATAAAAAAAAAAAAAAACAACAAAAACCTAGAGTTAGGCTCCTAGTAAGTGAATGGAAGAGGACACACAGCCAATGAAGGAGAGGCTGAATTAGTAGAAGAGATGAAGGGACCAGACCAGTGTTCTTACACAGAGGGCAAAGAGGTGCCATTTCTAGAAAGAGAGATCGTTTACAGTTCCAGGCACAATAAAAAAAGTAACACTGGATGTAGGTTGAGAAGAAAATAGGGGTCCACTGGTTCCCTTTGAGTGAACAGCTTCAGCAAGATCAACTGCAATGAGTAGGGAAATACAATGGCAAGAGAGAGCACATCTTGTTAGAAATTCGTGAATTAAGAGGAAGGAATGGATGGGTGTATGTTTTGAGGGGGTAGCATAGTTCAAAATCCTGCTCTTGTTCCAGACTGACCTGAGCCAACGTTAAGTAGAGGGTAAGCTTTATGCAGAAAGAGAGAATTTAAGATGCTCCAGAATTTGGAGAGAATCACTGGTAAAGAGAAAGCATAGGAAGGAAAATGTGACTGAACACAAAATGACTTGCGGAGTTATCAACTTTAGAAAAGAAGAGTAACTGGTCTTTTCCTGTCACAGATGGAAGAGGGAATGGCTAAATGGGTAGGTATATTGAGGCCAAGGCCAGAGAGAAGCCAGATGTGCACGCTCTATAACAGGAGTGAGGTAAAGTTTCAGATGGTTCACTAATAATCTCCAGACTCAAAGAGAAGAGTGAGACCTAGTAAATATCCCCAAATTTCTTAACTAGCAGAGGGTGTGGATGAGTTGTGATTGTCAACTCTGTTGATAAAAAATGCATTGAATTAAATTGGAATGAATACAATGTAGACATAAAGAGTTTTCTAACAAAAAAGTATCAAAAATAACACTATTATTTTCCCCCCTGCCTGACCTTAATTTAAAAATTTGCCATTGTAAATCAAATCTACTAGAAAGATGTCAAATGTACCTCATAGAGAAATTGTCAAGGTTCAGATTCAATCAACTTTTTATTACAGTGGTTTATGAATCCACTTAATTTAGATTTTGTTTTAAAATAAATTTTATTCATTTTTATTATAAATTCTACATAAATCTAAAGCAAACAGCTTGTCATTCATGCTCAGACCTATAAAAAACAGGCTCTTGTAAGTCCACCTAATAGAAAAGAAATGAAATGATAAGTGTATTCTTTAACAATGGTTCTTTGTGAACTTTGTTTTCATTAGATTTTTAATAATATAAAGGCCACTCGGTTCAGGACAGAAGGGTATAGTAAATGCAGCACATTAAAACAAAATAAAACATACATTACCCAACTGTCTAATACTGAATCTGACAATTTATCAAGTTGACCCAAAATAATAAACCTTACTTTCAGAAAAAAAAAAAAAGAAATAAAATTAGACCCTTTTTTGAAAAGAGAGCCATGTTGCTTATGGGGCACCCCACATCAATATAATCTAAGGAAGAAGAAAATTTGTTAAAGTTCAGAGTTGAAAGAATTTCTGATTGAGGACATACCTCAGGTATGTGTATTATAGAACTAACATATATAATATATTGTTAAAAGAAGTACAATCTGGACAGCATAGGGAATATAGTAAATAATATTGTAATAAATTTATATGGTGGCAGATGGTAACCACACTTAGTATGGTGAATATGGAGCATTTTGTAATGTACATAGTTGTCAAAAGACTATGTTGTATGCTGAAACAACCATAATACTGTATGTCAATTATACTTCAATTAAAAATAAATCTTAAAAAATCATAAGGAAGAGGAAATACAAAAAAGAAAAAAGAATTATATAAATGAATAAAAATTATAGTAAAGTGACTTGAGGGAAATTGTACGTCTTATGTTCTTAAAATATCCAAAGATGAAATCATGTAATGTAATAAAATTAATAAATTGTATAGAGCAATCACATATTATTTAAAAAGTAGTGGAATTTGGGAATGTATCTTCAAATTACTAACTTTAAACTCTCTATGAAGTATTTGAGTCTATTTGGTGGACATCAGGCAAGCTGGCTGGCTATTATCAATAGGACAACAAGCAAAGGAATAATGATAATTTTAAAAGCTATCTCTTGAATGCACTCCTCATGCATTGTTCATGGTTTTTGTGATGCACACACAGTTCTTGTCCTTGGAATATTCAATCTGATGGCCAGACTGGGGAGATACATGCATATGGAAGACTAGTGAATAGCATCCTGCAGGTGAAGATAAATGCTAAATGAGTTCCCACTAGGGCTACTGCCTTCAGAGGGAGCTCTGGGATGTGAAGGGGATAGAGAATACATACATAGAAAGTGAGATGAAGAGCTCATTACCCCATCCTGTTATACAATAGAGTTTCATATTTATATAAATAAAGATACAGGCAAGAAAATGTAAGTTTTAGTTGCAGTCGTGCTAATGAATTTCAGACCAGTGATTGCTGGTGATCCTCTTTTTGCACCTATCTAGGCTTAACCACCCCCATGGTACTCACAGTGGTACTCTTTGCAGAGGTGGGAACCACATTAAAGTTACTGGAAGGAATAGATAAAAACCATGGCCATTGACTCAACTTCTCGAAGACCAAGGAAGAATTTAAGCAAAATGAGGAAATTGTGAACTAGAATGGTAAGAGCAGGAAAGGGAACTGGAATAGAAGTTAATGTCACCTCCCATTCTCTTCATTGGCGGCTTGCGTTCACCACTCTTAGTGGGTATAAGTGATTGGGGAAATTCTTATTGATTACTGAGTAAAAACAGAGGAAAGATTTAGGCAGCTTATGTGGTTTGAGTCTCTGGTTAAGTCCAGAAGAGATCCTGGCACTGGAGGATTGAATTGATCTACTTCTGGAATTATACACACATAATATTTATGATAAGTAGGTTAGGTTTTTCACGTGTACACTTTTGAGGATCCTGGAGAAAGAGATGTTATAGTTGTAAATTCCTGCATTTGAAAGGGAGAAATTGGTTAGCAAAACAAAAGTCAAAGGAGAGGAACCCCAAGACCCTGCCAATACATAGTGCAAAAATGCAGTGGGGTTTTGGGTTGGTCAAGTTTCCCAAGCTAGCCTTTACATATTTGGATAAAGCTAAGTGCTTTTCTCTGCTTAATTTTTCAACCCTGATGTATTTTCAGGGAAATTTGATCCATATGTTTCTAATTCATTTACTCCAACTCATCAAATGTTGTTTTGTAAGACTATTCTCTGCCCAAAGTTCTTCTAAACAGTCTTAAGAAGGCCCCTAAACAGAAATGGGAATAGATGCAAAGGGTACACTTGCCAAACCTAAATTTTCTTGAACCCAGTGTTAAGTAGAAGACTAGCATCTATTTTTAAACTTGGCAAATAGAGACACCATTCAGCTGCTGACTCAGAGTGAAACAACAATTAGCTATTATTTGTGCAAATTTTAGATGCAAAAAGATTGTTTTCTAAAAATGCATGGAAAAGGATTAAACTCTTATTGACAGCAAATAGAACAACACTGTGCTTTACTTTTTCCTAACTTTCCATGATTATTATCCCCTTTGCTTCTCACCAAAATCTTACGAAATAAATAAGGTAGTTATACCCTTCCTCATTGGACACTGTTGGGAACTGAAGCCCAGAGAAATCAAATAACCTTCCCCGGAGCACACAGGGATGTTACGGCAGAAGAGAACCTGGAACCCAGTCCTCCTGGCTCTTAACTGATTCTTTTCAGACAAATAGTGATGTCTACGTCTCTCCATTACTCACACAGACAATCTTGATTCAAGGCAGCCTGGGTAGCCCAGTGCATAGAACTCAATAGGAGCCTCACTAAGGGTTCTGTTAGTGACAGGACAAGGCAAGGCACCAGTCTCTTTTTCTGGGATATCTCCGCCTTTCCTGTGAGGTCAGGCAGCCTTACTGACAGCTGAGTGAAGTTAATATATAATCATTTACACATACCTAGAAATTTGACCCCATCCCATTTGGTCTAATTTGGTCTAATTGGTGCATTCACACACTTATTGTGAAGATGATTGCAAAGATTTATTGCCAAAGTTAATAGGACATTTCATGCTATTATAAATGTTTGTATCCAACATACGATTTGATTCTCAAAACGCTGTCTAAAAGAAAGACCAAGAATTATTTGTCCCTACTTTGCAAGTAAAAAACCTAAGATACACAATTACTAAACTTTCCATATTAAGTAGGTGTACAGCATGTGTAGCATTTCCCACAATTTACCAAGATGAAGCAGCTTCAGGTCTATTTTCTTATTTTTTTTTAAAGATTTTATTTATTTATTAATGAGAGAGAGACAGAGACAGAGACACAGGCAGAGGGAGAAGCAGGCTCCTTGCAGGGATCCCGACATGGGACTTGATCCCGTGTCTCCAGGATCACACCCTGGGCTGAAGACAAGTGCTAAACTGCTGAGCCACCCAGGGATCCCCCAGGTCTATTTTCAATATTAATGATGATGTTGATGAAAATAATGATGATGGTGATTACCATTGACTGAGTTTTCACCATGTGCCAGCTACATAATCTCAATTATTTGTCACAATAAATATTGAGGTAGATATTTTTACTCTAATGTACAAAGATGAAGAAACAGGCTTAACAAAGTTAGGTGTTGTATTAGTTAGGGTTATGTTTGCAGCAAGTGGCAGACAATCAAACTTAAACTGACTTTAACAGAGACAGAATGTTTCAATCCATGTCACTAGACTCCAAGGCTTCAAGTGTGGTTTCATTCTAGGTTGCAAATGATATCGTAAAACCTTACAATTTTCTTTATTTCTTACTTCTTCTTTTCTCTATTGTTGGTCTTACTCCCAAGAAGGTAACGGACAGCTGGGGATCTTTTCTTGACTCCATGCTATGCACCTGTCCCTGGCTGATATTGCTCTATATCAAATCACATGATTGCCTCTGGACAAATTCCTAAATGACCCCTCTGCTTAAGCCTGGGTTTCATGCTTAACCTTGACTGGGGGTAAGGCAACTTCTAAACAAACCACATAAATTGAAAGTGAGGAAGAGTTGTTTCTCAAGAAAATGTGGATGGACAATTAACCAAAATAGCAGTAAAGACAAAAAGACACTAGGTGACCAGGTACCTACTAATGTCACTGCTAGAAGCATGCCTAAGGTCATAGAGCTGGAGTGTGGCCATGCTGAACTCACTTGCATATCTTCTTCATTCCAAAGTTCATTCTCTGAGTGATTTTTTTTTTCTGAAAACAGTGACTTAATAACTATTTTCGGTTTTGCGGGTTAAATTGTGTTTGTTGCACTACCCAACTTGGCCGTTGTTGTGCAAAGACAATCATCAACAGCATAGAAAAAAATGGGCACAGTTCTTTTCATAAAAAGCAAAAAAAAGATGAAGGGGCAGATTTTATCTACATGCTACAGTTTGCTGCTCCCTGCTTCCTACTTTCCATGACCTTAATTGGCCACACAAAAGAACTGGAATAGACTCTGTGGTGTGAGGAGGTGAAAAATATTGTCTAGATAAAGGTGCACCAGTCAGATAGCTAGCCAAGGTGGAGCCACAAGTGCTTATTAAGACCACTCCTTGGAAAATCCCCCATCTGCTTCTACTCTGATGAAATGAACACAAGAAACAAAAGCATTCAGGGAGAATATTTTATGGGTTAGATAATATTCTATACCGTGTAGGTATTTTCTATATCACAGTCTTACCACAAGCTTTCTTCAGGTATTCTTACACTCTGAATAATTTAACATTTCTGACAACCTTGTGGCAGACAGAATAATGGACTCCTGAAGATGTCCATGCCCTAATCCCAAGAACCTCTGAATGTGTTGTTACCTTATATGATAAAAGGAATTTTGCAGATGTGATTAAGTTAAGGGTCTGAAAATGGGGAGATTCTCCTGGATTATCTAAGTGGGCCCAATGGAAACACAAGAGTGCTTATAAGAGAGAGACCAAATAGTTAGAGGTAAGGGTAGAGAAGGCAATGAAATTATGGAAGCAGAGATTGGAGTGATGTCCCCACAAGCCAAGGAATGCTAGCAGCATCTAGATGAGCATGGTCAAGAAAAGATTCTCTTTTGGAGCTTGTAGAAGGAAACAGTCCTGCTGGCACCTTGATTCTACTCCATAAAACTCATTTTGAATTTTAGACCTCCAGAACTATTAAAAGGATAAATTTGTATTAAGTCGCTAAGTTTGTGGCCCTAGAAAACAAATACAACTTTATACCTACAAATGTTAGTATTGTATTTGCAGTTTTCTCTTCTACTGGATTGAGTTGTAAAAGTACAAACAAGTAAGAAAAAGCAATTGTTTTTTCAATTTTCCCTGTTGTTCCCAATTTCCCAAATTGACTTGTTATACGTAGGTTGTGCCTCACGATGAGATTAACATTTATGGACATTTTGATATTACAATGATTTTATAGCAATAGCAGTTGTATGTATAAATAATAATAATAGTAATAAAAAGGCAAGTAAATTAGCTAGTGCATGTAAAGATCTTTAACACTGTTGCTGGCCTCTAGGACTAAGAACATAGTAGGTATTATTATCAGTAGTTGTAGTATTAGTAACAATAATGGCATTGATATTGGTATCAGTACTAGTAATAACGTTAACCATTTTTTGAGTACATACCATTGCTAGGTACTGTCCTAAATATTTTCTTTGAATCACCTATTTTAATCTTCATGTAATATGATGAAGTAGGTGTCATTACTCTCAGATTTTGAATCATGAAAGCGAATGAAAGCAAACTGAAAGTTTCTGCGTGCCTCCTCCCTCATTCATATGTTGAAATTCTAACCTCCAATGTGATAGTGTTATGAGCTGGGACCTTTGGGAAGTTATTAGGTTATTAGGGTGAAGCTATCACGTATGGGATTAGTGGCCTCATAAAAGATACCCCACCATGTGAGGACACAGCGAAGACAGCCCTCTATGAACAAGGAAGCAGAACCTCACTAAACACCAGATCTGCTGGCGCCTTCCTCTTGAGAAAGATCAGCCTCCAGACCTGTGAGAAATAAATTTCTCTTGTTCCTAAGCCACTTCGTTTATGGTATTCTGTTACAACAACTGAAACAGAAAAAGACAATGACACTTGGGGAGATTACATTATTTGCCTAGTACATTATAGTTAGTAAGCAGTTGCAGTAGACCCTGGTATGTTTATTATCAAAATCCAAGCTTTTAACAACTTAATTTAGAAGGTTTCATGCCTCTAAAATTAGCTGGTGAGCCTATACAACTCTTGGCTGAGAGGAATTGGATCCTTGGTGAAAGAGGATATTGTGGTACATCAAAGACTCACAGACACACTTTACTGATGTATCTCTTGTGCCAAGAGCTGGTATTCCTTTGTTAACATAGTTTCCTCTGATAAGAATATCCTTCAGTTCCTCTGCCTAGAGAATACCCAGGCATCTTGCAAGGTTATGATCACAAATCACCTTCTCTATGAAGCCTTTTTTGACATCACCACTTCTTCCTGAGTTCACGCTTTTGTGTCACTACTCTAGATATTTTTCTATGGTAGAGTCCACAGCTTACTAGTCTGTGCTTATTCAGTGGGCATCAGTCTCCCTCACTAGAACATAAGCTTTCCAGATATTAAGAAATCTGCTTATTGGCAACTGTATAACAAGTGGAGCACACCTCTGGGCACATCAAAATGTTCAGTGCATATTTAGTTGTAAAAGGACAAAATGAATGGGTAAATATGTAAATTGTCAAATGAATGAATGATTTTTACACAGACGAGGGGGCAGTTCTCACTCCAGAGAAAAGTGAAAGGTTCTCAGTTCTTTGTGAGGTTTATTTTAAAATCTTACACTGCAGAACAAATAACTAAATGCTTTATATGTGTTCAAAGCATAAGGAAACAATCCATTTGTAAGCTGATACCAAAAAAAAATGAACTGACCTATGATACAAATAACTTTGTTTCTATTACCAAAATTACTGCTTCCAGTTAAATAACACATTTTGTATTTCTTATAAATCCTGGCATTTCTTTTCTCAGACCAATTAAAAGGAAAGCTATTCCCCGGAAAAATTACTTGTAGGTAAATGGGGGAAAGTTGTGTTCTAATGTTCTAAGATTTGGAATATGCTGCCTTTTGAAGTGTTCCCTGGATCCTTCATTTTTATAGTTACCGTAAAAGGAATTCAGTACTTATCACCCTGAGAAGTATGAAGTGCACAGGCCTAATAGCTTGAATCAATGGGTATAAATAGAGGGGATAGTTTCAATGGAAATTAACTCAGAATATTCTAGAGTATACATTCACAAAGAGAGGTATAGGTGGTAACCGAAAATATAGTTGAAGAAGAAACAAAATACACGAACTAAGCTAAAAAAATATTATTGTGAATTAGTTTTCTGTAAATGTAAAAATGTAGTTTGATGGAGAAAATTAGACTTGACTTATGAGAGTTCTCTATATACAGAAGAAATATTTTGACAAGTAGGTTTGGATATAGGGCAGATATGTTGAAGCAGAACCACTGGCAAGAGTATAGGAAAGAGGGGATTTGGAAGAACAGATGAGTGTAGTGGAAATCCCAAAGTTTACTATGAAATTGTACAATTTCCCTTCTCCCTTTATTAACATTGTGTCTTCCAGATTATCATCAGTGCTTCTGGCATAGTGGAGTATTGGTAGGTTACTGTGGTAACAGGCTGGGGAGCCTAAGGCAAGGTATTTAAGAGGAGAAAATATAAGTCTTCATATAGAGATAGTCAGCATAATAATAATAAATACTCTACATGTTTAGTTTTTGATTCATTCATTCAGAAAACAATTACTGGGAACCTATTTTGTGCCAAGGACTGTATTAGATATCAGACATAAAATAAAAATCCATATTTCCTTTGGTTTATAGAAATTCAGACATGGTATAATAGGTTTTTAAACAAAATACTATGCAAACCCAGATTAAAAAGAACATACGCACTTACAAGCCTTTGATTATGACTGGGCCTGATGCATGCTTCACAGATGAACTGTCATTTATGCTGGAAGAGCAGAAATTTCACTGAAAGAAAAAAAAAAGGAAAATTCATGCTAGGGTATGGGAGAAAACTTGGCCAGTGGCCTAGGGTGGTGAAAATAGGTGGAATATTCAGAAGGAGCAAACAATCCTGTGTCATTTGAATACTAGGGTAGAAATGGGGAGAGTCTCAGCAGACATGAGACTGATGTTCTTAACAGTCCAGTGAAATTGGTGGGAAAAGGTATTATTTCTTACTACAATGAGAAAAGAATCCCAGAGTCTAGAGGGTTGTTCAAAGTCACAGACAAAAAATTGGGAAGTGTAGTATGTCTCCCACTGCAGAGTAGAAGGTTCTTTCTACCACACTAATGTTTTCAATGCCCAGAGAAGCCTTAGGACACCATGATAGAGTTTCAGGAATTATACAGACAGGGAAAGGGGAATGTGAATTAACAACCATGAAGGCTCCACTTGAGCTTTTTAAATAATGGACTTTTTACATTGGATATCTTTGAACACTGTTCCCCACTACATAAATAAAGTTGAGAAACATTGCACCCTATCAATCATCCCATGGTCAAGCTCAGGGCTTCCTAATTAGATTGTGAGGTAATTAATAGTCATGAGTAACGTTAACATAAACTGGGAGGACAAGGTGGTAGCTGACTCCCAGCGAGGTAATAGCTGGTGACACATGAGGAAGGCTGAGTCAGCTGGACACAGGGATAGCTTAGTGAGCAGAACTAGGAAGCATTCAGGATCCTGAGGGAGGAATAGCTCAGCTTGAGAATGAACTTCTGTGCAGATGTCCAAGAGCCCTTTCTTTGAAAAAAAAAATCTATCCTACAATTGTTCTTTCTGAAATTAAAAGTATTCTCATTATAAATATTTCCTTTAAAAATTTCTTATGTTTGGGTCTAAGAGAAAATCTTCCTCTTGGGGTAAGAGCAAGAGAAGGTGGAAAGAGAAGTTCTGCTCTGAACTGAGAGGGGGTTAGTGACTTGCCAGTTTGATTGGGAGGATCAGTGACACCAAAATGGAGCTGTGGGCATGTAACCTGCCTCCCTTCTGTTCTAGTATGTTCTAAAAGCTGTCACATCTATCCAGTTGCACAGGACATACACTGCCCAACTCCTGGGAGTGATATTTGTATATACTGTGAAGTAAAAGAGCTTCATGCAGTTGAAGAAGGCAGATCTTGCTATAGTATACAGAATAACGGGCCCCTGAATACATCTATATCTTAGTTCCCAGAAGCCATGACTATCTTACGTTGTAAAGGAAAATTAAAGTTGCAGATGGAATTAAGGTTACTAATCAGCTGACCTTAACATAGGGAGGTTAGGCTGGCTTACCCAGATGGGTGCAATCTAATCATATGAGTTCTTAAAAACAGGAGAGACAGGAACTACAAGGAGGATATGAACTGCTGTTGCTTCTGGAACCAAAGGATTCAAATGACTTCTAGAAGCTGAGAACAGTGCTTAGCTTACAGCCAACAGGAAAATCTGGATCTTGGGGCACCTGGGTGGCTCAGGCAGTTAAGCATCTCCCTTTGGCTCAGGTGATGATCCCAGGGTCCTGGGATGGAGCCCCACATTGGGCTCCCTGCTCCCCCTGCTTACACTCTATCAAATAAATTAATAAAGTCTTAAAAAATGATATCTGGATCTTGATCTTACAACAACAAAATACTGAATTCTGTCGACAACCCAAATGAGCAGGAAATAGACTCTCCCCTAGAGCCTCCAATAGGTAGTGGTCCTTTGAGCTAGTTAATTTTATGATAGAAAACCAGCTGATACCTTAATTTATTGAATCTCTCTTTTAGGTTATTCAGTTGTAAACTCTAGGCCTCAAAATTAAATAATACTTAGTTAAAAAGAATAATTAGCTCTTCCCTCCCTGAACTCATCAAATAACAAGAATATCATATCTCATCACTGTCATTCTTTATGATAAAAATGCCTTGTTCTCTGGAAAGAATGTCCAAAATGGCATAATGATATAGACCAAATAAGAATTTTACCTTTTTAGGAGGCACTTGGGTGGTGCAGCCAGTTGAGCACCTGGCTCTTGGTTTCAGCTCAGGTCGTGACCTCAGAGTTGTGAGATTGAAACCTGCACATGGCAGAGTCTGCTTCAGACTCTCCTTCTCCCTCTGCTTCTCCCCACTAAGTGTGCCCTCTTTCTCTCTCTCTCTCTCTCTCTCTCTCTAATATATATATATATATATATATATATATATATATATATATATATATATTAAGAATTAAAATATATGTATTTTAAGAATTCTTCCTTTTGGAGAAATTCTCAGAAAAGTTATTTTTTCAATGATCTTACACTAACAAACTACCCTGAAATACAATGCATTAAAACAATAACAAGTTTATTATTTATTACAATTCTTTGGGTCAGGAATTCAGATGAGACACAGCAAGGATGGCTCGTCTCTGCTTCATGTAAGATCTGCTGTGGCTGGACCATCCAAAATGGTCTCTTTACTCATATATATGGCAACTCAGCTAGGATAGTTGGAACACCTGGGACCTGGCTGAGACAACTCAGCTGGGTTCACAGGTCTAGGAGCTAGGCCCTTGCTGTTGACTAGGTTCTTTGCCTCTCCTCCACGTAGCCTCTCCTTCATCTCACCTCCCTCTCCCCCAGCCAGTTTGGTCTTCCCATGTGGTCTCTAGAGCAGCAGGATACCCAGACTGCTTCATGAGGAGATGGGCTCTGCGGGAGAAAAAGCAGAGGTTGCCAGTTTTCTTACTGACACAGCATCACTTCTGCCTTAAAGTCTTTCCCCTAAGAAACTTTACAAATGTCTGCAATATTCTCTCTTTTTTGTTTTAGTCAACCTTGGGCTAGAGATACCACTGACTATAACCATCAATATTATATGTAACTTGCATTAACTAATAAAGAATTAGTAGTCCCTCATTATGCCCTCAGAGGGTGTGAGACTTCAGCATGACAAGAAGCTAAAGATAAAATTCAAGTGCAAGATGCTGCATGACCTTCCTCCTCACTGAGGGAATTGCACTTCTCAGATGTGCCACAATTAATCCCTTGAATTATGGCTACAGACTGACTAGTATGCCATCCTTGACATTGACAACGTGGAAGAAGGAAAGGTCGTTCCCAGTGCATAACTCCTTGTCCTGCCCTTTGACATATGACTTTGTAGTTCTTCTCACTAGAAGAATTATGTACTTCCCCAGTCCTTGACTTTGGGTTCAGCCAATTGACTTGATTTAGCCAGTGGAATATGGGCAGAAGTGACAGTTGCCAGTTCTGGGAACAGGCCTTACGAGACATTGTGTGTTTCCACTTGTTCCTCTTTATGCCTCTGCCATTGCCATGAGATAAACATGTCCCAACTAGTCCACAGTCCAAAGATGATGAGAAACATATGAAGCTACCCCAGATCCAACCTGGAAATTGGAGCAGTGCTCAGTGGAGGCTAACTTAGATCAGCTGACCCCCAGCTGATCAACAGATGTGTGAGAGTAATCATGTTGTTTGGGGTGGCATATTATGCAGCATTCTTTTGGCAACAATTGGCTAATACACATGGCAAAACTAAATCACAAGAGGAAAAATTTCCCATGACTTCAAGCAATGGTTGTCACTCTGAAATTTGGAAATCATAAAGTTTAAGAAAACCAACCACCTCGCCAACACTGAGATTCCTGTATTACCAAGTGGTCTCCAGATTCCGCCAGACTTTATGGTATACTTGAAAGGGTACAAATTACAAGCGAAGTGGATGAAAATAACTCTTAAATGAATGTGCTAATACATACCTTTAGAAGATGGAAACTAGCTGAGAAGCCTTTACAATAGCAGCAATTCTGGCCTTACTCCTGCCAATTGCTAATATGTGACTTTGGAAGGCAAGAGGTAGAAGCAGCAACTGCATTATAAAAAACAATGCCTGTTGCCTCAGAGCCAGAGAGAACCTTGGTCATGCAATGGTTTTCCTCAGCATTTGGATCAGGGATCCATGGTGACAGATGCTAATGTAAAGAATGGGACATATGGCTACTATGGGACAAACAAACATATCAGTGGACAAACCAACAACTTCCCTTCCCCTCGACTGATGAGTAGATGAAAACATTTTGTTTTGTAGAAAGGCAACTATTCCACTGAATGTATTTAAAAGGGAGCTTTCAAAGATGCCTTCTTGTTAACTTGATATACAACTTGCAATCCCTCATTCACTGATATTTTTTAACATAGCAATCATATAAAAGGGTCACTATCTATATGGAAGACAGAATCAGAAGTAGGTTGAAACGTATCTTCAGTTCAATACAGGAGCCATGGAGAGTTCACAATTTGATTTAAACTTTTGCACTAGAAGCAATTAACATTTAGACAGCAGACATAAAAATCAAGGTTTTGTTCTTTTTTTTTAAATACAGAACATGATTATTTTACAACGTCAGGTCTCTGTTCAGATTTAAAATATTTTGTGTTGGCGTAGCAGCATTAAATATATTGTCTGCACTATCTCACCCTTACTCTATAGGTTATGTCAACATGAAATTCCTGAAAGTAATGTCAATGAAACATGAAATTAATTTTGTGTGGCTTACTGGCTTTTGCCAAAACAGCAGTCATGTCTTTAAAGTGGTTACTTAAAATGCAGCTATGTTCTGTCCTTGGAAAGTTTAATTTTCCTCTTAGGATTCTGTCCTTTTATTATTCCTCTTCACACAACCAGAGGATACCAAAACCCTCATGCTTTCATGGCATTTTATGCCTGAGAGATCTGTAAGTCTATTCCCAAGAAGGGGCCTATGGTAAATTTTAACACTTATCTGCTAGCCTCTGCTCTATAAATTGGCAACTTAATGAATTTTATAAAGAGAGAAAGAAGGTCAAAAGATATAATAATGTATTAGAGGGGGTGAGGGGAAAAAGATTACTGGAATGCTTTCAGGGGAGACAGTTAACTCACTTGAATGCCACAGGTTCTATGATTTTCTGAGGCATTTGACATCACTTGAACCTCAAGTTCTTGTTTTTTGCTATGGTAGCTGAGAAGGAAAATTGGACACTAAATTTCCCTCTGACGCTAATCTCTTTCTCCTACTCTACTAGGTAGTATCAGAGTTAGCTGAGGAAAAAAATGGGTGGCATGCTGGCTTCAGCAATAATGGCTGACTGAACATTCGAAAGAAAACCAAGGCATGTCCTTGGGAAAATATATCACAAAAAGACAAAATAGAGGTGGTTGTTTAGGACGCTTCACTAACTCAAGAAGAAAAGAATTTCTTTTTAAAGATTTATTTACTTGAGAGAGAGAGAGAGACAGCTCATGTGTGCAAATGGGGGGAGGGGTAGGAGGAGAGGGAGAGAGAATCCTCAAGTAGACTTCTTGTTCAGTGTAGAGCCCCATATGGGGCTCAATCCCAGGATCCTGAGATCATGATCTGAGCCAAAATCAAGATTTGGCTGGTTAGCCAACTGAGCCATCCAGGTGCCTCCAAAAAAGATTTTGATTAAGTCGTTATTTGTCCCCATCTAAAATTTTTTATTGATCTATTTGATTAGTGATATCATGGGGAAATGTTTAACCCAGAGAGAAGAACTTCCTCAGAAATCCTGCTATGTAAGAAGTGCATTGCCATTGCTATCTATATGCTTAACAAAGAATCAAGTCAGCATGGTGACCATTATATTTTATAATTTATGAATCAAGGAGTATTTACTGAGTACAATGTATATATGAGGTATTATGTTGGGATCTGTCATATTTATGATTTTATCTATCTGTCATGCTGTCTCTGTTGTAAGGATAGTCTTCATTTAAAGCAAGTTTAGTTAAGGAACTTAATGGTGTTATAGCTGCTAAGTATAGAATTGAGACCAGTACCTAGTTTAGATTTGTTTTGTTTTTTACTCCAATTATAGGTTATAGTGATGATCAGATCATGAAATCAAGACCAAGGAAATGTTGAGCCATAGAAAGGGAAAAGGAACAAAAGATAGGAACATAAAATTATATATGTATTTACTCTAATAAGTTTACCAAATAACTTCTGTATTGTTCCAAAAAGGATTTAAAATAACTTGAAAATGCATATAAGGAAATAAAGTTAATGTATTGGAAGAAAGAAAATTGATTATAAATAAGGATAGAAAAGTAGATGCTTATTGATGAATAAAAACATAAGGCACAGAAATGTTTTTGCAATTTTACTAAATACAAGTGCTCAGACTTGGGGTGATGGAAAGAAGGTCATCCATCACAAGCAATAGAATACTTCTAGTATTGGCAAATGATGTCATTAGGAATTGGAGCCCATGTGGGGTACAATTTTGATTGCAGTTTCTTAATATTGCTTGATGGCATAGGAATTGTGCCCCAGTTAAGGTTGGTTCCATTTTTGAGGGTGTGTATGTTATATCATTTATTTCCTTATCAAACAGAAAAGAGGATTTTTGACATGTCAGTTATGTTCTGAATGGTGACTCTACCAGGCAAGAGAAAAAAAGAAAACAAAAGTGTCGATGAGGAGAAAATGACAATTCTTCCCAGCACTTAGTCAAAGGGGTAAGGACAATGGAAGCATAAAGATTTCTCTTACTGAAGCTCAGAATCAGAAGGTAGGAGGCTTAGGTCCAGGTCAAAAGACAGCCATCAGCTAGATAGAAAATCTTTCAGCAGAGGTAAATCAGCTACGAAGGCTTGGCGGTATCTACATATATCTATATCTATGGATAAAGAAAAAAAAGAATCACAGAAGGGAGCTGAGGAGGGGTCCCTGGGTGGTGCAATTGGTTGAGCATCCAACTCCCAATTTTGGCTCTTTTGGCTCAGGTCATGATCTTAGGTCAGGATTGTGAGGTTGAGCCCCACCTGGGGCTCTATTCTGAGCATGGAGCCTCCTTGAGATTCTCTCTCTCTTTCCTTCTCCCTCTGCCCATGTCCCTGTCCCCCCAACTCGTGAGCACTCTTTCTCTCTCAAAAGAAAAAAAAAAGAAAGAAAGGAGTTGGGGACAAGACCCTGCAGTAGTTACCACTACCGGGATTACAACAGGCAGCCAAAAAATGGTCCTAGCCATCTCTCCAGATCTTCTTCCTAAAGCATAATTCATGTGTCACCAATTCTTTCCAATATTGGCATTTTAACTGGAGAATTTTCATTACTCCCCCAAAAATTCATGTGCCTACTTCTGTTTTTAATAAGGTCCTTTTTATTTTAACTAACACCCCCCTCCAAAAAAAAACAAAAAACAAAAAACAAAAAACAAAAAAACAAACTGAACTAGCAAAGGATTTTAGGTCAGTGGGATGGAGATGTAGGAGTCAGAATGCCTTTAAAACTCCCAAATTACATCATTTAGGTGCTTCCTAGTTTACCTACCAAAAACCCAGTCCTGGATGAACATATTTTTAGGATTGCATCACTTCCCACATTTCCCCCAAATTCTATAATCCCAAACTTCATCCAGGATTAGTCTGAAGAGATGGCAATAAGCACCACTGGGAGCCAACACCTCTGCTAAAACTTCGAGGATTAACAATATGTGCTAAGTGGGCTGAGGAGGTGGGCGATTTAATTTATTCCGAATTAAATTATAATTCACTCTGTTTCTCATAGGGGCAGGTGAGGTGAGAAGTGAAGTGGTGAAGGAAAAAATATGTATGTGGTTGCCTAATTGACTTGTACTCAATTACAAGCTACAACCCTTTGTTTTTATTCTTTTCATATGTTCTTGACTCCTAGAAATTCTCACAGGAACAGCGCCATAGAGTACAAAACCATGATGATACAGGATTGCTATTTCCATTACTATTAAGCCTGCAATAATGATCTTCATGAGTCAAGCGAAGATGGGGTTATTTTTCTTAGCATGGAAATCTTCAAAATATTTAGGAGGGGGTTGTTTAGACAATGTCTCAAAATTTCTTTTTCAGGAGCTATGACTTAACAATGTTGTTGCAAAGAGCAAAAACAGAGGGATGGGGAGGGGGGTTAGTGAATCTATACGACAAATCTTGTAGTACAAGTGTTTGTGGTTAACCGAGAAACACATTATGAGTCAAGCCTTTGGAAAGAGGTGAGTAATTAAAGACAAATGCTATGACATAATCATTTACACGCAGCAGAAAGATTTTAGATTAAATCTGGCCTGACCCACTGCTCAGCAAGTGTTATCATGGATTCTTGAGAAGTATTCATTTATTTACTTTCTAATTTGGCCCAAATGTTGTATTGAAAACAACAAAAAAAGTATTTTGTGTGTGTGTGTGTTTCCCATAGGAAATAGCCTGAGCCCAGCGATGGTTAATAAAGTTGGGGTATTTGGGAACAGATCTCCTGTGTACACAACAACTGAACAACATGTCAGTTCGAAAACACCTCATTTGAAAAAGGCAAGAAGGAGCTCTGCTGTGAGCACTTTTGCTAGAATGAATCCTCTTATATTTAGGAAGCTTACTTGCGTGTACCTTTAGACAGCTCAGTAAAATATCGGTTAAACCAATACTTTCACTGTTATTTAAAAAATTATATTTACTAAAAAAAATTTAAAAAATTATATTTACTGACATTTTTGGCTTCATCGTGTATTTCAGGCACCACCTAGGTGAGTCTGATGTCGAGACACTAATTTTTGGAGCAAGAGGCAGATTCCCTCCCTCCTTTCTTAATCCTGCCACTATAATATAAAACATGCCATGTAACTCCAGGAGATGGCTTCATGGTTTTCCAAATGCTATTACATTTTAGCTGCTGCCTTTATTAAATGCAGGAAAACAGGAGTGGGGTGGGGGGGATGACAGATTCTGAGTCTCTACCTACTGTTCTTTTTATTTGAGTAGATGTGGAACTGTTAAGGTAAGGCAAGCTTCCTGTGGATTGAAACAATAGATTTTGTTACCAGAGCTGACCCACTTCACCAAGGCATCTCGGAACATTCTATTGAAGAGCCATACATGTGTCTTAGAGAAGAAAGAGAAACCACAATAATGCTCATCCCTCCCAGAGAGAAAGGTATTAGGAAGCAGGGCCCTTAACCCACAAGTTACAGAACCAGGATTAAGGAGTAGAAACCGGCGTCCATTTCCCCTACAGGATAATTATTTCCTAGTAGCAACCAGATGGCCACATTCTGTTTTCTTGCAGGGTAAGGAACAAATGTGTATTCCCAGAGAAACATGCATTTAGGGTCTGTGGTAAAGCGATCAAGGTCTCGCTGGCCGGTTACCGTGTTCTTGGGCGTTCTGCTGATTTGTCAAAATGTGACTGATGTTGAGAGAGCTGAGGAGGCTTAAGTCGCAGCCTTTGAAAAATGATTGTGTGAATGTGCGTGGATGTGTGTTTGTGTGTGCACGTGGGTATGTATATTTCTTCCCCAAAGTTGAAACGCATTTCCATAAACATTGTTATATGGGAGAGGCAAAAGCAACTGCAGGATTCTACTGTCCTTCTCTCTGGGCTTCTCAGTATTGTTTTTGCTTTTGCTCTCTTTTCTAAAATGTCCCGGTTATTATTGAGGCTTATATTATACATTGTTGAGTGAATGCCAGCCCTGTGGCAACTGCAGTCCTCCCTGTCCACAGGTCACTTGGGCACCTGTTTTGTTTGGAGCAATAGTAGCAGAGTCCAGAGTCAAGGTAGCATACAAAGAGAGAGGTTGCAGGGATTTTATTACACCACCTGTCGCAGGTGGGGATCTGCCCATTTTGACTATCGCAGACCCCATGGGGCACAGACAGATGGCAAGGGGTCACTTCACTGCTTGCCTATTTGGCTCAGTCCCTTTCTGTCCCACCGTCCCACATCACCTATTTGGTAGAGGTGAATAGGGCTGCTCCAGAGCAGGACTATCGTCAGGCAATCAGTACAAGGGCCTGAATCTCAATCACGCATCTCCTATTTCTTTCCTCCCCACAATGTCTTCTACCCTAGACTTTTTTCCCCAACACCCCTCCAATTCCATGATGGACCCAGCCTTAATCCTGGTGCTTTCACCTGTAGCTTTTGACAGTACACTTTGTGACTTTCCCCCTGAATTTTGCTGCATTTCAGGAGAGGACAATGGCTTCTGTTTATATATTAAATAGTCAAGCTTGGTCTAAGATTGTTTAGCTACAGAGTTGTGCTTTCTTATAGGAATTAATGAATAAAACAAGGTCTGGATCACAAGTATCTTTGAACTTCGAGTCTTGCAATTCATACGAGGAAGCCAATTTCATGCAGAACTTTCCTGTTTTAACACCCAGGATCAAAAAAAGAAAAAGCAATGCTCAGACAAACCAGCCTTTAGAATGGGGCCTTAAATCTAAAACTGAGGCTAACTTCAGATTTTCTCTTTTTCCCTTACTGTAGTATTTATGCATTTGATTTTTAAAAATTGAACATGCATCCATGCTCAGAAAAAGATCAGAAACAAGAGAGTTCTGAATAATTGGGACAGAAAACAGGCTAAGTGAGAAAAAGAAAAATAACCAATAGGAGCCTTAAAGTTTTTGACTTGGTTCTTCTCAGATACTATAATGTTGAAGCCTGAAGAAGACTTCTGTAAGCTATCACCTTCTTTGCTTCTTGGAAGTTCCAAGTGAACAGTTTTCCTGTTTGCTTGACGTTTGAAAGAATACTTGAAAGTGTGAAAGACAAAATTAATTCCCACGAAAGGAAAAATACATTCCATCACTTGTCTCCTACTGTTACCTGTTCTAAAATCACTGCCCAAGGTTTTTTACACCTCACTTAGATTCACCTCATTGTCTTCTCACTATCTTCAAGAATAAATTGACTTTCTACTGCTCTAAACACCTGTTTATCTAACCAGCCAGTATATTCATCATGTTGCCACAGCCCCTTGTCCTTTTTAAATCAGCATGGATACATTTATCACCTGAACTAATGAGGGAGCTAAGAGGTTGGGTTTCAGACAAGGTGTGTTTTCATGATGAATATGTTACAGGGACTATGTGATCTGTGTAATTTTATTCAAGGTATTGGGACTCCAGTTGTCAAGACGTAGTGCTCCTAGCCTCCAAAATGTCCAAATATTTTCAAACCATTATAGTTTCTCTTTTACTCTTCCTCATTTCTTTAAACGGAGCCTAACTTACCGTTGGTAGACTACTACTCCAAGGAATAGCCCAATTGCCAATCTCCAAAACTTCTTGAATGAGTCTCATCTCAATACCCCAACATTTCAAAACTATCATTGACCATTCTGGAGTCCTCATGGTACTGAACCAACATGCAGAAAAGGAGCTTGCTATTTGCTTGGGTGATTGATCCCAATGACCCACAGGGAATTGGATTGTTGCTGTCCAGTGGGGACAGGAAGGATGCTGTCTGGATTTTAGGGGATTCTTTGGGTACCTGCTCATGCTTTCACAACCAATAACAAAAGTTAATGGAAAATGGCAGCACCCAGAAAGAGGCAGAGTCCGTGAAGATTGAAGGTTTCTGTTACCATAGAAAATAAAGAACCAAATTAGCTGAGGAGCTAAGGGGAAAGAAAACACAGAATGGGGGGTGGGGGGGGATGGAGGGAAGAAATTATAAACGTCTGCTATGGCTCATAACACTTGCAGAAACACAGGCTATAGTTGCCGTGCCGATTTTCTCCCTTGCTTACCATGTCGTGTGGCATATGTGCTAGTTATTTTCCTTTCTCTTCTCTTCCTGTTATTTTATGTCAAGATTGTTGTATTGTTGGATCATTTTCAAGTTTAGTGTTTATGTTGCAAAATATCCTGGTGGGATTGTGATTGAATTATAAGAATAGTTAACATCGCTCAGGGATGGATACCATGCCCCTTGCCCAGAGACAGAAACATTGGCTTTGGGGCTTTGTGTCTCTTCTTCCTGGGGGCATGACAGTAGAATTTTTGTTTGTGTGACAGATGGTTGAATCTTATCAGAGAAAGGTATAAAGATGTTCTTCCTTTCTGAAAGTTCAACTCCATGTGGTAGGGTATGTGTCAGGGTGAGCGAGCAAAGGGTTGGAAGGTGGTGCTTGCTGAGCTCCTGCCTCTCTTTCCAACCCACCATTCTGTGCTCTGCTCTGTGATGCTGGGGCTGACACTCTGCAGAACACATTTCTCCTTCATCACCTGGCTTCTGCCAGTAAGGAATGTCAGAGGAAGCCTGGAAGACAGGACTGGGGAGGAGACACTTGCTCCTTCCTCTTCCTGAAATGTCTCTCAGAATTGGCCTTTTGCCCCAGGCAGCACACTCTCGGAGCCAGTCTCATGGAGTCCTCTCAATAGTCCCAGTAAAACCCCTCTGACCTCACAGATCTGAATTCCGGTTCCCTGGGGGTTCTTCCCCACGGCCAGATGCCTGGCAGTCCATCTTCAAGGTCTACACCCCAGCTTCATGAGGTCTTCCTTCTGTGTTCCTGAAGAGTCTTCACAACCCCTTCTCAGAGGTCTGGGTCCAGCCCCACAGGAACCTCCTCTGTGCTTCTAGAGGTTAACTATGAACCTCACCCTTTGTTTCCCCAGGCCCTACTTCCCTGTCACTGTCTCTGTGTTACCTTTTTTCTCCAACATATGTTTAACCAATTCCCTGTATTATATCATCTCTGCACTTCTGTTTTTTTATTAGAACTTACTTGGAAAAGAGAGAGAGAGAGAGCGAGAGAGAGAGATTATGAAATCTTCTATTTGAGAAAGGACACTTCGGGAAGCAACCTCAAGGGGTCACTGGTCCAAAGCACGTCATTTCCCCTGTAGGAAAACAAGGCTTCCTACATTGGCAAGGGAGTGAGTTCCTTGGCCAATCCACCTGTCAGCCTTCAAGTCAGCCCTCTGAGAATATTTCCCTGCCCAGTGTCCCAGGGAAGCTTTGGGAGTTCTCCACTTCCTCTTGGTGAGTGTTTGAGGACACGATGATTTCATTAGGGAATGAACAATCCCAAGACTTTCTTCATTAGCTTTGTGTTTATCTAAACACACAGTTCCCTGATGACCTTGGTCCAATTTCTATCTATTTTATTCCCTCGGTTCGAGGGCTGGTAAACAAAACCAGAGCTATTGTTGGTCATAGTTTTTGAGCCTGATATTTGGCATGGACATCTCTCTTTCCTAACCAAAGACTTGGTTCTCTTATTATTGGTTAGTATATGCTGGGTAGTGAAAAATGCGTCGGTGAATAACATGCAGTCCTTGCTTTAGACAATCTCACAGCTGAGTGGAGCAAATTGAGTGTTTTCACTTAGGGAGTTCTGGCTGCAACGTGAAGAGAATACATAGCTTGGGGGAGAGGGAAGGTGATATGAATATCTGTATGGTCTAAGGGAACACTTCAGGCTCAGTGAGGCAAGGAGGACTTCTGAGTGAAGTAGCACATAAGATGACAACAAAACAAGGGGGATGAGGAAAATTCCAGATGATGGGAAGTCAGAGAAGTATGAAAGGTAGCAATTGCTCCACAGAATTGGGCAAAACTGGGGGGGTGGGGTGGATATACTTCTTTTATATACTCAAAAGAAAACTAGCTCAGTCCATCCACATCAGACTAGTCAAACATTCAGCTCTCTACCTCTTAGTTCCTCATTTTTCTGAGTTTGCTCAAACTCCAAAGATTTATATAGCCTAAGAGGAGGTCATCACTCTGCTTTTAACACCCAACAATGAAGAGCCTGGGGTTTGGTCAGTTCACTGTTGCTTGTGCCTCTTGCTGCCACTTGGTGACACTGTTGACAATTGGACCCACACAGTCCACAAAAGATGGTGACAGATCAGAGGACCAGAGACCTGCTGCTATGAATCCCAGGGGCTGGAGGACCTACTCTCAGAACCAGCCTCAGTGGAATGAGAGTGCCCAGACCCCAAGCTCTTAATCCTTGGGTTTCTGGGTCCTTTCTCCCCAAGGATTCCTACCACCTGAGGTCAGGCAGCTTTTCTTTTTCAGTCCTGGAAATAGATTCTTTTTACTCATCCTTTCCTGAACAATCAGGACAATTGCCTAGTTGCTGATAGCTACTTTGTCTTCCACAGATAGATATACATATAGATATAGATGATATAGATATAGATATTGATGATATAGATATAGATATAATTTCCTCTTTGGATTGGGAGCACCACATTCAGTGCCTCAAGACACTCTTGTTTACTTGTTGACACTCTTGTTTACTCTTCTGAAGAGGATAAAACTGACCTAATAGCATCTCTTTCAGCAAGAAAAAGGAAAAGAAAGTCAAGTTACATCATCAGCAGGACATTCCACTACAGAAACACTGTAGGGGCTGTAAATAGTTCATGTAATTAGAATATAGAGTTATCTAGGGGGTAATAGTAAAACATGAGCCAGTGAAAAATGAGTCATAATCAGTACACGGGAAGGTCGTTGGTGCCATGAATATGAACTTACTTCTGAAGGCAGTGGAGAACCCATGAAGGATTTAAGAAAGTGAGTTAAGTATTTGAATTTTAGAAAGGTTTCCTCACCCCTAACAAGAAGGACTGATTGTGGAGGGCTAGCTTGTAAAAATTTAAGAATAATTGAATCATGACCTTAATTTTGTTAGTACAAGACTTTGTCAACTGAGCTAACTGGTTCTGATCAAAATTGGTTAGAGCATCTGCCTTTAAAGACTGGTCTCACTGGCTTTTTGAGATAGTCTTGCCCTCGTGGGTACTTTGGATATAGCCTGTTACCAAATTGTCTTCTGCAGTGGAGCTCTTTTGGGGGTGGGGGGTCATTTTATTTTTATCATAAGTGTTCTTAAAGTATTTATACATCCACATTTATCAATAAATATTTTCTTCTGAAATGTAAGAAGAAACTTAAATTATTTCATCAGCTATTTGGGATCAGGATTGCCCACCGCTAAGCTTCTGGTAACAGAATCACTAAGTTTGAATTTGTTTATTTCTAAATTTCTGCTCTTTCTTCATTTCTCTCTATTTGCCAATATTTTCCAATACTTTTGTAATATTTGTAATTATCAGCACTCCCAATAGTTTATATCTTGGAACTCGAGATGGATGAAACCAGCTGTATCGGGGGTTTGGTGAACATCTTGAACTATTTTTCAAATTGTGTTTGGGGTTCAAGGAAAACCAAAACATATTTTCATATTTTACCAAGAACTTTTTTTGTCCTCAATTTTAAAATGATGTCTATTTTAAGGGAAATTTAATCCATATGTTACTAAACTCCTTACACTTACCTCATCAAAATTTGGTTCTGTGAGAGCTATTTGATGTGCAAAAAGCCTTGGGAGTTATTTTATGAGACTTTTTTAAAGAGGAATTTTTTTCTTAGGAACAGGAAGTCAAATTTGCCAGGTGAAGATTGACTCAAGTACACCTTTTGCCAACTGTCAATTGCCTAATCAGCCCTGAATTTTATACAAAACTTTGACTTGCCAAAATTTACATAAATCCTAGTGATGTTAGCATTAATATTTTTCTCCTTGTTTTTGTACATCATCTTAACTACTTGCAAGGTACCAGTCTCTATAATAATATCACCATACCTTTTAAACAGATAAAAATTCTTCACTGTAATTTAAATTTGAGATTCCCAATGATATTCAAAATGTTTACATTTCTCATTATGCTAACATTTACTTATGTTACCACTAGTATAGCTCAAAGGATCCATCCTCCTCAAAACAAAATAAGTTATCAAAAATGTAGTAAACTATTCTTTCTTCTATTCAGATACTTCTTTTAGGGCCCTGTGCTTTAGACAGTTTTCAGTAAGTCACCTGCATCAGAATGACCTATAGTATCTTATACATGAAGAGTCCAAGACTTCTTTCCAGGTCTACTGAGGCCAGATCTCTACTTCCATGGATCAATATATATATATATATATATATATATATATATATATATATATAGATAGATATATAGATATTATATATACATATGAATATATATTGATATATATTATATATATGAATATATATTGATATATATTATATATATGAATATATATTATATATATATGAATATATATATTCCAAGGTTGACCATATATCATCTGAAAACCATCGGATGCTGTAAAAGTTCATCCTGTTAGCTAACATTTCTTGAGTATCTACTATATATAAGTATCTCCCACTCTTCACAAATTGTTGTTACACCACTTTACTATTAAAAGGACCTACATGGCTCAGTGGTTGAGCATCTACCTTTGACTCAGGTCATGATCCCAGAGTCCTGGGCTCCAGTCCCGCATCAGACTCCCTGCAGGGAGACTGCTTCTCCCTCTGCCTGTGTCTCTGCCTCTCTCTGTGTCTCTTGTGAATAAATAAATAAAATCTTAAAAAAAAACAACAAAGAGTCTACATGAGTATGTGTTTTTGCTATCCAAAAGATATCTGAGGAGCATTCACTTTCATGGAAAAAAAAGCAAGAGGTGAGAAAATAGCCTTTGTCATTGATTTTTGCAGTGAGCTAGGGAGCCAGCGTGCTCTGAGGAGTTAAAGTGGCACTGCCTGCCTCCTTCCCTGTATCCACTCGTACCATCTCAGCATCAAGCTTCACCTGTGTCTGTGAGTATCTGTGTTTTATCTATATTTTTTTGTGCATCTGTTAGCAAGATATATCCTAAGGTATCAGGACAGCCTGGGCACATTAAAAAATGTTTCCATGTAACTAAATGGTAATTTTTTTTTTTTTCTTTATGCCATTTTAGTGTGAAGGCTTTCACAGAAACACTCTCCTTTCAGATATCAGGGGAAACCCAAACAAGGAAGTGGAGGAAGCAAAGGTTGCTGAATGCTTGTTATAAGTCAGGCATTATACAAATGAATTATCTTACTTAAATTTCCAAATCACTCTAGTGTAGGTATTATTTTTTTTTAATTTTACAAATGGAGAAAGTGTGGCAAAGGGAATTAGTGGCCCCCTTGGTATCCACTCTTTTTCTTAACAGACAAAGTATGGATTTTCTCTACAGTAGTGATGCCTCTTTCCAATGGTGATCTTTCCTAGCCTTTCTTGTTGGTCAGCATGGCCCTGTTACATGATTCTTGCCAGATGATGATGGTTATAAGGACATCCCAGATGGGACTTCTGGGAAAGCTAAGAGAATTTCTCACTTGGCCTTCCGTCTTCTTGATTGAATTTGGAAGTGGAGCTTCCATCTTGGGATTGCATGCCAACTAACATGAGGATGGAAGGCATACATTAAAGATGGCTTTTGTCAGGTGAGAAGACTAAACACCTTATTTAAGACAAAGTCCAACACAATCCTAACCAATACACTGAGATTAGTAGTTTGTCCTTCGAAACTCACAACTTAGTTGTGGAGATAGAAAGGGAATGCCTTTCCATGAATCCAAAGCCCAGCTTCTTTCACTTGTGATATATTGTTTTAATGTGCCACCATTTTCAAGGATCAGAGTGCAAGGCCTTACACTAGATGGTATGTAACCACCAACAAGACAGGGCAGTGAGCTCTGCCTTCTAAAAACTTACAGACAAGCAGGCAAGGTGAGGCATGGACATGATCACCTGCAATACTGAATAGAAAATAAAATTCTGGAATAAAGAGACAGATCAATCAAGTCAGATTGTATTATTATTATCCTTAATAATTATTTAAAGATATGATCAACAGTTTCATAGTCACAGTTAAAATTTTGGGTTAGGACACTGTTACTTCATGATTTCCTTCCTAGAGTTCTGGAGGGTACACAGGAAACCATGAGAAGATCTGCTCTCTTCCTCAACCCAGCTTATTCATTTCAGGCATAAATTCAACCCATTGCCACCTGAAATCATGTACTTTGCCTGCTCTCAGATATGGGATTAAAAGCCCCAGGAGTTCTGAAAAGATAGAAAAGAGTGTCATAAAAGAACTTTAGAAGAAAGATGTGGGAAACCCTGTTGCTTCTCCTTCATGACAGTTATCTCAAAGATGTGCCCAGGAGACATGTCACAGAACATGTTTCCCGTGGACACATGTAGCCCGAGGCCTGCCTGTGTGTGGCCTCCCCAGGGGTCTGCCCCTGTGTACAGTTGCAGTTGCTACCAGAAACAGCCTTCACTGGGATTTCACTGCTTCCCTGACTCCCCAAAATGATGTAATAATTGTTTTGTTGTGGTTATTCCATCAATGTGGGAAGAAGTAAGGAGAAGCATGAACAGTCTGCGGTGAGGGGTATGAAAGAAGCAGGGAAAGGAATACTTTAAGGCCTAGGCAAAATCTCAAAGTAAGGTTCATCCATGTGGCCCTCCCACTCATTCTTCGGCACCCCTGACTCTTTTCCTCAACAGTCCTTGCCTGCCATTACTTCCCTCAGGAGCCCCTCCCAGGACCTCCTCCCAGGACCACTGAAATGTGTCTTTCTCCTCAACCCCCCAAGTCACCAAACATGGACCACCAAACGTGGTCCCAAATTTTTCAAAGCACTAACATCAATTCTTCCTCTCTCCTCTCTCATCACAAGCCTTTGCCTTTACAGAAGCTCGACAAGTTGTTCCAAAAGCAACATGAGAGATGCCTGGGTGGCTTAGTGGTTGAGCGTCTGCCTTCAGCTCAGGGAGTGATCCTGGGGTTCTGGGATCAAGTCCCGCATCGGGCTCCTGCAGGGAACCTGCTTCTCCCTCTGCCTCTATGTCTCTGCCTCTCTCTCACTGGGTCTCTCATGAATAAATAAATAAAATCTAAAAAAAAAAGGAAGAAAGAAAGAAAGAAGAAAGAAAGAAAGAAAGAAAGAAAGAAAGAAGAAAGAAAGAAAGAAAGAAGAAAGAAAGAAAGAAGGAAAGAAAGAAAGAAAGAGAAAGATGATGAGACTAATTTGTGCTAAAGTAAGAACAATTGATGAGTCCATGATAAATCTTCCAAGTTTTCCTGGTTCACAAAATATATATTTTTATTGTATACCATTCAAAATATTGCTGAAGGATATTGTGTGTGCAATGTTTCTGAGTGGCAACATTGCCTGTGATTAAATATTTATTTAAGCAGTTCTATTTTAAGCTGAAGATTGGATGAAATATGATAAAGGAAAAATACACAATATTAGGCACAAAATAGGCACTCAAGAAATGTTTACTGGGTCATGTGTTTATTCAAACTCTCACCTTTAACATCTAATTGTCTGGTGGTGCGATCGCAATACATCGCCTCAACTAGGAGTCAGATCAAATTTATTTGAGCCCTTTTATCCTATTGAACGTCTGTAGTAAGTGTCCACCACGTCCAAAATATTGTGCTAGGTTCTGAGTGGAGGAGACTACTGGGAAAATGGAAACAGTGACTGTGCCCACAGTCAAGGGACCTTCTGATATAGCAGGGAAGTCAAATGTGTCAGTGCCATCAAAGATTGGGACTGGTGTATGGGAGGAGGCAGAAATGGGGACAGCATGCTGAATTTGGGATGTGCCAGGCTCCTGTTTCCAACCAGAATGTCGGAGCAACTCATACATGTTATTCTAGAAGAGTAGATTGATGGTCCATCTGGGATTTATAGATTCTAGCACCAAACACAGCTCATGTGTGTTCACACTTTAATATTTTTTCAGGTGGCAATGCTACCTCTCACAATTTTTTAAATTTAGAGAAATATATTACTGTTTCCCCTCCTTCTCTCCAATTTTCTGACTGACAGAGAAAGATTATGGTTAAGCACAAAAGCCTTAGTGGCAATGCCATGTCCAGCACCAGGGAGGAAGCAACAACTCCTCCAGCAGAAAACGAAGAAGGAGCATTCTCTGCAATAATTCGATCTGATGAATAAAACTGCAGGATGAGTGATGCATAATGTATACGCCAAAATTATATTTTAGGACAAGCCACAAATGATCAGAGCTAGTGTTTAATTCCTCTCACTGTATGCCAGGGACAGTGCTAAATGCTCTATCTTCATCAATGCGTTTCTTATTTCTCAGCAGTCTTTAGAGATAAGAACTGTTATTTTTCCTCTAATAAGGAAATGGAGCCAGCTAAGAGGTAAGTAACTTTCCCAAGAGAACACAGAGAATAGGTGGCTGGACTGGGAGTCTGACTCAGCATTTTCTGACTCCAAATCCAGTCTCTCAACCACTTTCCTATATCAGCCTTATATTTCCCAATGGGGGCAAAAGGAATGGCCACGCACAGAAATATGAAAATCATGAAGATGAGTTTGATTTCACTTCATTTTTTTTCTCAAGATTTTGCCATCATTTCATTTTTTTCTCCACTCCATAATTCATAACTTGGCCTGCTTCTAGTCATTTAGTGGATGTGAGTCACAAGATGTGCTTTGAAGTCCAGGCTTGGACGAAGCAAGATAAGCGCAGGCTCCATCACCCTCAAAGCATTCCCGTCGTGTTTACTTTATTCAGAGGCCTTGGTCTTTTGGTCTCTTTGTTCCTGCTCCCAGGACACATAAGTGCTTGCTTGTAACAAGCCTTCCAACTCAAATCAGCTATCAGACCCACAAGCAGATTCACAGCCTCTTGGAAACATTGGGACTCAGGTAGGGAACAGGAAATGAGTGAGGGGAAACTGCTGGATTTACTGTTCAGCAACCCCAAAGGAGTAGTATTTGTGTTACCTTGAAAACAGACAAAGTAATTACTCCCTTCCAAAGTGTGGCACTTTGATCTTCTCAACAATGCACTGAGGGGTCTAATTATCCCATTCTGACTTAGAGAGGAGATAACAGACTTGGAGAGCTTACTCCACCAGCAAACGGTAAAGCAGGGACTCAAATTCTGCTTTTCTAATCACAAATAATGTTTTTTTTTTTTTTCCCATTAAGCACACTATAACTACTTTTGAAAAAAATCAATTTTTTTGAATTATACTGGTGATGTAATTGGTTTAGTGTTAGCAGGGCAACTTAAGTAGATCAAATCTAAGACTAGGTTTCCAAATCATATCTTATTTTTTATTATTAATTGTTGTTGTTTGGTGTCTGTTAGTTGCTACATGGCACACAATGGATGGAAATAACTAGATTCTAACAAGCTTAAGTAGAATTCCATGGATTTTCATTAAAGATTTATTTACTTATTTGAGAGAGCAAGCGAGCATGCACTCAGTGTGGGAAGGACAGAGGGAAAGAATCTTCAGTTAGACTCCTCCACTGAGTATGGAGCCTGACACGGGGCTCAATCTCAGGACCCTGAGATCATGACCTCAGTGGAAATCAAGAGTTGGACCCTCAGCTGACTGAGCCACTCAGGTGCCTCAAGATGGATATTTTAAATGTATATACCAGCAGTTGTAAGTTCATAGGATCTTGTCCTTCAACATTATCACCTCTGCCCTTATTCCCGTGGTACTGTGTATTACTTCAGTTATATCAGCTATTAGCCAACATTACAGAACAGCCATATTCCAGTTGAGTCTATATGGCACACCTGAAACTAATATAACACTATATATTAACTGTACTGGAATTAAAATACAAAACTAAAAACTAAAAACAAACAAAAAACCCAAAACAAACAAACAAAAAACAGCCACATGTGAGAAATCTCAGTGGCTTAACAAAATAGAAGTTTATTTTTCAATCATGTAAAATAAAAAATGGATATTCCTGATCAAGTGTCTTCCAGTTGGAAGGAGGGACTCAGGTTCCTTCCATCTCATGTTCCACCGTCTTCAATACGTGACTAAAGTCACCACTGAATAGAAAACAGGAATCTTGTGTAGGAGTGTTTATGGGCCATAACTGAAAGTAGTATACATTGGAACTCAGTCACACAGAAAAAGTAGTCAAGCTGTAGTCTCTTGAAGAGGAAGAATTGGATTTGGTGGTCAGGTAGTGGTCTCTGTTACAGACTTCCATTGTTCAAGATCTACTGGGAATCCCTGCTAGGGATTTCAAAACCAGTTTTTGAGCCCATAAGAAAAATAAAGGGTTTTTGTTATATTTATATATATGTAAAATATATAAATATATATTTATTAAATATTATATTAAATATAAATATATATAACAAATATTGGGGTGTATGTGGGGTGTATGTCACCAAAATTTCATTCCCAGCATATCATATTCCTCCAGTTTGGCCCTATATTAATAAGGTTCTCCAGAGAAACAGATCCAATAGGACCTACCTATCTCCTATATTCCATATATATATAAAGAGATATTTATAAGATACATATATATATGTTTTATATATATATAATTGTGTGTATGTGTATATACATATAAATAAGGAGAGAGAGAAAAGAGAGAAAGATTTATTACAAGTAATTGTCTCATACAATTAAGGAGGCTGACAAGTCCCGAGATCTGCACTTGGCAGCTGAAGACCTAGCAGGGTTGATGGTAGTCTCAGTCCCAGTCCAGACACCTAAGAACTAGGACAGCCAATGTTGTAGTTCCAATCCAAGTGCAATAGAGTCAAGATCCAGGAAGAGCTGATGTTTCTACTCAAGTCCAAAGAAAGAAAAACAAACAAAAACAAAAACAAACCAGGCAAAAGGAATTCTCTTTTACTCAGACTCTGCTCTCTATTCAGGCCTTCAGCTGATTGGATGAGGCTCACCTGCATTAGGGAAGGCAATCTTCTTTACTGAGTCTACTGAGTCAAATGTTAATCTCACCCAGAAACATCAGAACAAGCATACCCGGAATAATATTTGACCAATAGGTACCTTGTGGCCTAGTCAAGTTGACACATTGAATTTACCCATTGCAGCCCCCCTAAACTTTCAGCTATTTAAAAAGTTTATTTTTATAAGATAAATATTTACCAGAGCTAAGGAATCCACAGAATGAAATGTACTTGCTGAAAGCAATTTCCAAAGAGATTTTCCATGAAGTTTTTGGATTTTGGACTCTCAAGATCTACACTAAAGATGGTAACATTCATATGTATGCATCTATATGCATGACTGTCCGTATGACTGTCATGAATTCAGGTCTCCCTCTGCCTGTGTCTCTGCCCTTCTCTCTCTGTGTCTCTCATGAATGAATAAATAAAATCTTAAAAAAAAAAAGTGTCTAAGATTAAGTTACTCTTCGTGTACAAAGATAACCTGACTCAACACAATATCTCTAATCTGGAAATTAGAGGAAGAAACCACCACCAACCTTGGGTTAAGTCAGAAAATACTTTATAAACAAAGTGGAGTTATGGTAGTATGCGGTGATGGTGAGGTAGTGATGCTGCAGATAAGAGCTTGTTTTTATCAAGAACATAGAGTAATTCTCATTTCACCCCCAATTATAGGTTCTCCCCAGCTGAAGAATCAGCCTTGTGGTTTCTTTTATATTCTGACAGCATCTTTTGCAAAACCCCACGTACGATAAGTGGTCAATAAATATCTCTGTGTAAACTTTAGGTTTTTCAACAAATATCTAATGCACTGAACACCACATTCTGCATTGTACTGTTATTCTGTATGACCGGGTTGTGCGCATTAATTTAAGACATGCACAGTTATTTTAGAGTTTCACATCAGCAATTATGGGCTTCACAGTAATTTTGGCAAGTCTCTGCAGGTGCCACACAATTTCGTGGCCAAATTATCTTTTCACGATAAATGGAGAGGACTGGGGAAGAGGTGTCTTTAACTGTCCTATTTCATCCATGTATCTCTTTTCTAAGCTCTACGTAATTTCATGCCTCATGCTAACGGTTCATGAGAACAGCACTTCATATGTTTTTTTTACCCCAATTAGAAATCACTGTACCCCCAGGAGAGAGGAGCATATTTGCATATTTGTGTCTAGAGCTCCCCGTGGCTTGTTTCATTACCTCTGATGCATGTCAAATGCTATCACCTGGCATTCCTGGTTCTCTAACATTTTTTTCTTTTGTAATCTCTCCTTACAAGGCATGCATGCATCTTGCATCTGCATATCAGATGCCCCTTCCCCATTCCAAATTTACCGGGCCAGAGTCCATGTAAGAACAAATTGCGGTCCCCTCGGTGACATGGCACAAGTCAGCCTTGTAGGTTGTGGGATATGCCGAACCAGTGAGTAATGTCTGGGAACTCTTTGGCTGACTTCCTCCTGTTCAAGGACAATTTTGCATTCTCACAAGTGCTCAGAATGTTTCTCCTTTAGGAACAACGTCTGACACTGGAATTCCTGAAATCTGAGGTACTGTGTTAAGCCAAGGCTCTTCCCGATAGGAACGATGAAAGGCAGTTTTGCTCTTCATTCTTCTGACTGGTTCATTGTGTTGGGAGCTTGTGTGGACTAGCCTTTTGCTTGCCCTAGAGGTCTGTGTAGATGACCTGGTACCTCAGAGCCTCAGAGTGCATTCATGGCAATCCAGGGTCTGGTGCTTTCCCTATGCTCCACAGTCATCACTTATGATGGCTTCTTGGGTTTCTGCCTCACTTACTTTCACTACACAATTTAGAATTTAATTATATATGACTTTACATTTTTGGATTCTTATTTCCTAATCTAAACTGCTAATTTGCTAAAGATATGGGCTGCATCTTGTGCTTCTTCTGAATCCCACTCAAAGCACCTTCTTTTCTGTCTGAATAACTTCACAGTCACTCACTAAATAGGTGCCATGATGATGAAGTCATACTAATTGCTTTTGATGACCTTCGGATCTTACACATTCAAATGAATGCTTTCCTTGGCAAGTCTGCCACCTGGGAAGGCTACCCGCCTATGCCAATGATGTTATCAATTCTCAAAATAATATTTCAATACCTCTCTCTGCTTGTGTGTCAGGGTCTGACATTTACTGTTTAGTATTTAGCACCTACTCTAATGCAAGACACTGTTTTCAGTGGCTACCACAAAGATTAAAATACAATTTCTGCTCACAGAGAAGAAAAGCTACAAACAGTGATGAGACAAGGCAAAATGTGTTAAGACCTGTAAGTGAGATACAAAGGATTAGTGAGGATCAGAGAAGAGGAAGTAATTTAGAGCTGAGGCTATAGGGTCTTGTGCAATCTCCAATGGCTGTATATCCTTATTCTATCATTGGTTTGCTCTTAGGACACCAACTAAAAACTACTTGGAATGAAGTGTAGGGAATAAACTAACTGAATGCACTAGGCAATCCCATCTTCAAAAACTGAAGTAGGGGAATATATCATATTCATAAGAAATGGTTTTAAGGCCACATCTTCAGAAGAAAGGGATGGCCAGATGAGCCAAACAGATATCAAAAGATGTATATCTGCCTGTTATCTAATTCTCGACCATTCATCCCTATACCTCATCTGTACCTCTATTTCCTTATTTGTAAAAGTCAATAACATAGACCAGATCCAAGGTTTCCAATGGATCTGTGAAAATATCCAGAGGTTATGGACCTTCCCATGAGACGTCACTTGAATGAACTACTCATGGCAATGAAAAGATATTTGAGAATTGCTGGACTTTATAACTGCTGAAGCCCCTTTGAGTGCACACATTCTGCATTCTCCACACATTTGAATGTCATTGGGTGTCAGAAGACAGCTAATTGCCAGGTGTGGATCATTTGTCCCATGACCAAAAAGTCCTGGAGATTCCAAGACCCCAGGCAGAGCCCTACTTTTCTGTCACTGTCCCTCCTGACACCCTATTTTATTTCCTTCACAGTATTCATGACTCTTAAATTACTTATTTGCTTACCTTTGAATTATGTGCTTTTCCCACTAGAATAGAAGATGATCCTTACAAACAACTTGTCTCTTTTGTTAATGGCTATATGTTGGGTAACTAAATCAGTGTCATGGACATAGTAAACACTTACTATGTCTTTGTGAGTACATATGCAGAATGTGTGCTCACACAAATGCAGAATGTGTGCTCACAAATGAGTGAGCAAATGAGTCAATTGATTAATTCTTTTTTATGGATAAGGATTTAGGGGGCAGGTCTATGTAAAATGATATAAATTCAGTAAAGATATAGCTGAGCACCTCCTATGCTTTGGTATTGTGCAAGGCACTGAGAGTGGACAGCAAAAGGACCTATCTTTGGTGAACTTACAGTCTATTCAGGGAAACAAAGCAGGAATGCATGAGACAGTATATACAGGAAGAAAAGAATAGAACAGGATGACATGTCAAAGAAGAGTTCAGAGAACTCACCAACAAATGGTGAATTGTTAAGCAGGAAACCACATAATGCGTTAGGCATTCAGAGGAAGGAGAGAAATTCTTATGAGCTGAAGTGACCTAGGGATCTTCAAAGGAGAAAAACAACAGGTTAGAATAGAGAGATGTGAATCAGGGGGTATCCTGGGCCAAGATCCCTGATGGGAAAGAGCAAAGGACAATCTGACTGGACAGAAGGGGAAACTAATATGTTTTCAAATATCTTTCTCGTTTATCTTCTAGCACAATCCTGAAAGAATATTATCTTTATTCCATGGATGAATCAACTTGTCCAGATTCCCAAATGTTAGGGACAGAGCCAGGATTTGGACCCAAATCAGTTTAATTCCCAGGATCATGTTCCTCCTACCCCTCACCACTGACAAGGCGAAGCCTCTGATCTATGGAAAGCAGAGATGTGTGTGTGTGGAGGGATGGTAAAAAATAAAGATGAAGTTAATTTGTTGTTAGAATATGCTAAGGACCTCAGATGGTACTCTATACTATAAGACAGGTGAAGATATTAAAAACTCTTTCTAGAGGAGGGACTCTTTGAAAGTATTCATTTAGAATATTTAATCTGAATAGATTGAAAAGAAAGATAGAAACAAGGAGATTGTGTAGCAGTTACTATAACATGCCTGAGCTGAGGTTCATGGAAATGAAGAGAAGGAACAGGAGTAATGGTAGCTATGAGTTTAAAAATGGGAGAATTATTGGATTGTCATAAGGTGAAGTCAAGAAGAATGCACAACCCTAATGCTGCTGGCCACTGTCCCCTGGCGTGCCCAGTTCCCTTTTGTCATGCCTGTGGTAGCTTCTTCTGATTAGAGTCCCTATCTCAAAACATTCACTTCACACACACACATACATGGCTTTTTGCTTATTTGTATTTTGTAGTTTTTCTCTTCAAAACAAATATGAATGATTGTGAAATAAAAAAGCAAACTTAAAAGGGAGAATTTGTTGCTGGTCACTTTTTTGCAAATGATGAAAAGTAAAGAGGCATTTACAATATATCAAGAACAGAAATGAAAAAGAGTTAAGTTGTATATCTAAGATATATATATATATATATATATATATATATATATATATATATATATATGAAGGGTACAAGAGAACTTTTTGGAGAGTTTTAAAACTTTAAGGAATTTTCCTGAACAAGGTTCTGTTATCTTGACTGGGAAGTAACTGAAGTTATGATAGACATTCATGTAGGAATTAGAAATAATATAAGTACCTGCCTTTTTCTGCATCTTTGAAATACTCCAAGACTAAGAGACATATGCATGTAAAATGCTTTAGATTGTTTTTTAGAAATATTTACTGAAGTATCTTTTAAAAGAAAGGAGACTGTTTAAATGGAACAGAAACAAACTTGCATTTTTTTTCTCATACTCCATCTTCACAACTTTCCTACATAGTCTGGCATAATTTTCATTCCATATTGTTCTGATTTTGGGATATCTGGGGATTTAGAAAGGCCAGCTATACTCACTCATATGTTTATATATCAGACATAATCCTCACCATTTTGCACCATAATAATGTGTTTTTGTACCTGTTTCCCTAGAATACTGTGGATATTGGAAAAGAGAGTGTGTTTGTGTCCCTGATGCCTTGAATAAATAAGATGCTCAATGAGGTTAATGAACTAATAGCTTTATGTAATGTAAATCATGCTGTGAGATTTTATTGCTTAAGAATTAATAATGTTGGGGCACCTGGGTGGTTCAGTGGTTGAGCGTCTGACTTTGGCTCAGGTCATAATCCCAGGGTGCTGGGATTGATTCCCACATAGGGCTCCCAGCAGGGAGCCTGCTTCTCCCTCTGTGTATGTCTCTGCCTCTCTCTGTGTCTTTCATGAATAAATAAATAAAATCTTTTTAAAAAGGATTAGTAATGTTGAATTACTTTTGGAAAGAAAATTCATTTTTATTTCCTATATATGAACTGGTAAAATGTGAATGTTCTTGAAAGAAGAAAACATTGAATATCTCAAAGATAATTTCCACCACTGGCTTATTCTCAGGGAAATTAGAATATTTTCGAATAAAGAATCTCATAGGTTCACAAAAATCCCTTCTTTCTTATTCTATAAATCTCTTTTCCATCTCTTCATTGGCAACAAGTTACCATTTTGTTTTAAAAATGTTAAAACTGGAGAGGGGAATTTTATGTTAATAATAACCATTATAGTCACAGGATAGTCATACTCCTTCATGTTAAGTGCCCTGAATGATAAAAGATAACTCACATTTCCCCTATGATTATATTCATATATATACTAGAGGATAAAGGTTTATATGTATATGAAATTCTATCTATCTATCTATCCATCCATCCAGTATTGCATATCTATGTATTGTTTCATATGTATATAGTTTTTTACTACATACTGATTTATCTTGACTATGTATATAATAACATTATATAATATAATTTAAATGACACTTCGAACTGAAGTAAATGAATATTTTGGGGAAAATGGTGGTTAGGGACATCTTTTTCCCTTTGGCCACTTTGGACCATTGATACATTTTGTACATGTGCTCTTGTCTTCATGTTTTCCCATCCACATGTAGTCTAGCTCAAGAAAGAGCAACACCCTGCTGTGGGTAGGGAGCCAACCTTGCAGTCAGATGTTCCTGGGCTTGAGCTGCTCGCACCCCACTGCTTAGAGGTTATGAGTCCTTGGACAAATCACTTCACTTTTTTGATTTGCACCCTCACCATGGGTCCAACGCAGATAATGCTCCACCCACATCTTCACCTGAGTTGCCTATTATGCTTGCAATGAATCTCAGGAATACTAGTATGCACGCTCTCACATTCTCACACCCAAATCTCTCAACAATATACAGAAATCTCTTTGAATCCATTACTTCATATCATGCTTTAAAAAACAAACAAACAAACAAACAAACAAACAAACAAAAAGCCAACCAACCAACCAACCAACCCACTAACCAACCAAACAAAAAACCTTCCCTTACAGGTTCCGAAACCATACATATATGACAAGGCATAGTCCATATTATTAATACGTAATGACTGATCACAGCGTTTGCTCATTCTGGTAGGTTGAATCTCATGTTGGCTGCCTCCAACTGGCTATCTGTTGAAACACTTTATGCTTTTCTAAGGGTGAATCCAGAGTGCACTGAGTAATGCATAATAAAATTAGTTTTGGGAGAAAGGAACCAAGTTTAAAAGAAAAAAAAAAAAGAGGGGACAGATAAGCACAGTAAAATAATCTCCAATGACTTCATTGTGAAGTAATGACTTTTACCAAATAACTGCATTGTAGTTTTATCTTTCCAACCAAGATTGTGTTAATGCTCTAAAATTAAATCTCTTGTGAAAGTTATCTGGAATTTCTCAACAAGTTTTTAAAGGGGTTTTATTTTTTCATTGGAGGTCATGCCTCAAGAATTTGTAGGAATTCCGCCTGGAAAGTAATAATCAGTGGAAACTGGCAGTCAAAGCTAATTTATATTACTCTTCCAGATAAAAATTCCTTCCGTCTTAGACCTGCATTTCAAAAAAGATTATTATCACTCTGGAGAGAATACATCAGTGTAGAAAAAAGAAAGAATGACCTCAAAGATGTCTTTGCTGCCTCTGTGCAACTCCAGGTCTGCTTCTTTTTAAAACTCCCTTTTTAATCCTCTCTTTTGAAATGTTTTGAGGCTATTCAAAGAAAGAGTATGTCAGAGGCATGCTTGAGGAGAACTCTCGAAATGATGTTCCCTAATTTGCCTGCCGTGGGAGTTCATGACACGTCTTGGGTGGTGGGAAAAGGAGGACAGAAGCAGGAAATGTGGGGGAGAGAGCCCTTCAGCAACTGGACCAAGAGGAGGAAGGTGTTTTTTATATGGCAGTATATTCTCACTCCCTCAGTAGCTAGAGGGATTAGTTTTGCCCCCATCAGACTCTTCCCTCCTCCTTTAGCTGTTTGTGTTTTCATATACATGACACATTCATGGCGGAGCATGCTTCATGGAAAAGCCTTGGCTATTTTTAATGACAGACCTAAATTTAAACCTCAGGTCCTTCACTTACTACCTTCTCCATTTACATGTTGTTTAAACTCTCTAAGCTTCAGTCTCCACACCTATAAAGCTCATAGAATATTTAGGAGTCAACTAGATGTCATATGTAAAATCCTTTAGCTTGGCACTTAGTATCAAACAGAATTTTGCTGAGAAAACAAATGAATAAATATTAGTTCCTTTACCCTTTCTATCCTTGGGTTATTAACCCAATGTGGATAGCCTGGAGTCTACTCAACAACTTGATCAATGAAGTACAAAAACACTACCACTCTCTTTGGTGGTTCTGAAAATTGAAGCCACCAGATATTTTTGAATCAATGTCAACTATAATCCATAAAAGAGATATGCCAAATCGTGATTTACATGAATAGAGTAAGCCTTCAGAAGCCCCAACCATTTCTCAAGATGAGGAGCCTATCCCTAGGAGGCTAAGAATAACTTTTAAAGGCCATTTTTTATTCATAAAATTTCAATCTGAGATACTGCCAAAAACATACAGGGCCTCAAAACCAAAAACGCCTGCCTTTGCTATCACCCTAGATACGTTTAATGAATGGGTCAGACCCACCCACCTTCCAGCATTCAATGGACCAAAAATGAACAGAGGAAGCATTTCATTTACTAAGAATTCAATCACTCTTATTGAAATATTTCAGCAGTTGAACTGAAATCTGCTAGCATCATAAATACAATTTGTACGATTCCAAAAAGCATATATTTGGGACAAGGCCATTGTTAATCCTATGTGGTTTTCGGTGGGTAGGTAATTCTTTAACAGTAGAAACAGAAGACAGATTTGCTTCCAATTGTGAGCTCATTCCTAAGGTCACAACTGAAAGCCGAAAGAGAAACAGAGTCCAAAATAAACATCAGTTTGGACTATAAAGCATTTCTCTCTGAGGGTGCCCAGGTTTATATGAAGGAATTCCACCTCAAACAAGGAGAAATTTAACTCACTTTTCCCAGTTATTAGTGGGCACGTCTAATGTCTGCCTGTTCACACTGATCCACTCCCCAACCTCAAATCCATTTTCCTAAGACCCTGGCTTAAGAACCACATGAACCCAGAGTTCTTCTAACTCCTTGCACTTTTGTTGCTCTAGAGGGGTAAAAAATAGAGTTATAAACTATCTGTAGGAACAGTCACTAACATGGTTGGCCAGAAAAGCTCAGCAAGAGAGCCAAAAAGTTTAATTTGTTGTAACCTATGATTTCTTAGTAAATATTAGCTAATGTTAGAAGTATGCATGGATTTACTTCCCTAGGCTGTTTGAACCTTTTAAATCATAATTTTTTAAAACAAAAAAATTAAGTAAGACCTTCAAAAGTGACTCATAAAGGAAGGGTGTTTGGTTTGCTTCCCTCACCTCCTCCAAGCTACCCGTCTTCAGACTGATGTTTTTCTTTCATGAGCTTGTCCCCTTCACTTATGTGCCTGGTTGATGGATAATTCCCTCTGCAGGTGCCTCTAAGATCCTGAGTACTTAACCCTTTGGTTAAGTAACCAACTGCCGTGCACCAAGGCACTCACCTTGCTGCCCCTTAACCTCGGTCATGACTGCCAACTGGATGCCCAATCACGCCAAGATTGAAGACTTTACCCACGTGCAGACTCCCAGGGGCTCTTCACAGACTCAGGACTGGGACATGAACCAGAAACCTACGTGTCTCCTAGCCACAAAAGACATTCTCCTGGCCCAAGCTACAAAAGCTCAGCTGATCTGGAAAAAGCTATCTGTGTGGAGTGAATTCTTAGAAGTTATTATTTCTTCATAACAGGCTCATTTACCTATTCGTGCATTTTATGAATGCCAGATGCCAATTTCTTTGCACTTCAAGGACACAAAGCTACTTTAGAAATTAGCAAATTTTCACCATGAGTCGCATTAATCTATTATTTATCAGATATTGACTTCACCAACTATATGCCAATTGGAGAAATGAGGGAAAGGGCACACTAAAAAAGAGATGAAAGCAATTTTAAAAGCACTCTGATAGACTGCAGAAAATGAGTTGGTCTGTGTGGCTGGAGCTCAGTATCCATTTACCAGAGAAAAATAATTATCACTGGGGACCGGCAAACGGGAATTTTGGGGGAGGTACTGAGAAGACCCATTGCAAAGATCTTCCAAATGCCATGGGTTTGGGGCTGATTCTGTAAACCAAAAGAGAACTAAAAGAAGCACATGATAAGATTTGTGATATGCAATTACAGTGTCATGTGCAGTTTAGAGAATAACTAGGGATGAGGGATAGACCAAAGGCAAAGAAGCTAGTAGAAAGGCTCTGGCAGTGGGGAGGCCCTGAATTAAAACAGTGAAGACAAGGTGAAGACAATGGAACTTAAAGGAGATAAATACAGCTGCCTCTTTGGGTGCAGCCATATTTTCTGCTAATGAATGTTGATTAAAACCGAATGTCTCAAACCTGGGAGGTTGTGAATCTCTTTTAAATCCCGAATTTATAACTGTGGGTGGGGATTTGTGTGGTAACTCTCTTTACTAATGTATGGCATCAAAGCTAAATCCAAATAGTACCAAATCAAAAAATTCACAATGCTATTCTTGTGTGGGAGAAGGGGGCAGGAGTGTAAAGATGAAAAGATACAATCCTTTCCCTTAGAGATTTCATAAACTAGTTCAATGATTCTCAGTGGTTACTTGCTTTGAACAACTGTGAAATGAGCCATAATTAAATTTTTTGAAGGATAATGTAAGGCAACGTATGCTTTTAGTAGCAACGATGATAAACATTATAATGAGAGTTAACACATTTTGAGCACCTTCTTTAGGAAAAGGAGCTATTTCCTTCACTCTTATGAAATAAGCTATGGGGGGATGGATAACTTAAGAAACTGAGCTGCAATCACAGAGCTGTAAGTGAAAGGATGAGTGTGAACTCAGAACTGTGGCGAACACTGTAATGTGCTGCCCAGAACTTCCTTTAGGACCAATGAAGGCACTCATTTCTCTGAAAGTAGGGAAGGAAAGTTGGGTGCTCATGATTCCTTGTCTTTCCAGGACTTGTCTTAGGCTGCAAGAAGCTGCCTCACCTAAGATGTAGCCTGGTGGTGGTGGTGGTGGGGTGTGTACAATCGCCTCGATTGAAAAACTGGAAAAAATCATCCTTACTTCAGAGCTTCCTGAAGGATTGGCTGAAGCCTCTATAACGACTGCATTGCAGTTCAATGTCTCCCTTCATACAATATTCCTTTTTTTCCCTTCTTTAAAGATATTGATCTGATGAGCAGTCTTCAAAAAACTTCTTTGTGCCCTGAGAACCTGAACTGGGAGAGAGCTTGGCTCCAGTGTCTGTGTGCTTAAGTACCAAGCCATAGAGTAGAAGACCGTACAAAAAATTTCAACCAGATGTGAAGGAGGGTATTTGAATGAGATTTTGGAAGACAAAGATTAGGTGCTTCAGGCACAAGGAATAATGGGAAGAAAGGAAAGTATACTTGAGGAACAATGACTAGATGAGTCTAAGAGTAGGGGGTTCAGGTAGTTATTAGGGGTAAGCAGTGGAGGATTGTGCTCAGGCTGCTTCTCATTGGGAGCTTCTTTCTTGTTCTCTTCTTGATGAAGAGCAGGAGATTGGTATGATGAAAACACTATTTTAAGGAAATAATTCAAGCATCTGGGGACAGATGGACTAGAATGGTAGGACCAGATACAGGTGACATTTTATGTTAGAAATCCATAAGGGTTCTTGGTTAACTCGATAAAGGAATCTAGGGAGAAGTAAAAGTCATGGAGACTTGGAAGCTTCACATCTGGGTGAAAGAGAGAGAAGCAGGTGTCCTTCTAGAGAAATGTTACATGTTTGCCCTCTCTGGGACATTAGTGGTAGAGTTAATATAGATGTAAATGGCTGAGTTCGAGGAACATCTTCCTCCTATCGTGGGTTCACCAGAATTCTTCTCTTTCATGAAATGTTATATGATTAACATTTTCCAGCAAATTCTCCATTTTAGTGGTGGCCGATAAAAGGAAGATGTTGAGAAAATAGTTGAGCTGTTTAGGGAATAATCTGCAGTTTGGGTATTTCCCCAAGAATTAGTGTCACAGAGCACACTGCTCCATGCCAGGCACGGGATATGTGAAGATTGAATAGGCTCAGAGGACAAGACAGAAAAGTGGTGGTGACTTCAGGAATTGCAAAGCAAGTTTTGATCCCTTTGTCCAAGGGCATCTTTTCTGTGCTTTAAACCTTAGGTTCTGGGCAGCCTGGGTAGCTCAGTGGTTTAGTGCCACCTTCAGCCCAGGGTGTGATCCTGGAGACCCAGGATTGAGTCCCACGTCAGGCTCCCTGCATGGAGCCTTCTTCTCCCTCTGCCTGTGTCTGTTTCTCTCTCTCTCTCTGTCTGTCTCTGTCTCATGAATAAATAAATAAAATCTTTTTAAAAAATAAACCTTAGGTTCTTATGAACCACACAGATGTCATATTTAAAACACAATCTTCTTCAATAGGTGTAGTTTTATTCTGAAGTATGGTATGTTAAGACACCCAAGATATTAGTTTCTATGTATGCACATGTCTAGTGGCTCAGGCATGAGCAGTTACAATTCACTTGGGGAAATCAAATAGGACAAATATACAAAAACACTGTTTTGTGTTTTGTCATCAGCCTTTCAAAGACAAGCTCTTTCTGGCTTTCAGCCATAGGAAACAAGATGTTTTATTTCAATGTGAATTCGTGATTCTATATTTAAATAAAATAGCAAAACATGTGACAGATGAGGAAAACAATGGCTCCAAGGATGTGATCCCACTAAATTGCAGAATTGGGGGAAAGGAGAGAGATCGGGGGAAAGAGACTCTATTTTCAACTATGAGCCAGGGTGTAATAATTAAAATTGTAAGTTTGGATAGCAGGATTGTTTTTTTCCCAATATCTTTTATGTAATATCATAATCAACCCATTGTTTGGCAGACCCTCTACCTTCCTATTTTTGCTCTCTTCCACCTCATCTGTTTCTTTCTTTTCAACTTTCATGCAGTTTGCTAAGATCAGAAATGTCAAAACTCTGTGGAGAACAGCTGTTCTCATCTCTGGCTCCTCTGTTGAGGAAATGCTCAGATTCTCCTAAAGGCACTGTCTCCTATGAGCTGTAAACTATCAGATGTAAACTAGGAGACTGACTTTTTTTTTATAGTCTGAGAAATAAATGGTCAGAGGCAAGGGGCCTAAATACCTTCATCACTGAACTTATAATATAGAAATTATTGGGAGCCAGAGCTCAAGGAGTCCCTTTGCAGTGGGCCCCTGGGATTTAACAAGATATTAACAACTCAGACCTTCTGGGTGGAGTCAGAGAAGACTGGGTGACCCTCACCCCTGGAAGCCTCCTTTGAAACCCCATCTGCAGCTCTAGATCAAACGATGGGTGCCCAGGAAACCTCGCTTCTTTTTCCCAGCATGCAATTATAAAATACATATTTTTATAATAACTTCCTTATGTAATCCCCATCCCTCAGTAGATGAGGAGAGAGGATGTACCTTATTCAGCATTGCAGCCACTCTGTCTGGCTGTGTACAGCACATTTAAAGTCTCAGTGAATATCCTAATGATGCAGTTTTTAAATCGAGCTGGATGCAGCTAGAAGAGAGTTAGAAGGTGTGAATGCTGGGGAAATGAAGAGGGCAGAGGGGTCTACTCTGAATTTCAGGCTTGGGGATATGAGAGAATAATGCCCTCCAGGCTCCCAGGGCACCAGCACGGGGAAAGTAGAGACAGTGCCCCAGGGGTGTTGCTCAGACAAGCAGAAGGAGTGCTCAAGTTCAGCAATTCCTAAACCACTTCACTGGCTTTCAAGTAGTGTGAGTAGGGCTTAGTTATTCCTACTTGGTCCCAATGGGACACGTGCCATTGTTGAGAATCTGGGACCACCAGAAGGGTGGTTAGTAGAAAAGTCTTCCCTGATGGAAGACTTGAGGGCAGACTAGTTGGACTGGGGACAAAATGAAGTCACACCAAGACTTCAGGAGGCCTGCACTGCTGGGACAGATGAAGAGGTCAGTAAGGAGGAGACTGAATCCCATTTAGCTCAGATTTGGGGGTCAGGGAGCAGCAGCAGAAGATGGTGTCAGGAGAGACAAGGGTGTTGCCATAGTACCTAAGGAGCAAGAGACCAGTTCCTGAGCCCATGCAGGCTTCCAGCACACACCCACACACCTTCTTACCTAGAGCCAGGAGAATGGGAAGAAATGTGTTCAGAAGTATCTGAGCTATAAAAACTATTTCAATTATTATATTCAACTATAACCATTCCTGGAAAAAAAAAAAACAAGGAAACTTATTTTGAGGGAAGGCTTTATTCTCCAACCCTGCTAACAGTGGATGGAGCCTTTCAATGGCAGTGAGAACATTTCACTACAATAGAAAGAAGCTGCATTTTCCCTACGCATATAAGTGGAATGGGAGGACATTTCAACTCTGCAACAGATATGTTTAATTTTTAATCTAATTATATAAAAGAAAAAGACTTGGCTGAAGTTGGAACCTAAATAGAGTTAAGCGGCTAGGAGGAAACTCTTATCTTTGAGTAGAGGTATGACAATAATTTAACATCATCACCTCTAGTGCTACCAAGGGTTGGGAGACTTGATGAAGCCTGGATATTAAGTATTAGGGAAGAAACAGGTTAATGCTTAACCCATGAAACATAATAAGAATTATTAATGTCCTCAGAGAAGACTCACTAGGGAAGTCAAATGATAAATGTTCCTGACTGTACAATGTAGAGAAGATTGAGACCTGGCACTCGTTTTGACATATTTGTATGCTGCTTGCTTCTTGCACCTCCAAAGAATCCAAAAAAATAAACAAAAATAAATATTTTCCTCCACATTTAATAGAATCCAGAAGACTGAAATACAAAATGTCAATATCTGGATTAGAGATATTTTGGCCTTGTATAAGGTACTGAGAATCTATTAAATACATAAAGATTATTTGAGTATTTTCCTTTTTCTCATTTTTTTCTGATGAGATGATATTTATTAATAAATCTGTTGATTTATTAATGATGATACATTAATAATATATTAGATACAATTATCTAGTACTTACTATATGCCAGGACCGTTTTGAGCATTTTATACATGTTTACTTAGTTGGTGCAACAACTCTATAAAGCAGGTGCCTTTTAACTCTCCAGATTACAGGTAAGGTAACAAAGAAAATGATCTTAAGCAGCTTGATTCTATAGCCAGTGAGTATTGTAGGTGGCATTTGATGTCATGTTTTCTACCATAGACTGTGCGCTTAACTCCTATACCATAATGCCCTGCGAATAGAGCAAATCCAGCAAAACTTTGTCAGTACCTACCACGTGCAAGATGCTTTGGAGAATACAAAAATAACTCACAGTTATGGTCACAGGTAAGATGCAAGCTCTAGAAGCAAACACTCTGGAAAGAAGAATAAAATATATGTACAAATGACATGGTAAAACAGAGAACCAAACGTGCAATAATTTATCTTCTTCCTCTTCCTCTTCTTTCCCTCTCCTTTTTTTTCTTCTTCTCCTCCTCCTCCATCCCTTTTACTTCTTCTTCTCCTCTCCTTTCTTCTTTTTCTTCTGCTTCTTCTCCTCCACCTCCTTTTCTTTTTTTTCTTCCTTTCCTTCTCCTCCTTTTTTTTTTTTTGAGCATAAGAACCAGTGCACCACTTTTGAGTATTTTGATGAGTTTTAGCAAGAAAGCAAGGTGACTTGTTGTTTCTCCTTGGTAGATGTCTCTGAACCATTTGGCATTTGAGAAGCAGAGCCAAACTTACCTGCAGCTCTTCCTGAGCCTCAGAGTTCTCAGGCATGGAGGATTCTGGATCAGTGAGATTGGCCACAAGATGCTATTTCTCCTTCCATTAAGAGTTGATAAGTAGACATATTCCTTTAAAGTGAAGTAGGTTGGCCAAGTGACTTTGGGATCAGAGGGACTCGCTTGGCTTTAAACCCCAGATAGGTCCCTTAATTATGTCATCTTAGGAATGTTTACTTAACTTTTCTGAACCACAGTTTTTCATTCATAAAGTGATTATGACATGAGTTACTGTGGGATGTAAGGAAAACAATGCACTTGAAAGCTCTTGACAACACCAAGAACTTGAGAAAAAGAAAAACAGCAAGGACAGAATGGGATGAGGACTGAGAGTGCTTCTTCACTTGAACCAAAGACTTCATATGACACAGTACTTCTTGCCAACCATTTCCTACATTCTACAGACTATTAGACTATTAGACTAAGGCTAATAGATTTTTTTTTGCATGCAATACATTATTTTCTGGAACTAGCTTCTTTGCCCTGTATTCTATGCTATTAATCTGCAGGGTCCTTACACACAAGGATTGCGCATTCTATTTCTTTTATTTTCTCTTCCCCTTGTACCTAATAAAATCTCTCCCTACAGAGCCTGCATTTTGTGATAAAGACGTAAATGCCTGGCACTCAACAATTCATAGCCTAAACGCTGTGTGTTACAATTTACAGAATAATTTTACGTGTATCACTTTATTTGATCTCACCATACCTCTCCTGGGCTTTCTTCCCTCTTGGATTTCTGTGACTGGGCAGGCAGTGGACAGACCAAGTTAGGATCAGGTGTCAGCATTAAGCATGGACTCTGATACTTATCGGTTTTTCTTTGCCACCTCCTTCTTGTCTCTAACCTTATGCCCTCAGAAATGGATCTCAATTTCACACCCTTGGGTCCTGTACCTCCAAAAGAGGGTTCAAACAGCCAAGGAAAATGAAGGGCTAGCATGTGCCAGCAGTCTCATGCTCCCTCTCTGGAAGGGGGGAGCTTACGTTTATCACCCAGACTCTTTTAGGCATTAACATTTTCCAACCAATGCAAGCAGAATGATTTAAATGAGGGTGTGCTTAATGGCATTTCATGATAATTGCAATATTTTAAAAGCATATGTTGATTTTAAAGCTTAATTCTACCAAAATTCTCACAAATTAAAGTGAATCTGATTTTTAAAGTCTTATCTGGAAAGCAATTGCACTGGCATCTGCTTAGCATGGGAAGTAATTCCGAAAAACTCGTCTGTACACCAGTTAGATCTGTTAAAATAGTCATTTATGTCCAGGGGAGACCGGAAGGTCTGGGAAGCAGGTGCTTATTCTTCTTCATCTTTATCCCTGCATCCGAGATTACTGGTGTTCTCAGGTACAAAAGCTGAGGCCAGTAGCCTGTCCCTAGAAGTTCTGAAGTCAGACATCCCAGCCCCACACATCAATCAGTGAGCAAAATTCACTGAGCAAACCCATGGTAGGTGTTTTGCTGTTGTGTCCTGCCATTCAACTGAAAAGATGATAAGGTGTGTTTTTCTCTCATTTTGTGTCCTCCTTCCTTACCATCTTCTAACTTCTTTTGCAGATTTATTCAGTAAAGCAGGTGAATGGGGAAAAGGTGGAAGGAAACCATTACAGGGCAGGGCCCAAAAGCAGAGAGGGGTGGGCCGTGAAGATCTAGATGAAAAGCCAGAAGTGCTACACAGAGGACAGCAAAGCCTCTCAGAGCAAAAGACATCAGCTGTTTTCCTGGAGCTGAATGTTGTCTGAGCAGAGAAAGTAACGTTAAGTTTTTCTGAAGTCACAATGGAGCTCTACTGTTTGATGGCGGGGTATGTGTGGGGGTTGTTGCGTGACTTGTTCTGATCCATGCAGCAGAGGTGACACTGCCCAGTCTGTGTTGTATGAAGGTCTGGCAACTTTGTTTTCACTCAGACAGAGAGAAACTCCTCAGGTACAGTACATTGTGCAGAAGGAAGCTGTGAAAGTCAGAGAGGGCGTTTTAAGCAAAAAACACCTTTCATTTTTTTTTTCTTAGCCTCTTTGATGGACTTTAGCAAGCCAGGAATATGAGATCGATTGTTTACATATAATTGAACAAAAAGAAGATGTCGCTTGTTTGGAAAGTTTACACTGAGTTTGGTTCTAATTAGAGCTGAAGTTCAGCTGGTGTTAGCTTGTTAAGACATTAAAATACGTCCTTGCCAATTGGTATATAGCTCCCATCTCTAGTGCCTCAAATGACTTCCAGGCCTTAGGATCCCCAGTTTGTCATTTCAAGTGAGGCCATTAGCTAGAGGTCTCATATATCAGCTCCCCTTACCTGCTCCTTAGTGCAAGAGAAGCACCTCAGGGAGGAGTATAGACAGCCTAGTGGGCACCTAGCCCCTTGAGCTTCCACTGCCTGACTACTTATGAGAACAGGAGCCTTCCAAGTGCATTCTGTTGGTTGGTTTCTATTTGTGTGGATCTATCTGTATTTGCTACCTATTTGTCTATCTTATCTATCTATAATCAATCTATCTACCTCTCTATCAAGAGAAAGAGAGGAAATTCACATACCATAAAATTGTCCATTTTATTTAATTTTTAGGTATCTTTTTTTAAGAGGAGAGAAAAATAGAGAGAATCTTAAGGCATGGGTCTTGATCTTATGGTCCTGACATCATAACCTGAGTGGAAATCAAGAGTTGGATGCTTAATCAACTGAGCCATCCAGGCACCTCCCAAATTGGCCATTTTAAAGTGTATACATCAGTGATATTTAGTACATTCATTCAGTGTTATGCAATCACCAGATCTATCTAGCTCCAAAATAATTCTTCACCCAAAGAAAACCCATATCCAGTCAGTAGTCACTGCCCATTACATTCTCTCCCCGTTACCTAGAAGCCACCAATCCATTGCCTGTCCATGTGGACTTGCCTGTTCTAGATATTTCAGATAAATGGAATTATACAATCTGTGGCCTTTTGGTCTGACTCCTTTCACTTAGCATGTTTTCAAGGCTCATCCATGTTGTAGCAGGTATTAACACTCCATTCCTTTTTGTTGCTGAATAAATCCAGTAACCAAGCTGTCTGGTTTCCAACATCCACTCCCTTATGTACCAACTGTGAGCCAAGGTTAGGTCTTTGATATCAATTTTCCCATCTATAAAATAGAGACTAGAATAGTCCTTACCCTATGGATTGTTGTGAAACTAAATCAGTTAAAATATAAAAAGCATTCAGAACAGTGCTGAACATGTATTTTAGTACATGCAATAATTGCTTGTTATTCATTCCTGTGAACAGGATGAAAGAGACAGCATGTCCTTTGGAATTGTCTCCTCTCCAGGGGCTCTGATAACCAAGCTTCCTGCTCGCTAAGCCATGAGAGCAATTTTATTCTGAGTCTCCATTACCTGACAAGTGCCCAGACACAGAGTGTATATGTTACTCACTGCACTGTCACTCTTCTGGGGGGATCCCTGGGTGGCTTAGCAGTTAAGCTCATGCCTTCAGCCCAGGGCATGATCCTGGAGTCCTGGGATTGAGTCCCACGTCAGGCTCCCTGCATGGAGCCTGCTTCTCCCTCTGCCAGTGTCTCTCATGAGTAAGTAAATAAAATCTTTTTTTTTCTTTTAAAGAAAATATACAGGGATGTACAAGGTAAGTTGAGGCTTATACTATCCCACCATTCCCAATAAACATTCTTCCCTCTCCTCTGCCCAGAAGCTATAAAGGCAATTTTCTTTTTTTTTAAATAATAAATTTATTTTTTATTGGTGTTCAATTTGCCGACATACAGAATAACACCCAGTGCTCATCCCATCAAGCGCCCCCCTCAGTGCCCGTCACCCATTCACCCCCACCCCCCGCCCTCCTCCCCTTCCACCACCCCTAGTTCGTTTCCCAAAGTTAGGAGTCTTCATGTTCTGTCTCCCTTTCTGATATTTCCTACCCATTTCTTCTCCCTTCCCTTCTATTCCCTTTCACTATTATTTATTCAATCACTACAAAAAGTCTTTCTTAAAAAGTTGTGTTTTGATTTTGAACTATTGTATCATTAATTTTATTTTAGTCAGAGTAATCAATGTAGAATTTAAAATTCAAATAGCACCAGACGGCTAATAACAAAAAATGGATGTTTCCACTTCCCATCCTTTTCTTTTTTTTTTTTTTTTTAAAGATTTTATTTATTTATTCAGGGAGAGAGAGAAAGAGAGAGGCAGAGACACAGGGAGGCAGAGGGAGAAGCAGGCGTCATACAGAGAGCCTGACGTGGGACTCGATCCAGGGTCTCCAGGATCACACCCTGGGCTGCAGGCAGCACTAAACCGCTGCGCCACCAGGGCTGCCCTTCCCATCCTTTTCTATACCTGAGTCCAGCTCATGGAAGCAAAAACCACTGCTCTGTTTCTTCTTTGCCTTTAACTCCATGATTTAAAATAATGAAAATAAAATAAAATAAAATAATGTACATGCAATGCTGTTTTTCCACTGATCATTTTAGATACGGATTTTGAGGATCTAGATCTGTCTTTTAGCTTTCCTCAAAGCTATCTCTATCTCTTAACCAAGTTGTGCTTTGGTATAAGTATTACCTTATCAACAGTTAGAGTTACCCCTCACAAATGACTGGCAAAGAGTATGCACTGTTGTCCCTTCCTGGGTCTTGGAACCAGACTCAGGATAGTTCCTGCCAGGTTCCTGAGGTTGTAATCTCAGCTCTGTCATTTACCAGATGGGTAACATTGGGCAAATAACTCATCTTTTGCTACCCTGTATTAACGATTTTCCAAACATCCCAACACGTCTGCTGCAAGCCTATCAATAATGGATTTGCTCAAAATGATCCATGCCATTTCCTCGCTGCTCACCTCTTCCTTGGTGCCTCACTTGCTCTCCTTGTGCTACAGGCAGGTCATTTGCTGGACCTGCTCTGTAGGCATCCTGGAGCTTCTTTCCAGCTCTCTCCTATGCTAGGGAGTAATTTCATCAGCTTCTTTCTTGGTTTACTCTGCTGTTTGGCTGGAGCATTTTCACTGATAGCTTCTTAAGAAAGAATACAATGGAAAGTCTTTTTTTCCCCCCCTACATTTCCTGCTTGACAAAATTATTTTAAATAGCAAATGTTTTATCCTTATGAGAGATAGATAGTTTGGAAGGAAATAGAATTCTAAGTTGAAAAATATTGTCACTCAGAACTTTGCAGGCTTTGTTTCACTGTCTTCTGAGATTCAGTTGCCATTATGAAACTAAAGATCATTACTGCATATTTGACTGTTTTCCTCCTCTCTTGTGGAAGCTTGTAGATCTCTTTTAGATTTTAAGTGTTCTCAATTTTACTATGCCCTTCCTGAGGTTTTGCCTTTTTTTCACTCATTTCACAAGCTACTTCCATGTGCCTTTTCAATAGGGAGACTCTTAAGTTTCAGTTCTAGAAATTTAAAAAATTGCTTCTTTGATAGTATCTTCCCTTCAGTTTTTTCTTTTCTCTTTATGGAACTCTTAATTATTAGCTGCTAAACTCTGGACATGAGTATTTTTTATCTTTTCTCTCCCTTTCCCTTTTAAAAGAAAATTTTTGTTGTACGTTGAGGCTTCCTTGACCCCTACAATGTTCTACTTAATTTTTTAATTGCAGTTTTTGTATTTAATCAATGAGAATTCTTTCTTGTTCTTTGACATCTTTTCCACAGTGACCTGTATGTATTATGGACTCATTTTTTTTTTACATCTTCAATGATTTATTACAGATTTTTTAAAGTTTACTTTGAATTTCTGCATTGACTCTGATCCATCTAGGTCTATTTAAGTTTTATTTGTTTCTTTTGTTGGTTTTGGTCTCTATGTCTATGGTGCACATTTTTCTCAAGTGCCTCTTGTCTTTTCATGTAAATCTAACAGTGATAGACTGCATGAGGAAAGGTGGTGACTGACAGGGTCACTGTATGTCCTTGGTGGGGGGGATGATCTATCCTTTCCATTGAGGAGCCCAGAATGTTTATCTAGAGACTTTCTTCCTGTGGGCATTCAGAAAAAAAATCAACTTCTGCCAGAAATGGGTGAGAGGGTAGGTGTGGAAGGAACAGCATGAGTTTGACAACTGAGAAACCTATAAACCCTAGAAGTGGGTAGAGAAAGTGAAACTGAGGAAAGGCCATTCCTAGACCCATGTTTTTCTGGTGCCCCTTATTAAAAGCCTTTCATGTTTGGTTTCTCCAGAGTATAATTCTCTGGTCCCATCCATCCATCCATCCATCTATCCATCCATCCTTGTGTGTGTGTGTGTGTGTGTGTGTGTGTGTGTTATGGGAAGGGTAGGAAGGGTAGTTTAATAGTGGCTACATGATTGTATGGGCTACGGGCAGAAAGTGGGATCCAAACCTTCCCCTGAGCTCCATCCTCTGTTCAACCAAGATCCTTCAAATACTGAGCTTTCTGAGGCTTTGCAGAGTGAATTGGCTCATATTGGTCATTCCCCTGGATAACAGGTGTTTAGATTTTTCCATTATCCTACTCTTTTTTCATCTACTGTTTACCAATTTTCAAAAGTGCATCAAAAACTTTTATCTATTGTTGTCTTTCCTCTTCATCCTTTTAATGAAATAATTGCCTCCTCCTCTTCTCTTTTTCTCCTCCTCCTTCTTCCTCTTCTGACACTGAGGACCTAGATGGGGGAGGGAGAAGAATGGTGTTAAATGCATGTGACTAGATCCTAGTTGTCTGGCTTCATGACAAAAGGAAAAGATGCTGGATGTGCTTTTTGTCCTAATGAGTCAAACTGCCAGGCCTATCCTGATCAGGGGATGCCAATGGAGTATCACCTCAACCACCCTGAGTAGTTCCTGCAAAATAATGTAATAAACTCTCATACACTTTGTAACTATTTGACTTTTTTTAAACATTGGAGTCGCTTTGCAGAGGGTCCTCAAAATGGTGAGATTTTGTCAACTTGGCAAGAAGTTGATGAATATGAGAATAGATTGTGTTCAGTCATTATTTGTGGTTTAATGCTATGGAAACTAACTTATGTGCTGTTCTGAGATTAAACATATCCATTGTCCAGAATGTGTAATGTAGTAATTAGCAACTTCTTAACATGATTCCAATAACTGTAAAAAATTAGTTAGTCATTTCCCCTTCACCCTCCTTCTGTATACATCTCAGGAAAATAGGAAAAATTGTAGTTTCACAGGAAGAATAAAATGCAGCTTCAAATCTTGGAAAAGAAGATGTCCACTTGTCTACACAAGCTGTCAAAATGATATTAGAGATAGTAATATTATGATAATAAGTTCTATTTATTGGGTGACCAATTCAAGTATTTTGCTAAGTTTCAAAAATATCTTTTTTTAGGCATTGAAAAGCCTTATGTAATAGGTATTATCTATATGTTTACATGTGGAAATGAGGCGCAGAAAAATTATGAGGCTCAGTGAAGATCCAGATGGGATTTGGACGACAGTCTGAACTTCCCTAAATCCTACATACTCCATATTGCAGTAGGGAGTGATGAAAAGGACATTCATTCAACAACTTTTGAAAAATCGTTGGTGACTTCCCTTGGGCATCATCTGTCTCCATAGTATTCATTCTGTCCTGCCACTTCACCTCAGGGGAGAAAGTGAAGATATTTGGCGTCTTTGTAACCAGATTTTCAAATACCGTGAGCTCTCTTTAAGGTGCAAGCTTATCTGCAATTTCTTCTCTCTCATTTTTTTTTTCCTGGTGCATTTTTTAGAAATGTCTAGGGAGATTCTGGAGTCCTTTCCTACATCTCTGATGAAAATCTGATTTAGAAAGTCTCCATTTTAAGAAAGTATAAATCTCACCCCGAAAAATCCTCTCGACTTTGATTTTCTCTACACAGTTGAAAATACTGTTCATGACAGGATGGCTATGCTAAAATTCAACCAACATCCTATAAAGAAATTCAACTTGTCAAAACTGGCTTGTTAAATAGGCTTGGAACCGCTATCTGAATAACAAACTAGATCCGAACTTGGATAGCAAACTTGAGTTTTATGGGTCTTCCAATGACCTCATTGTTATAACAAATGAGTACATCAGGTTTCCTTATCCATCAGGAAAGTCCTACACTCTGTGTGTCAGATGACTCAGAAAACACACAAATGTCTCCCATGCTGAAAGATAAGCAGGTTCTGGATTTTCTCCATCTAGCGTCCCTTACAGCTATACGTCAAAGCAATATCATCTCCAAGTCAGGTCCTGACTCCCTAGTGGGTGCCTCTCAGTTCATCTGGGCATCAGACCTCTTACTTCCTATTCCTTTCTTTTCTTTTCAGAAATATGTTACATGTGTCAGCATGTAGTCATATAGGAGCATCAGTAATGCTATGCAACCTTGTCCCATCAGGGATCTCCACCTCCCCATCCCATCATTATCCTCTCCTGACTACATCTGGAATATTGCCCAGATTCAAGGATGTTATCCCAACAAGTAGCGTCTCCCCACTGCTTTGAGGTGAGGCAAAACACTCAAGCCCTTCATTCCCTTCCCAAGGCTGTATGGAGAACAAGTGAGAACACTCTTGACATGGGATTGCTGGAAAATCCTTACCAGCCATCCCCCCTTTCAAGACTGTATCTCCTTCTCATGCTCCTCTCTTGGCTCAACCTGAGGACTTCTGATCCCCACCGCTTCTGCGACATTTGGTAATGTCTGAAGACTATTTGATAGTCGTAACAGGCAGGAGTGGGTGGAGGCAATACTGGTATTTAGTGGGTAGAGGCTAAGGATGCTGCTCAATATCCTATGATACACAGAACAGTTTCTACAACAATGAATTTTTTGGCCCCAAATATCAGTGGTTCAGTGGTTGAAAAACCCAGTTGTAGGTCCAGAAGCAAGTAGACAAAATGTCAGCGGGTCATCTCTTATTTCTCAATCCACAAATCATTTATTAAGTGCTTTTTATGTGGCAAAGACTGTGCTCAAGACCAAAGGAGATAAAAAGGAATTTCATAAGTTAGAGAGGGAATAAAGAATGGTGGGGGCAAAAGCCCTGATTCAGGTACCACCAGACTCCTTGGGTTCAAACCCCAGCTCTGTCACTTAGGAGCTATGTGGAATTTGACAAATTCCTCTTTGAGCATCATTTTCTTATCTGTAAAATACCCGCAAACAATAGTGCATACATTATAAACTTGTAGTGATGATTAAATATATTATATATAGCAGTGCTCTGAATAGGACTGAATATAGTAAGTTCTCTCTCCTCCCCGTCCCCTTACCTCCCCCTTCACTTAAGGTGAAGGTGTCTGGGACACATTACAAGTCTCTCATACAAAAAGAGTCCTGGTTTCCCTACGAAGGGATGGAGCCCAGCAGCAATGGGGTTAATGGAAAAGATCCTAGGGTTATGTTATATTCTAGTTCTGACCTTGTCAGGAGCCTTGGAAAGATGACTTCTCCAGTCCTGGCCTCTATTCTCTTACATGCAAAATGGGGACATTGGCACCTGCAAAATCATAAAGTTGCCAGAAGGATAAAATGAGATAATAAATGTGAAAACTATCACAGATTTGAACTTTGAGGATGATATTTATTGTTACATATTTTACATCTTCCTGCATTTCCACATTCTTTCCAAAACTTAAAAAAAAAAAGAATTTTCCATTTCCTTAAAAACAGTCAAACTGGAAAAGTTTAACTGATGTGAAGTCCTCAAATTTGTTTCTGGGCATGAGCCAATGAATTGAATTGATTTTCAAAGCTTTGCTAGGGTATTTTTAAAAGTCACAATGATAAATCCTCTGATTTTAAGAGATGAGGTTAGATATATCAATTATTTAAGCCAATTAGTTAAATGCCTTCAGGTGAGCAGTCATCTGAACATGAGTCATTGTGTGAGTGACAGTCAAACCAAGAAAGGAAGAGCATCAGACACAGCAGGTGTTTGAAGCCCTCGGCGGGCTCTATTTTGTTTTCCAGTTTCTGAACCTATTATAATATGGTGCTTCCCTAAATCTCTTAGTTCTGAAGGCAACTGGCTGTTCTTCGTGTGACATCCTGACTTGAACCCGCTCTGCTTCTCATCTCACTTCCTGTTTGTGTCATCTGGATGGAACGAGGCCCAGGTTTAGACAAGCAAAATGATTTCTAAATCCACAGGCTTGTTCTCCCTTTCTCTTTCCCTCTCTGAACACATGCTGTTTTCTGTGATCTGTGATCAAGGGAACGCTTCAGCTACACTCCATTTACAACACGAAAATGTACTGACCACAATCAACGAATATTCTCAGCTCTAAGTGAAAGGAGCCGTCAAAATGCATCATAATGGACACATGTCCACCTCGTAAAGCTCTCAATAGAAATACCACAGGAATAGAGCATGACCCCTTGGGTAATTAATTGTTCCAATTGGGGATTACAGAGGATTAGGTGGGAGTAAGCTATGCTGTGCTATGCTGTCACTGCTCTGTCAAGGCAGAGAGAGCCCCATTTTCAAGCACTGGTGCCCTTCCCAGATATTGGGTTTATTTTCACTAACTGCTTATATCTACTGTTGAAGTCCTCCAGTTTGCTTCTTTGGTCATCGTAGTTCATTTTCCCTTGGACCTGGACAGAAACAAATGTGATAGTCATTAGGGTGGTCCATGATGCAAGTTGGTATTAATGTGATAAAAGCTATTCACCCCCAACCCCACCACTGGGAAGTAAGTGGGGTAAGATACTTTAATTTCTATCTCTGAACTCTTGCAATTCATAGGGAAGGCTGCTGCCGCCTCCTGTATATGTCCTTTGGCAGATTTCCCCCCGTACCCACTTCTTTACTTCTTTTGCAAATTGGTGTCCAGGTGTTATGCAGAAGTGAGACCAACTGATTCTCCTATCCAATATGCAACATGATCCCCCACTCAAAGCAAAATCAATCTTTATTTGTCATTTCCCCTAGAGGCCTTTAAGACTATATTATTACATGTGTGCAAATATGGTAATTTACAGATAGCCCCACCCCCAGAGTCAAGATGGGGCTCCACCCTGGGTCGGGGGGCAAGGAGCTATGCCATGTGATCTAAGTCCACAGACCACTCGGGGTTTCTATTAGGATATTGGAAGGGTTTTTGCTCAATTTACCTTGTGGCCGACTCGATTCTATGTCTTAGACAATGGATGCTTTTATAAAGGATATGTTATGAGCTTTTTGTGTGTGTGAGTCCACTGCAATGTAAAATTTGATTTCCTTCACTGCTTTTTCTTAATTCCAAATAATGCTGTGTGTACTGCTGCTGCCTCAAGAAGCAGGAAGACCATAATTTACCAGATGTGAGGCTATTAGGCCTTCATTTCCTGAAGCAATGAATTAGCAACCCTTTTCCCTGTCACAGAAAATTGTCACCAAAATAGTCCAAGACACAATGGCAAGTCCAATTAATGCTTTATTTCTTCAAGAGGACCCAGCTGAAAAATGAATCGACTGAATGAGAGGAAAATTGGATAGGAAATCACCCAGGTCCAAAGTGGGGGAGAGTACTGCAGTAGGCAGTATTTAATTTCATATATTCTGTATTATAAGTATTTCAAACAATTACTTATATAGATTGCCCTTTTCTACTAGTCAAGATGAAAAATCATTGACTATACCTTGGATTTGCTTGCTCCTGTTCTCTGGAAGAAAAAAAACTAAATTTCTCTTTTGAACAAGCAGCAGCAAAAAGATAGGGTTCAAGGATTCGAGACTTTATTTTCATTGGAGTAGTGTTTTGGGGACAAAGAGTAAAGCTAGAGTCTGGAAACTGGAGCTTTAAGATGAGTTTAATTCTTTTAATTTATATTTAATTCTTTATTATATTTCATATTATACTTAATTTTCTAAAATACCTCAATGTTTATGATGGTTAATAACGAGAGGAAACATGCATTTTTTTCACCTATAGGTCCCCTTAACAGGTAGTATATTCTTGACCTACTCTATGGAAATACCCTTAAGATTTATGTAGGTTAATAATTTGATTTTAGAAGAAAGTGTTCTCTGAAATTGACTTTGCTATTTTTATTTACTGAAATAATGGGAAATGGATAATGGAAAATCTACTTAAAATTTGATGATAATAATATGGATTAGAGTTAGTACAATGTAGTCCATGTTTCCAAATACATAGAAAGTTATGGATGTATTTCCCCTGTTTGAGCATTTAGTTGATAATCATTTCTAAATTAGATGAGATTACATTAGAGATGCTGAAGAGGTGAAGTCACATCTTTTGCCCTTAAGGAACTTGGGACACCAGTGGGAGGCAGGAGGGGTGTCCCTGAAGCATCTGGAGAAGAATTACCAGGCAGCACACAGGACCAGTATGATAGAGTTATAGACACTGGAGCCAGAGACATTTGAAATAAGAAAATGTTTGCTGGGGGCCAAGAACAGTCAGGAAAGTCTTGCATTTCTTTTCCAAAGCAGGGAAGAGATGAGTGGGTGGAAGCAGGAAAGGAGAGGAAAACTGAAAATATGCTGAACACCATCTTTGAAAATCCCAGTATCTTCCTTTCAGAAGATTGAAGGGGTGGTGAGAATTACTTAGAAGAAATATCTTTTATTGATGAAACAATAAAGATGAAAAAAGAGTCACCCTTTGAAGAATAGTATATAAAACTCATAGTAATAAAATCATTTTTCAAAGCCTGATATAAGAGGAAGGCATGTGAACTTTTAGAGGGTCTTTAAGGACCATCTTACATGATAATGTCAGGAAAATACATCCTTTTGATGGTTCTTGAAGACTAGGAATCCTTGAAATGAAATATGGGAGACAGAACCCATCTCCTGAAACATGCCAAGTAATTCCACTTAGATCCTAAAAGGTACAAAACTAAGTTTTTCATGCTACCAGTTTTCTTCAGGTAAATGGCAAAGGCCACATTTTCTATTCTATAATTTCTGGGTCTCCTCCTGTGTCCCAATCTTACCCCAGGCTGTTGCTCCTCTTTGCCAGCAGTGAATTTTCCTTCCTTTATATATCTGGGCATGCTGTGTTCACTGCTTGAAATAATTGACACTACCACCCCACTTCATTGCATTTTTGTTCAAAATCCTTTCATTTTCAAGATCTGGCTCAAATTCTGTATCCAAATTCTTCCAAACCCCCTTTCAGCCAGTTAGGCAGCAATACTTACAAAACACATTCAAAAAGCCCATGAGAGATATAGAAAGTGGGAAGGGGGATGTTGAGCTCTTGCTTATGGAGAAACAATTGTTTGAACTGAAAAAATCTTACAAAGGGAAGAATACTTTGGAACACATGTGTAGTGCTCCATCATGAGCCCAGAGGAAAAGCATAACTACTTAAGGAATTAGCTTATTCATTTGGAATTGAAAATGTCCCACCTCCTCAGTCATTAGCCACTTAATTCTATCAGTCACACCAGCCAATTGAATCTTCTTAAGCTGTTGTCGTCATCAGGTACCTAAGGAAAACACAAATAAATCAAAGTCAACACACTTCTATTTATTTATTCAGAGTTTAGGGAAAAAATGATATCACAATGTGGGTTCTGATTATGAATGAAGTATATTGAAAAAGTCTTACATCAAAAACTGTGTGTTGGCAGTTCCACATGACATCATATGATAGATACAAGAAGGATTTTATGCTGACACAAACTACTATTTTATTGCAGTCGTATCAAATAAGTTAAGCCTCCTCTTAAGGACTTTAACAAATGTTTACCTTTTCTAGGCAGTTACTTAACTTTCCAATTATCCAGAAAGTGAGCTCATATAGACAGCAAAACACTCTAAATGATCTGAACACACATGGTATTAAAAATAGGAGAACTTTGGTTTTTGTTTGTTTGCTTGTTAATTAATATTTAATAAGGAGGCACAGACTTGACCTTGGGCATTTTGTTAATCACAAAGTTTCTTCTTTTATTTGAAACCAGCCATACACTTTGCTCTCAAAATCCATCCACCCATTTGAATGCTGGTTTTTCAAATGCCACGGTCATTAAAGTCTAGCAACCTGGGAAAAAAGCATGGCTCTACTGTTTTCACATGTTTAGGTTCTCCTGAGTTGATTTTGTCTGTTTGTTTTCATTCCTGAGAGAATGGGCTGCCTGTGGTCACCAAGGCATTCTCCCTAGAATTCTGTCATCGCTCTTGATAGAATTTTCATTCCTTAGAACATTGCTAACATAATCAGTACTGCTGTTATTGATCAACACTACTTGATCAAGGTGAAGTTGGATACAGACTCACTTATGGATCTTGTTTTATTAATCTCTTTTTAAAAAATAATAGAACCTCCTTTTCAAAGATATGCATTGTAGCATCATGCAGGATGAAAGAGAGCTCTAGGTCTTTATTTGTATTTACTGTAAGATCTGGGAATCTGGGTTCATGCAGAGAGATCCATTCCAGCCTCCTTGATCATTGCTGCATATGCTAGGCATCTAAATTCCTGATACTAGAGTTTTCTCTTGAAATTTTCAAGACATTCTCTTTTTCTTTGGCTGCCAATAGTTCAACTATGGGGGGTGGGGTAGGCGGGGGCACCTGGATGGCTCAGTCTGTTAAGCAAAACTCTTGGTTTCAGCTCAGGTCATGATCTCAGTGTCCTGGATGGAGCCCTGTGCTAGGCTCAGTGCTCAGGATGGAGTGTCCTTGAGAGTTCCTCTCCCTCCCCTTCTCCCCCCCCCCCCCCCCCCCGCCCCAAACCATGTGCTCCCTCAAGCTCTTTCTCTCCCTCTGAATTAAATAAATAAATAAAATCTTTTTAAAAAATAATTCAACTATGGCATGTTTAGGTGAGAATCTCTTTGGGAGATTCATTTAGCTCCTCAGATCTGTTGATGAAGGCTTTTAATAAAGTTTGGGATATTTTCAGCCAATTGTTTCTTCAAATATTTGTTCTGTCCCTTTCTATCCTCTCCCACTGGGATTCCCCATTACATACAGGATTGATATGCTTGGTGGTAACACATGGGTCTCAGAGGATTTGTTTAATGTGTCTGCAATTGTTCTTCTGTTTTTCAGATTGGATAAATTCTACTGATCCATTTTCTGGTTCACTAACTTTTCATTCATGTCAAATCTACTGTGGAGCTCATCTGGTGAATATTTCATTTTGGTGGTTGTATTTTTCAACTCTAGAATTTTCATCTGGTACTTTTTAATAGATTTGATTTCCTTATCAGTGTTTCCTCTGTACTGAATCATTGTTAGCATGTTCTCTGTTGGTTCTTTAAAATGTTTTGGGGGGGATGCCTGGATGGCTCAGCAGTTAAGCTCTGCTTTCGGCTCAGGGACTGATCTTGGAGTTCAGGGATCAAGTTCTATATGGGGCTCCCTGAGGGGAGCCTGCTTCTCCCTCTGCCTATGTCTTTGCCTCTCTCTATCTGTCTCTCATAAGTAAATAAAATCTTTAAAAAATAAAAATAAAATGTTTTCTGAACATTTTGTAATAGATGCTTTGAAGTCTTTACCTGTTAAATCCAACTTATAGGACCTCCCAGAGTCTATTTCCATTGGCTGCTTCTTTTTCTCCCTGAGTATGGGTCATATTTTCCTGTTTTTTTTTTTTTTGCATGTTTTATTTTTTTTTACTGAAAATTGGACATTTTAGATAATATATTATAACAACTCTTGTTCTCATTTTATTTTTATCCTGGGGGTTTTTGTTGTTGATGGGTTTTTTTGTTTACTTTCTTTTTTATTTTATTTAAAAAAACCCACCATTTGCTTTGACGTGGATGGAACTGGAGTGAAATTAGTCAATCAAAGAAGGACAATCATCATATGGTTTCACTCAATATGTGGAATATAAGAGATAGTGAAAGGGACTATATGAGAAAGGAGGGGAACTGAGTGGGAAAAATTGGAGAGGGAGACAAACCATGAGAGACTCCTAACTCTGGGAAACAAAGGGTTGTGGAAGGGGAAGGGGAGGTGAGTGGGAGGATGGGGTGACTGGGTGACGGGCACTAAGGAGGGCACTTGATGGGATGAGCACTGGGTGTTATACTATATCTTGGCAAAGTGAATTTAAATTAAAAAAGTAAAAAAAATTAATAACCTAGACTTAATCTGTAGAAACTATTACCCCTACAGTGTATGGCTACTGATGTCTCTGCTCAGTTTTTTTTTTTAAATCTTAATTTCCTTTTTTGATCTGTCTCCCCAGAGGCAAGTCTGCACAGTTTAGTGGTCAGTCAATGATTGGTACACACTGGGCTCAAACACCTCATGTCTATACAGCTTCCATTCTCTGTTAGTGGATTTGTATTTGGTTTGGGGAATACATTCCAAGTCTGGGCACTTTTCAATTCTGCCTCCATTCTTACTTTTTGCTGGGCCCTCTGAGGTCTGTACTTCATGAGTACGGGCTTCCAGACAGCCAAGGATGCATGGAATGCTTATCAAGGCCTTCAATGGCTACCTCATTTCCAGAACCTCCCTGTCTAGCCCTCTGGTATTTCACTACATCACAACAGAAACTGCAAACTCGGGCTAAGAGAGCCACAGTCTTGTCTTTTCTCTGTTGCTTCTGGGTGTGGGTTTTCCTTTTCCCACTCCAAATAAAGCTAGCCCTCTTCAACAGCAAAGCTACTGTTTTTCACAGACTGCTTTGGTATATTTCTGATTCACATTATTTTTGTCAAATCTGTCCAGCTTTAAAGTTGTTTTAGGGAGATAGGATTTGCTGATCTCTCCATTCCTCTATACCTGAAGTACTACGTCATTCCTGATAGTAAGAATCATGCTCTTTTCAAGAGATTTTAAAGATTTACCAGTGGTACTGGGTATCATTCCTTGGCACCTGGTGGTCACCTACACTGCACTGGGAAAAACAGTCAGCTATCAGGCCAGTGTGATCTTAACAAGAGTCCAGTAAGGAGCAAAAGGGACTAGCATTTCAGTTTTATAGGAAATTAAACACAAACATTAGCTTACCAGTTCCATATACCTATATTACCTGTGTGGTCTTTTAATTGATAATATTTTTTAAATTCTTTTCAATGCACAACCAGAAAGTCCAAGAGTAGGAGCTGGCCTCCTAGTCAGGAATATAGAAAATGCCTAAAGAAAAATGCCTTCAGAAGGAAACACTTTAACAAACATAAACCAGTGAACACATCTTCAACTCCGCTCATGCTGTGGGGATTAGCACAGGTGAGCCCCCAAGACACAACTCCTCCAGTCCCACTATTTTTTGAAAAGACAACACAATCTTTATAAAATGTTGTTTAAAAATAAATTAATAAATGAACAAAGAGCATCTCCAAGCTTGTCTTTTGTTTTCTCTTATCATGGTACCACTCAGCTTCTCCGGCAGAGTGAAACATATACTTTGGTTTTACACCGCTGCTCCTCCATCAGGACTCTGCTACTGACTTGGGAGAGGTCTGAATTTAGCCTTTATATTTCATTTTCCATAAGCAATATCTAAGCTTGAAATTTATACTCTATCAGACTTGAACTATCAACCATGCATTATATCTCATGTCAGTAATTTTAAAAATCATCTATATTTTGCCACTTCAGGGAGATAACAGTTAGGTACCTTTGTGATTTCTAGTTGCATTTGTATTTTTCTTTACTCTTGAAATTAAAATGGCAAGAAAATATTTAGAAAGTGTTGTCTTCTGTATCAGAGAGGTTTTCTGTTTCTTCACAGTATGATGTGTTTATAATTATGATTTATGATATATTTATAATCAAGATGCCCTGCACAAAGTAAAAATTCAGATTATCAGTTTAAATCTTTAGGAATAAAAAATTGGATGGGGAAGGTAGGATGTGCTCCAATCATTCCTTAAGCTGACATATTTATAAAACAAAACCATTATGCCATAAAGTTAGCATAGATTTATTGGCCTAGAGGTAAAGCACAAAGAAAAATCTTTTAAATGTGGCCACTAAAAGGTCCCTGTAGTAAAGCATAATCAAGATATTAATCACATTTTTGGTCCTTGACTATTTATCCCTCTGAGTAAGAAAACTGAGGTGACTATTATTCTGTTATGTTGTGCATTACTACACTATTTCCACTACCTGTGAAGTCTGCAAACTGAATCATCTTAAAAGAATTAGTCACTATGTTAAGGTTTTTTTCCTTGGCCCGGGTCCATTCCATGTTTTGCTCTTACTCTAAAGCATTTCCCTCTTCAATGGCAATAAAATAAGTTCAAAATATATACTATATAAGAAAAAGCAGCTAGTTTGACTCATGTTTCTTTCTTATTCCCCCAAACAGTAAGCAGCACCTTTTCCCTTTTCCCTGCCCTCAACTTCAGGAAACCAGAGAACTTTCTCACTTTCTAGTGCTCCTGCCCTCCGTTCTGGCACCCCTTCTTCTCTGCCAATAATCTCCCTTATTCCCCTTCAGGTAAACCTATGCATACAACAGCTTTCGTTTCCAATAAACCTTTAGAAGAGACTGCCAGCCATAGCCTGTCACAGACATAAACCTGGTGGCCACGTTGGCTGACTACATCACTTATTGACAATCAGCCAAAGGAAAGGGGGCTTAATTACAATGGAAGTAATTAGGTTGGAGATAAACAATTACTTCACAGGCAACACGAACCATATACATTGCTGCTGAGCACTTTGGGGGCCAAGTCATAAATCGTATAAAGCCCTCTGCACTTAGCACAGCACCTAACACAGGGTAGGTTGTGGATTTAATAAATATTTGGTTAATGAATAGTTGAATGAAGTAGATGGGTGACTAAAGAGTAATGAAGCCTCCTTTCATGTGAGATTGTAACCATTTCCCTGGAATAATCTAGGAAAACACCTGCCTTTTCAGAGAAGTCTGGACTAGAGCTCTTTCAGAATCTTCTTCTGGCCTTTGTAAAGGGAATTCTTTGTTTTTCATAAAGCAGCTTAGCATGACTTTTTTAAATCAAAGCCTAACAACTGTTTCTCATTTGATTTCGAGCAAAAGTAAAAGCACGGTAGCCTGTAAGACCCACCATGAGCTCACCTGGTTCCTGGTTCTTCCCTTCTTTATCTTTCTGACTTCAACTTTCACAGCTCTTTCTTGCTTCCTTCTTGCACCCACCTTGGCCTTTTGGATATTTCTTGGATGCACCAGACACATACTTGCCTTGGTGCCTCTGTGCTAGCTGCTCCATCTGCCTGGCTATTCTTCCGAGAGATGCACATGGCTCGCTCATTCCTCATCTCCTTCAAATGTCGCCTCTGCCGGGAAGAAGACATCACTGATGGCCTGTTTAATACCCACCGTCATGGATCCCTTAAGCACTTCTCTATTTTGCTTCTTAACACTTAAACCATCTTCTAACATGATGTATAACTTGCTTATTATTCATGTTTTCTTTTCTCTCCTGTGCCCCCATCTCTATCCTTAAACTAGAGAGAGGGCAGGAATTTTTGCTCACTGCCATGCCAATAACAATGCCAGGGACACACTGGGTGCTTAATAAATATTTGTCAAATAAAGTACTAGTTATTTTTTTAAAAGATTTTATTTATTCATTTGAAAGAAAGAGAGAGAGCATGTGCAGGCACGTGCACGAGTGGGGGGCAGGGGGGCAGAGAGAGAGGGAGCCTGAGCAGGGAGCCTGTTGCAGGACCTGATCCCGGGACTCTGAGATCATAACCTGAGCCAAATGTAGACGCCTAACTGACTGAGCCACCCAGGTGCCCCAAATGATCAGTTATTGAGTAAGTGTTTGGGGTCAGTAATTGTATTAGGAGTTAGAGGGCAGCCCAGGTGGCTCAGTGGCTTAGGGCCGCCATCAGCCCAGGGCCTGATCCTGGAGACCCAGGATTGAGTCCCACGTCAGGCTCCCGGCATGGAACCTGCTTCTCCCTTTGCCTGCATCTCTGCCTCTCTCTCTCTCTCTCTGTGGGTGTGTGTCTCCCTCTGTGTCTCTCATGAATAAATAAATAAAATCTTAAAAAAAGAACTTAAAAAAAAGGAGTTTGAAAACTAGTATGTTGCGTTTTAATTGTTCCTACACTCGACCACATATCAGAATCACAGGAAGCCCTGGTTAAAATAGATTCCTGGGCCCCACCACAGAACACTCTGCTCAAATAAACCAGAATCAGACTTAGAAGTACATGTGAGAGCCCCAGATGACTGTGATGGAGCCCCTGTTGGAGAGCCCCCAAATGGAGGAAAGAACATGACTTTCGAGTCGTTATCTATCTTGCTTCAATCTCTTTTCTGCATTTTACTAGCTGACTGGGTGATCTTGAGTAAATTACTTGTTGACATTTATTCTCTAGGAGATTTTCCCCAACTGCAAAATAGGAACAAATATTTAGTGAATCAGTGATCGAATGAATGAATAAATCAGAGGTCCTCAAGGGGATAGTCTATAAATGACATGCCGTAAGTAAAGGAGGTAGCCCAGGGCTGAAGCATAAGGAGGCATTTATTGAAGGGATAGTCATGTCCTAGTTCCCCCTAGGCATGACTACATCTCACAGATAAGCAGAGGCATATCCTGTCCACATTTCAGTTTTCTTGGTTTGGCAGAACTTGAGCTTACTGGGGCTTCATCCAGACTTGAACTATTTAATCTTTGTACTTGAAGTAGATAAGGGTTGGCTAAAGCTGGCAGGTTATTTTGTTGTTGTTATTGACTTTGGCCAAAGTTTCCACGTCATTAGTTCTTTGGAAAATGTCCTAAGTTTATGTGATGGGTACATTTTGATATAAATACGTAAGTGGTATGTTGCCAGGGGTATTAATGAATGGTTGTGTTTGAAATGATCCTGTGTTCTCTGGACTCTGTGTCACTCCAGAGGATTCCTCTTAGGGTTTGGGAAACACAAAAAGAGAATTCATGCACTGTTTAAGAAGAAATGCCAGGGTTTATGAATGCTCATACAAAAAGTAGTTTTCCTGCAACTTTGAAGTTTATTTTCAAAGAATAATTGGAGTGGTCGTTTCCAGCATTAACTAATTCATCTGTAAGTTTACTTTGATCCTTCTCTGACATAGCCAATAACAGGGACCATTTTTACAGGATTATTTATTTTTCTTTTTTTTATTTTTATAAATTTATTTTTTATTGGTGTTCAATTTGCCAACATATAGAATAACACCCAGTGCTCATCCCGTCAAGTGCCCCCCTCAGTGCCTGGCACCCAGTGACCCCCACCCCCTTCCCACCTCCCCTTCCACTACCCCTAATTCGTTTCCCAGAGTTAGGAGTCTTTCATGTTCTGTCTCCCTTTCTGATATTACCCACTCATTTTTTTCTCTTTTCCCCTTTATTTATCTTTCACATCCTTTCAGTTTTATTCTAACACTGGCACAAGCAATTTGTTTAACAATGATGCATTTCTTTGCAATTTTATTTTTGTCATTATAGGGCGGAGTATTGGATATCTGTTGTATCATGACTTAACATTTACTTGCTTATGATTCATCTCTGCAGAAACTCATATAAGAGGCAGGTATCATAGTCTTCATTTTAAGACTTTCACGAGACCTGGATCCCTGACTTCAACAAAAGGAGAATGTGATAAGCTTTTGTTGTTTGAGTGATTGGCTTGCTGCTTTTTATACATGTAATCAAGGAAAGAACATTAGCTAGAAAACTATGGGACGTGCTATATGTGCCCCAGGTTCACACACACGCTGAGTCAGCCTTTGGGCATCCTTTCTCTCCTGGCCAATGTATTGCCATTAACATTCTTCATTTAAGAACAACAAAAAAAGTAAAATTAGCAATAGTGAATTGAAAATTTCAATATTAACTTTTAATACAAAGACGGTTGCTTGAGAACAAATATTAATATGCCCATCCAGACCAACAATAAATTATATATTTCTTAAAAGGCTGTTGGCAGTGTAATGTGTGTAAGGCACTGAAATCATAATTGGCACTACCGTTTTGGCCCTGTGACTGGTTTTACATCAGGGACTTATTTTCCAGTTTTTTCCTCTGAGTTGTTATAATTATTTGCTCTAGTAGGATCTAAATTGAATGGCATGCACAATAAACGTGCTCCTTTCTGGAGCTCACACAGGCATTGTAAAATGCAAAGGGAAACAGTGGGAGACATTGAAGTGGTTCACACACTGACCTTTTAAAAACCAAATAGGAGAAAAGAACATCTAAAGGCCTGGTTAGCTCAGAATCCCACCCACAGGACTCCAGACTGCCTATCATCCAGCCCAAGCAAACATTCCTCTCCAGGTGTCACATGGAGACAGGCTCCAAGATAACAGGGTCAGCCTGGAGTCATAGGTATAAAGTCATCAGGTATAAAGCCATCGACTCTACTTTGGAGAGTCTACGAAGTTATTTTGCTCAAGTTGGTACTTAATGTTTCCCTTTGCACTGTAAATCTATGTTAAATAAAAAGGCCTAACTAACAAGAACTTTTTCTGTCTTTTTACAAAGGGCTTTGCAGGAAAAAAAATATATTCTCAGATAACTGGAAATTGTCAGATGTGCCCAAGGGTAATCAAAACCAAACCAAACCAAACAAAACAAAACAAAACAAAATATTGTATCTAAATCTGTATCCTTCCAACCTGTGTTGTGAAAAACCAATTTATCTTTATTTCTCTGACACCATCACCAATAATTAATATCCACCTGTTAGAACAGAGTTGACTCTTTTGTCAATAATGTGGGATGCAGACCTAGATAGGGGCTGCCTCTTGGAAGATTCCGATTCTGAGGATATGGATAGCAGTGATTAAGAAAAAAAAAAAAAGGTGAGAGACCACTCAGTGAAACAATGTAGCCCCAGGGCTCCTGGGTGGCACAGTTGGTTAAGGGTCTGACGTTTCCTCAGGGTTGTGAGATCAAGTCCCACGTAGGGTTTCACACTTAGTGAGGAGTCTGCTTAGAGTTTCTTAACATTTCTCTTTTCCTCTCTCTCTGCTCCTCCCCCCAACTCTTTCTCTCCCTCAAATAAATAAATAAACTTTTTTAAAAAAAGAAACAAAGTAGCTGATATGCAAAAATGATTGTTTTCATTTAAACATTGAAATATGTGAACATTCACATATAAGTTATGTGGACAAAAGTTTTCATTTCTCTTTAGAACACAGCTAGGAGCAAAACTGCTAATAGTTAACTGTATGTTTAATTTTTGAGGAACTACCAAATTATTTTTCAAAACAGCCACATTATTTTACATTCCCGCCAAGAGTATCTGAAGGTTCTAATTTTTCTACCTCTCTTCCAACACTTCCTATTATCTGTGCTTTTTATTATAACCATTCTAGTAAGTGTGAAGTGACATCGCTTTGTGATTTTAATTTATATTCCCTGATGTCTGGTAAGTTCCTTTTGCTTGGAAGCTTGGAAGATTTTTCTTTATTAGCCTATGAGATCAGAAAGTTTGTTCAGGGGACGCCTGGGTGGCTCAGTAGTTGAGCGTCTGCCTTTGGTTCAGGGCATGACCTCAGGCTCCCGGGATTGAATCCTGCATTGGGCTCTCTGCAGGGAGCCTGTTTCTCCCTTTGCCTGTTGCTGGCTCTCTTTGTGTGTCTCTCATGAATAAATAACTAAAATCTTTTTTAAAAAAAGGAAGTTTTGTTCAAGTTATGACAAAATGTGTCTTGTGTCATCCCATCCTGGAACACATGGAGTCTAAGGATTAGATTCAGCTCTTTCTTCAATATAGAAAAAAAAAATCATTTTATCCTTGATGAATTTCCCATGGTAAATTACTTTCCCTCTTTTATGGGTTTTATTTCTTACTCTGGAATGTATTCTCATGTTAGCTTCCTTGATCTATTCTTCAGGTCTTGGATATTTTACCTCATGATATCATTCTTTTAATATTTTTACTCTTTGTCTTTGCATTGAAGTATTTCATTAACTCCCTCATATTTAAAAATTCAGCAATACTTTCAGCACAATCATCCGATGGAGTACAGCTAAAAACACTGGACAGATGTAAACATCAGTTCTAAAGCACTAGAGAACTAGCAAGGCAGCATGAATTTGAGGGAACAAGATATGATACAGAGGGGAAGAACAGAGAGGTGAGTATGCAACATTCATCTCCACTTTTCTCCTCAAGATATTTGCTAGTTTGCAAACCATAATTGAAGAAGCCACTGAGGTGAGCAAATCTTTCAATCTTACTAGGTTGGGGAATAAAAATTTTATTTTATTTTATTTAACTTTATTTTATTTTTATTTTTTTTGTGGGGGGGATAAACATTTTAATTGGGAAACTATCAAGGGGGCGGGCTTTATTAAACACATAACATTTTTTCTTAGGTCCTTGAAGGGATTCATTCTAGTGTTAGCAATCAACTGTATATAGACAAAATCTCACAAAGACTGAAAACTGATCAAATCTGCTTAGTGTATGATTGGATTACAATAATCTTTTCTAGGCTCACTGCCTAATAAAATAGAGTTAACCCTCTGGAGAAAGATAACATCATTCAAAGCATCAAATTATTTCTCATGTTTTCCTATGAAATATCTGGCATTCCATGGGACAAGACCAAATGAAAGTCAAGGAAAAAAAATAGATAATAGAAAAAGATGCAGGGGCACCTGGCTGGCTCAGCTAGTGGAGTGTGCAAACCTTGATCTTGGGGTCATGAGTTTGAGCCCCTGTTGACTGTAGAGATAACTAAAAATTTAAAACATCTTAAAAAAAGAGAAATAGATGCACACGAGATTGGAAAATTAGAGTCTTCAAATGTGGATATCAAAATAGTTGTAATTACAAGATCAAGAATACTAGCAAAAAACTAGAATCCCTAGGGGCACCTGGGTGGCTCAGTTGGTTAAGCATCCAGCTCTTGATTTCAGCTCAGGTCATGATCTCAGGGTCATTGGATGGAATTGGGAGTAGGGCTCTGTGCTCAGCAGAGAGTCTACTTGAGATTCTCCCTCTCCCTCTGCCTACCCCACCCAGCCCTGTTCATGCACATACTCTCTCTAAAATAAATCAATCATAAAAAAGAAAATTGGAATCAATATATAAAAGAAGCAAATTTAAACTCCAAAAGTAAAAACTCAGGAATCCCATTTAAGAATTTAATAAATGGGTTTAATATTAGGCTTCATGCAGCTGAAGAAGATCTGTAAGCCAAAAGATGGAGGGAAATATCCACACTGAAGCAAAAATAGAAAAATAAAAAAATAAAAGCATGGGAAAGAGGGCAAAATATATATATATGGCACAGTGAAAAGGATTAATCTGTGAACTGGAGTTCCAGAAGAAAAATTAGACAATGGGACAGAAATAATACTAAAATAGGTAAGAGTTGAGAAGAACATAAGTCCACAACTTCAAGAATCACCATGAACACCAAGGAAAAAAAGAGAGAAATTCATAACCAGGGACATCATATTAAAACTGCTACAAATAAAATACAAAGAGAAAAATCTTAGAAGCTAGGGGAGAAAAAACACATAATTTGTAAAGAAGCAACAGTAAGATGACTGGAAATAACTGATTAAACAAGTCAGTGCACTAACATCTTCAAAGTGTTGAAAGAAAATAAATGCCAAAGTAGAATTCATTATGTAGTGTATATAGTCTTTTTAAAAATTTAAATTCAAGGTAGTTAACATATAATGTAGTATTGGTTTCAGGTGTAGGATTTAGTGATTCATCACTTACATACAACACCCAGCGCTCATCACAACAGGTGCCCTCCTTAATCCCCATCACTTATCAGCCCATCATCCCTCACCCCACCCACGTCTCCTCCAGCAACCTTCAGTTTGTTAATTGTTTCTTATGGTTTGCCTCCTTCTCTGTTTTTATCTTATTTTTCCCACCTTCCCCTATGCAGTATATATAGTCTTAAATGCAAAATAAGGACATTTTCAGATCATCTACCACACTCCCCTCCCAAATAAGAAACTGTCACCCGTTGACCAACTTGAACACTTTCTAACTCATTTTATGATGGAATTAAACTTTGGTTAGAAAAAACTGATAAGAACATTACAAAAAGGAAAATGACAGGCAAATCTATCTTAGAAATAGATGAAAAAATTCTACATAAAATAGTAGTGAAGCAAATCTAGCAATACAAAAAGGAATGGTACATCATGGCCAAATGGGGTTTGAAAAGAACCACAATAGAAATTGAAAAACAATTTGAATTAAATGGTAATTAAAATATGACAACCTTTGGAATGTAACTAAAACCATGGGTAGAGAGAAGCATGTAGCCTTAAATACATATATTGGAAAGAAAGTTGAAAGGAACAATCAGATGTCTATTTTAAATAAATACATAAAATACAACAAATGAAATCAAATTAGAGAAGGGGATGAAAAATTATAAAGGTTAGGGCAACAATTAGTGAAATAGGAAAACAAACATGAAGTCAGAAGGATCAATAAAGCAAAACCAAGATGGTTCTTTCAAAAGGAAAATTAGCAAGACTAATAAGACATTATTAAAGCAAGGTGCTTCAAATTAGCCTTTTGATAAAAGTGGCCATTACTACATTTTGTATAGATATTAAAAATATAAGAGAAAATTATAAAGGTATATACCAATACATCTGAAAATTTATATAAAGGTACACGTTTCTTGAAAAATATACCTATTGACACCTAACAGAAGAATAAGTACAAAATCAAAATAGTTTTTTTACCTATTAATGAATTGGATCAGTTATTAAATAACCTCCCCACAAAAAAAAAAAAAAAAACTCTAAGCCCAGATGGTTTCACTTGTGAATTCTCCCAAACATTTAAGGAAGTAATAAAACTAATATTATAAAAACTTTTCTAGAGAATAGGAAAAAAGGAACACTTCCTAACTCATTTTATGATGCAATTAAACTTTGATAGAAAAACCTGATAAGAACATTACAAAAAGGAAAATTACAGGCAAATTTATCCTATGAAAATAGGCAAAAAACCCCTAAATAAAATATTAGCAAACCAAATCTAACTACACATAAAAAGAATAGCCTATCATGATCAAGTGGGGTTTCAATTCAAAACTCATAGATTTTTATAGATAGAAAAATAATGTTTAACATTCATTTACAATAAACACTCTTAGAATCTAGGAATAGAAGGAAGCTTCTTTAATTTGATGAAAGATATCTACAAAATGTCTACATTATATTTATTTGTTATCTATTGAAAGATTTCCCCCTTGATATTGGGAATGGAGACAGGTTGTCTACTCTTGGCAATTCTATTCAACATTGAACCAGAGGTCCTGCTTAGTGCAATAGGCAAGAAAAGAAATGAAAAGTATAAGAATTGAAAAAGAAGGAATAGAATAAAAAAAAGAAGGAATATAATCACAATATTTGAAAATAAAATGATTTTAAACATAGAAAACCCAAGTGGTGTACAACCAAACTATTAAAATGAGTGAAATTTGCAAGTTTGCTTTATACCGGATCAATAAAAACAAATTATATTTCTATATACTGCAACAAACACAAAATTAAATTCGAAAACTACATTTACACTAAAAAACAGCATACATCTCTGAATAAATATAATAAAAAATATACATGATCTCTACATTAAAAACTAAAAAAAATAAATAAATCCAAAACATTATCAAGATAAACTAAAGTAATCCTAAATAATTGGAAGAATATATTTTGTTCATTAAAGCAAACATCATTATTGCAATGGTATCTATTCTCCCCAAATTGAACTATAAACTCAAAATAATTCCAGTCAAAATGTCTTTTTTTTTTTTTTTTTTTTTTTTTTTGTGGCTATTGACATGACGATTCTAAAATATATAAGGAAATTCAAAGGGCTTACAATAGTCAGGTCTAACTATAAGAATAAATACAAAGCTGGAAGTCTACTGCTACCACACCTTGAGACCTATTATAAAATAATATTAATATTTTGAGCCACTGATATGAGAATAGACCAATAGAACAGAGGGAAATAGACTCACACATATATGGTTACCAGATTATGACAAGGGTAACAGGGGATTGGTAGGAAAACATAGTGACTTCAGTTAATGATGCTATGTAAATTGAATATTTATATGGAAAAGATGTGAATCTTGAATCTTGTACCATACACAAAAATAAGTTTTAGATAAAATGTAGATCTAACTATAAAGGGGAATACATCTAAACTTTCAGAAGTCAACATAGGATGGTATCTGTGACTCTGGTGAGGCAAATATATTTCTTAAACACAATTGGTGCTACACAAAACATGCTAACTACAACAGGAATATTTAACAAATTGGATAAGTTAAAATTATGAGTTTCTCTTCATCAAAAGATGCCATAAAAAGAGTGGGATGGTAAATCAGAGGATGGGAGAAAAAATATTTGCCACCAATTTATTCAACAGCAAACTCAGAATGTGTTATTAAATTCCCACAGTTAAATAAATAGGCTATGAAGCCAGTAGAAAATGGGTAAAAGATATGAGCAGACATTTTACAAAAGAAATATCCAAATGCCTAATAAACATACGAATGGGTGTTCAGCTTCACTACTCAAGAGGTAAATACTAGTCAAAGCCTGATGCCAAAAAAAAAAAAAAAAAAAAAAAGCCTGATGCCATACAGCTACACCCAAATAAGAATATCTAAAAAAAAAAAAAAAAATCCAGTGTGAGTAAGAACACACGTTGCTGCATGACTTTCATGCACTTTTGTGTACTTTGGATGAGAATAGAAATGGGTACAAGTCACTTCAGGAAAAAAAAATTTGACATTTTATTGTCTAGCCAAACGTTAGTATAATTTATGATCTGGTATTTTCTGGATCACAATAGATATTTTTGTACATGTATCAGGAGACATGCACAAGAATATTCATGTCAGTAGTGTTCATGAGAGCGTCACATGCACACACACACACACACACACAAATCCCTTACCTCAATCGTCAGTCAACAGCAGAATGCATATAAATAGGGGTATTTGAACACCATGGAATATATTACACAGGAATGAATTACACTCACTAATATGGATGACTCTTAAAAACATTAGTAATGTTAGGTGATACAAGAAAGACCACAGATAAGATGATTTTTATAAAGGCCAGATAACAGAAAAAGTAAGCCACATGTTGAACCTGCTCATGAGCGTATGTGTCTGAGAGTGTGTGTCATTTTGTTTTTGTTTTTGTTTTTTTAAGCAAGAAAAGGATAAATATAAACAGAGAACCTCAAGATAGTGGTTTCTTTTGGTGGCAGGGAAAGGGAATAAAATATGTCAGAGGCCTGAGGGTATCCATAAGTTATTGGTGATAATCTAGTTATTTGGCTGAGTGATTGTTTCATTGTGAGATATCCATATAATGGAATATTCTGCAACCATTAAAATTAACATACATGTGCGTAGACACACATACCTCACACAGGGAAACTGAATGATGTTCCTGACATATTATCTGACAAAACTACTACCTTGAACAATATGCGAAGGAGTCTGTTATTTTTTTTTAAAGACACACATAAGTGTGTGTGTGTGTGTGTGTGTGTGCAAGAGAAATCAGTGCACACCAAAGTGTTTATTTATAGTGGAGGGATTCAATTCCGTGCTTTTCTGTGCTATCCTATTGTCCTATGGTGATCATACAATACAAGTTTCCTAAAGAAGTATGTGACTTTTGGGGCGCCTGATTCTTGATTTGCATCAGACTCTTGATTTTGGCTCAGGTCATGATCTCAGGGTTGTTGGATGGAGCCCCATGTCTGGCTCCACGCTCAGCAGGGAGTCTCCTTGGGATTCTTTCCCTCCTCCTCTCCTTGCCCCTTTGCCCCCCTCCTCCATTCCTGTGGCACATGTGCGCACTTTCTCCCTTCCTCTCTCTTTCTCTCTCTCTCTCTTTCTGAAATAAGTGAATAAATAAATCTTTTTAAAAAAGTAATGTGTTACTTTTCAGGTATTTAATTCACAATCACAACACTCTTCAATGTTGAGTAAAACACTCACTTTTACTGTGACCATCATGTGCCAAAGCAACCACAAAATCGAATATATACATTGAATTCCTTCTTTGTGCAAAAATCAACCAGCTCCCACAGTGGCTGAAATAATTGGTACCACCAATGTCCGAACTCATGTACCGTAATGATGTGGCCTCAGCTACTTCCATCATTAATGTTTCAGCAGCTTTAATTCCTTGCATCTTTCACAATTTGGTATCTTCTTTCCCAGAAATGGAGAAGAAACATGCAGCTGGATAGGCCAGGAGCCTCCCCTCTTAGGAGAATGTGTGTCCTGAAATGTAAAGAAAATACAGATACTTAGGTCAGCACCTAAACGTGAAGCCATCTGTTAATTTGGATTTTCAGATCTGCCACTCTCATCTCACAGAGAGCCAGGGGCGGCCAACAGATCCTCCTGCGTAAGTCTATAAAGCAAACCTCATCACCGAGTGTGGCAAAGCCCAGAGATTTATTATAAAGTGATATATTTTCAAAGAGCAGCACAAAGAGTCTTTTAACACTGAATTTGTCAGAGACCTCGCCGACATCAAACAGATGCTTTTCACTTGGAGCATTTGACTCTTAAACTTCAATGTTTCATATGGTAAGTGATTGGAAACTTGGGAACCATGAAGTAATACTTTTCTCTGATTTGGAAAATTTGACTCTTTAACAATGAAACTTTAGATGCATATTAAGAATTACTTTGAGAAGTGGGATAGTGTTTTCTTTATGGAGAGACTATCATTTGGTCCAGTAATATCACTCTTTCAAAGATTGAAAAAAATCTCTAAAATGGATTTCGTGTTAACAAGAGGGTTTTTTTTTTAACCCTCTCTGCCCTGCCCCCTTTACGCACCTACGTATCTCCTCGATTTCTTCTAAAAATCAAATAAGCACTACATGCCTGAGGCTTCAATAAAAGCCTTCTAACGTGGGTCATTTGATTTTTGGCCTTAAAAAATAAATCATATGCCAGAAGTTGGATTACTATCATGCCATATTCTTGAATAAACATGGTGCCTCTCCTCCGCTGAGGCTGTTGCCAATGTTTATAATTTTGCATACATCTTAACCCAGATGCAGTGAACTGGTTATATGGAGCTTTCCTGGTTACCAATGACATTGTAAACCACAGAAAGCATGCAAACTAGAAGAAGCAAAGCCCAGCTTTGGTTTATGGCCCTACTCAACTTTTTGTCCAACCAACTCTAACTCCATCTTGAGCTGGATCATAAGGGAAAGAGCTATTGCTTTTGGATTTAGGAAGTATGCAGTGCCCAACATTCTTAACGCACAGGAGGAACAGCTGGGCCACCCAACATGATCTTAAACCTGTACCATAAATAATGGAGCACAAACTAGAACTTTCCCAAGTAAAGATGTATGACTTTCACTTGACAGATGTTCCTTTATAAGATTTTTACATGACACTTTTTTTTTTATTTAACAAATAAAGCAGAACTTCTTTAGTTTGGATTCTATTACTCATTCTTCAGGGGCAAAGACTGAACTAAGAGGAATTAATATTTACCAACTATGATGTCCTAGACACTGTGACACATGATCTCAAAAATTTGCTTTTGCTTAAGAAGTTATTTACTAATACTAAAAAGAATAACCTATTGTTGAACACCTATTGTACTGGGCCTGGTACTAGCTGCTTTTTAAAGTAGGTATCATTTGAGGATAAGTACAGTCCTGCCAGAGAGAAAACAAGTTCAAAGAAGATGGCTTATTGTGCCCATGCTCAGATCACGATGGACCCAGAGTTCCCACCTAGGTATATCTCACTTTATGGAAAATGTAAATTAGGGTTAAGTCTACTTGTAAGTCAGGGATTTGTTTTTCATAAAAGAAAGGCTTTTTGGTGTCAGTCATCCCAAGCTAAGGCAGTAACACGGGATTCATAGGGAGGAGGGTTGATGTTCAGAGAAGCAGTAAATAATATTCTTTTCTTCCCCTCTCACGTTCAGATACATTTGAGAAATCAGACCCAGATGGAGATGAAAATATCAGCTTTCTTTCCTTTTTTATATTAATTTATTTTTTATTGGTGCTCAATTTGCCAACATATAGAATAACACCCAGTGTTCATCCCATCAAATGCCCCCCTCAGTGCCCATCACCCAGTCACCCCATCCGCCTGCCCACCTCCCCTTCCACCACCCCTAGTTCGTTTCCCAGAGTTAGGAGTCTTTCATGTTCTGTCTCCCTTTCTGATATTTCCCACTCATTTTTACTCCTTTCCCCTTTATTCCCTGTCACTATTTTTTATATTCCCCAAATGAATAAGACCATATAATGTTTGTCCTTCTCCGATTGACTTACTTCACTCAGCATAATACCCTCCAGTTCCATCCACGTCGAAACAAATGGTGGGTATTTGTCGTTTCTAATGGCTGAGGAATATTCCATTGTATATATAGACCACAGCTTCTTTATCCATTCATCTTCCGATGGACACCAAGGATCCCTCCACAGTTTGGCTATTGTGGACATTGCTGCTAGAAACATCGGGGTGCAGGTGTCCCGGCGTTTCATTGCATCTGTATCTTTGGGGTAAATCTCCAGCAGTGCAATTGCTGGGTCGTAGGGCAGGTCTATTTTAACTGTTTGAGGAACCTCCACACAGTTTTCCAGGAGTGGCTGCACCAGTTCACATTCCCACCAACAGTGCAGGAGGGTTCCCCTTTCTCCACATCCTCTCCAACATGTGTGGTTTCCTGCCTTGTTAATTTTCCCCATTCTCACTGGTGTGAGGTGGTATCTCATTGTGGTTTTGATTTGTATTTCCCTGATGGCAAGTGATGCGGAGCATTTTCTCATGCTTGTTGGCCATGTCTATGTCTTCCTCTGTGAGATTTCTGTTAATGTCTTTTGCCCATTTCATGATTGGATTTCAGGTTTATTTCTGATAAGGCCAATTGGATAACATGACTTTAGATCTCTTGATGAAAGAGACTTGCTCTTCCATTTCAACCTGAGACCTTGGGCTAGCCTGCCTATGGGAACATCCAGATCTAGAGTAGAATTCCTGCCTCAAGTTGATTTGGGGCTCACCGCCATTAGTGGATCAGTTCCATTCATTTCACAAATACCATCCATGGTTGTCATCCACCAATCAGATAACTCAATCTCCTTCAGGAGTGAGTAAGAGATGGGCAAGCTGCCCATATGGCTATGCTAGCAGAAGTATTTTACAGAACCAGGATGCAAAGGGAAAAGCAATTCCTTCTGAACATTCTCTGGTACTTTCATTTCTTAACCATTAAACCTAAAGAGGTGTGACTAGCCACCACTACACACACACACACACACACACACACACACACACACACACACACACAGATTTCCTCATGATAGCCCAGCTCCTGTCCTCATAAAGTCCTAATCCCTCTTGTTTATGCACCTCTTTCTGTAACATGTAGTTTAGATTTTGTTACCAGAGTGTGCTGACATGGTCAAGGCTTGTACTAATCAAACTAACTCCAGGCTTGATTCTCTCCTGGGATGCACACTCTATCATTACTCTATTCCTTATTTCAAATTATGTTGAGATTTGTAGTTCAGTATAGCTTACCAGAGCAAAGGCACAAAACAAAAGGATATAATAATGGATTCTCTGTGGTTGTACATAGTAAGTCAATGTAGAGATGCTTCAAATTTGACCATAATGTTTATTTTGTTATCAAATCTGCAGGGAATAATTATAGTACAAATTTCCTTGCTCTAAGTTAAAATGCAGTACGATGTAACTTCACAATCATTAAATCTGAAAGCCGTCTTCCCACCCACACCCCCATTTATCATTGTCAATCCAGTGCCTTGGTAGAACTGGGATTCCTTCAGCAACTACAACTGAGCATGGATGAAGTTCCTTTAGGACTCCAAGTTGAGCAATCTAAAATATCCTGGGATGTTAATCCTCTCTACCCAGTGAATTCAAATGCTTCCAAGTTGTAACTTGATTGCCCCTTTCTACCCTATAATTTTGAAGCCATATTGTGATACTGAAGAGCTCTCTCAAGATCTAAACCTCTCCATGGCCCCTGCTCCAGTGTGTTCTTTGTGGCCTATTTTTCTCCTTGAATTTATTGAAAGTGGACATTGGGGTACATGCCAACATTGTGGTCATGAAAAGTTGGAGGCCTAGGGTTCATGAAAGTCCATGTTCATGGTTCTCTGGCAATAGAGTTCCTTCAAAAACTTAGTAGTAGGCTTTTGACCTATTTGACCTATATCCAGTTGGTTCTAATTCAGTGAAACTTGTCAATAATCATACCTAATGTTCTTTTCCAGATAAAGTCCTTAGATTGTTTTACTTCACTTCCTCTTTCTGATGACTTTGTCTCTCAGCTCCAGAGTGATTATTTTAGGAGTACAGAAAACCATGAGTGAGAAAAATATATTTAAAAAATTTCATCTTAGCCTCAAAATCAAAAGTTCTTAATCCCCTAGAAAAAGATGAATTGTTTTCTGGCCATAGCAAGGAATAAAAACTTGAACTGGTTTTAAATCCATCCTACGTAATCAATGACAACTTTGCATCTGTAATCATACTTTGAAAACCAATCAACAACACCCTCACTCCAGTGAACACCCTTCTGAAAGCCAGGCAACAACAGTCTTAATATTATAACTGAAGATTAACCTCCAACTTCTGTTTCTGAAAGCTTTCCAGGTCCTGGCTTCCCCAAATCCTGTGTATCTGAGGCCAATCTCTGCTCATAGACTATATATATCTTACAAGCATAGCTCTCCTCTTCTTCATAAGCAATGAATTCAGGGCTTTGTTTGCTTTTTTGTTTCAGTAGTAAGTGATGGTCTCTTCCTTTGACAGCTATTAGTCACCTTCTGAAATGGAAAAGTTTTACTGAACCAATGTGCCTCAAAAATCCCATCTTTTGTTCTTTGGGTTCTAAATGTAACTGGATTTTATAGCTCAAGAAGGCTAAGAATTTCTAGTTATCCAGTCCTTTGTTTCTGCAAAGCTCATGCTCAACTGCTATACCAATGCCCTATAATTTAGGTTTTTGTTTCACCATCAATCCCACCCGATACAAACTTTTCTGTATGTTAAGGTAATTAAAACTAGGCTGTTATTATCAGCCATCTCCAAATCTCAGTGGATAATATGATAAAAATTGTACTTACCACTCATGTCATAGTCTTATATAGGCTGAATGAGTTCTCCTTGGTGGTATTCTTCTAAGTAAAAATTCAGGGATTCAGGATTCTTCTAACTTTGTGGCTTTATCATTATGAATATCTTCACTTCCTGTCATGTCAACAGGGAAAACATCATGAAAGATCTTATGCCACATTCCAAGGATCAGGCCTTTAAGTGATGAACATCATTAGTATCCACATTTCATTGTGGGAAGGGTATGTAACCTTCTTTTATGAACAGGAAGACAGAACAGAATTTGAAACATCTAGGAGTCTTACCACAAAATACCCACTTTTTAAAAAGTTCTTGAAGGTCAACTCAGTTTTCTCTCTGTATCAAGTAAATATTACTTGAACTATTGAGTACAAATCATTGAAAAACAATGAAACTTAGGAGAACTTACTTCTGAAATACACAGTTTAGGGAATTTGGCTTCTATAATTTGAAATCAGAGAGAGTGAAAAGTTATTTTCACCTAATTTCCATCTTGATATTATAGTTCTGTTTATATTTTAATGATGTTTTCAAATAACAATAAATGGAAACAATAATTAGTTCATATGCAAATACATTAAAGAATTTGAACGTGTGCCAACTTAAGCATTTGGGTCATAGTTGTGCTGCTATACAATGAATTTTTACTCTGATACATTTCATAGGAAATCATTTATTTATTTATTTATTTATTTATTTAACCTTTATTTTTTTATTTATTTTTTAAATTTATGATAGTCACACACACACACACAGAGAGAGAGAGAGAGAGAGAGAGAGAGAGAGGCAGAGACAGAGAGAGGGAGGCAGAGGGAGAAGCAGGCTCCATGCACCGGGAGCCCGACGTGGGATTCGATCCCGGGTCTCCAGGATCGCGCCCTGGGCCAAAGGCAGGCGCCAAACTGCTGCGCCACCCAGGGATCCCAGGAAATCTTTTAAAATTGTGTAAAACCCTAGGTCCATCATTAATCATGAACAGTTTCATTTTAAAGTTATGCCTTGATAATTCTAAGGGTTTTTCTATACTTGTTTAAAAACACGTAGTTTCAATATGCACGCATATATAAATTCTGTTTCCTCTAGGCTATTTCCATGGCACATTTCACTAATTTACTAACATTGCCAATTCTTAGGTCCAGAAAGATATACAAAGGAACTAGTAATATCAGAGTTTTCCAGCAGTGATTCTTTTACAATTGCATTATGAAAACCATACAAACACACAACTATAGTGTAGTAAGCTTCAGAGTCCAGTTTATATTTTTCCATATGTTTCAAACCAGGACCTAAAGATTTCTTAGTACATCAAATTGTCTTTTCCCATTTGGAGTCATTGTTTGGTAAGTGTTTAATGATAGTGGAAAAAGTGTGACCTTTTTTTCCCCCCCCAATTAAAAATATTTTATCTTAATGAATCTTTTGCAATCCACTGATTACTGTCTGGTGAGTAAAGAAAAGCCCGGTGATCATATCAAGATGAACAACTGAACAGCTTAAATTATAATTATTAGATTAAATGACTGTGGGGAAAATACTGTAATTTAACTTTATTCCAGGCCTAAATATGAAGAGTTAAAATATGATGATGTATTCTAGAAGCATATTTGAAGAACTGCCAAGATTTCCATTATAATCCTACCTTGTCAGGAGTTTATATTCCATCACATTTAGTTTGGTTATAAATTGGAATATAATACCTAAATCTCACTTTTAAGTTTAGACTTTATCATTTTAAGATGATTACTTGTGCTAGCATAAGAAAACACACACTCCATACTGCAAGTCACAAAAGCACTTCCATGACAATATCCTTTTTTTTTTTAAGATTTTATTTATTTATTCATGAGAGACACAGAGAGAGGCAGAGACATAGGCAGAGGGAGAGGCAGGCTCCATGCAGGGAGCCCAATGCGGGACACTATCCCAGGACCCCAGGATCACACCTTGAGCCAAAGGCAGACACTTAACCTCTGAGCCACCCAGGCATCCCACAATATGCTTTTTCTAAACTGAAAAATGGTGCTTCTCTGATATCTCTGATAAAGATAATTTCATTGGTGTCTTGACCAATTACCCAAACCATCTTTACATTTCTGGCCTCTTCCTATACTTCTAGAATCCCATCTTTTCATCTATTTACTCATTTATTAATTCAACAAATATAAACTGAGCACTTACTATGTGCCAGAAACTATGTTGACTGCTGGAAATATAATCAGAGCAAGCAGGTAGCAGAGGCAATGCACACAGTAACCGCCTGCTTGGGTTTTATTCAGACAGCCTCTATTTGATTTCTCTGTGCTCCCATTTATTTTATAATTTCCTGACGTATAAAATGGAAATAATAATACATTTCATGTCATGATTCCTGACACATAGTAAACTCTGAATGAATGCTAGCTATTATTATCTGACAGTCTTCTTGGATGGGCCAGGAACAGAACAGTTAAGATACAAATAAAAAGAGTAATAATTCTGATGGACTAATTGCCTCGGCCAGACTCTCATCAGTACATCATCCACACATATTGGAACACCTTCTAAAGGTCCTTCACTCTATACTCAATATAACATCTGCCATATTCATCTCTTTCCCTTCTTTAATTTCTGTTTGAATTCATATAGACAATGACTAAAACATTTTTAGATTTAACATTATTTTAGATAATGGTAATGAGCTTATACTTTCATTTTTATACTCCAGTTGTCTTGTTTTATACTAAGTTTATTTTTGAAATGGCTTAATGAAAAAATTAAATGAGATAAGGTTTACATTTTTATTTATCTGTGCGGATATAGGTAAAATAGGACCCTATTTTATTTAATTAACTACTATTTGATTTTTCTGTGATAGTCTCAACATTGTATAGCAGATAGTATGTACAAAGCCTGCAACAGTTCAAGACTTTGCCTCAAAAGCTAAAAAAAATAAACCAAACCTCTATATTTGGGTTATGAGCTACAAATTTGCTTATGAAAGCAATTCTTTCTCAATATGACACATGAAATCAGAACATTCCTTAGGTTAAAAAAAAAAAGGTATTCTGAAGGGAGGATTACTCTGAAGGGTTCATCACAGAATCAAATACACGGAGGTCTGTCAAGTTTTTAGAAATTGTCTTGCCTACCGTTCTCATTTTGAACTTGAGGAAGCTAAGGCAGAAATGTGAGTGATTTCCCAAAGGCCATACAAACAGCATTATCTAGAAGCTAGGTCTACAGATTCTCATTCATACATCTATTCATTCATTTTTCATTCAGTCATTAGTTCATCCATTCAGTAAATACATATTGAGCACCTTTTGTATTAAGGATTGTGATCGATTCTGGGGAGAAAGTAATAGATGAGATAGTTCTGCCCCTAATACAGCACACACTGGGGGTGGGGAGGGGAGGCTGGGCAGGTGCACAGAATATTAAGCAAGGAATTGCAACACAGGTGAAATGAAGGAGGAAGTAAAAGATGTCATGAGAAAACCCAGAAAGCTCAAACTTGGTTTTGCCAAGCTCCCTGTAGGAAGAGAAGTCTAAATTGAAATCTTGGCAAAGGGTGGGAGACAAAAAAAAACTAAAGGGAAGAGAGAGGACAGAGAAAAGAATAGTAGAAAGTTTATGGTCAAACTGGACCCAGCAGTAAGATAACTAATATAACTATATAAAATGGAGGCATCACCACTGTTCTGAGATAAAGCCATATGTTGTAATTACTAATACTGCCAATGTTGTGAAACACAGTATTCTATTATCCAATGAAGTGTGCTGACAAAATCTTTAGTAATTGTAGTAAGCTTTTCCCTACTCAATTTTTTTCTCCCACACACGAGGTCTGAGTCTTTGTTAAGAGCTACAGCTTAGGGGGAAAAAAAAAGGAGCTAAAGCATGGTCAATAAAATCCCCAAAATAATGTTACTTGAATAAAAAGATAATTTTCTGTTATACTGGAAATAAACTATAAAATAATGAAATTTGAAGCTTATAAAATATGTATTTTATTCCACTGATGATTTATTTAGTATGTAGTACCTCACTCAAAATTTTCTTAACCTCAGTTGCAGTTGGAAATTTCAGATGGGTGTACATATCCATTTGTGCTGACCTGATTTTTTATGTTACTTTAACCACTAATTTCCTCTATGTTCAAAATATTCAGTTAACACAGCATTACTTTCTATATAGCATTTTCTGTGAACCCATATAGATACAGCTTTAGGTGTTAAAAGAAATAAAAACTAAAAAAGTGCTTTCTCTTATTATATTCAACTAGCATTTCATTGATTTTAAAGTTCACAGAAAGTTCAAGTGGGTTATTCAACTATAATTCAATTCATTATTTTGGTACTTTATACTATCACAGAAAACTAGGGAAGCTTAGAGGTATATGTTACTAGGTATTGTTACTAGGATTATATGAATGAATAGATTAGTTTAGTGGAGATAATATGAAGTGACTTTTTTTATTTATTAGGAGGTTGTCTTAATGGTAGGTGTACAATAAAGGTTTTGAATGAATGAATGAATGTCTATAAGTCAATGTATGAAATTAAGAGGAGTCCTGATATAGATAACTAAAATCATGCAGGTATTTGTAGGATAACCCTTCATACAAAACAGAGGCATCATTACTTGCTTTGAGGTAGCAGTGAATGCTGTAATTGTTAATACTGCCTATGTCTTGAATCTTAGTATCCCATTATCCAATAAAATGTGTTGAACAAAACTGTGGTAACTGTTGAAAACTTTGCCTCACCCTTTTTTCTCCCCACAGGAAACCACATCTTCTCACATCCAACACCTCTAGACAGTAAGAGCAGTCCCCTGCCTGAAAGGATCTTGTGCTCCTAAATGGATAGAATCCAGACACACATGTTAGTGGATGACTTCAATCATCCCACATGGGACCCATATAGTGCACATTTTCCTTTTTTTTTAATTTTTAATGTCCATATGTTTGTTTGGCTGGAAATCAAGTTTCATTATATGCTCCTATTATTCCACTATATAACAATTTTTATTTATAGGCCATTCACGTAAGAACTAATTTCTTTGATAGAAAGGCAGCTAATGCTGATTTAAGCTCACTATAATGAAAACAATATTGTTGGAAGTCCAAACAAATGCTGAACCCTAGAGCGATGCCTTGGTCCTTTCCCTGATAATGGGACTTCACAATGTCAACCTATTCTCTTGGCTTCCTACGTAAATGTGCAGAAGGTAGGCAGGAACTTTATTAAATGCTAGCAATTCATATATAAAACAAGCATGGTGTACTTAATCTCCATATTGGCTTTGAGAAGTCTTCCTGATGCCAAGACTCTACTTGAATTCAGAGGCTCACACACATAATGAATATGTCTTAGAAAACCATGTAGGAAGTAGGCAATTTTATTTGTGAATGCGCTATGTGTATACATTCACAGTAGTGATGGCAAACTTGATTTCTGTGCTACTATGCAAAAGCATTTTTTGGTCAAGTCACACATTCCAAGGCAGAATGTAAAATAGATTGTCTGAAATATTAAAAGTGCATTGATGTCAAGTCAGATCCTGGCCTATTTTCCCACACTGATCCTTAGGTAATTAGATTATGCTCTGTAAACAAAGGCTTGGCTTGACGACTTCGCTTTCTCATTCAGTGTGGTCTGGTAGTAATCAAAGATGCCTCAGTATTAACTTTGGAAAGTGTACATTCTCAGTGAAAGAAGTTTTGTGTTTCAAGAACGTCACCTTTATGTTTTCAGATGTTTACATTTTTGCTTACAGATGTAGCCACGAGCAAATATATCAGTCCATGTGTGATTTAATGGTGTGGTTATTTCAGCCTCTGCAGAGTGTCTTGTCAGCCACTAAAACCATATGTTTAGCAGTCATGCCCCAATAATATTTTAATTAAATTAATCTCTTCCCCAGGACATCTTAGTCAAAGTGAATTGTGATGTATACAAATGAGAGATCTTGCATTATATAAGAACTACAGAAAAGTCCAGTGTGAAAAATTGATATCTTTAAAAATTCCTTTTGAGTGACTTTAATCTTTATCACATTCTTATTTTCATCAAGTACAAGGATAAAGAAACGAGTAATCTTAAATATGTACAGAAAAGATACAGCTCTCATTTTCCCCCCCAACTAGAGGCTGGATATTATCTATGATCTGTTTGCAAATACACCTTCTCTTACAGAATCCACAATATGCACCCAACCAATGGCCCTAAGTGATATAAACAGTAGTTCAGTAATCAAATGTTATGTTTTACAAGGAACCTTATAAAATATATTTCAATAATTATTAAGAATTTCACAGGAAGAGGATGCCTGATGTCTCTGGCTCTTTCATAACAGTGGGGGCGGGAAACAAAGACCATGGAGTTGAGTTCTGAACAGTTACAGAGGAGAGATCAATTTTTTTTAGCTTAATGTGCAGATTTTCATTATTAACTTTTATAACTTTCAGTATTCACTAATTTAAGATTTATAACATTTCTGAATTTCTTGTTTATCCTTTGTGCATAAATAAATGTGGAACTCCTTAGACTTCGTTCTCTGTGAGTAGTTTATTTGATTAGGGAAAGAATCTACTATTTAAGGAAGTTATCTAATAGAGATGGACATATACTTTTTTAGACTCATCACTAATTTATTGATTCAATAGCTTATGCATAAAATTCTATTAAATATAAATTCTGGTATATTATTACTTTATTTTCCAAAGTTCAAAACAATTTTTTAAAAGATTTATTCATTTATCTCATGGCGAGAGGGGGAGTGCATGGGTGTGAGCAAGGGGAGGGGCAGAGGGAGAGGGAGGAGCAGACTCCCCGCTGAGCAGGGAGCCTGCCTGGGGCTCCCTCTCATGACCCTGAGATCATGACCTGAACTGAAGTCAAGAGTCAAATGCTTAACCGACTGAGCCACACAGGTGGGTCCAAAAGTTCGTAACAATTTTTATTTGCAGCAAAAACATTTTGGTTTGAAGAGCAGTACTAGGATCCATACACTATTACTTTCTTTGTTCTATGCTGTGTATTGGGAACTTGGCAAACTCACATCAATTCAGCTTCAAAATGATCTTAGATCTTATGGGTATAGTTTACATATTTGCCTCTCTTTAACATAAAGGACCCAGGAACCCAGAACATTCAGCAACCTTGGCTCAACATGGTAATTCTTAGTATGGTCAAACCCTAGTTCAACTGACTCCCAAGGTGACATGACAGTTTTTTCCCCCATTGTATTCTTTTCTGTTTTTCCTGGAAAACACACCACATCTCTCCTTTGAAATGCTTATCACAGCTTCTGTCCCCCCAAATGCAGCAGTAATTATAGGCAGAGATAATCACTCCCTTGGAAAGCATTTTTTCATTTTTTCATTGTATTTGTTACACTGGTTTACAAAAAAGTGATAATGTAACATTTACCATCTTAATCATTTATGTGTTCAACAGTGTTAAGCATATTCACAATGTTGTGCAACCCATCTCCAGAACTTTTTCACCTTGCAAAATTGAAGCTATATATACATTAAACAACTCCCTATAACCTTCCCTCCCACCCCAGGGAAAACGACCATTCTATTGTCCGTTTCTGGGAGTCTGATTATCCTAGATGCCTCACTGGAGAGGAATGATACAATTATTTTTTGTTTCATGACTGACCTACTTTACTTAGTATAATGTCCTCAAGCTTCATCCATGTTGTAGCATATGTTAGACTTTTCTTCCTTTTAATATCCCATCATACATATATCCCACATTTTGTTTATCTATTCGTCCATCAAGAGATATTTGAGTTGCCTCACCTGTTGACTACTGTAAACAATGCCACTAGGAGTGGGGATGTACAAATATCTGAGACCCTGCTCTTGAATTCTTCTGGTTATATATGCAGAAGGAGAATCACTGGGTCACAGAGTAACTCTATTTTAGTTTTCTGAGGAACTGTCATGCTGTTTTCCACAGCAGCTGCACCATTTTACATTTACACCAACAATGCACATAGGGTCCAATTTCTTCACATCTTTGACAACACATGTTTCCTTCTGATAGGAGCCATCTTGATGGGTATATAGTGATTAGTCACTGTTTTGATTTATATCCTGAATGACTAGTGATGTTATATAACTTTTCATGTGTTTGTTGGCCATTTGTAGATCTTCTCTGAGAAATGTCTACTTTAAGTTCTTTTTCCAATTTTTATTGTTCTTGTTGTTGCATTATAGGTCTTTATATATTGTAGATATTAATTGCTTCTGAGATATATATTTGCAGATATTTTCTCCTATTCCATATGTTGTCTTTTCACTTTGTTGTGTCCTTTGATGTACAGAAGTTTTAAATTTTGATATAGTCCAATTTATCTATATTTGGCTGTGTTGCCTAGTCTTTGGATGTGCAAGAATCCACTGCTAAATAAAATGTCATGAAGAAGGATGCCTGAGTGGCTCAGTGGTTGAGCATCTGCCTTTGGCTCAGGTTGTGATCCTGGGGTCCTGGGATTGAATCCTGCATCAGGCTCCCCACAGGGAGCCTGTTTCTCCCTCTGCTCATGTCTCTGCCTCTCTGTGTCTCTCATAAATAAATTTTAAAAAAAGAAGTGTCATGAATATTTCTCCTATATTTTCTTCTAGAATTTTATAGTTTGGCGATTATGTTTAAGTCTTTGCTCCATTTTGTCCATGATGTAACAACAGGGTCCAACTTCATGCTACACTCTTTTTCTTAACAGTATGTCTAAATGAACTTATGTCTAAATAGTGGGTATTACCGTTGAGTTACAGGAGTGCTAAGTCATCTGACATAAAGGACACCACCTTATTCCAAATCTACATAGTAAATATCTCCCTAAAACCTCACAGACCTAAGATGACATAGCTAATACTTGTTTAAGAGGAAAGTTGTTTCTGCAACAAATGCATGATGACAGCTAAGAAATTAAAATTTAAAATCTCAAGAGAAAGCTCATCTCCTGAAAACTAATGTCCAGTTTTATGTACATATATATAATGTCATGAAACAGTACTATGAAAATTCTGTACTATTTTCTATGTGTGTATCATGGGGAACATAAGAAAAAACTCTATTTCTGAAAGAACTTCGTATTTCGGGAAAATAAGGCAGCTGGTATATGCCACATAGAAATAATTACACATCCATATTTGCAGATGTTTGACATAGCCTTTACCCTTATGTGAACACATATGTAGTTGCCCATAGGTATTGATGTTGAACATGTAAGGGAAGCAAGCCAAGCTTGTCAAGCAATGCCAGAGAGTTTGCGAAAAAATTGGTGCAGACAAAACATCAGTCTGGTTGTATTTCCCCAGAGAATATTTTTTGCATCTGTTTAAAAAATAATGATCCTTTTTATTTTTATATTTTGTAGCTTTGGTAGTGGCTTTAAAAGAATCAGGAAATAAAGTTTTAATAATGAACATTTTCTATCATTTATAGTGACATCTGTCTTCCAAAAAACCTATTTGCATATAAATATACACACAAATCTACATATGCACATATATAATGTAATATATGTAATATTTATTTTAATAACATAAAGGTGTAACATATAGTGTACATGTAATATATTACATGCATATGTTTTTAATATGTATGTTTTTATGAGTATATTTATATATTCAAGCCAGTCTCTTCTTGATAGAAAATACTAATATTTTCAATCCAGAAAACCTAAATGAAGATACCATGGGTTTTTGACATCCTCATATTTTTGCATTGTTTTAGAGTTTAGGACAGTTATTTCCATTGCTTACAATCACAGTGTTTGATGTTTCAGGACTCTCTTCTAACATGTTTCAAACAACCCTTTCTACATTCTCACCATCTGGATCTCATCCCCATGCATGCAAGATATTCACCCACGTGGCCCTCCATCTGTACAAAATTGTTAAGGGATCTTAAGGATGATTTACTTAAAATTCCAAGCATTTCAATATACTGGCAAGAGGGACTAATTTAAAAGTAGAATTATATTTCTTCAGAAATGCCTTATACAAGTTAGCTGTCATTGTCAGTGGTTTTATTAGCTATTTTCAAGGATTTATATAACTACATTTTGACAAGTAATTTCTTAAAAGGGCCTCTAAAATGACTTCTGAATCAAAACTGTCCACTTGGGTGGGTAGCCAAGTGGGATTCTGTGAGTATGGATGGCACAAGTATTGGATTGAAACTTGCCCTGGCATGATTCTCCTGCAGAATTCAGCTCTTTATCTAGAATAGCCCTTCGTGAAAACAACTTCCCACCACCACCCTAAAGTGTCTTTGCACCAATCCATGGGAACTGAAACTGAACAAATGTGGATCCCTGCTGAGCACTTAGATAACATTTCAGGCATCAAAAGCCAACTGAGGTAATTGAATGAAGTTAAAGGAGACACAGAGACAGATTATTGCAGTTGAGGGTTGGAGGTCATGTGCTAAACTTTAATTACAATTACACTTCAGATTTTTGATGACATGAAATTCGCTTCATATATATTTAAGTTTTGCTGTTAGACACTGTTGAAAATGTATGGTCAAAACAATACAATTCTAGCTAACCTAGTTTTCTTTTGACCAATGGATTGACATTGCTAAACCATTCATCTAGCAGCAGAAAGCTACTTCACAGTTACTAAGTGACGGAATTACTCAGTAATTCAGGTCTTCTATTCTTGTTTTCAAAGTGGCCTCCCTACACAGTGGTTCATGATAGTTCATAAGAGCAAATTTAGAACACTTGGTTATAACACAGATTCAGATATTAGCTGAGATGAAAAACAACAGAGGATTCTCTTTGATGATGAAACATGACTTCTCCCCAATATTCTAATGATTTAAAATCCTGATGTGATTCAAATGTCTTAGCAGCTATAAAATACGGTCACATATTGTTGGCTTTAAGTTCATGTTTATTTTTATTAACATTTTAAATTTAGTTTATAAGACTTGTTACAAAGAGTGGTCCCTGCTTAGTTCTTTTGATTATTTTGGTATTTGCCTACTCATCTCTAAATAGCATGTTTTTAACTATTTTTTTTAAGAAAAAATTTCAGTTTTAGATTTTATCATCTTCTCAGTAGGGAAGAGTGGATTTTTCCTTTTCTTTTACATGTGCTTTGCCCTGTAGCTGTCCCCACGATACTAGAATTCCCCTTTTCATCCTCCTATTTTCACCTCTCTGGCTGCTTTTCATCCATCTATTGATCTCCTTCCCTTCCTCTCATCTGTTTTGTTCTGTCTTTCTATGTATGTGTGTATTTTGAGTAACATTTGTATTTTCTCAATGATTACTGCTTATAGTATTCTAATTATGTAAACTCTATCCAGAGCCAAGACATGTAATATTCTATGATCACATTTCTTTTCTTATATAACTTGTATCTCTGGAGTTAATAATTACCTTATTTGATTTATTGTTTTGCATTATATGTACTCATCACTAATTTAAACCCCTGTCTCTCCTGTCTGAACAAGAAATTAGCACCTTTCTATAGAATGTATGATTTCTCAGGCTTAGAACTTCCGGCAAAATACCTAGATAGTAGGAAAGTCTCATCTAAGATATTGTTAACATTTCCTGACTAGTTTATTTTCTCTCTCTCCCACTAGGCTGTAAGCACCACAAAGGCAAGAACCACATCTTGGTTGTTTAGCTCTATATACTTAACTGGTGTGGCCCCTGGCCCAGAGGACTCACTTGACAAATATTTACAGCATGGAATGCAATGGTTACTTAATACTGTAACTCCTTGATGCTAAATTATCTGAAAAGTTCTATTTCAGAGAAAAATCTTTCACATTTTATTTTCATAGCTAAAAAGCCATTAGGGTATCTTAATAATAACACCATCCTAAGAATAAATTTAAATTGCACCTTTTAAAAATGTTCCCAACCTTCAAAAGGGAATTGTGCACTCTTCAAAAATCTCGGTTTGTCTAGTTAGGAGACTTTGATAATATTGGTTTCAGGGCAAAGGATCTGACCAATATCTAGATGCCTCTGCTGCCCGAATTCCAAATAGTTAAAGATACATTTACTAGCTGGGTTATCGTGGACAAACTATTTATTCAGTTTGTGCCTTAGTTTACTCACATATAAAATGAGGATAATAATGGAACTTACCGGGATGCCTGGGTGGCTCAGTGGTTTAGCGCCGCCTTCGGCCCAGGGTGTGATCCTGGAGACCCGGGATCGAGTCCCACATCGGGCTCCCTGCATGGAGCCTGCTTCTCCCTCTGCCTGTGTCTGTGCCTCTCATGAATAAATAAATAAAATCTTTAAAAAAAATAATGGAACTTACCCTAAAAGATTGCTGTGAAGATTAAAAGAGTAAAAATGCTTAGAAATGTAGTTGAAAAAAAAAAAACACTGCCAGATAACTACTTATCACAGAGATACACTGAGGTTTGTGTCCTATTCTTGAAGCTTGGGGAACATTCATGTAATTTTAGTAAACAAAATAAGAAATTAAATTACATCATGTGGGGAAAGCAATTCTATGCATCTTAGATGATGAAATGTAACCATACTCTTTAAGAAGAAAGTTTTCTACTGTTGCAGGTGTCCCAGAACTTTTTTTGCCTCCTGGGTATCCACTTTCTTTCCAACTTCTTTCTTCTTGGCAGAACCCAGTTTCATTCAGTTATCTGCTCTCCTCAAAACCATGTGCATCACGAGAAGGTGATCCTATTTCCAGCTCTCGGGAATAGACTCCGATTTGACAGAGCAAATCATGATAACCTCACTTCTTTTCTCTGTTTTAGCAATGGGCATGTGACCAACTCTGGCCAATAGCACGTGAAAGGGAGGTCTCCTAGGAGCCTTTAAGGAAGGTTTTGCACTCATAAGAAAGAGCCAGAAAAACAGATGGTTTTTCCTTGACAATATTGTATCTGAATAGAATGCCTGGAACTACCAAGGCCATGAGAGGCCATGAGGACTGACACCACAGCCAGGTCTTGGGATGGCAGTGCCAAGGGATGGAAGGGTCTTGGGTCTCTAACAGCCTGCCTACACGATGGAGAACACTTTGGTTAGGGCCTGCCCAACCTGCGGATTTCTCATTATGTGAAGTAATATATTTATTTAATTCACTTTGGGTCTGCTTTGGCTAAATATTTGTGCCCCTTCCCCAATCAAATTCATATATGGAAATTCTAATGCCCAATGTGATAGTATTAGGAGATGGGACCTATGGGAGGTGATTAGATCATGAGGAAGGAACCTTCATGAATTAGTGCTCTTCCAAAAGAAACTCTGGAGAGATTCCTTCGTCCCTCCCACATGTGAGGACACAGCAAGAAGTCATCAGTCTGTAACCCGGAAGAGGATTTTCACCAGAACCTGAACATGCTGGCACATTGATCTTGAACTTCCAGTCTCCAGGACTATGAGAAATAAATTTCTGTTGTTTATAAGCCACCCAGTCTGTGGTATTTTGTTATTACAGTTCTAATGGACTAAGACAGAGTCTGTGTTTTCTATTACATGCTGTTCCAAAGCATCCAAACTGATAAAATGTCCTTTTAAAATAGACATTAAGGAGTAAGTTATTATTTAGTTAAACATACACTGTTCTCCTTTAAGAAAACCATATCATGGAGAAAGAGTGATACAATAACATTTTTTCTTTTCTTCTATAAGGTGTCAAAATCCAAAGATTATTTTTTAATGTCATTCTTCAACCAATTATTTTCATTGCCAAGTCCTATACAATCTAAAAACATTCCTGTGGCACTTTTCCAAAGCCATGTTGTACAGCAAAAGTTTCCATTTAAAGTATAAGTTTCTTTTCAAATGGGACACACTAAATTTAAGGAAGAGTGGCTGTTCAAAGTGCAAGGCTACAAAAGTCTCAACACTATAATCGACCAAAATGAACCAAAAAATGCAAAAATAGTATTGCAAATGTTAGTACTTAAAAATAGGAAAAAGCCCAAGTTCATTTCACAAACTAAGAAATATTAGCCAGGAAAAATATAATTTAGGTCAGAATCAAAACACACCAGAATCAACACCCAGCTCCTGTTTTTGAAAAAGGAGAGTGGCAGGAAGTAAGTTAAGGTAATTCTGGAAAGTCTTCTGGCCTCCTCTGATTCAGATTTAGATTACTTCTAATGGAGAACAGATGTACCATTAGAATATAAGCTCCTTCAGGGCAGGGATTTCTGTCTGTGTTGTCAACCACCCTACCCTAAAATTTAAAATAATATTCAATGAATGCTCATTGAATTAATAAATACATGTTTTGTAATGTTGGCAGAATTGGGCTCCTGCGAAAGACTATGTTGTTTGAAAAAAGAAAGATGAATGAGGATACTTTCTTGTGATATGCCTTCTCTGTGGTGTGAGGATACACTGTTTGGTGCTCTGGCAGCCATTTTGTGACCATAGAATGACAAGTGTCAGAAAAGAGGCCAATATACTGGGGATGGCAGAGTGAACAGATAGAAAATAGGCTTTAATGATGGTATTGGACAGCTCTACCAAATCTGAGACCACTTCTCCTCCAACTTCCTTCTGTGAACTTAGCATCTATTTTATACCATTTAAGTCACAGTTGATCGGATTTTCTGGAACCACATCATCCTGTACTGACAACTTGCACTTAGAATATGTTTCAGACAAGTGAGAAAGCATTCCATTATTGTATCTATCTCTCAGTCAAGGTAAGATATTTAGGAAAGATAAACATTCAACTGACCAGGCAAGAAAAAAAAGCAAAAGCCTAAAATAAGCCTGTGCTGATGAATAACAGGGTCATAAGAAACAGGTCAGAGATGCACTCAACAGAACCTGGGGGCTAAATTTAGGAAGATTAAGGTGAAGGGGAAATAAAAAATGATTCTATTATTCCTTGTTTGTGGGACTAGGAGGAAAGGTGCCCTCTTAGCTATAATAAGATGAACATTAGGAAGAGAAGCAGAATTAGGGGAAATGATGATCAGGTTATCTATCCTAGAGTTGCTGCTCATGGAATGATATTAACAATATCAGTGAGAAGATATCTAGCAAGTCACTGGAAAATTTGGTCTGGTATTCAAAAACAAGATTGAGTGTCTCAGCTGTAAATACATGAATCAGACCCACCCAAAGATGGGAGTCTTTGTCAATTTCTGTGGTGTGAAGATTCCCAAAATGGCCATTTTCAAGCTACCAGTGGTTTAACAACCAATTTGCAAAATTTCTGAAAATGCCGTAATTGGAAGTCAATAAAAGCTGGCTGTAAAACATGTCAGGAGTAGAATAATCACTATTGTTAGAATTAGAGGTACAGGGATGCCTGGGTGGCTCAGCGGTTTGGCGCCTGCCTTCGGACCAGGGCGTGATTCTGGAGACCCAGGATCGAGTCCCACATTGGGCTCCCTACATGGAGCCTGCTTCTCTCTCTCTGCCTCTCTCTCTGTATCTCTCATGAATAAATACATAAAATCTTAAAAAAAAAAGAATTGGAGGTATATGTACAAATTCATTACACATATATATGTATGTGTATATTCTCTACATATATCATGTATATTACAAATTTTATGTACGTATGGATTCATAAAATATAAATATATGGATGTAATATAGACTATACAGGGCTAATATTTATAAGTATATATACACAATATAAAGTATATATAAATATACATAAATATAGCTGTAAATGTGTATGTATGAATATTCATACATTCAAGGCCAGTGTTTTCCACCGAGAGCCTGGGAACACCAATACCCCCAGAGAGTAAGTCTACTTAGTGCTTATTAATTGGAACCAGAAGTCCTTGGAGAAATGATTGATTCAGTGTTTGGGCAAAAAAGTACAAGATAAGCCCACATTTTTTTTGAGCTGCGAAATAATGCAATTTTCAAAAAATGAGATATGCATAAAATGATACCAAAGCCAACTCAAAAAGGCTCCAAATTGCCAATTTTGGGATAATATCAGTATCCTCGCCCCCTCCCCCCAAAAATTACAACATATTACAGTGACATATTGCAACCCACCAAACAAAAGAGGAAGCCACGAGTTGATTCTGATATAAGTAAATAAGCAAATTAAAATGTTCATGAAGAATTAGATACTGTCATAGTCTCAATGAACCTCATCATAAAATACTTATTAATTGCAAAAAGGAAAAGGATAACTTTATAGTGAATAATCCTGAGGTCACCATACTGGTAAAATGATGAAAATGAGTATTTTTAGTAATGAGATAAATTGAAACCATGACTCATTTGATAGGATACAATGAAAACTACATACCAGCACTTCTATATTTCTGCATGAGAGGAATTAACTCAAATATAATCATAAGGAAACATCAGACAAGTCCAGTTTACAAAAATAACTGGCCTAAAAGCTTTGAGCATCAAGGTAATACAAGTTGAAGAAACACTGTAGAATTCCTCCAGACCAAAGGCAACTGAAGAGACATAACAATTTAATACATTGTATGATCTAGTGTGGACTCTTTTGCCACAAAGGATATAATCAAACATTTGGTGAAAGTTGAATGGGGATCTAATCTAATGAGGATGAGATAGCAGTAATGTATTATTTTGAATTTCTTGATTTATTATGGTTGTACTATGGAACTGCAGAATGTTCTTGTTTGTAGGAAATACACACTAAAGTATTACAGAAAAAAAAAATAAAGTATTACAGGATGATGACGCATTTTGTTGGTAATTTTTTTAGTTCAGAAAAAAAGTTCTTTGTACTATACTTACAAGTGTTTTTTATATACATTTGCAAATATACATTAGTATATTTTGCCTTTCTAGTTGTTACAACACAGCTGTAAGTTAACTACTTCAATGTACATAATATTTTAACTCAATGAAACTATTTTTTCTATATGATTTTAAACTTTCTCCTAGTTAATTCACATTCCTTGTTACATTTATTCTTATGCCAACCATCAAAAATGTCTTGGAAATTACCTCCCCTATTGCTTGGGAGGAGAAAATGAGGCAAAAATAGCTCAGTAATCATCATTCACTAATAGGCAATTAACTGCTGAATATTTATGTCATGGAAGACATCACATAAAATGCCATCTCACATGCATCTTAGAGCTGTCAGCAACAAAGCTGGACCAGAATTTCAGGTCATCTGATATCCACACTGTGTTTTCTAATGACTTGTTATCCCAAGCAGGTTCCACATCAGCTGCCAACTTCATTCAGTTGATAGTGGCTCTTGGAGTGCTGTGTGGAGAAAAAAGAATCTACCTGCCTTCTCAGAGAAGAATGTCTTGCTTAATGATCCATATCTGCTGGAGGTTGGGTGGGGAGCAAAATGTGTACTGGTAGGGTTTTGTTGTTGTTGTTGTTGTTTGTTTTATTCCCGATATTTTGATTCAAAATGTTGTCTTCCTAAAAATAAAATCTAATCTCGAAGCTAACATGGAAGACAGATCACAGACCTGGATTTTTATAAAATAAATTCCAAATAACATCCAAAGAAACCTTCATTAAGAAGTAAGCAGGAAATGATAATTATGTTGTCTATTTATTACATGTCTATTGTGTGGCCATCACAGTAGTGGGTATCAAGGAGGAAAACTAATATATAGCCCTTGCCTTGGAGATCAAAATTTGGAAAGGGTAGAGGACCGACATATAAAGAGTCCATACAGAAATATAGAAAGAGCACAAATTCTTCTGCCAAAGATAGATGGGTGCTTAAAAAGTCAGTTGGAGTAGAGAGCCTTACAAATGGAGGGAATAATATACTGAAGGTAGTCTTGATAAAGTGGCGTATCAAGGGAATTTGGGTGTGGCAGATGCATTGGGAGTCTGTGTGTGCATGTGTGCATGTGTGTGTGTCCATTCATGTGCACTGTGGCATGAGAAAAAAAGAGGGGCAAAAGATAAAGCTGAAATAGTAGGTAGGGACTAGATCATGAAGGGATTTACTGCTTAGCTAGAAAATTATAATAATTATAATTTTATTTTGAAGACACTGGGAAGCCAGCAGGATGTTGTTAGGTGGTGGGGCAGGCCAATAACTCTGACACCATGCTGAAGAATGAATTGATAGAAGAAACTAGAGGAAAGGAGACCCATCCAAGGCATGATGAGATCAGAACTAAGACAGAGACTTTGAGGATGGGTGAAGGCCAAAATGGAAAGATGCTTCTTTGACAGAACATCAATGCATTTGTGAACTGACATGATGCAAAGATGAGAGGTGGGGAAGAATAGAGTATAACCCAAAGATATTAAAGTCCTTTAAAACTGATCACAATAGGAGAAGCAATTCCAGAATGGACAACAAAGCAAAACTTCTCAATTGCTGTGCTGGGTTCTTGGCATTTAAATTTCATTTTAACCCATTTTATAGGTGAGAGAATAGAAACTTGGAGAGAATAGGTTTCTTTTTTAACCCAAATCACACATTTGATAAATGTGAACATTTTGCATTGTTTTTGAAGATATTAAACGGTAGAGTGGCTGCCTGACAACAAAGGGGGAGCTGGAGAGCTCCAGGAGGATGTTCAAAAGATTGGTGTGGAGGACGTAAAGGTATACAGGTGTAGTTATGAAGCTAGCAGCCTCAAGCTGTAGAGGAGGAAGATCACCCAGGGAGAGAATAAAAGGAAAAACAGAACCAAAATTAGCCTCCATGTTAAGGGACTAATAGTAAAGGAGCCATTGAAGGGGAAGCAGAAATAATCCTCAGACCCTAGAAAAACCAGACTGGAAGGTTTGAGTTTCCAGAATCAGGGTTAATTAGAGTGTCAAATCCTATGAAAATATCCAATAAGATAAGGACTGAATAAGGCTACAGGATTCAGAAATTAGAACTCTGAAAAAAAAAAAAAAGATTGATAATATTAACCCTTAAGTGTATACCATGACTTAAAGATTAGGTTGGGCTAGCTATTACATGGAGGCAGAGGGAGAGACCACTACATTCTTCAGCAAAACAGGGAAAAATGGAACCAAAAGCAGCATGCATATAAAATAGCTACAAAGGAAAGGAAATGACTCTGAATCTAAAACATCTGAAATGTATGGGAATTTGTAGCTATACTTTCAGAACACCACCACTATTGCATTGCAGCAGAGTGGAAAGACCATCAGAAAGAGGAATCACTTTTTAGCCTTGCTTATTCAGGACTATAAGTCCGTCCCTTCACTTCTCTGGATCTCAGTTTCCATATGTGTAAAATGATAATCTCTGAATTCCCTCCAGCAATAAAAACCCTTTGATTCTATGGCAGAACTAAGACAATGTTAACCAGCTGCCCTGAAGCACACTTGACATTTCACAGGATAATTAAGAAACCTAAAAAAGAAATGCATTTCAGCTACTACTTGAAATCGATATATTTTTCATTTGCCATTTTAAAATCCTGTTATTAGACTTAACTAGAGATTTATTGCCGTTGAAGTGAAATTTTTAAAGGGAACCATTTATTTGCTTCTGCCAGTTGCATGCCGTGAACTTTGGTTTTAACACTTCTCTCTTGTTACGTGATAGAGAAACTGGCTTAATACTTAATGCCCAGGGGAAAGAGTTCCGTCTCTCATAGACACCCCCACCCAATTTTTCAATTTCAATAATTTCATTGGCAAAAGAAAGCATACCAGAAGTGGCCAAAATTAATATGTCAAGTAACTAATATGTCAAGTGTATCTCTGGTTACAATTGGATAAGCCAACAACTGACTAGAAAAAATTGGGGTGGGAAGAAAGAGGGAAATAGAAAATGAAAACAGAGTGATTTTTAACTAATATGCCTGTAACAGTAGGTAGTGAAAAACCAAATCAAACCAAACCAAAATCCCAATTATTAGTTACAATAACAAACATTGAAGTAGCAAGCTACCTTAAAATCACCCCTAAAATGGGTTTAAAATAAAATGCAAAGTTATCAAATTTGCTCATCACTTTTTAAGAAAGAAAGAGAAGGAAAGGAGGGAAGGAAAGAAGGAAGGAATTAAATTATCGGCAAATACATAAGTCTCTTATGGACAGTCTGCCCAAAATATGATTTCTTTAAGATAAGATGTGCACTATCTATCATAGAACTATTAATTCTATTCTCAAAATAAAAATCTTACGTGGCTTTCACAACCAATCCAAAAGAAAGTCTGACATAAAGTCACAAAAGTCATGCACGTAACAACATGAGGACAGCACAAAGAAAATATACTTTAAAATAATACTTAACATTTTTGTTAAAGTCCCCTCTATTTCAAGTGAAACTTCACTCATTCTCTGAAATACTGGCGTACTAGAAAGGCATGAAGGCTCTGCAGGATGGTTAAATAGAACTTGAAGGAAGTCCATGGGAAACAGTTGCAAACATGTTGACCAAATTGTATGGTCAGTCGAGCAATCATTGTTCTTCCATCTTAATTCCTCTTAATGAGGAAAATTGAGGGAAGTGATTATAGACTGAGGAGAGGGGTCAGAACAACTACCCAAATGATGCCGTGTTTGTTGCTAATTCCCCTCCAAGTGGGAGGGCAGCCTTGGTCTACTCCTTCAGAATAACTAGTGCTAACATTTGTTCTGAATGGGCAGAAGGTTCTGTCCTCTTTCAGAAACAGTTACAGAGACACATACCTACATTGAGTATGAAAGCAGGGCAATTCCCAATCCCTACAAGCAGAGACAGAGACCAGGCAAATTATTAGATCTAACTGGTTCACCTGGAAGATGCAGGGCATCCTGCAGGTTGGTTGCTAAGGAGAAATGGAACAACTGGGCCACCTTATGGCTCAGCCTCTCCTGCAGTCTATCATGCCATCCTAGATTTATTTGAAGATGGTGATAAAAGGCCTCAGAACTTTTGTTTTGTTTTTCTGCAGTGGGCCCTACCTGTTTTAAGGAAGCTTTGGGCCTCCCAGAAAATTTCCCTGAAATAATTTCCCATGGGAACCCACAGAGAGGGCATTGACTGGTATTAAAACTCTTATTGTCCTGGATTTGGCTTACAATGCTGATGAGGTTGATTCCACAAAGAGTGAGACGCTAAAATCGAAATAAATTTTTGCAACCAACTGCCATGCCTCTCAAAACTGAGATGTGATTCGTTTACTGTGTGGAGTCCTCTCCCTCTCTGAACCCCTGTGACCCATCCCTCCTCTTTTGACTGACCTCAGCTGGTTTAAGGAGAAAAGAAGTTAGGGCTAGGGTGATATCTTCCGATTCCCAAAAGGGACAAAAGGCCACTATCTATCTAGTATGTTGAGGAATATTGGGAAGGACAGGGGTTCAAACTGTGGACTGAATTGCCATTTTACTGGGTCCCATGTGGTGATTATACCCCAATTCAACTGATAGGGTTGGGGCAGAGTTCACAGTGGGGAAGGAAATTAACATGAACGTGGGGGTGGAGTCCTCCATGTGAATATGTTGCTGTTTTGGGTCCCAGTGCTGAATGTAGAATTGGTATTGGTGTTGTACATGCTTAGACACAAATACGCATAAGTACCAAGAGGGCTTCTCCTGACTCGGAAGGGCCAGATATAGATATTCTTGGGGCCTTCCATCTTCAACGATCCCTTTGAGCTACAAGTCTTGGTGACTATGTTGCCAATTGGAGCTTCTGGCAAAAGGAGATGCCCCTTGGGGTTTTGGACTCCTTACCTCCTCAGCATAGCTACTGGTTTTACCTCTTTTGAGAAGCAGCTATTAGTTTACTAGGGCTCCTGCTGAAGCTGAGTGCCTGACCCCTGGGGGAACTGCGACTATAACCTGATGTTTCTATTTTGGGGTGGATGGACTCAGACTCAATGATTAATTAACAAAGTCAAAAGGCTCCAGTATGGAAACGGTACATTCAAGAATGCAGCTGGCCTGGCCTCAGAGGCATCCTGGCTCTACATGAAAAAAATGGCAGCTCTTCCACTCCACCACCTGCAGGTTAAGTTGCTGGCTCAGTGGGGCCCTGGGTTCACAGAGTTTCCCCACAATGCTGGGGCTCGCTTCACTGATGGTTTGGCTAAACTGAAATCTGATGGTGTCCACTGGGCAGCTGCAAGTTGGCCTCAAAGCCAACCATTCAGAATTGAAGATGGACATGGTCAGTCTGTTCGGTGGGCAGAACACAAGCCTGCTCTTATAGTTCTGACAAATACTATCCTTGGTAAACCTCATTATATTTTTACTGACTCCGGATTTGTTGCCATGGCCTATTTGGACCGTCACTTGGAAAACTACAGACTGGAAGATTAAAGACACCCCCCTTTGGCACTGCAAACTAAGGAAACAAGTAGTGACTGCTGATTGAACCTTCTGGGTCACTCATATAGATGGAGCTATTTTCAGTTGAAATGGACTGGACTCAAGCTGCTGGTTGAGTCTGCACTACCCAGATGCCACTGTTGCTTATCTGAACCATCATCCTACCAGACATGGTAACACACCAACCATCAGACTGGGTACAAAGTAAAAGATCCTGTTTGAGAAGCATAGGCTACCATCCCATGCTAAACTTTGAGTCCTAACAAAACTTGACCCAATTGGCTCGCAGTGCAGGGAACCACACAGCATGCTCCTAACACATTAATTACATCTGATCTTGGACCTCTTCTTGGGGTTGTAAGGGGTGCCTCATTGCTATTAACACTTTTTTCAGATTGTGTTGCTGTTCCAGCCTGATAAGCTTATACTGGCCACACTATTGTGGCTTGTGAAAGTAATCTGTGTAATATTTTTGGTTTATATTTCTGGATCACTTCCAGCCTGACAATGGTTTGCCTTTTATCACGAAACAATTCAACAATGGGCTGATAGGTATTTAATGGGCTTTTCACGCTCCCCGCAATTCACTGGAATCCGGTAATACTGAGCACTGGGGCATTCTTAAGAACTGACTAAAAAATGTCTGGCTCTACTTCTCTCACTTTCCTCTGGTTCCATACATCTTAGTAAGGCAGTTTGTTCAATGAATGCAAATGTCTTCAGAAAGGGATCATCTCTTCTTGGCTGTTTTCTGAATTAGAGTCAGAATGAAAGTGTTGGGAGATTGTGGCTCAGTGGTTTAGTGCTGCCTTTGGCCCAGGGCATGATCCTGGAGACCCAATATCAAGTCCCATGTCAGGCTCCCTGCATGGAGCCTGCTTCTCCCTCTACCTATGTCTCTGCCTCTCTTCCTCTCTCTGTGTGTCTCTCATGAATAAATAAATAAAATCTTAAAAAAAAAAAAAAGAAAATTCAGGATTCCTCCTGTTTATTCTTGAGTATGAGTCTTCTTTCTCCTAATGACCATCCCAGGCTGTCTTGGTTGGTACACCTTCTGGGAGGCTGCTTAGCCAAAACGAGGCAGGGGATTCAAACTTATTCTGCTTCACAGATACAGATTTATCTGTTGCACTAATATGACCTTAGATCAAAAAGATAATCAGTAACACTTTGAGTATAAGTACTTGCCAAGCCTCCCTACCATGACCCATGTGGGCCAAAGTTGGGGGTGCATAATGGGTCTCTGTAAGTTTTATAAAAATGCCCTTGTCCCTCTTGTATGCAACTCTTCCAGATGAAAGGTCTGGGTATGAGGAGGAAATAACTGGCAAGTGGTGGCCGTATAGCTACTAGATAGGACACAGTTACATTTAAGTGGAGGGAAAACAGCAATTCTGGAAACCGAGAATATCTTAGACCCCAGAAGCTTCACTGTGTTTCAGAACCACCCCTGGGGTTTTCCTCAGGATGGAGAATACCCTGGTATGGTTTTCCCAAACCGTTATAAACATCTTAAATGTAAATGACTGCTGGGCCTGCCATCCCACAACAGAGGACTCAAAATGTGATTGCCATTTTTTCTAATGTTACAATAAGTCTATGGGCCCATAGAAGGTTGGCCCCAGTTCCAAACCCTTCCCTTACAAAAACAAAACACACCTATCCATACATCTTTCAGATACATCTCCATAGCTGTCACTTACTCATTCTGTGGCATGGACAAATGCTACCAAGCTGATGATGTGCATAAACAGCACATGGTGACTGCCCCTGGGCATTCTCTGCAAAAGCAAGGACTAGACTCAATTATTCAACAGAACTTAGAACTATCAGGCTTACCAGCTAGACAGGAATTCACTTTGGATACACTGTCACCTGTGCCCTTGACTGATGGTAGATTACATTTTAAGGGGCCTAACAATTGTAAAGTAGGTGTTAACTTATCTCTGGGAATAACACGAGTATCTCAAATAGATCTCACATGACTATAGAGATCACTCCAAAATGAAGTTACCTTTGTGATTTGTGAAAGTTTTCTAGAGAGGATAACCAATTTGTTATTTATGTATGGCCTAAGGGCTCTGATTGCTACAATGGGAATCATCCAGTTTAAAAAGCTGGTTTGGTAAGAAATTTGTGCCGGTATTTAAAACGATAAATGATTATTCCTCTAGTTTCTGGAAACATTCAGCGTCAATTCAAATCACAGCTATGGTGTTGTGGAGGACACACTGTCCTAGGTGACAGCCTTGTAGGCCAAGACAGAGTCCATGTAATTGCTCATAGATCCTATGATGCCTGGATTAATGCTAATGACCAAGTGGGGGGGGGGGGTCAATATAGAAATTTATGGAGAAGGACAGCTGGCCTCCAAAGTAAACCCATAATGGTGCATGGTATCTATTCAGCTGGATGGGACCAGAACCTTGTGGGTACAGCTGAGATCAGTGCTACAAGATGACTTAATTCTGGTTTGTAAAGTCCTGTTCATGGTAGTCTTTATTCAATGTTGTATGGAACAAATTAAGCTGATGTGATTACAGCTAAATGGCAGAATTTAACAAATATAACAGAGCTATCACACGCATCTTACCCTCAGTATAAGAATATGCTAAAGCTTCTTCAGAGGAGTTTACATGTGTATGCCCACAGAAACATATTTTTAAAGGGCAAACTGCGAAGTAAAATTAAAATTTATACAACAGCACATTTCTTCTTTGGAAATACAATTCTAATTCTTCACATGTTAAAATTACTCTGAGCCAAAGTCTTATGAACTAACTGACTTTATGAATTTTCTTGAAATAGCTGCTTGCTTTTGGTATTGATATGTTTGTCTGGCTTTGGTAATTCTGTCCTCTTATATCAAGAAATCCCCTTTATATGATAAAGACTTTTTGCTTAAATATATTCTGGCTAAATGATATCAGGACATTTTCTTTTACATGAAAGTGCCACAAATTATCAATAGCCAAACTGTCAGTCTGCTTTAGATTTTGTTCTCAGTTCACTTTGTTATGCTTCGGTTGAAATATTCAACTTCCTGTACAGAATATATTTAAGCTCCTTACCACTGACAATGCTCTTTCTTATTCAGATTTCAGTTGAGACAAAATACTATCAATAAACATTTTGCTTCACTTACGGATCATAAAAGTACTAAAGTGCACTATAAAAATTCAAACAGAAGAAATAGAGTAAAAAGTGCAAGTCTCTCTTCACTTATATCCTAGCTTTCTTTCTCTTCCTTTGCAAAATTCCAGTATTCCCAACATAAACATATGTAATTTACTGTGATACGTATATACATTTTCTTCTTGCCATTTTTCTTCTTCTACATAAGAAAGTTTCACAGCTATTTCAATTTCCTTGCCTTCAGAAATGTTTCTGTTGGTAAAGCAACAGAAAGTTTTGGGATGGGACGAAAAAGGAATGACTGAGTGGTTTCTTTAGGAGGATCCCTTAAACCCTGATGTTGCCAGCCTTAGCATATTTTTTCAGGCTCAAAACTTCGGCTTTAAGAGACCACATACATATGGACAATAGGCATCTCAAGATTAGAGAGGAGAACTGGAAGCTGGAGACTCTCCTTAGAACATACTGCTCATCATAACACAATGAGTAGCCTACTAGCCCACAGCGGAGGGGACCAGAATTGGATTGAAGGTTATCCACATGAAATTTTAGATATATCCTCCATGCATGGATCTACTTGAGATGGATTTATAACCATACTAACCAATACTAGAAGTAGCTTAAATTTGTTTGACTTACATTTTTATTAAAGATTTTTACATATGCTATATAGTATGATCTCCAGACAACAATTTCACAGAAAAGTATACTATGGCAGAGGCTGAGATTTATGCTAGAATATGTGATTATTAAGTTGACAGGACAAGCATTCTAAAAAAAACAAAATCTGGATCCCTTTCCTTGCACTATATTTGGGTTGTACACCCTTCTTTATGCCATGTATAGGTGGTACTCTTAGGGCAAATTGCAGCTGGAAGGGTTTTATATACGAGTAATACCATGTATATTCAAGCCAAGGTATTTAAAAGTTCAAGGAGTTGAAGGTCATTAAAGGCTTGGGATAATTAAAACCCTGCACAGTCTTCTGTAAAAGAATTTTGGATTTTATTAAATTTTATCAGTCTCTTTCTCTCTCCCACTGAGAGAAGCACTTCATGCAGAGCTTGGAGGCCTCCTGTGTTGAGAAACAGCACTAAGAATCTGAGTAGATTGGGGTGGCTAGACTTTGCAGGATGGCATATCAGGGAAGAGCAAGCTGCACAGAAAGAGAACTCCAGGAGTACCTGGGTGCTCAGTCAGTTAAGCATCTGTCTCTGGCTCAGATTATGATCTTAGGGTCCTAGGATCAAGCCCCACAGTGGGCTTCCTGCTCAGTGAGGAGTCTGCTTCTCCCTCTCCCTCTGCCCCTGCTCTCTCTCTTGCACATGCTCTCTTAAAGAAAGAAAGAAAGAAAGAAAGAAAGAAAGAAAGAGAAAGAAAGAGAACTACAGAGACCTAGACATGGTCTACCTGGATTATTCAGCAGAGTACTGATGCAACACTTGTGTGAGTAGACTATCTGAAACCAGAGAAAAGAATCACCCAAAAAGATTAGAGGGAACCACAGGATAAGAACCATGAAACCCCAGACCAATATGTATTGCAATCAAAATGCTCAAAATCAGTGATAAACTCTTAAAAACATCAAGAGTAAAAACGACATTAGACACAGAAGCACAAACATAATAATAATAACGGATTTACTCTGTGAAATAAAGTCAACAAGAAGAGAGTGGAATGCCATGTTTAAAATACTGAATAAAAAAAATGTTAATCTAGAATTTCATACCCAGTGAAAGTGTCTTTTCAAACCAAATGTAAAAAGCAGACTTCCTCAGACATATAAGCTGAAAGAATTCACTAACAGCAGATTTACAGTGGAATTATTTAAAGAACATCCCCTCAGGCAGAATGAAAAGGATACCACAAACACACAGCAGCACAAAAATAACTGAAGAGCACCGAGGTGGTAACTACACAGGTAGATAGATATATGTTTTCCTCATTATTTAAGGAAATAATTTAAAGGAAAACTGACTTAAAATAAGAGAGTGGTAATAGGTTGTGAGATGTATGGTACATGCTCTTTATAGAATATTTATAAATAGCAAAAATAGTATGAAGACCAAGAATGAAAAAAGAGAAGGTCCTTACACCAAGTGTGAGGTAGTATAATGAACTTGAAGGTAGAACATGACGAGTTAAAAGGGTATGATATACGGAAGTCTTCAGGCCCACATGGTCTCAATAGAGAATTCCTACAAATATTAAAGAAAAATTAATACCAACTTTACACAATTTCTTCCAGGAAATAGAAGAAGACAAAACATCTCCCAATATATTTTATGAGGTCAGTCTTCCCCCAGTATCAAAACCAGAACAAAAACAGTACAAAACAAATTAACCAAAAAAACCCCCCAAAAAACAAAAAAGCAAACAAAAAACCCCCAAAACCTACAGACCAATATCCTTCATGAATATAGACAAAATAGTAACACAGAGTATGCTATCTGACCACAATGGATTTAAATTAGAAATCATTAAACAAACATATCAAATATTACCAAATATTTGGAAACAAAATAGGGCACTTTGAAATAAAATGCCATGTTAAGCCTTTTCATGTTTTCCCATTGCCCATACTTAAACTAACTTTACATTATTTTTAAAACTTAAATATTTATTCAAAAGGTCTCCAAATATTTACAAATGTATCTGAAAAATAATATACAAATGTTTGTCTAAATAAGATGATGCTACTCTCTGTGGTGCTAAGCATTTCAATAACTAGTAGAAAAATCAGTAAACTTGATATTTATTAATATTTTAATTATCATTTATCAATTGTAATTTGGCAGTAAAAAACACTTTTCACAAAGACATTACATGTAGATTACCAAATCAATCTTGATTCATTCAACTTTAACTTTCCATTTCTCCTGGAAGTTTTGCAAGAATCCATGACTTCAGTTTTTCTAGCTCAGCTTTGCTTAGCTCATGGTAAACACCTGGGAAACTATGAAACTTCGTGCTCACTCCCAGAGATTTTAACATCGAGTTTGTTTCTTCACCCCAAGAATGAAGAACTAACTCATCTGCAGTACCATGGCACTGAAATAATTCAGGGAGTACACCATCACTTTCCTGAAGAGCCTAGAGAACAGGATACAAAAATGGAAATGCTTAAGAAATTCGTTTAAGAACATCACTTGGAAATCAGACAGGGCAGAAAAATTGCAATTTTACCAAAGCTTCAATATTCCAAGGGAAAAAGGAGTGGTACAGTGGCGGTACAGTCTAAGGCATACACTGTTTTATTGGCGGGGGGGCTCAGCCTGTTGCTGGCATCACATGAGCTACAGTTAGTTGTATGTGACCAGCACTGACTCCATAGAGGACTACCTTGAACATGGTCAAAGTATTTCCTGGAGAAAACGTGACTCCATCAGACAAACCTTTTCATGTAGAGTGGAAGGATGGAGAAAGGCACCATCAAGGGAAAAACTACATTCTAGCTTTCATTTCTGTATCTGCTGTTTCCATTTTTGGTATGAAGTTACAATGCTATAACGTTCTATATTCATATTATTAGCATGCTGCTATGAAACAGGTATCAGGAATGTAAGGGATTCTTTGTTTTGATGACATTCATGACATAATAAACAACCTTGCTATAGTCATTCGTATTTTTAATATGTATAAGGGATACATATGTATCTAGGTTATTTTTATCCTTTCCCCCTTGACACTGTGCTTAACAATATTCTTTCTATGGCATTTCCTGGACATTAATATCAGCTGGAATCAATATTTAATATAACTAATTGGGGATGGATTCCCAGCAGTGCTGTGTGCACTGACTGTTCCTGCTTCATTTTGTTTGTTCCAATGTGTGAAATTTCATGCTTGTTTCTTTTGTTTTTAAAATCTGGAACTTACCTGGTAAACAGCAGATGTTTTGTTCAGAAAACTTGAAAGAGCAAATACTCCTGCCAGATCTTGATGATTTCTATATGCTAAATGCATTGCCATGCACCCTCCCATAGAAAATCCTCCTAAAAGAAGCAAAAATTCACTTAGCAAAAAGAAAAAAAAAAGCAGAATATTTGTGACAATAATTTAGAACAAGATACATCTGTGTCAGGCTTCCACACATGTTTTAAAATATTTGGAGACCTTTTGAGAGAGAGAGTGCTAAAAATAAATTTAGTCTACTTTCAATCTCATTAAAAAAATACTTGCAATTGAGTAAATAACGCTGGTTTATCCATGTCATCACTGGTAAAGAAACTTGTTATAAAAAGAGCTGGAATTAAAGAAATTATTCTGAGTAAAAATATACTATCATATTATCATAATTCAAAATGAGTCATAGTAAAAGTGCTAATTAAACTTTTGCTTATACTTGTAGCATAGGAGTCCTCACACTGCCACCAGAATTAGTAACACACATCATTTTGTCTTATTTGCCAAGCTCCAAGCCCCACGAGGAGTTAAATTTCTAGGGCTTGCCATATGATGGATGTTCAGTAATCTTCTAGGGAGGATGATCAAAACTTTGGTGAGCTAGTTAAAACATCCTGAATTATAATATTGTTTTGGAAACTGACTTATAATGGTATAATTAAAATGTATGTACCTATATGAACTTTTTCAAGAGAGTTAAAAAATAACTTACTCATTTAGCAAATTTTTATTGTCTTGTATGTGCCCAACACTGTGCTAGCCACCGGAGATATGCAGACTAAAATACATGGTCCCCATGCTCCCTTCAGCAGCACGTATTCTATACATGGGCCCTTCATGAGACATCACAGAATACAAGATGGGTATGTGATGCAGTAGCCCAACTTCAGGCTAGAGACCTGGAATGCTGTTCTTGAGCTTGAGTGAGAGTTAAAAGGTGTCTTATTTTACATTTTGTGAGAAATAAATATAGAAAGTAAATCACACAGCCACACATTTGTGGAAATATAAAAATATACATTGGTATAGAGTCCAGATCTCATTTCTAATCTCCTGCTTTATTTCACTTAACAAAGTGTAAAGCTGAGTCCTTGTAGAATATAAATTTGAATTTACTATAATCTCCTTTTACAGATGAAGTGAACCAAGGCCCAAGATTAGGTGATCTGCTTAAGGATGCACCCTTAATTTTAGCTATAAAGCTAGGACTTTCAGAGTCCAGATTGCTTGCCACGGACTTTAATATACTTTACTACCCTCTGGCATTTATTAAAATAGAACTTTTATTTTTATATTTTACTTATTTAATAATGCTTAATAATATTATTGGCCTGCCAATATTTGGCAGGATACAAATGTATGCGTGAAGATTACTAGGCTTGTGAAGTTTAGCTTTTCAAGAAGTACATAATATGTAAATAATTACAGTGTATGATAAATATTACATCTGTGGTTTTCAACATACCAGAAAGAAATAATAGGGTCTCATCAGTAGCAGAAGTTCACTGTAGATGAGAACTACTTGAAAGGCTCTTTCAAAATAACCCCCACTCCAGTCACAGAAGCAGAAACGTCTGAAGAGAGATCATGAATGGATTGGCAGCGGAGGAGGCATCATACACATCTTAAAATTGAGTATGAGTTGCATATGTGCATCGGATTCTCAAAAAGGTTAAAAACTACTGGACTACATTACCTATGAATGTGTACACTGATAAGCATGACATGCCCCATTTGGATATGCAGAGTTTACCGCAGACAAGATAGTGTTTTTGGTAAACATTCATTGTAAGTAAGCGCAGAAAATTTGAAACTTATTGGGTTTTGCTACAGTTCTAGTTACAGGCTTCTCTTTTTTCCTCAAGTTTTCTATGTAATATATAGTGTGTGAGTTATAAAGCAAACATCTTGAAGTATAATTCTTGTCAAGCTTTAATTCAGTAACTAAGTTCTCTAGATTTTGAAATCCTTGAGGGTAAGAAACAGTTCTTTCTTCCACCATCACACTGGTTGCAGGATTAGGAGGAGCTCAGCAAAGTGTCCTCACTCTCTGGTGCCCATGTGCAGAAGAACTGGCTTCGTTATTGTCCATGCCCAGTGGTGAGTATGCTTGCTGGTACACAGTGACAATGCAATATAAGTCTGTTTAGTCTTAGAAACCATATATTATAGGATGAAAGTAGTAAAACATCTCTTAAATTTATCATACTTAAAGCACATGAAACATTTTCTAATTTAAAGTCTGGTGGAAAGAGGACATACTGAAATAAAGAGAAACTGAGTTCTAATCCTGCTAGTGACACTCTCACTGCGTGTCTTGGAGTAAATTATTTAAAACCTAAGATCTCAGTCCCAGTTAAGATTAGATAGCTGGGGAAAAAAAAAAAAAAGATTAGATAGTTGGACTAGATGATCTTTAGGGTTTCCACAAAGTTCTTTTTTTTTTTTTTTTAAGATTTTATTTATTTATTTGACAGAGAGAGAGAGAGAGAGAGAGCGCATAGAAGCAGGGGGTGAGGGAGAGGCAGAGGGAGAAGCAGACTATCTACTGAGCAAGAAGCTCGATGTGGGGCTCCATCCTGGGACCCTGGGATCATGACCAGGGCAGTTAAAAACGGCAGATTTTTAACTAAGCCACCCAGGCACTCCGGGATTTCCACCAAGTATATATACAAATGCTTAATAATCATTTGTAAAAGTCAAAACAGCAAGGACTTTCAAAGTTTACAGTTACTGTAAATACAGAAACCTTTCAGTTTAAGAATAAGAATCTGTATCTCCCAGAATACAATTTCAGCCCTCCTTAAAGTTCACAAAACCAATCTTAGCAAATGCTTATTACTTCCTTCATCGCTTTAGATTTCCCCTTTTTCAAATTTACTTACAAAATCAATTCTACATTGCTTATAACCAAACACTGTTAACAACAAAACTACATCTCTAAGATGAGGGGAAAATGTGAGGGAGGGAGAGATGGGGTTGCTGGAAGAACGAGAGATCAAGAATGAAGGAGAGAAACACAAGACCAAAATACGGGGAGGCAGCAGCAATCAGGAGTTCAACTGGACTTCCAACTGCTTCCCTGTAACAAGACAACATTCTCCAACAGAAGGAATCATGTGCCGAATCATACCAGAAACTTCTCCTAACATTGAATTCCTGGGTGGAATTCATCAAGTAGTTCTTTATTAAACATAAAACTCAAAACAAGACATTTTACATACAGCCTCTTCTGCTCTTGACTCTTTTATATAAGTCGAGGACATAAAGACCGAACATTCAATAGTCTGTAAGGTTTATGTGAACAGGGATTTTTGTCTGTTTTATTTGATGTTCCCTCCCTATGTTTAGAACAGTGCCTGGCGCATAGTAGGCATTTAATAAGTATCTTATCAAATAAATATCAGTTGTGCTTCTATAAGAGTATTTCTATAAGGGGACAAATTTATATCTTCAGGAAATGTGGCTCTTTGGTGATCTGACTGGATGTAAAAGTGAAGCTTAGAAAAAGCAGGAGGGAATGGTTAGTGTGCCCCAGGCTAACAATTTCTAAATCTGGCTCCTTAATAATAAAGATTCTTAGACTCAGCCCCAGGCCCTCTAACACAATCTCAAAGTATATGTCTAATTTTTAAAAGCTCTTCTACCTATAAATCAAATGTATGAGAATCATAGTCTTAGAAAAATATCAATGGCTGCAAGGCAGACAATTCAGGATTAGGTATAATGGGTAAGAACAGAAAGTAAAAATATGGTCATGATTTAAAAGAAATCCATATGTTATAGATACCAAGCCTGTAGCAACAAAGTTTTTATTTTTTGGAGAAATTCAAGAGCTTGAATTATATTTTTGCGAAACGTACCTACAGAATGTATCAAATGTGACCAGTGTGACTAAGGAACTAAATGTTTAATTTTATTCAATTTTAGCTAGTTTAAATTTAAGTTTAAATAGTCACATGTGGCTAAGGACTATCATATTGGACAATAAAGTTCTAGGTAATCTAAGCTGCACCAATAATTGAAAAAAGCTTCAAAATTCATAAAATGGAGCAAAAAGAAAACATTTAATAAAAAGATGTTGAGGCTAGGATCATTAAATGTGATCTTTTAATATGATTGAGATTTAAGAATCACAGGATTTAAAATATGAACAAAACAGATAAGTAAGCAAAAACAACTTAAAAATTACTTTAAAACCATACATATTGAGAAAATTTTACAGATCAAATTTCCCCCTCCAACATTTCCTTTTATTGACTAGGGTAACCTAATCACTTTCTGTGGTTTCAGAGCCCCCTGGCCGAAACCAGCCTATGAAGAACAAAACCAAAAGTAAGAAAGAAAACATTTTCCACATCTGAGATGTCATTATGAACAAACATAAATGCATCCTACAGACTTTTAACCTCATATTCAGTACTCATAATTTACAGTGAAAATAAATGTACTCATTGAAATCTTATTAGAGATTTAATCTAAGTCCCTTACCTAATTATAATCTTGTGAGGTAATCTGCAATTTTTGACCAGTCATCTTTGATAATATAATTACCTTTAGCATCACAACTTACTATGAAAAGGGACTTTGTGTATTTTTTTCTAATAGAAGGAAATTTAACACAAAAGACTGGTTATCTGAATCCAATTTCCATCTAAATATCTAAAATGCAATATAAAATATACTGTTCAATAAGTAAATACCAAATAGTAAACTCATTGTAGGTAATGGTTATAACATATATTTATAGTTGCTGGCAAAGTATTAAAACGTCAAGAGTTAACATTTCAACATACATTTAAGATTAACAAGCTGAATAAAACATGTTAAAAAAATAATAAACCTAACTTTTATGAGCTCTTTAAATAAAATAAAACAGAAACAATGTATAAAAAAACTACACTGGGAAAACTAATCTATCTGAAAACAAAATCCAGAGGAAAAAAAAATACTTAAAAACTCAAGTTTACCATCAATTGCATAGGATTTAGAATGTAATAAAATTTACCCTCCCTTCAAATTTCAACAATTATTTCATTTAACTTATGTATCATAGTGATTCAGACTGAACCGTGATAAAGTCTCAAAAGGTTTGGGAATATATATTTATTGTCTATGTTCTCTGATACAAAATTTACAGGGAAAACAAAATACTTATCCATCTTCCAGAAAAAGCTGTTTGAACAGGAGTTCCAAGCTTTTAAAGTTCTAATTGTTGTTGAAAAAACACAAGTTGCTTAATGAAGGCAAATATATGTTAAAATGAAATAGAAATTTGCTATCATTCTCAAGTTTTAGCTCAAGAGAGAGCTTCAGAAGAAATTCGTATAAGGTCAGGACAAAGGAAGCCTGGAAATTTTGGTGCTAATTCATCTTGGTCATTCTAACTATCCCTTCAGTTTTAAATATTATAAAAAACATTGATATATATCCAACGTATAAAGCGTTTTCACCATATAGGCAGAAATAAAATGACCATCCAAAGTTTCAACTATTCATACATAATTCTGACATGTTTTCAGAAGTTCATTTTAATTATTAGAGTGCATGTGTAATTTTTGTACCTTACTTTTTCTTTCAAATCATACTGACTTAAGTCCTTCAAAAGAATTACGAAATCCATAATTTTATTCATTGAACACATATTCATAAAGTTACTTCTATGTGTACATACAGTATCTGTTACATAATATTCAATTTATTAATAGACAGTAATTCCCTTAACCATTTCTCACGATGGGTATTTAGAACATCCATGTAAATTAGTCAGGTGTAATTCCAGGAGAACTTGATTTTCCCTGCTTCAAAATTCTGACAGTATGCTCATATTATCAAAATTCTTATTATCTGGTTGTATCACTTGTCATGTTCTATACGTCCTAGATCAAAGTTAAACCCTAAATTTTATCAGTTTTGTCTTAGCAAATTGTCACCACCTAGTGGCCAAAAACGGAATCTCATCCTGGTACAAAGGTGACCAAGTCAAAGGATCTGGGTTCTAGTCCCCCTCATTTTATGTTAGCTAGTAATCTCTTTGAATCTTAGTTTTCTTTTTTTTAAATATCCTGTTTTCACTATCACAAGGCTCAAAATAGACCTTGTGCATGAAAACAACCTTATAATTTGACGCTATCTGAAAACATAATGTATAATAATGAAAATTATTTAAAAACTGTCAAGTGTAATACAAATGCCAGCTATTTTCACAGTACTACTACTATATATACTTTTAAAGCAGAACGGTATACATGGGCAAATTTATATACCTTTCTCCATTTTGATTTCTCACATTACACGGAAACATACTAAAAGGAAATGAGTTTCAAGACTGACATTAATATAGTACTATGAATTTGCTTGCATTCTGCACAATGGACACTCCCCATATGTTAATAAAACAAGAATCAAGATAATCTAGCATTATTAACAATCTTTGCAGGTTACAAGATTTGAACCAAAAGTTTATTAGTAACTATACTGTCAGCAATCAGAAAGTGATTTAAAATCACTATTTTATTGTCCATGTTTCTCCTTTTATCTTACCCTCTGTAGAATCATGTGTGGTATAAATACATAAAATCAAACAAGCTTTCTTATGTCTATTCTTTTTTTTTTTTAAGATTTATTTATTCATGAGAGAGAGAGAGAGAGAGAGAGAGGCAGAGACACAGGCAGAGGGAGAAGCAGGTTCCATCCAGGAAGCCCAATGTTGGGTGTGATCCCAGGACTGTGGGATAATGCCCTGAGCCAAAGGCAGACGCTCAACCGCTGAGCCACCCAGGTGTCCCTCTTATGTCTATTCTTAATATACAGAGTGAGGAGTCACAAATGTCTCCAAGGAACACATTGGTGTTTCTTGACCATCTCCTCTGTATCCAACTCAAACACTGGGACAGGTAGTAAACTTTTTGTTTAGTTCTTCCTATCTAACCAAAGTTAATTTATTTTTTCCATTAAGAAAGCAATATATTTCCACTCATGACTAAAAATCCAAGAGTTTGTTCTCACAGCTAATGCTTGCAGTTGAGTATCATGTCCTTCAGTATAACCTTATTTATCTTTGTGTTCCTTAAATCTGAAAACAGTGTCTGTGTCAGTTGCCATCATTCTCTTGTATCTATTGCATTAGCCACCTTGCTATTCTCTTGACCTTCAGACTGGCCTGCCTTCCATAGAGTTAACAGCATAAGCTTTCTGAAATGCACATTTGATCAAGTCATTCTCTATTTCTAATTCGATAATTATCGGTGGTTGAGTGCATACTCAACTAGTATATCCTGAGAGATTCTGATGTGCTCCTTGCTTTCTTCTATAAATGTGTTCCCCTCTTTGTTTACCAGTCATATTTTTACTCATTCTTTAAAACTTGCTTGGAGAGTCCTCTCTTCTAAGAAGCAGTCCCTAACTCCCCCAGAATTTACTTGTCTTTCTTCACTGCTCACATTGTACCCTATACACACTTTTATAATACATTGTATCAGAACACCTTACTTCTGTATCTCCCTCATTAGGCTGCAGAATTTTTGATAGTTTTCTTGATACTGCAAGACTTAATTAACACTTTTATGAACAATTTGGAGATCAAATTTGGTATGAGAAGTACCATCTTTGACCTGAACAAACTAAGTAGACTATCCAAAAACAGTTTGGAAAACATTTATTATAAAAACAATTGTTTTTATTTTTTTAAGATTTTATTTATTTATTCATAGAGACAGAGAGAGAGAGGCAGAGACACAGACAGAGGGAGAAGCAGGCATCATACAGAGAGCCTGACGTGGGACTCGATCCAGGGTCCCCAGGATCACGCCCTGGGCTGCAGGCGGCACTAAACCGCTGCACCACCGGGGCTGCCCAAAAACAATTGTTTTTATAAAACTAGGCTTAATATAATAAAATATCACTAATCAAAATAAAACCAGACAATGAACAGACTCCCATCTACCCAAATACAGAGAAAGGTATTGTTTTACAAAGTTATACTGGTTGCAGTTAAAATCTGAGATGAGGGTTCCATGAGCACATACTGTACGATATTATATCAGAGATTTTACTACATATTAAACAAGTCAATAAGGATAACAATTTTTGTACCTATTAGCTCCATGTTTTTCTTTTCCAATCTTAAAATTCTCTAGTTTTCCCTTTTACAAGTTTTAAAAATAGCCCATCCTCACTGTGGTGCAAGTGTGTATGTGTGTAATAACTGTTCAGAATCTTAAGTGCATTTTTCTTTGACTTCCCATTGAATCTCTTCTTTATTAAAATGTTATGAATAGCACTTAAAACTTACTTCTCTTAAAATGTTCTGTAACAGACTACAAAAACATAAAAACCAGTAGAAAAATATAAAATCAAATTATTAAATATTAAATTAAAAATAAGATTATTTAATATTAATATTTAAATATTTAACCTATGAAAAAGAAAGAGGGAAACACAGCATGTATACCTACCACTAAGCAAAAATAAGACAGCTAGTAGGGAAGAAGTAGTGAGCTACCCTATGAGTCTCCCAGTGGCAAGCCTGGCCTAGTAGGTAGGGCCTTTCTGTTTGGAGAGGCTGTGGCATAAGTGGTATAAAGACTATATAATAACAGCAAGAAAATGGTCTCAACATTGCATGCCAGACACATTTCCAAGTATTTCATATGAATTGACTAATTCAATTACCACAACTCTGTATGATAGGTACTATTATTATCATCCAAGCACAGAGGTTAAGGAGATCACCACAGAGTAGTGAATCCAGGTTGGAAATCTGTAGGCTGAGGCCAGAGCCCAAGTTCTTATTTGTTTTATACTGCCATCAGATGCATCAGTGCATCTGTAATTATGATATTTGTAACTCAGGGAATGCATGTACTAATATTCAAACACAGCAATGATACTGCTTCTTGTGCCATGTTTTAAAATAAATCGGTGGTTCAGTGCGCAGTAAGACAAGCAAATAACAACCACAACAAAAAATTTCTTGCAGGATAGAATGCTATTTCTTCTCTGCATTAATAACTAACCCATGTAAAGAATCCAGCACACAAAAAGGAGGTAATATAACTTAATTTTTTTGTCATAGCATAAGAGGTCAAGGATCATGTGTATTTTGGGGACATGTTTAGTGCTGAAGAATCCTTCCTGAAGATCTATGTTCATTGACTAGCTAAATAACTAACAATTCAGGTAACAAGAACATCTTGCATCTGCACTTTGTGGTCCCTTTCATATCTCAAACTAGGAAGGAGGCTTTTGGATAGAAGTTAATCAGTTCATCTCACAAATTCTAAAAAAAAAACAAAAAAACAAAAAACAAAACACCGTCTTTTTTTCTTTCCCAGCTATATTTTATATTCGTAAAATAATATAATATATAAATATCTTAATGTTTTAATATGCCTTTGTCATAAATTTCAGATGTTACCATTTTATAATGTAGTAACCTATAAAGCTTCCAAAATGAAATGTTGTTATAAATTCAGTGGAATTTTGATGAAATACTCACTATATTACTGATTGCTTTATAAATAAGACTATCCTTTAACTAGGTTCTCTTGGTACTTCAGAAAATAATTAAAACCCCCAAGACATGGTAAAAAAAAAAAAAAAGCAAAATAAATTCCAGATGAATCATAGAATTATGTGTCGAAAAAAATAAATTGCATTACAGAAAACCAGTAGAGAATCTATTTGAATATTTACACAAGCTCTAGAGAGTCTTAAACTGAGACCTTACTTGGAAAAGAAAAATCATAAAAGGGAAGACTAACAGACAATTAAGAACAGTTATCCTGTGTTAAAATATAACAAACAGCATTAGAAGGGAAATAACAAATTAAGTAAAATTAATGACCTTATTTTCAGCAACATTTTTTACAGCAATATTATTCAGTGAGGATGTAGTCAGATGGACATCCTAACAGGGGTGGTAGAAATATCAATAGGTATAATTTTTTTGTGAAAGGAATGTGACAACATGTATTAGAAGTCTTAAAATGTTCAGTTAAACTCAACGGGAGAAGTAAACCTTGATTCAAAATTCTTATTAAGTCTCTGATCTTACAACAGTCCCCACAGTCTCTTTTTGAAGATGAATAAGATGAAGCAGCTGATGGATCTGGGGAATGACAGTTATACATCAATGTGACAGTCCTCAATCCATTAGAGTATTTTTTACTTTTTTTTTTTTAAAGATTTTATTTATATATTCATGAGACAGAAAGAGAGACAGAGACACAGGCAGAGGGAGAAGCAGGTCCTTCACAGGGAGCCCAATGCAGGACTCGATCTCAGAATCCCGGGATCACGCCCTGAGCCAAAGACAGACGCTCAACCGCTGAGCCACCCAGGCATCCCTATTTTTTACTTTTTTTATGTATGGATATTTTGTAATTTTATTTGAAAATAATCCCTTAAACTGTTCTTTTCTTTTCCCACTGTTATCACATTACTTCAGGATCTCCTTACCTTACAATGATCAATTCAGTGACTGGTTTTTCCCCACACTCAACTTTGCATCTCTTCACTTAACCTTTCTGCCAGATTAATTTTCCTGATGCACAGTTCTAAGGAGCTGTAGGACTCAAAGGCCTTCTTTGATCATCCCTCACCCATCATCCACAGAAGAAAGGACAGAAGGGGACCCAAAAAGAGTTTGAGAAACCTAGAATGAGCCAAGTATTTGACAAATACCACCCAGTAAAACAGATGTTGTGCTGGTATTCCTACTTTCCAGGCGAGGCAGCAGAAAAGCAGTGTAGGAAATGTATTGGTAACAGGGCAGATGTCAAGTTCAAACCCACGTTTGTCACTATTACCATTATGCTCTGTAGTCTCTTAGCCCAGCTATCAGAGTCAACAAGGCATTTTGGTCAGACAACAAACTTTCCCCTAAAGCCGTCTAATGTCCAGACGTTTTCAAGTACTACTTTTTTTTTTTTTTTACTTCATCTTATTCTCTATGCCTAGACCTCCACAGTAGTTAAACTTTTATTTATGCATACATCTCGAATCTCAAATGTCATTGCTACCTTCCTACTAAACAACTATTAAACAATTACTGAATAGCCTCAAATAGGTATGATCTCTGCTTCATCTGAATTCCTGTGGTACTTAATTAAATCAAGTTACTGATCAGGTCATGGCATTCATATAAACTTCCTAAGCATCTGCTCTATGCCAGGAATTGCAATGCATCCTGGGAAATAATAATAAATATACGTGATCATTCTCTTTGAATGTCAGTTATACTGCTTTAGGGCACTCACAACAGGCTTGCTGGCATTACAGTTTCGCTTAAGTACCTCATGGGCTCTTCCAGGTTGTTAGCAGTTGTGACACAGATCCTTTTCTATTTATCTGTGTGTCCCTTTGGGCATTTAAGATCGCTTGGCATGCAACAGGAACTTAGAAAATATTTGCTAAATGATGAATGACGAACCCTGCCGTACATTCTCACATTTTGAATTCTATCTTGTTAAGTGTTTTATAATGTACCCCCAGACTGAGCTGGGTGCCCTTCCTCGTGGTCTTTCCAGCACTCTCATTTTGTTACCTATTTCGATGCTGAAACAGAAGACCAGAAAAGGGATGTTGCTGGGCTGGATGGCACACTGCTTTTAACTAACAAAAGTGGAAGCTGAAGGCAAGGCAGAAGAGAATGGATTTTATGGATTATATTATACTGCCTCTCAACTCAATGACTTGTTCAGTACTTCAATAAACACAAAGGAAGTTTATTGATGTACCCAAATCTTTTCTATATTGGATCCCAATGTGTATTTTATTATTTTTTTCCAATGTGTATTTTAATGTTATTTAGAATATGACAGAGATAGCCAATCTGCTTTATAATTTCATCATTAAATACAACTCATTATAAATTGAAGTTATATTTGAAAATAAAACTCCTTCATCAAAATATGTCCTGCAACATCCACATTCTACCCAGCCAATCTCATTTTCCTATGCATTATAGAAATAGAGATTTTATAGTTTATGTATTTAATGATTACAGAAAAAGAAAAGGGCATTAAGTAGAATAAACAGCTTATATAAAGGCACACTGTATCCCCTTGGAAACAGAAATTGCTGAAGATATATTTAACAGGAGTTTATAAATGCCCTATTCCTATTACTAACTCTGAAGTTTACTTTTCATGAATTTTATATTATATTTTGACTGTATATGCTACCTCAAATATGGCCATAGTAGTTTAAACATGTTTATAAAACTTAAGCTCATTTAAATAAAATATTTTAAAAACTGAAATGAATTATCTCTTAATTGAAAATTAAGCATGGAATTCTCAAATTATGTTATTATTAAAAAGAAAATAAATTAAAGTTTCATGAGCTGTTGTTTACCATTTTTAAAACCCTTAATATGTAAACTCGGTTTGAAACTATGAACAGGTCAAGTGATATACGAGTGTTTCTAAATAATATTTCAAGTAAATTTCAATGTACAGAAATATACAAGAGTGAAAGAAATTTAAATCACCAACATTTAAAGGTCTTACCTACTAATATCCTATTCTTCTTAATGCCACTTTTTACTTCATCATCAATCAAATCTGTAAGCACTTGACACATTACATTGATTGATTCAAGGTGTTCTGGACAGTCATTAGATATTTTAAGTCTGTCAAACCATACATTGGAGATTCCTCCTTTCATAGGAGTATATGGCCTGTTTAAAACCAAACCAAAACAAACCAAAACAAAAAAAGAAGAAAATAAAGGAAAAGGGAATGTTATTAAAATGGATCTTTCAATTTCAAATTCAAACACTAGTGTGTTGAATAATTTCAATTTCCTCTAAGTTTTATAAGTTAAAGAGTTCATATTAAAAGCAGCCTCATGCATATTACATTAACTTGCCTATACTTACACTGATCCCATCAACATTTCCTAAGGCCAACTCATCATCTTTTCTTTATTCTGTCCATCTTCTCAGATTCATAAATTCTCCAGAGAATCCCCATGAGAAAGAGAATATATATATATACATATATATATATGTATATATATGTGTGTGATTTATATATAATGTGTTTTTTTCTGTTCAATTTAAATGACTACTTGATCAAGTCTACCATTTTTTATTTCAATTTCTGTTTTGATTTACTTTAGTCCCTTACCTCCCTTTAATGTAGGATCAATATTTTAGTATTCAGAGCCACGTGAATAATGTTTGTCCCTGCAAAAAGTTTAATATCTCAAGAGTGGAAAAAAATGATTCGCCAAAATGCTTTTAAAAGGTGGCTAATTTGTAGCACTTAAGTATGAAAAGATGAGTTAATAATATAAGAGCTTTCTAAAACACACCCAGATCATCCTTAGAATGCGGGCCTGATTTTTCTTTTTAATCAAGAGTTGGAACTTCTATTTTTTTGGTCTCCTCTGGAACCTCGAAATGAGAATTTAATGGGGTACAAATAATCTTTGGAAATCCTCATCTTAAAGATATTCCATGCTGTTTGCATCATTTGGGTCTCAAATCAGGTGCCTCCTTGAACTTATGTTTTATGTGATAAGATGCTCTGAACTTGGTGCTCTGTTGAACAAAACTGATCTTACAAGATGCTCTATATTTACATATGAGGTGGGATGGTTATAGTATTAGTAAATCTTATTCAATGTATATTTCTACTCTGGAATTCTCTACTAAAGTGAGTGAGTGTGTGTGTATGACAAGGTATTCTAAATGTACTGTTTTCAACAATTACAATGGGGCTAAGGGTTCTTGTGTTCATGTCCTATGTTGGTAAAGGTATATAAATGAAGGGGAAGGAAAACAATCTTAGACGTTCTCGTAAGCAAACACAGAGGTATAGCAGGATATAGAAGATAAACATGGAGAATGAAGGTTTTCCAAAGATGAAGGATAGTATGGTACAAAGAAACTTTTCCACATGGCAATCTGTGCTTTTCCCTTCCATGATACTGAAAATAGGATTTATGTCTAATGCAAGAAGGCCCTAGAAAACACAACCAGTGCTAAAAGTACCCATCATAACTTCAAAGAAATCTAAACCAGTGATGACCACAAATGTAGAATTCCTCCTACATTTACTACCTTGCCCATGTCAGAGTTAGTTGTAGACTCTCACCCTCCAAAGTCAGTGAAATAATAGTATGAAATATGTACAGGTGTTGGGTAGGGGGGGAAGGGCTGAAAGATACCAACAGAGACCTGACAGTGTTTCCCCATATGTTCTCTAGTGAAAAACCAAGTAGAATCTCCACAAATCTAAAGAGCTAGGAATAGTCAATTCTCATTCTTTCATCCACTATATCAAAAGGACTCTACAATCTGCACAGATCTGCCCTTGGGACCAACAGTAGAACTCATTTTTCTGTATAGATCATACCACTCCAGAATAAATGGAAATCCACTTTTGGTGCCTGGAAATCAAGAGGATTGTATTTGGAAAGTTTCTCAGGGAAACTGAAAGCAGTCTGAAAACAACACCTCACCTACAGAGGATCTTGTTTATTTACTAAATTAGAAGAATGTCATAAACATTACTTTGTAACATCTTTCTAAACTCTGAACATATATTTTAAATATCCCTGTTAAGATAGAACAAAAACCTAAATTTTCTTCTAGCTTATAAGATACATGGTATTTTGCAGAGATGAGAAATTCTGTGTGCTGTTTTGGTGTTTTTTGTACAAATCTTCTTCAGTGCACCACTCCTCTTCTTCACTGCTGCTTTATCCTTCCACTCCTCTTACACCCCAACCTTTATGCTAGGCAAACCATGTTTAGGATCTAGAATATATCCTTGAATGTTTTTTGTTTTTGTTTTGTGCACATACAGTAAAACATGCATCTTTATAGGATATTTTTTTCAGAGCACTATTTGCTTTTCAAAAATGCAATGGTCTATTTGCTTTTCTTACATGCATCATGCTTTTCTCCCTTAACAATAACTTATGGGAACTCTTACACCTGATATCGTTTGAACCCATCCTTTTAAATGGCTATCTAAAACCTTATGATCAAGATGTTTCACAGTTTCATCAGCCATTCCCATACTAATGGGCATTTATTTGGTTACACAGGTTTTAGCCACTAAGAACGGTGCTGCATTGAACATATTTGTGTACGTGTTTTTATGTACGGAGACTTTTATTCCCATGGAAAAGTCCAAGAAACAGGACTGCTGGCTTGAAATATATTTTTATCTTCTTAGATATTTCAAAGTTGCTACCATTTAGGCTATAAAAATTCAGTTTTGTGCAAGAAAAGAGAAAATCCTTTTGTCCAAAGCCCTAACAACAGGTGTTCACATCATTAAAAATATTAGCATTTAAAGGTATCAATTATATTTTAAATCAACTTTCCTGAAGTATAACTTACATACATTAAAGTACACATTTAAGTACATAGGTCCAAGACCTGCCAATGTAATCATCTCCACAACAACACAGAACATCCTCTTAGAAAATTCCACTATGCCGCTTTGCCAGCAATTTCCACTCACTTCCCAGGTAACCATGGAGTGGTTTTTATTACTATAGATTACTGTTTACTGTTCTAGAACTCTACATAAATGGAATTACCTATTTGTAACATTTGCTGGTTTTTTCCTGTTTTTTTTTTTCTCTTACTAGTTTAGAAGAAGACGGCTTATAATTGACACTTTAATAGTAATCATTTTTATTTCAAGTATTTTTAACATCTATTTTTTTACATATTGACATTACGTATTTATAGTGTCTTCTTAAAAATTCAGATAAAGCCATTGCATTTGATATAATCTGTCCTTAAAAAAAAGACAATAGGGTAGCCTTGGTGGCTCAGTGGTTTTTAGCATCGTGTTCAGTCCAGGGCATGGCCCTGGAGACCCAGGATTGAGTCCCACATTGGGCTCCCTGCATGGAGCCTGCTTTGCCCTCTGCCTGGTCTCTGCCTCTCTCTATGTTTCTCATGAATGAATAAATAAAATCTTTAAAAAAAATTGAAAATTCTAGATCTCCTGATTTTAGAGACTCTTCCTAATCCACACGTTTTTTAATACATGGAATTCAAAATTTTCTTCTAAGATTTTTGTTTTTTTAGATTTAAGTCTTGAGAGTTCCTGGAATTTTATTTCATACATGAAGTGCCGTAAGGGTTCATTTTCTCCCATATGGATAGTTAATTGTGTCTGTACTATTACCGAAAGGAAAAAAAAAATCTTTCACAAAGGTGAAATTCCATCCTCATTACATATTTAATTTTATAGTTCTGAGTTATCTAGTCTCTCTCAACCTAGATTCTGTGGAAGAATGAAATCCTGATGCCTAACACATACACTATATATAATAAATGGACTTCTCTCCAATGAATCTAGAATGATACTAGCTCTGTATTATCCATGAGGAAATCAAGAAAACAATAATAAATCACTTCCTGAGCTCTGCGATTCAGGTGAAGAACTCTAGTTGAGAAAGGTTCTATTTTGTTCTACAGAAGTATTTATCCTTCTGTTAGGATCATACTGATTGTACTGAAGTGGCTTTAGAGTGTGTTCTAAAGTTGAGTAATATTAGTTACTCTCTCCCTACCATCATCAAAATCAATCTCTTTTTCAGACTTGTCCTGTTTATTCTCAGGCATCCATCAGTTTCTATTTATCTAAGCAATTAATCACATATTTAGTAATTTAAAAATAATTTCAAAGAATTCTCCTTGACAGTCCTTGTGGAATTTTAATTAATACCGCATTATTGTCTGTGAATTAACACTTAATGACAAAAAAGTGAGAGGAGGGAAGATTTTTGCAGATTGAGCTCTTCCTAGGATCTGCCACACTCATGGGGATTCTCTTACATTGTTCTCCAGGCTTTCAAGGGGTCCATAGAAGATATAATTCTGCATCAGATTTTTACTAGGACTCCACAGAACCTGCTTTCTCCCTCATTCCCGCAGGCCTTCTGACCTCAGAAGCTGCTTGGCTCAAGAGAGGTAAATAAATTGGAATCAGAAGGGGAGAGAACACAGAAAGCATTCAAGCCTCCCATCTCCCAGAATCCCTTTCTCAGGATTAACTTTCTTAAAGTACTCTGAAAATGAAAGCAGGTGCTTTCCACTAGTATTAATGTCAGTGTCAGACAAAATGAAATCCCAAACTGCATTCAATTTGTCATCGAAATCACAATGTTCTGAATGAAAATTGAATATACAGCATTCACTTAAAAACTTGAATCAAACTGTTACTCTTTTAGATTTCTGCTGCCCTCTTCATTTTATTCTGCTATTTCTCTAAGTATTTATTTGTCTGTCTAAACACTTAAATAAGGATGATATCATAGGCTAAAATCTGAATCATTCTGGGAACTCAGCCATTAACAGAAAAAAATGACACTCACTTAACTTTTTGTCTTTGACAGTGCCTTACTTAATCAGTCATAGATACTCCACGGAGGTGGAATCCCGATGTAAATTTCACAAACAGTAGTTTTTTGTTCTCTCAATTCTCTAAGAGAATTAGAATTTGTTCAAAAGAGATAATTGGGAAAATTTAATGAGACAAAGAATAATTTAGAACTTTTTTGTTAAGAAAACATAATCAAGAATGCATAATTCTCTTAATATGTTAGAATAATCTTTAAAGAAAGCATAAAAATAAGACTGATTCTCAAAACAGCTAAACAAACTGGCACATATGTTATACTCATTTACCTTTTCCCTCAAATAAATCACTTTATTAGCTAGTATAAAATAGCTCAGACATTACCACAATAAATAAATATGCTTGGCAAAAGAACATCTGTGTGGCTCCTAAATCAATCAATCAATCAAACATACTGGTAAAATATTAAACTGGAATAAAATGTTCAAGGCTGAAAAACAAGAGTGGATATTCAGCTTGATACCAAGTTCTGTTTTGATCTGTATTTTCTAAAAGTCATAAAATGAAAAGGTCATTCACAACCTTTAAGATAACATCATGTGGCTCCAGTCTTCCAGTCATTTCATAGAACTTCCCCAGCAATTACCAGGTCCAGGTCCATTTCCCTCTTGTTTTTCTTCAAACAGGACTGCCTCATTATTGATCCAGTGGCTTTGCATCTGATATTCTCTCTCCCTGGAATGCTCTGCACCACACTTCTGCATGGTGGGCTTCCACGGATCATTTAGGGATCAGATCAAATGTCTCTTCCTTAGGAAAGCCTTCTTTGACCCTATGATTTAAAGTGTACCTCTCCTCCACCTTAAAACACACACACACACACACACACACACACACACACACACTATTCCATTACTCTATTTAACTGTCTTCATAGAATTTATCACTATTTGAAATGAATATATTTAGTTGCTCTTTTATTTTCCATTTCTTTTCCACAGCAATACACTCGGTACCAAGAACAAGTATTTGTCGAATGATGAATATCAATAATTATTTATGTCACTGGGAATAATTTCGGTCAGCAAGAAATAAGAGAGTATCTAATATTGGCCTACTTTGCTCTGAATATCCTTTGACTTTAATTTCTGTAAAATCCATACTGCAATTTCTAAGAAAAGGTCAAATTTTTCTTTTGTTGCTTAAAAAAACCCAAACATACATGTTTCTTTCTTTTTTTTTTTTAAAGATTCTATTTATCTATGCATGAGAGACACACACAGAGAGAGAGAGAGAGAGAGGCAGCGACACAGGCAGAGGGAGAAGCAGGCTCCACGCAGGGAGCCTGACATGGGACTTGATCCCAGGTATCCAGGATCCCACCCTGGGCCGAAGGTGGTGCCAAACCGCTGAGCCACCAGGGCTGCCCTATACACACGTTTCTAAGAAAAGTTTTTACTTATGAGTACTTAAGTGTGCTATTTAAAATAATTACCAAAGAAGTAAAATTATTTCTTCAAAATAGCTGTTTTTAGTAGGTTCCTTACCAGTGAAGTGTACTTGAAGTTTATTGGTATCAGGACAGCAATCTCCTAATATGCGCTTCAGATAGGAACTGAATCCCAAGTGAGAGAATAAAAATGAATCCATTGTTATCTATACCTAAATCAAAAGTATCTAACCCTATTTTGGAATACACTTAATAAAAAATACACACTTCACTGGAAAAATAGTAATCAAACGGTAGAGGCACTATGCAAATCTTACTACTTTTAGAATTTTTCAAAACACAGAGCAATTTATATCATCATATAAGTTATTAATTGGCTTGTTAAAAAATTGCTATTATTTTTAAAATGGAAATTCTAATAGTAAGCCCAAACCAAGAAAACCTCTAATTACAAATACAACTAACGTATGTTAGAGAAACAAAAATCTTTATTGAGCACTTCAATTAAATGAAGTCCAAATTAATAATGAAAAAAGTGAAGCAATATTTTCCATTTAAATCAACATGGCAAGTTAATTGCTGACTTTTACTTAACGTGCCCCTAACTTAGCTGATTAAAAACATCTATTAAATAGGGTTGAGGAAAAGGAATACCTTATAGTCATAATGGCAATTTACAATTTAATCAAAACATACTGACATGCTGTAATAGACTACAACTTGATAAATATAATAGACTATTGTTCTCCCCTAAGCTCTTTAAAATATGTATGACTATTGAAAACAAAATTTATAACTGTGTTTTGATAGAGTTTTCAACATACATAAATGAAATACATGTGACAAGCACAACAAGGGAGAAGATAAAGGAAACGATATGGTTGTATGCTTCCTACATGTCATGTAAAGTGGTAAAAATCTAACTATGTGAAAAGTTTATATATCTTGTAATCCCTAGAGCAATTGGGAAAAAATAAAAATAGATAAGTGAAATGGAGTATTAAAAATATCCAAATTATCCATAAAGAAGATGGCAGAGGGAGAAAGAGGAACAAAAAGCTGTAGACTTAAACCAAACATTATCAATAATTATATTAAATGTAAATGGTCTAAACAAATCACTTAAAAGAAGCTATCACATTGGTTAAAGACAAAAAACAAATCTCAAAAATATAGGTCTGTAAGAAACCCACTTTAAATATAATGACACACTGGCTAAAAGTAAAAAGATGAAAAAAGACATACTATTATTTGTTGTGAATGCATAAAAATGGATTTAATTTTAGTATCTTACTCTTGCAACCTGATGTCTTCCTAAATTCACTTATTTCTAGATATTTAGTAGATTCCTTATGATCTTTGTGTAAACAGTTATATTATCTGGGAATAAAGGCACCGTTACTTTCTCTTCTTTTTATTTCATTGTCTTGCCTTATGTTTGAACTTCCATACATTGTTGAACAGAATTAAGGACATCCTCCTATGTAATCTTTGAGGGGAAGCATTCAGTACTTCATCATTAAATATGGTGTTAGTTACAAGTTTTTTCCTATGCACCTTTTATTATGTTGAGGAAATTTCATTCTTTACCTTATTAGCTCAGAGTTTTCTTTATGAATTGGTTAAATGCTTTTTCTGTATCCTTTGAAATAAACATGATTTTTGATCTTTCATTTTATTAACACAGTGATTACATTGACGGCTTTTCAAATGTAAAGCTAACTCTTCAATCCTGGGATAAACTCCATCTGGTCACAATGTATTATCCATTTTATATGTAGCTGAATTTGATTTACTAGTTTTTGTTAAGGAATTTTACATATTTGTTCATGAGGGATATTGATTTGTAGTTTCCTTTTCTTGAATGTCTGTTAAGTTTTGTTATCAGGTTCATACTGGTCTCTTAAGATGTTTTAGGAAATGCTCCTGTTTCCTGAGTTTGTTTCTTACTTCAATGTTCAATAATATTTACTAGTGTAATTATTTGGACCTGAAGGTTTCTTGTGTGAAGGTGCTGATAATAAATTTAATTTCTTTCATAATAATGAGGGTAATTTGATTTTTACTTTATTTTTGTCATTTGTATTTCTCATTGAATTTTTATCTTTTTTTGTAACTGTTCAAATCTATTAGTATAAAGTTGTTCATGATAGTTCCCTTTCTTCCCTTTAGGATTTGTGTTGATATCCTTTATTTATTTTCACATTTAGAAATGTTGTTAATTTCCTAATATTTGGAAGTATTCTAAATATCCTATTGCTGTTAACTTCTAATTTCATCCCATTCTTATCACAGAAAATATTCTGTGCAATTTCCGTCTTTTGATACTCATCCATCCTTATGATCTTTTTTTCTATGTCATCTCTTGGTGACTGTCCTACAAGCTTTTTTTTATATAGAGTTCTATCAATGTCAATGTTCAAAATAGTTATAGTACTAATGAAATTTTGTATCTGCTTAGCCACATTCTTTTCCTAAATTGTTCTATTATTCTAGTCTATTAGATCTATCTTATTAGATCCTGAAGAATGAGGATTAAAATCTTCAACAAAGATTAAAGATTAGTCTGCTTCTCTCTCTAGTTCTATCCTTTTTCTCTGCACATGCATATAAGCAATATTATTAAGGACTTGCCCATGTAGGATTATGGTCTTCCTCTTTAACATCTACTTTTAGCTTATAAATGTTCATTTTTATCTCTGGTAATACCACCTTGTAGTATACTTTATTTAATAATAATATAGTACGTCAACTTCCCTATGTTTACTGTTTATATAACATATCTTTTCCCCTCCTTTTACTTTGTTTTCATTAGTATCTTTTTCCAAACTTAAAATATCTCAAACAATCTCAAGCACATAAGTAATAGAGATATTTTAAAAAGTTATCTCCTGCAAAAATGTTTTTGAAACTCTATTTCAATTTAACCTGTATTTTCCAAAGTAAGAGCTCTCAAATTTTGATGCAGAAAAACGACAAAGAGAGCCAGATCACTCTCAAAATCTACTTCAGTTTTCAGAAGTGGGAAGGAAGATTCTGTAATTTTTTTTTTTTTTTATAAACATGCTGGTATACTTGAGTACAAATGGTTGACAGACACTTTGAATCTACCTACATCAGAAGTGGTGCTCCTTAAGATGCAAATTATGAGCTCTGTCTCATATCTACTCAATCAGAATTTGAGAGACGAAATAATTTCCCAGATGATTCTTACTGGGAACAGTTGGGAACAGTATATTTTAAAAACATTTGTCTTCCAGTTTAAAACTCCAATTTTTCAATAAACTGTAGAGTAAAAATAAAATTAAAAAAAAAAATCATGGGTGCTAACTCATGAATATCAGGCCAAATGCTAAATTTAAAATGCCCCATACAAAACACATTGCAGGGGATCCCTGGGTGGCGCAGCGGTTTGGCGCCTGCCTTTGGCCCAGGGCGCGATCCTGGAGACCCGGGATCGAATCCCACATCAGGCTCCCGGTGCATGGAGCCTGCTTCTCCCTCCGCCTGTGTCTCTGCCCCTCTCTCTCTCTCTCTCTGTGACTATCATAAATAAAAAAAATAAAAAAAAAAAAAATTAAAAAAAAATTAAAAAAAAAACAAAACACATTGCATATTCAGTCATTGAACGTATAATCTTCTCATAGATTCCCTAAATTAACATCACCACCTTCTCCTTTCCCCTAATTTTCAATTTTTCCCAGTTTCTGCTTTGTGAATCTCTCCTGAATTGACTGCTTATATTGCATTTCCACCACAGTGACCTAGTTCAAACTTTTATGATTGCTAGACCAGTGGATCTCACCTTTGGCTGCATATAAGAATAAGAAATGAAGCTTTTAAAAATCTTTCTTCCTTGGCCACATCCCAAACTAATTAAATCAAACTCTCTGGGGGTAACAACCAGATGGAGTTGCAGATAAAATACAGGACACCAGTTAAATTTTAATTTCAGATAAACAATAAATACTTTTTTAGTATAAATATGTCTCAGATATTGTTTCTTCATTGCTAAATAGAGCTGGCAACCCTATGCTCTAGTATTTATAATACTTTAATCACTGAAATGTATGTACAGGATCAGCAAGTAAAATATAAAACCCATTGTGAGTTGGAGTTTAAAAATTCTGAAAGCTACTGCATTAGGCCAGGGGTCAGCAAACCTTTTCTGTAAAAGCCACAGAGTAAATATTGTAGGCTCTGTGGACCATATAGTCTCTTTGATAACTACTGATCTCCATTTTATAGCACAAAAGCAACCATAGATAATATGTAAGTGAGAGAGTGTGGTTGTATTCCAATAAAACTTTATTTACAAAAATAGGTGTTTGGCCATATTAAACCCACAGGCTGTAGTATGCTCATCCTATTCTAGACTATCAGATCATTTCAGATTTCCATTTTATTATTCAATATATTCATTATTTTTCTCAGCTTTATGTCATCTGGGAATTTGAACAGTATGAAGATAAAACTCATGTATGGGAAAATAAAACTGCTAACCCAAATAGTCCTTTACAATACAACCCACACACATAGGTCTGGAAAATTTCTTTAAGAATTATCAGCGATTAATCCTTTGGATAATATTTCTACATCCTGCCCACAGGGATACCATAGATTACTACTAATAACTAACATTTATTGAGTGCTTGTTTTATGTCAGACATCATGTTGGGGAATTTACATATATACTCAATAACATCATATATTCTCACGATAACCCTTTGAGGTAAATACAATTACCACCTCTATTTTGCATTTCAGGAAGTTGGGACACCATTAGAGAGGTGAAATACCTTGCTCAAGATCTTAAAGCCTATGTAGAGAAATCTTGATTCCGACCCAGGCGGGCTAATCGAAAGATCATATTCTTAACTACTGTACTACAATAATTCTATCTTCAATAGCCTGCTGAACAATAGTATATCTTGGATATTTCCCTGACCTATTGGTCTAACACTATGGCACAAAAGAGGAGTATTACATTACTGGTTCTTTCTTATACTGCATAAAATCTTAAGAGACCTAAAATTCAAAAAGTCAATGACTGTAAAGGATTTTGGAGATCCAGGCCAATCTGTTCATTTTAGACATGCAAATTTTAAGACCTAGAACTGATAAATTCTGCATTAATAGCCTTCACAATTTTATTTTAAATGAGAATTAGGTGACCTATCTCTAAATGTTTTCATTTTTCCTTCTTAACTGAAGTATTGGTTTCTCAAAGGTTCTACATTGTACAGCACATATCAGATTGCTGATTCAAAGTAATCAGAAGAATAACAAGTGAATTTACTGCTTATACATTACTATTATTTGTTACTCTGAATATGTACCACATAACTTTTATTTTTATTAATATATAATAAACTTAAATATAAATGGCACAAAAATGAATAAAACGTAAATGTAACTACACATATTTGCAAAGCTTTTATCCATTAACTAAGCTTAGAATTAATCAACAAATTAGTACTCTGTTCCTGTTTTGACATTCTTATGTATTTTTATTCTCAGTCTGTTATGTGTCAGATGCTGTTAAATTATAAGGTAGATATCATTGTAAAGGCAACAATTTTGTGACCAAGAAAAAATATTTAAAGAATTTTGAGTGTACAAGGAAAAAAAAATCACTTATCTATCATATTTTTACCTAAACACATTAGTTCAGTAAACTGCTAAGTTGAATTAGTGATATAGAAAGCACTGTTTATATGATAACTGGTAAACCTCAGAGAGCTTCAGTAATAAAATGAGAAAATGTTTTTTAAAATAAATTAATGCTAAGTATTACTGTTAGTAATACTGCAAACTGTCCATTCTTGGAAAACAATTTAGAAAAGTTAACTCCCTAAACAAAAGGAATTGAAATCATTATAGGAAGAAATCATTAAATACAGTTTTAAGTGAAAAAAGGCAGAATTTATAATCATATGTTTAGTATGAACTCACATTTGCACAACTAAATAAACACTTAAGACATTAAAGATATTAAAGATAGGATGATAGTCTTAATAGTGGCCATTTACTTTTTACGATACTTGTGGTTTACTGAAGTTTTTACTTTTAGTTAGGAAAATGTAAAAAGGCTCCAAAATATTGTTCCTCTAGGACAAATTTTTATTAACTATATTTATATAAAATCACCACTAATAGTGCTAAAATCTAAGGGCACTAGGGCCAGACTGATTGAACAGTCTGGAAAAAGCATACGGAAAAGAGGTCAGATTGTGAACAGGAGTCATACTACATAACTACCAAACACGATTTAATGGGAAAAAAAATAAGAAACGATTATTTGTGAGACAGAGAATTAGGTCTAAAAACATGAAAATGCTTAAAATGTATTACACTTAATTCACTATGAAACTAAAGAAAGCATCATTACCAATTTCAAAAAGGACAAGAGAATGAAGTATTTAAACACTAGTATCTAGCGTCCTAACTACTTCGATTCTGGGCCCATGTACTTAAGTCAAAATAATCTTGAAACACATTAAAACAGAAAGGAAATAGCATGTACCAAACTTCAATGAGATGTAAGATGAACTAAGACTGCAAAATCCTCAATCAATAAGGATGTGGTTCATATTTGAAAGTGAAATAGTTCAGATCTTGTAACTTTAAATTACATATTAAATAAAGTTTCTAATTGCTCTGAGAGTCTGAGACATTTGGAAGATTTGCTGATTTCTTCACTGTTCACAGAACAAAAGAAAAATGATTTCACACTATTTCACAATGTTGAAATAGATTTTCTAATATAATAAAACATTGAACCAGTTCTTGCTTGTTATACTGGCTCGTTATAAGATCCCTTCCAATATTTAGAAGATCATAAAGTTGAAATGTCTGGAGCCATTGGTAATCCTTGATCAGTGACATTTGATTTCCAATGTGGGAAAGGACCAATGAAATACAGCAGAGCTACAGAATGTACAACGTGCTGAATATCTGACACAAAATAACTTTTCTAGGTCAGTTGAGGGTTCTGGTATTTATGTTTGAAAGCAACAAACATTTTACAAACTTACTTGATTTGTATATTGATAGCAAATTAACTGGCATTACTATCCTCAATTATAATGTGTTTCATTTCACTGTCATATATGATGCCTCTAATCAAGGATAGGGGTCTGAGATGTAATAACCCACAATATAGATCTTATTTGGACTAAAAACATATAAACACACTCTTTCTGAAAATTTTTGAAAAGCTCTCAAGTTTCTGAATGGAAAACTGTAAAGTTTACTTAATTGTGAGGTTTTAATTTCTTCATTTTAGGAATCTTATAACCAGTGAAAACAAGGAAGCAAAGCTTCACAATTTCATGCTCTCAAGAGTAAATTTTGAAGGAAAGTGGAATTTTGTATTTAACGTTTCTGACCTAGAGTAATTAAATCTAAAAATAAAGAAAGCCTAGTACATAAAGAACTGTTCTTAGGTGCAATCTCAACTTCTTTTTGTATTGATTCAAAGACAATGATACCATTCATATTTTAATTACCTCATATATTTGTTTTTCTAAAATATAAACAGCTGACCACACTGCAACATTTTTTTTTCCCTCTAACAGAGATTCAAGATACTAATCATCTAGTACGTGTGGGAGAAAGGTGTAATTTAAAGCAGGGTTTCTCAGGCTGGGCACTACTGAGATTTGGGGCTGGATTATTCTCTGTTGTGGGGGCTGTCTCTTGCTGTGTAGGACGTTTAGCAGCATCCCAGGTTTCTACCCGAGATGCCAGTAGCCTCTTATGCTGCCTCTCCGGCCAGTTGACAACCAAAAATGTCTCCCAACATTGCAAATGTTCTCGGAGGGAGAACCATCTGTGCTTGAGAACTAACAATTTAAATCACTTCATTTCAACAAAAAAAATCACTTTCATTTCAACAAAAGAAATCTAACAATTCCAAGCACTATAATCCATGAGAAATTTAAGTAAAAATGATGATTTGATCTAGGATAGTCGTCTTTAATGTACTATAATATATGGGACCTCCTCTTTAAAGTCTCAAATTATACTGTCCCAAATGGTAATTTCTAGCCACATAGAGCTATATAGCATTTAAAAATGCACGTAATTTAACCAGCCACTGAACTTTCACTTTTATTTAAGATAATTTTTTAATGGAAGTATAAGTAACATACAGTGTTACATTAGTTTCAGATATACAACGTGATTCAACAATTCTATACATTGCTCAGTGTTCACCATGATGAGTGCAGTCACCATCTGTCACCAAATGTTATTACATTACTGACTATATTCTCTATGCTGTACTCTTCATCTCTGTGATTTATTTACTTTATAAATGGAAATTTCTACCTCTTAATCCCCTTTGTCTGCTTCACTGATCCCCCCACTCACCTCCTCTCTGGCAACCATCAGTTTGTTCTCTGCATTTAAGTCTGTTTTTTGGTTTGTTTCTATTTGTTTTTTAATATTCCACATGAAAATGAGATCATATGATATTTGTCTGACTTATTTCACTTAGCATAATACCCTTTAGGTCCATCCATCTTGCTGCAAGTGGCAAGATCTCACTCATTTTTATGGCTGAGTAATACTCCAGTGTCACACACACACACACACACACACACACACACACACGCCAAATCTTTATCCATTCATTTATTGGTGGCACTTGGGTTGCTTCCATATCTTCATTACTGTAAATAATGCTGCAATAATAAACCCACAGGTGGGCATATTTCTTTTCAAATTAGTGTTTTTGTTTTGAGTAAATAATTATTTAATAGAAATTTAATTGATCAGCATCCAAATTGAGATGTACTGCACATGTAAGATATATATACCAGATTTCAAAGATTTAGAATGAATAAAAGAACGTAAATTGTTACTTTAATAATTTTATATTGATTATATGTTGATATGATAATAATTTGGATATAGTAAGTTAAGTAAAATATATTATTAAAATCAATTTACTTGTTTTTCCTTTTTTTAATGTGGTACCAAGAAAATTTAAATTCACGTATTTCATTTCATTGATCAGCATGGTTTAAAATGTTTGACAGCCTGTTCAAACAGGTGACAATGAAAATATATAATATCAAAATGTTACCATGAATTCACTGAAAGAGTTGAGTGATTTTATATTTTACTTAAACAAAACAGCATCCACAAATAATATGAGTGCACATGAAGATTTTTGGATTCTCAGAAATATTTCTGGCCTACAGTTTGAGATACACTGGCCTGGAACACCTATCAAAGCTGGTGATGATATAAAATTCATAAGCTGAAAGTATTAATTCTAGAATCTGTTTCTAATGATCTTCCATTCAATTTTATCAACTATATTTACATTTAGGATGAAATGAACTTATCTTTCCCATCTCCATAGGAATATCACAGTCTTTCTTCTTCTAAACTTCACTTACTCTGAAAACCAATAGCAAATGACAAGCTCTTTTGACATTTCAAAAACATCTGAGTTACAATACAAAAATAACCCCTTGGTTATTAGTCTTTTATTTACACTACCAAACTACTAAACCACTTTAAGATTATATTGAAATAACTTTTTGAATCTTAATTTTACAACAAAATTATCATTTTGTTGTTCTACCTCTTTCGAGTCTATCAATTGAGGTAAGTAAAATCTTAATTGCACATAAGAAGGTCCTTGAAGTTCTGGTTCTGATTCTCAATACAACTTAGGGGAAAAAAAAAAAAAATCACAATCAAAAAACCAAAATGGATTTGTATAAGCACACAGCATAATTAATAAGAACAAATCAAGAACAGATAATGGGAAATCAGATAGGGATGCACAGCTCAGCACATTAGTTTGCTTACCAAAAAAAGTATGTGCAAACCCCAGTTTAAAATATGTGCTCAGGATAAAAAGCATATGCAGATGCTAACTTAATAATTATAAAAAACAGTATGACTTTAAAACTATACCAATCTCCTGACCGTGTATTTTTATTAAACACATCTACTGACTGTATAATCTAAATATTTTATTAAGTAGTCAATATCACATTCCTATTCTGGTTTACTGATTCAAAAAGCTTAACATTGTTTCTAAATCTTTTTAAGTATAGAAAGAATGCCATGAAACCCTTTGCCAGAGATTATGGACTTTGGCCTAACTAAATTATTAGAAAGCTTATATTTGTTGGGAGCAGTTTCTTTTAGGAGTAAACAAAGGGAAAAGAGAATTTGAAAGATGAGCAATCTTAGGGACAAAGGAAGCAGAGTTCTATAGGCTGTGCTTAGGACAAAGTCTAAGTTAAGAGCTTCAGGGAATGCTTTACAAAGAGTGAAGAAATTTTTCGTCTTGTAAAACTTGGCCCAATTGTGGAACTGGAAAAAAAAAGTTCTGGGCAAAAGGTACCCCAATTCAAAATATTTTAAATACAGAATTACGTTTAAAGAACATTTAGCTGGTACATCTATTTATATACATTTTATGCCACAGTTATACTAAGTAGTGAGATAAATTATTGCATACCTGGGAGGAGCTGTTGGATAAATAATTTTTATGTGTTGGAATGTTAACTCTTGATTTAAAACCTGCTTGATCCATGTTCTCAATCCTTGTCCAGAATCACCTGATGGATCACAAAATATAGATTAAGAGAAATCATTTTGATAACACAGCATATTTAAAAGCAGTCTATGTAACTTTCATATCACGTAGAGGCTGGAACAAGGAATACAAAAAAAAAAAAAATCTCCATATGTAAAAATAACTACACCACCAATCGCTTTAAAGACCTTGTTTTGAGGGATCCCTGGGTGACGCAGCAGTTTTGCAACTGCCTTCAGCCCAGAGCATGGTCCAGGAGATCTGAGATCAAGTCCCGCGTCAGGCTCCCTGCATGAGCCTGCTTCTCCTCTACCTGTGTCTCGGCCTCTCTCTGTGTCTCTCATGGATAAAGAAATAAAATCTTAAAAAATACAGAAATAAAGACCTTGTTTGAGTTTTCAGTTCCTTGTTTGTTTAAAGGGTATAACAGGCACAAATACATGAAGTAAATTTATTTTTTTCTAAAAAAAAATTCTTTCTGTATCTGATTTTAAATACTGTCATTTCTCATCTTACTCATAAAAACAATAAATTTCTGAGGTGCATATAAACTTTTGTAGTTTAACAACCTAAAGCAATTTTCTTGGTAAAAATAACAAAATTTTTCAAAAGGGGTATTCAGCTTACTTTAACTTGAAGAAATCTTTCTTTTTTATTTTTTTAAAAAATATTTATTTATTTATTCATCAGAGACATACAGAGAGAGGCAGAGACATAGGCAGAGGGAGAAGCAGGCTCCCCACAGGGACTCGATTCCAAGACCCCAGGATCACAACCTGAGCCAAAGGCCAATGCTCAACCACGGAGCCACTCAGGCGCCCCCCACTTGAAGAAATCTAAATTTAATTTTGATAACAGGTTTACATCATGTAAAATATTGATTACACATCCCAAGGCTGAAAAATAACCAAAATCCATGTAAGAATTAATGTATGGATATTTCCATAAAAAAAAAGGAAGGTAATATAGGTCCATGTTATGTAGTCTTGAAGAGGAAATTTTAAAGGTAACAACTTTTAATTTTTTAAATCAGTTCATTAAGACATCAACTAAAAATATATCTACTGAATACCTATTATAATGTGTCAGATGCTGTGCTCACTAGGACATGAGTCAAATAATCATACATAAATATGAGAGACAAACGTAACCACTGCAAAGATGAGACACTTGGTGCTGCCAGGGTTTTACTATATTCAGAACTGACCCAGCTAAGGAGTTCGGTGATACAATTACTAAAATAAAAGCTCTGTAAAGCAAAGTTCATTTTGTATTTTACCAAGTTATTTATTCATTTAATGCTTAGATCACAAATGACACAAACTGACACAGTTTTCAGATCTACAGGATGGTGAAAAGTGAAGTGCACAAGGAAAGAGTATCTTGGACAGAATATGGCAAGTGCTAAGATTCTTTATAGGAAGGGGGAGGAGGATACTGAAGAATGAGAAAGAGCAGGGAGTGCAAGATGAGGCAAGAGAAACTGTGGGGATGTGACAATTCCTAAGAGCATGGAGCTACTTTGTGGCAGAAAGGTGCCATCTTCTAAGGGTCACTCTGGCAGCTGTGTGGACAGGAGGGAGGGACAAAAGTGGGTGTGGGAGATCAATTAGGAGCCTACTGTTCAGGTGACAGATGTTTATATTAGGGGTCCAGCAATGAATGCACAGAAAGAGGTACAAGGATACTTAGAAGATAAAATTAATAGAGATTGGTAATAGGTTCATTATGATGGGTCAGTGGTGGAAGGTTTCAAGGATGACTGTGAGGTTTCTGGCCAGGACAAATGAATGAACAAAGGAACTACACACTGAGACAGGAAACACATGAATCAGTAGGTCTATACTTGCTCTACTGCCTACAGGGTCTTCTACCTGGAGTTGAGCAAAGTACAGCCAGGTGGAAGACAAATGTCAAAACCTATGAATGGTTTTTACATTTTTAAAGAGTTGCTAAAAAAAATAAAGAACAAGGATTGAAAAGGGAAAGTAAGCAGAAAAGAAGAATGTCAAAGAAACCATATCTGGCTCACAAAACTTAAAATAGTTGCTATCTAACCCTTTATGGAGAGTTTGCTGACCCCTGCCCCACACCATCTGTGCCCTTTTGAAGATCCTGGCCTACTCGTCTCACTCCAGGCACACACGCCTGACTGCTGTTCCATGAATGTTAGGGAACCTACTTCAGGGCCTTTGTCCTGGCTTCTCCCTCGTCCACAATAAGTCTAACCCAACATCCACATGATTCCCTCACTCAAGTCTAGGTGCTGAAGTGTCACCCTCATAGTGAGGCCTACTCTGACCACCTTATCTAAAACTATCACCCCTGGCACCTCCCATTCTCTTCGTCCTACTTTTTTTTTTCTCCCCCCATTGGACTTCTACCCACTATATAAAATTTCCTCCACTGGAATGTAAGTTCCACAAGAACAGGGATTTTTGTTTGTTTCATTCATCAATATATGCCTAGAGCCTAGAACAGTGCCACTGCTGGCCATATAATAGATATATCTTGAATGAATAGATTAATGAATGAACACTTGTTATGCAGTTGGATAAACATGTCCAGAGCACAAAGGAAACCTAAAATAGAGACACAAATTTATGTCATCGTATGGTGGAAAAAATAGAATCCTCAGGTATATATGCACATTAGCCTGGAGAGAAAAATGCAAAATGAAAAAAGAGGTCCTAGGACCAAATTCTGAGGAACCCCAACATTAGTGGACAGAAAGAAGAGTATGAGTCTGCAAAATAAATCAAAAGAAATAAATAGGTAGAAAGAATCAAGTGTTTCCAGAACACTGAATGTTGCTGACAGTTCAAATAAGATGACTGGAAAAGATTCACCACATTTAGCAACACAGAGGTTACTAGTAACTTTAGCGACAGTCAACTTAGTTCACTGAAACTGACTATAAGGGCAGAAAGCAAAATACCATGGTTCGGGTCTATGTGAACCTTATGGTGTAGTGTGGAATATAGACGTTAAATTTGGTAATTACACATATGAAAATACCATTAAAAGAAGAACCATAGTATTCTAAAGTAGCATACAATAGAATGAATTAATCTTAAGTTGGAAAGCTGAACTAAAACTATTGTTTTTACCATCCTGAAAGAAAGTACTTCTTTGGTATTTTAGGAGTAGGAAAGGCTCAAACTAAGTTGGCTATATATTACATTCCCATCTGTTCTTCTATGGCTGCCATATCCTAGCAGAGAACTTCAGCCTTTTAAGATTAAAAAAAAAAAAAAAAATCTGCCTCTAAATACACTTTTTCAACCTTGAAAAGCAAAACTTAATGCTACAAAGTAACCTCCAGTCATCCATTCACAAGGTGCACTTTTAAAAAGCCAGCACTTTATTCCAGGAGCTTTGCTAAGACTGTTAAAACTGGTCTGCCCGTATTTGGATTAACCAGAACCCAAGCATTTATAACATAACCACATAAAGTCAAATGTTAAAATCGGACTTCCAGTAAGGGTTTTAATTTACTGCAATGGAGCTCTAACTATATAGGAATTGCATTTCATTTGCATAATTGGCAGAATTCTTTGGATAAATTCTTTGTTCCAAAGTACAAAGGGAAAAAATATATATATTTTTATATTGTACAAGTCTGGGCTTACAACCTATAAAAAGGTCAGTAATTTGAAATTGAAAAGAGTAAGGATAGTACTTTAAGCAAAGTGGCCATGGACCAAAGAAAAGTCTAGGAGTATTTCCTAAAGATATTATGAGATAGGAGGCAGCCCGGATGGCTCAGCGGTTTAGCGCCCTGCAGCCCAGGCCGGATCCTGGAGACCTGGGATCGAGTCCCCCTCTCTCTCTCTCTCTCTCTGTCTCTATGAATAAATAAATAAAATCTAAAAAAAAAAAAAAAAGATATTATGAGATAATCAGCTTATTTATTACAAAGACTACAGTATCGGGGCATTTCTGGATGCTTATAAATGAACACCCCTGGAGCCCCAAACAGTACCAGGAATAAGTCTCTTAATTGTAAAGCACTGATGTCCTCTTAAGACATCTGGCTTCATCTTCTAAATATATTTCATCAGCCAAGTCTTTCCCTTTCAACATCTTTGGCCCATTTCTTCCCTATTTCCAAAATGATACAGCCTAGCTCAGAGTTTTTCCGCCTTACCCCTTCTGGGGGGGTCAGAGAGATCTGGGTGCGGATCCTAAACCCACTACACTCACAGTAACATCAAATTGCCTTGGGCAAGCTGTTCAACTTCTCTGGACTTGTTTTTAAAATGAAAATACTTCCCACAACTGGCCCATTGGAGGTCTCCCCTTTGTACCTTCCCAATCCCCTTGCACTAACCAGCCACCATCCTCTTTAGGCCTACAGAAGAAATCTCGGCTTGAGAGCCCACGTTCTCGCTCAAATCCGACAAGCTCTTCATCTTCCAAATGCTTAATAGGCCTAACCACAGTTTTCTCCTTACGATCCTCTTGGCAGTAAATCACGCACCATCTTGTGATCTCCCATCCACTGCTGACTCAAACTAATTGAATTGTTTTTGTTTTTTGACTTTAGGTAGGCGCCCTGAGGACACCGGCTGCATCTCATTTCTTAAAAAAAAAAAAAAAAAAAAAAAAATATTTCCCAAGAACTCACCCTAGGCCGGGCACTAGGGATGCAAAGATGCAAAGATTAAAACAAGGGTCCTTTAAAAAAACAAACAAACAAAACAAAAACACAAGGGTCCTTACTCTTGAGGAAGGGAAGGCGAAGTGGGGAGGACAGGCGTTAAGCAATTACAGATGAGGGTGAGGAGTCCTACAAAGAATTAAACGCCCTAAGGGCAGGCGGTGGAAGGAGACTATCTGTCCCTCGGGGCTGAGATGTGACCTTGTGCTCCATCTCGGGGGTTTAAGGACAAGAGGGGGAAAGAGGAACAAAGCAGAAGGAGCAGCAGGGGCGACAGGACTGGGAGAAAGCGCTCCGGCCCCGGCACAGGGCCTAGCACAAAGGACATAATCCATAAACCACTCCAGTATCTCCCCCGTCTACAGGAGTACGAGGCTGGAGGAAGAAAGTGGCACAGAATCCAAGGCGGCTGAAACCCCAATCCCTAATAGCTGGCCCTGGAGAGTACTAAGTAATTTATGTGCCTCTTGCAGAAAACTTACCTTACTAACTCGCTCTGTTTAGACTTGAGGGAGAACCCGGGTGGGGGTGGAGGAGAGGGGGGCACGGTAGCAAGGGCTGCAATGGAGACAGTGTTGTGGATGGGGGGATGGCCCGGGGGGGCACGGGGGCCACCAGCAGGACGACGGGCCGAGCACCGCCAGGCAGAGGGAACCCGCGGCGGGGAAGGCGGCGGGTCCCCCCGCGCGGGGCCAGCGAGCGGGGAGGGTCGCCCTTCCGAGTTCACCGAGCCCTGGGGGGGGGGAGGCGACTCTTCCACGACAGCAACACTGGGGAACCCGAGGGCAGGACGCTCCCCAAGGAGAAAACTAGGGCGTAATCCACCTGAGCCGTGCAGGAAGATCAGAGAGGCGCTGTGCCTCCCGGCCGGCGACGCCACGCAGCGCTGCAAGCGGACGGAACCCGACACAGCCGCCATCGCTGCCGCCCGAGGAGTGCGGGGCCCCGCCCCTCCGCCGCGGCCCCGCCCCGTCGTGGCCCCGCCCTTCGCCGCGGCCCCGCCCCTTCGCTGCAGCCCCGCTCCTTCGCCGCAACCCCGCCCCTTCGCCGCGGCCCCGCCCCTCCGCAGCCCCGCCCCTCCGCAGCCCCGCCCCTTCGCCGCGCGAGCCCACGCACGTAGGGACGCAGGGGCGCTCCTCGGGCCGCGCATGCGTGCTGGGGCTGCTGCGGTCCTGCCCCTCTGGTCAAGTCAGAGGCGAGTCTTGCAGCCCTGACGCTTTGGTTATGCGGAGGGTGGTTTGTGCAGGTGACAGCTTTTCAGGAAGCCTAAGCAGCCTGTTTATTTACTGTAGGATTTTTAGCTGCAATCCCAGAATTTAGGATTGCCTTTTTTTTTTTTTTAAATTTTTTTTTTTATTTTTTTTTATTTATTCATGATAGTCACACAGGGAGAGACAGAGAGGCAGAGACACAGGCAGAGGGAGAAGCAGGTTCCATGCAGGGAGCCCGACGTGGGATTCGATCCCGGGTCTCCAGGATCGCGCCCCGGGCCAAAGGCAGGCGCCAAACCGCTGCGCCACCCAGGGATCCCTTTTGTTTTTTTTTTTAAGATTTTATTTATTTATTCATGAGAGAGTGAGACAAGCAGAAGGAGAAGCAGGCTCCGTGCCGAACCCGACGTGGGACTCGATACCGGGTCTCCAGGATCACGCCCTGGGCTGAAGGAGTCCCTCAACCACTGAGCCAGCCAGGGTTCCTCAAGATTGGCTTATATTTTATGTGGAGAGATATTGGTGTTATTTTGCTCAAGATTTAGCAGATATAATTGGTGTTATTTTGCTCAGAATTCAGCAGATATAATCATATTTGACCTTCCACTTTTGGGCCTTGAACAGGACGTTTGTGGCTTTTATATTCAAGATAAGACAAGTGTTGTAATAGCTCTGTAGTTTTAATTTTTTTTTATTTATTTATGATAGTCACACACAGAGAGAGAGAGAGGCAGAGACACAGGCAGAGGGAGAAGCAGGCTCCATGCACCGGGAGCCCGACGTGGGATTCGATCCCGGGTCTCCAGGATTGCGCCCTGGGCCAAAGGCAGGCGCCAAACCGCTGCGCCACCCAGGGATCCCAGCTCTGTAGTTTTAAAGAAATGGTTCGCACAGCAGTTCTAAGGAGGTACCATGTCACACCCACTAAGGTGGTTATTATCACAAAAACAAGAACAAAATAAATGTCGGTGGTGATGTGGAGAAATTGGAACTCTTGTGCATTGCCAATGGAGAGGTGAAATGGTTGCAGCAGCCGTGGAAGCAGATCAGTTGCTCCACAAAAAGTTAAATGGTTACCGTATGATCTAGCAATTCTACTTTGGGCCGTGAAGAAATGAAAGCAGGAGCTCAAAAGACATGTTGGCATACCAGTGTTCCTTATTCACAGTAGCCAAAAGGTGGAAGCAACCCAACTGGCCATCAATGGATGGATGGAAAACAAAATGTAAACATGTGCAATGGAGTATTATTCAGCCCTAAAAAGGAAAGGAATTCTGATACATGCTACAATTTCGATGACCCTTGGAAACACTATACCAAGCGAAATAAGCCAGACACAAAAGGATAAATATTGAATGATCCCACTTAGGTGAGGTTCCTAGAAGAAGCAAATTCTTAAAGACAGAAAGGAGGGCAGTGATTACCAAAAGCAAAGGGGAAGAAGGATTGGTGAGGAGCTGTTGTTTAATGGGCATAGAGTTTCTGTTTGGGATGATTAAAAAATTTCTGGAAATAGTGATGATGGTTTTACGACATTGCAGATGTATTTAATGTTACTGAACTCTGCACTTAAAAATGATTAAAATGGTAGATTTTATGTACATTTTATCACAAGTTTTAAACTACTGAAAACAAGTAGGATTACCTTGTTGATAAAGACCTAACCATAGACATCCTTTAATGCTGAGGGCTGTAGACCCCTCAAACGGCTCTTTCCTCATGTAAAATTCATCAAACAACCCAGGAGAACTTTAAGTGCTGTTAAACTCTAGTCTTCCATTCATTGTAGTTTGCATCATGTTTAAGCAATTCCAACTTATCTTTTATTTGTTCATGGTACTCACCCTACTCCCAAGTGACTAGGTTGCTTAACATCATGGGTCAGTTGCCAAGACAAGCTCTATGCAATTGCAGTGTTGGACCAATGCTGTCTATGGGAATGGTCCTACATGCCATTAGTTCACCAGATCCAAAAGGAACTCTGAGTCATTTCACTAAAGCCTATAGATCGTCAGCTGAGAATACTGAGAATGAAGTCATTCTAGTGGACGGACGGACTGGGGTGGACTGACCTCTGACAACCAATTCTTAAGAAGTACTTCCATCTTTAGGCTTGCCTTCCACATATGAACTCTCGATAACTTTCAAGATCCAGGTGAGAAGAGGGCAGTGTTATACTAGGAGAAACCACTTGGAGATATGCCAGGTAAGGCTTTGACTTCTACTGTTAGAACTCCATTATTGCCAGAGAACCTGGCTGCACATCACGCCATGCTCTGAGACAGCAGAAAATCAGAAGCCTAATAATATGCTGATGTAATGTAGATCATATATACTAATAGTGATACTACATAGCTGAAATTCATTGGGACTTAGTAGGTGCCAAGCGCTGTCATTAGTACGTTCCCATAAAACTCTGTCCTATTGCTATCTGTTTTGCCAGTGGAGCTCAAAACGGTAAGGAACTTGGCTCAAGAGCATACTGCCAGTCATTTGTAGAGCCTGGGCTCACATATTGGGCCTGACTCCAAAGTCCCGGTCCTTAACTGTTACACATTTACACTTTAGCTCACAAAAATAAGACAGGGCATGTCCCAACTATTTCATTTCAAAAACAGAACAAAACAAAAAACCCAAACCCTCAAATACTTCTGGGATTTGGACTGTAGCCCTTTAGAGTCTTTACTGATTAGGAGTTCTAATGTTACTTCAGATTTCCCCACGTATCCTGGGATTAGTTCCTGGTTTGTTCCTCTACCTGAATGAAAACCATTTTGAGCGGAGACAAGAGCAGTCCCGGAAGCTTGAGATTCTGAGCTTCACCTCAAACTTGTGTCTTCCCAGATTTAAGATCCTTGTTAGAATAAACCAGATTTTTCCAAACCTAATCAAAGTGCTCTTTTATTTCCAGTGATTTAAATGCTTAGCTATTATTGCTATTCCTTTCATCTTTATTTATAGAACAAACAGAAGGTTTTAGATGACTATATTTAGAAGTGCCATCTGGTAGGCAAACTATTGAACAAAAATGTTTTGTTCCTTTCATGTAACTACATTACTTTGAAATGTAATTAAGTTTCAGGATGGTTGTTTGCTTCTTTTATGGTAGATCTTTTGCCCTATTGAACTGGGGGGAAAATATTCCCTGGCGGATTTTTATTCATGCATTCTTTTACTCTTTGTATATCTCTTAATTTTTTTGTTGTGACTCATTTGCTTTTAGACAGTCTATAAGCCCATTGCTTGATGTACTCCGCTTTGGTAATTTTGATGTCTAAACTAAGAAAAGCTAGTAAACAAAATAAAAGCCAAAAAAAATCTCCCTTTTTGTAGGGTTTTAATATTTCTGGAAATCTAAAGATATAAAGGCAAAGTCAGAATCTAGTTTGCTGTGTGTTTAGAACCCTTGAGGGCAACTTGTTGGCTGTAAAAAAATGATTGAAGGACTAGTCATTCAGAGTAGTATGTTTGGTACTTTCAAATGATTACAGTTAAGTGAAGTCAAGTTAGTCATACAAACAATACGCAGTTATGCATCTTGTTTTCCCGAGCATCAAGTTGCATCCTCTCCATTGTTTGGTTTATATCTGTTAAATTATTTGAAAGGAAAGAGAAACACATGTATGTAAATAATACATACACATTAGACAAAATGTCTCAGAATTAGGTAATTTTAAAAATTTTATAAATTAACAAAGTGAGGTCCTTTATATCTTCAAGCCTTTGTCCATTTATGAAAGAAAAACTAGAGAAAACTTAAAGGTCCTGAATTCTTTTTTTTTAAAGGTCCTGAATTCTTATAAAAGACTAAAACTAAACTCATTACAAAGGAATAGTTGTCTACGTTTTTAAACTTTAGTATAGCCATTACTTCAGTTCTAGGGAGCTTACACTTGCATTTGTTATGCTAGACATAGCCCTTCTAGGTACAGCTGAGAGGAGTCCCCCTACTTCTACTAGATATGCATGGTTCTGATGGGGTCTGTTTAGAACAGAAGGACCACCTGGGGCATTGTGAGCTAGGCTGAGGCAGCACTGGGGAGGTGGACACAGGGGTCTCTCGGATATAAGCCAAATACAGTTTGGGAGAATGGGTATTTATCACTCTGGTGCACTGTTCACAAAGTGATTCTCACCAAAACAGTGTGCAGGCCCTTGGGTAAAGACTCTGGAAGTTCCTCCATTGAACATAAACTGAGTGGTCAATGTAAATACCTGGGCATCTGTACGTGTTCTTCACCTTGTCACATGACTCTTCTTTGGGAAAGGGATTGTCTCCCTTTTGAGCGCCTCCCATGACCACTTCTCATATTCCCAAGCTACTTTCTGGAAACACCTCTTATTCTACTTTCTCTAAGTCCTCCTGGTAGTGTTGGGAGTCCCTCTATTGAGATCATCATACAGCCTGTGGATTCTAGAATCCATTCTTTGCTCTCCTGCAGCAGACCTTGATAGCTCTTCAAATTCAGAGCAATAACTATTAGCAACTCCTAACCAGATCCTGCTTCCTTAAGGGCAGTGAAGGTTAAATCTTCAAACCCTCCTATTTGCTGAGGGGACTTTGTGGTATCCCGTACATCTATTGTAAATAAAAGGAAGAAAAGCAAAAAGAGATATTTCCCTGTCAACACAATCTGAACATCTATATCCTGCTACATTCAGTTAAAGGAAGATGAAATATACATGTAATCATAATAGTATACAGTAAGAAGAATTTTGAAATCATACTGAGGAGTTCCTGTTCCAGCTTCAGGAATTATAAGCTGATATTAGATAGGCCATTAGTCTCTCTTTTTAAAAAGATTTTATTTATTTATTCATGAGAGACACACAGAGAAAGAGAGAGAGAGAGAGAGAGGCAGAGACACAGGCAAAGGGCGAAGCAGGCCTCATGCGGGGAGCCCAATGTGGGACTCGATCCTGGGACTCCAGGATCACACCCTGGGCTGGAGGCAGGTGCTAAACCACTGAGCCACCCAGGGATCCCCAGTCCATTAGTCTCTTGAGCGCATTTCTCCAACTGTGAAATAAGGGAGTAGGGCTTGATAAGCTTACAAGTTCTAGGATTCTAGTATCATGAAAGTCTAAATATGGAACACTTGGTATTTTTATAAATGTAGCTCTGATACTTAATTCTGCTTGTAAAATTATGGCCCAGTACTCTTAATTGTACTGCACAAACTCCTACTTAGTAGTATCAGAAAGATCAGCAATTATGATTGTCCTTCTTCCTGCTGTGACTGACTTTAGCACCCTTCTTCTCTCTTCTTACCTTTTCCCTGTTGGTTAATAAAAGAGTTAAAAAATTTTAAAAAAAGATAACCAGATAGGGGGATCCCTGGGTGGCTCGGTGGTTTAGTGCCTGCCTTTTGCCCAGGGCACGATCCTGGAGTCCGGGGATCAAGTCCCGCGTCGGGTGCCCTGCATGGAGCCTGCTTCTCCCTCTCCCTGTGTCTCTGCTTCTCTCTCTCTCTCTCTTTCTCTCTCTGTCTATCATGAATAAATAAAATCTTTAAAAAAGAAAAGATAACCACATAGTACAAAATCAGCCATTGCAGTTTAAAAAATAAATACAATTTATTCCAAAGTGGACTACTTTCAGGAGATATATGTGTGTATGCATGTGTGTGTATATCTATCTATTTATCTGTATCATTGACCAATGGAAAATATTTTATATGAAGTATGACGATGGATTTTCTATTGTCCTATCTGTATTAAAATGAAGGAGCTCTGTAAAATTCTCCTTAATTTACATTGTAAAGGCAAATGTTCCTTTGTATTATTATACTTTCAGAGAATTTACTTTCTTATAAAATGCTGGCAAAATGTCAGTCTTTAAGAGCAAAATGTATTTATATAGGTTAAAAATGGACACAAATGTATATATACAAAATAATTGAAAGCAGGGTCTTTTTATTTTTACATGTAATCTAGGCTTCTTTTTTTATAAATTTATTTTTTATTGGTGTTCAATTTGGCAACATATAGAATAACACCCAGTGCTCATCCCATCAAGTGCCCCCCTCAGTGCCCGTCACCCATTCACCCCCACCCCCGCCCACCTCCCCTTCCACCACCCCTAGTTCGTTTCCCAGAGTTAGGAGTCTCTCGTGTTCTGTCTCCCTTTCTGATATTTCCCACTCATTTTTTCTCCTTTCCCCTTTATTCCCTTTCACTATTTTTATATTCCCCAAATGAATGAGACCATATAATGTTTGTCCTTCTCCGACTGACTTATTTCACTCAACATAATACCCTTCAGTTCCATCCACATCGAAGCAAATGGTGGGCATTTGTCTTTTGTAATGGCTAAGTAATAACCCATTGTATACATAGACCACATCTTCTTTATCCATTACAATTAAAAGACCATGAAGATAGATTAAGGGAAATATCCATTCATCTTTCGACAGACACCGAGGTTCCTTCCACAGTTTGGCTATTGTGGACATTGCTTCTGTAAACATCGGGGTGCAGGTGTCCCAGCATTTCACTGAATCTGGATCTTTGGGGTAAATCCCCAGCAGTGCAATTGCTGGGTCATAGGGGAAAGCAGGGTCTTGGAGATATTTGCACATCCATGTTTACAGCGGTGCTATTTATAATAAATAGCCAAGTGATAGAAGCAACCCAAGTGTCCAAAATTATATGAGTGTTAGACAGTGTCTATCCATATATACAATGAAATATTATTCAGCTTTAAACATCAAGTAAATTTTGTCACGTGCTAAAATATGAATGAACCTTTAGAACATTATGCCAAGCAAAATAATCCAGTTATAAAAGAACAAATACTGTATGACTCCGCTTGTATGAGGTATCTAGAGTAGTCAAAATTATAGAAAGAGAAAAGTAGAAGGATGACTACCAGAGGAAGTGGAAAGAATTACATAATGGGTACAGTTTCAGATAGAATTTCATATTTGAAAGATGAAAATGTTCTGGACATCTGTCTTACAACTATGTGACTCTACTTAACACTGCTGAATGGTACACTTACAAATGGTTAAGATGGTAAATTCTGTGTTATATGCCTTCTATCCCAGTAGATAAATGGATGCAAGTGACAAAATAATAGGAGTTTCAAGCAGTGGCAGATGTTAATTTAGCATTTCTTAAACAGTTTTATTTGTATACATTATTTTCGTTTGCTTTCACAGAGGCCAACAAAGTAAAAGAATAGAAGTGAAAATAGAGATGTCTGGGTGACTCCATGGTTCAGCGTCTGCCTTTGGCTCAGGGCATGATCCTGGTCCAGGGACCGAGTCCTGCTTCCGGCTCCCTGCGAGGAGCCTGCTTCTCCCTCTGCCTCTCTGTGTGTTTCTAGTGAATAAATAAATAAAATATTTTTAAAAATAAGTGAAAATAGAGATCTTTATTAAACTGTGTTGAAAGTCTGAAATCTCACAAACAATACCAAACTTATTATAGACAAAATTATCAGTGTTCTGTGGTGAAAGGTTCAGTAGATTTGAGGTAGGAAACTTAAATGTGAATACTTATCCTGTGAGCCTTGTGATCTAGTAAGTTGCACTTTCTTAAGAGCCAGAAATATTTTATATATCTTTGTATTCTTTTGAAATACCTACAACAAAATTATAAATATTACTTTCTGGAATTAAGTCACATTTTGATTGAGTTATATTTTGAAGAAAAAGAGAAAATGAAGAGTGAAACTCTAAACTCATTCGGGCACCTGCTTGTCATTGGTCATATTGGCAGTAGCTAGAGGTAGACTGGCCAAAACTTGGAGAAAACCAGACAAGGCCAGAGTTAGGATCACAATATTAGGACTAGTTTCCACCTTAACTTGGGAAGCAGAATTCTTTGAAAAACACAAAGCCCGTTGTCAAGAATTCTTGTGGTAGGAATCCGACAAAATTAGGACATGATGCTGAGTGAAAAGAAGAACTAGGTCATAAAAGACAAGGAAAAGAAAGAGCCATAATCCAGGAAGGCCACTTGTTTAAAATGTGACATATGTGATTTGAGCACCGAAGTCAGCCAGCCTATGAAGAGAGAATGTTGTCCTGTGGCAGGTCTCTTAATTAGACGGTAGGGAGAATGGTGAGGCATGTTCACGGTGTCCTTTAAGATTCAGCTTACACTTACGGACCATCTTAAAAGAAAGGAACAGACACCAATACACAGTCACACACACACACACACAAACACACACACACACAATTTTGAATGTACTTTAGAGGTATTGTGAACCCACCAAAGGACTCCCTAGAAATGTCTGGTTCTTAGGCATGACCCTGTTTCATGCTTATGTATTTTTGAAAGCAACAACACATAGGATTACTGGCCACAAGTTCATTCCAACTCCTAACAAACAAGGTTTTTAGCGGTCCTTTTGCCTTAAACTCTTAACTAAACCAAAGCAATGCTATTTACCTGGTCTAGCTAGTGTGTCATCCAGTTTAATTGGTAGGAGAAAAATAATTAAGTTCTATAGTGATTGTTTCTAAAATTTTTCTATTATATGTTTCACTAGTAAAACATTTTTATCACATTTCTTATATGTGCATATTTATTTATTTATAAATTATATGAAAGCACTATTGAGTGATGTATTATATATATACAATACATAAACCAAAGTAGAAATTTAAAACATGGGATAAAATAAGATATCAAGAAGTTTTAATATTTTCCTTCCACATTCCAAAGGATTGTCTTGTCTTGTACACTTGTGAGGTAAAGTTGCACTGTTTAGAAAATGCCATATTTTAAGATGATTCTTGAAAATCCATGTGTGGGAACAACTAGCAAATGGGGTTATTTTTATAGTAATGCCTCATTTTAAGAAAGTATGATATGCATGCCAAAGTCTAAATTTACAAGATAGGTTAAATATAGTATAATTTATATTTCAGTGAGTGTCTATTTCTTTGACCTTCTTGAAGGCAAACTGGATTTTTTTCATCCTTATATTCTAAATACCTAGACTATATAAAAGGATTCTTCACAGAATTGGTTTTTAAGTTTTGTAAAATATCTAATATAAGGTTTGATTTTACAAAATCAGTTTTCAAAAAACTGTTCAGTTCCCTGTTTATTTCCAAAGACAGCCAATCTCCTATTCTATTCTTTTTTTTTTTTTCTTGGCGTTTTAAACTTTTTTCTTTTTTTCTTTTATTTTTCATTTTTTTAAAATTTAAATTCCATTTGCCAGCATATAGTATAACACCCAATGCTCATCATATCAAGTGCCCTCCTCAGTGCCCATCACCCAGTCACCCCATCCCCCCTACCTCCCCTTCAACAACCCTTTGTTTCCCAGAGTTAGGAGTCTCTCATGGTTTGTCTCCCTCTCTATTTTTTCCCACTCAGTTCCCCTCCTTTCCCTTATAATCCCTTTCACTATGTCTTATATTGCACGTATGAGTGAAAACATATGATGTTGTCCTTTTTTATTGAAGTATAATAAAGGTACAGTGTTATATTAGTTTCAGGTATACAATATAATAATTCAATAATTCCATATGTTTTTCAGTGCTTATCAGGACAAGTACATTCTCTATCCCCTCTACTTCACCCATCACCCTCTGTCGATCATCATTCTCTGTATTTAAGAGTCTGGTTTTTTGTTTGTCTCTTTGATTGTTCATTAGTTCTGTTCTACTTTCTTATCAGGTCGAACTCTAAGAATTCTTCAGATGTGCTGTGCTGCCTCTTGCCCCGTGCCCTTACGCATTCTGACCTATTGTCCAGGAGTAGCTTTCCCCTGTCCCATCCTTCAAAACTTAAGTCTATCTTCTTTTTCTTGGATCAGTCTTCATTGAGCCCAAATGCCCTCTATAGCTGCACCTACATAAGCTCAGCCACCACCAACCTAGCATGTCCACATCAGATCATTTACTTTCTTTTTCACTTCCCACTCCCACACTGTGGCCCTAAAAAATAGTATTAACAAAAATAAAGAGCTTTCATTTAATGTTGCCACTAGGCTATGTCCTTTGCAATTATTCTTCACTTGAAGGCACTCTGTGTGGGGTTGTGTGTGTGTGTGAAAGAAAGAATTTTCACTTAATTTTTCCCCATGTTCTCCACTAATTTATATTTACATGGTCATTAGAGAATGCATAATAGACAAAGGATGTTCAAAAGTCTCATTAACTACAGCTGTGTCAGTAGCGAAAGTATGAGATGAATAAACAGTCTACTCAATACATTAGAAAAAACACATTAAACATCAGCTTTTGAAACTTTTTGACTGACAATCTCAACTTCTTATGTCAATTTGCACCAATGATAGTCTTTGAAAAACTGCTTATCAGAATCGTTTATTTCTCTCTTCCAACAATTTGTATGTTCTTGTTACTAGCATTGAAGTCTAAATGGAGAAACATTAATAATATTTTGTTTATGAAGACAAGTGGGTTGACTCTAATAAAAATATTGATTCATGTCTTGCTTTTCAGTGAGAAATGCCACCCATGAAGCCTGCTGGCACTTGCTTCTAATAATAATATAATTTCAAGAAAGCCAGGAAAAGTACATACTTCACTTGAAAAAGTGTGAATTATTTATTTTTCTTCACACAAAAGAAATATAAAATGCATTAATGTTCAACTTTAGCTGAAAACCATTTAACAGCAAATTTTTACCTAAACTATGTAAAACACTAAAAGCGCTTGCTATATCTTAACATAGACTCTAAGCATGTATATCTCTTTCTATAAAGTGTGGATGTAAGACTTAAAATCTAAAAAAAGGTAAAGCATTAAAAAATAAATAATCAGCTTTTATTTAATTAGCTATTCTTTTTTTAAAAAAAGAATGGATTCACTTATGCTATACAGATTCAAATCTTCCTCTTCCCCACAAAAACATATCCTATTTATGTAGGTTTTTTACATAGTGCAGGTGGAGCTGATAGACAAAAAGGTACATTTTGTAGTTAGCAAAATCATTGCACACACTAAGTTTCCCTCTCTTGCCAGTCTCATCAGAAAGGAGGTCTATTTAGTCACATGGTTAACATCTGGAAGCCACTCTGGGTAATAGCTACTACCAATTTGTTGCTTATTCAGAGAAGGCATACCGAATGGAAGTAGAGAAGGCAAATCCCATGTTTCCTTTGATACACATACATAGACTCTAATCTTATTATTGTCTTAAGCCATTCAATTGATCAACGTGAAGACAGAACTATGAATAAATATGTTCTTCGTCTTAAAGCAAACTTCCAGAAAACATAAAAATGCACAGCAAATGAAATCTTTTGATTGTTTCAGTTCATGCAGGACATGATTTTGATTTGACCCATGGCCCTGGCCATAAACACAGGGTCCGTGCATTTTTATCGAGTTGTCCTCTGTGTAAAGCACCGTGTTTCTCTTATGAAATTATTTAGGGGATTTGTTCAGGGACATCTCAGTGGCTCAGTCAGTTAAGCACCTGCCTTCTGCCCAGATCAGGATCCAGTCCTGGGCTGGAGCCCCATGGACATCAGGTTCCCTGCTTAGTGGAAAGTCTGCTGCCCTCCACCCTCCACCCCTGAAATCTTTAAAGAAAAAGGGAGGAATGCCTGGGTGGCTTAATGGTTGAGCATCTGCCTTTGGCTCAGGGTATAATCCCGCAGTGCCAGGATCGAATCCCACATTGGGATCCCTGTGCAGCCTGCTTCTCCCTCTGCCTATGTCTCTGCCTCTGCCTCTCTCTCTGTGTCGCTCATGAAAAATTAAATTAAAAAAAATAAAAGGGGACTTGTTCATTTTTGAGTAAGGAAAAAAGAAGGAGAAGGAAAATACAGAATGTGATATTGAAACTTCTTAACTGTGTTCTGCAGATTTCTGAGATATTTCCAATAGAGTCAATCCAAGAAACTTCTCTGAGGACTTCATTTAAAAGATTCATATGACCTCCCCCCTCAAAAAATAACAACTCCCCCCAAACAACACAGAATACTGTAAAGAACCAAATTTTTTTCTTTTAAATTATATAACATTAGAAAAAAAGAGCATTCTTTACATTCAAATGTTATGCTAATTATGGAAATTATTTTGGGATCTGAAGCTCAAAATGAAGCACTTTGAAGAAAAAACTTTAATTTGTGGCTATGACTGCTGTTCTTAGAGGTTGTTATTGTTTATAAGTATTGTGTTTTTTGACCTGTGGTTGACTAAATCATTTCCTCGAAAGATGTCACCACATTCCACACTTCTACATTCCAGGTTTTTCTGCTGAAGTTTCTTGCCCACCTCCCACATTGTTTGAAGAAGTGCTTTAATGCCTCTCTAAGAGTGTTTCTGTCAGGCCCTGCTGTTTGTGGTTGATTTACTTTAAGCTCACCTAAGCCTTTTGGGTATTTTGTGCCTAGCCCTGTGAAAGTTGTATTGTGATGACCATCATTAGAATTCAAGTGGATGGAAAAAACTCGTTGTAAGTAATACCAAATTGGTGATTACTCACATATCCAGATGTCTCATGTGAATGTAAAGTTGTCCAATATTCACCACTTTCCAAATTTGAAGAGTCCAACCAAATCTTTAAGAAGAAAGCTGTAATAATCCTCTCTTCTAGCATGAAATCAGGAATCAGTGCTACTGTCCTAGATATGATGTGGAGATATAGTGAACTACCATCACAATTGCAGTCATCCTCAAAGTTCAACCAGATATCAAAACTTTAGTAACTATTACCCAAGGATTGGTAGTAGAAACTTTTTATTAAACTTAGCCAAATTAGGTAAAATGTTAATAGCACTGATAGATCGACAAGTCTATATTCTTAAAGAACTTCTGTTTTCCTTTTTGTGGCTCAGAGTGTATTGCAGCAGGATGATGAGAAAACAGATAGATGTTATAGCAATCTACCTAATAGTTAGAACCTATTACAATTCACCAAAATCCTTCTTGTTCTTACCATTTTGATGTAAGTAGTTGTAAACTGAGTAGTAACCCAGTAGTAACAATGACTGGAGAATAGATTCTTTCTTGAAAACCATCTGCCATTTGCAGAATTTGGATTTGTTGGAGAGGGAAATACTCCAGTGATGCATTTTATTAAATTATGGAACATAAAAATGGTAAAATGACTCAGCTCATGTAATTGTAAGTTTCAACGTATCCTATAAAATATACTCAAATATTTTTGGGAATTTGAAGGTCACTTTTCAGTGGCTTCTTCATGTAATTACACATTTTAAAAACTGTGATCAGAATTCCCTCATTTCATCCTATTATTTACTAATAAGCATACGATTTGGACTACTACGATGGTATGTTTCCCAAATGTTAGTAATGCTTTTTGGTTTTCTCAATTAGTACTTATTGTCTTTACTGATGACTACAGTAAGTATTATTTGATGCCATGAGTATTTGATTATATAGACTATCCCTAATGTACTATGCTGAACACTGTTGGTGAATGACAGATACATAAAACGTTGGTCCTACCCTCAAGGATTTTACATTTAGTAGAGAGACAGAAGGTGTACATACTTGTAATATAAGATAAATACTAAGAGCTACTATAAAGAGCGATAGGTAAAATTTTAGCAAGCTCAGAGGAGAAAGGATATGCTTTTAGATATGGAAAAATCAGGAAGACATAGGAAGAATAGACAACCACAGTTCTCTAATTTTACAATCAGAAATTCCTGGTCATTGGACTCTTAAGAACACCTAGAGGCCTAAGCTCTCTCCTCCCTTTTTCATTGGAGTTCAATATGCACCTTTATAGGGAAGAACTGTTCCTGACAAGGTACCCTTTTGTCTCTCTCTCTCTCTCTCTCTCTCTCTCTCTTTTTGTGTTTCTGGCTCTATCAGGCTGATTTCTAGTCCCTGAATAAAGGGATTTCTTCTCATGATAAATTTAGGATATCTGCTGTAATGGCAGGATTCTCATGATTTAGTGGGCCTATAGAACTGGGAAATGGTAAATTTGCAATAGATGTTTGCTGGCTGAGTGCTGAATGAATGGCTAGTGAGTGACGAGTGAGTGAGTGAATGGCCATCAGCTAGGAAGCAAACCATCCCAAGAAAAACAACTTGATCCTGATGATATTATTTAATGTAAATTACGCAAGAGCACTTAGCCTCACTCTCTGAATTTTATTATAGTTATTCAATAAATATTTGTTGAATGTGATGTTCCTTAAAGTGCTCATTTTGTGCATTCATATTACGGTATTTCTGCTATTGGGGAAAACTCAGTCTCCTTGTAAAAGGGATAATCCTCTTTCACTACTGGATAAATAGATCATTATGCAGTGTTTCCAACAGCTTTCCTAGAAATGACCCCTTTGAGGTTCAAAAAGGAACAAAAAGTGATTAGATTTTATAAATGTTATGCCACTTCTTATTACATATAGTATTCAATAAAAAGAAAATCCCACAAGACAATTCTGTTTGCCCCATGGGTCTAATACCATAAAATCTCATTCTTACAGCATCTACATTTTGGCATTTGTTTGTCAAAAATGGGGTGGAGGTAAAAGTAATCTTTTTGCCAGTTTATGTGATGCCATAAAGCAGCATTTTTCATTTTTCAACACTTATTAGCTCAGCTCCCCAGCTGTGTAGCACCACGCCCTGGTGTGAAATTGAGAGGGAGAACTCTGACAAGTTTATATTGGCCTAAATTTATAGCTTTTCTTTAGGGTGGGGGAAGGGTGTCTTTTTTTTTTTTTTTTTAAAGAAGACATTATAGTTACATGATTTTGTATCCCAAAACTTCTGTAACATAGCATAATGGCTTATGAAAACGACTGTTAGTATATCATGTTTGGCTCCCCTAAACAAATGTTAACAGCTATGTACTTAGAAGACAAGTGAAGCAGAAACTTAATTAATTAAGTGTTAATTAATTATTAGTTAATGAATTGATTGATCCATTTAATCTAAGTGTTTTTATATCCTGCAAAATATAGATATCTCAGGGCCTTGTATGGCAAATATGCACAAAGTTGTGAGGAGAAAAACAAGCTCAAACTATGCTTAAATAGTAGGATTCTGATGTAACTCTTCATGCAATCACTTCAGATCTCTATTTGTCTTGTTTTCTGGAGGGCAATTTCAAAAAGACAAAGTAAGTTGATTTCACAGCAAGTTTGGTAGACTGGCAGAAATGGGTTAAAACAATTACTGTGGTATGATGTAGCACATTAAAATGAAATGATTGACTACAAGCTAAAAATTTTAAGATAAACAAACTTGATCCTTGGCTTCTTCTTTCCTGCTCTCACACACACCCTAACACATGACAAACCAGGGGGAGATTCTTAAAGCATTTTTAAGATCCATCTTGAGTGAGACAGTACAAGTAAACTCAGATAAAACTCTTAATATTTATGTTTTGTGAAAGGCTTAAAAACCAACACAAAATCAGGCTTTCAGTCTTCTTCTAAGTAGTGCTTCACATTGGAAGGTGAGTGGAAGAACAGCCTGTACAAGTCTTAAAGTTAAAAAAAAAATCCCCAAATTCTCCCAGCTGTGGTGGGAGGGAAGATCCATGTGTTAAGACTTGCATGATGCCCAGGCTGGCACTGATAGTGAGTAGGTACCTTCATGTGCTGTCAGAGTAGACTGAAAGCAGCTTTATTAGCTTGATGGTTTAGTTTGTGCATGTAAAATGCAAAGGAACAAATGTAAATCTTCAAAAATAATCCTGGAAATCCAGGCCCATCTTGAATTAGGTGAGTTCCTTTAATCTTTATTATCTTATTCCAGTTGGAAAGCCAGGATGCTGGACATTGCAGCAGGCATTTAAAAAGTGACATTAATTTTATTGGCAAGTGAAAATACATTTCTGTAGAAATACATGAGACATCTTTAAGAGAGCTCACTGAAGCCCAAATTCCATCTTTTAACCATGGCTGTGAGATACAACTGAACTGCCACAGTAGGCAAATGAAGCTGGTATGTAACCACTGATGACAGACCCTTTGTGGAGTAGAGGGAATTGCATCTGGAAAGAGGAAGGAATGGTTTCATACATGGCACCTGGTCCTTTGGACAAAGGAAGAAAATAAGAACCATCTCTCAAATAAAAATCATGTGGGCAAGGGCATCTGGGTGACTCAGTGGTTGAGCATCTGCCTTTGGCTTAGGTCATGATTCTGGGGTCCTGGGATCAAGTCCTGCATCAGGCTCCTGCTTATGTCTCTGCCTTTCTCTCTGTATCTCACATGAATAAATAAATAAAATCTTAAAAAAAATCACGTGGGCAGAAGTTATATGCTGGTCTTCTCACCCAGCTTTTATGTGTAGACCTTATTTTGCCTTGGGAAGATAAAATGCTAGCTTTTAGAAACATGTTTAAGATCAGTGTTGATTTTTTTAGATAGAAAAGTGACATGGTCATGTATGTAACAAGAGAGGTCTAGCAACACAGAAATACTGTTAGGGCTGATACATGGAGTAGACTGAAAGAGACAGAGACTCTTGAGGGAAGGACTCATTAGATGTCTTTTTCAATAAACTAGGAAGATTCAAGAATCACCTGAATTTAAGTTTTCAGGATGAAGATGAGAGCACTTTGGAAGGGTAGAATGAGTAAAGACTTGGTTACCCACTAGACTTAGAGGTGTGGTATAGGAAATAGTCTCAGATGACTATCTCCAAAAGAAGAACAGTAGGCATCTGAGGTAGATGGCTACAAAAGGTAGATGGCTACCTAGGAAGAGACATTCACAAGTATTCTGGTGAAGCTGTTAACAAATATAAAAAAGATAGAGGAAGAAGCAAGTGTCAAGTGAAAACACTGAGTTCAGCTTTCTGTAGGTTATTTGAAACGTCAGCAGAAATTTGGGGTGGCCAGGGTGGCTCAGGGGTTTAGCGCCGCTTTCAGGGCTTCACACACCTTCCAGGGCGTGATCCTGGAATCCCCAGATCGAGTCCCACGTCGGGCTCCATGAATGGAGCCTGTTTCTCCCTCTGCCTCTGCCTCTCTCTCTCTCATAAATAAATAAAATATTTTAAAAAAGAAATTTGGTGACTTCTAGAAATATGGGTCTAAAGTTTAGATTGAAGATGGAAGTAAATTGAAGAGTAATCAGAATACAAGAATCACATAAAACTATAGGAATCAAAGAAATCATCTTGAAAGAATATTAGTAATAGAAAGAGAGAACCTAGGAATAATTTTCATAAAGACCCATGTTTAAAGGCTAGGCCAAGGATGGGATCCCTGGGTGGCGCAGCGGTTTGGCGCCTGCCTTTGGCCCAGGGCGCGATCCTGGAGACCAGGGATCCAATCCCACGTCGGGCTCCCGGTGCATGGAGCCTGCTTCTCCCTCTGCCTATGTCTCTGCCTCTCTTTCTCTCTGTGACTATCATAAATAAATAAAAATTAAAAAAAAAAAAAAAAGAAGGCCAAGGCTTTAAAAAAAAAAAAAAAAAAGGCTAGGCCAAGGAAGAGTAATCAGTGAAAAACTCTCAGGAGAAGTCTTGAAGGTAGAAGGGAATACAGAGGTATGTCATGAAAGTGAAGGTGTAGGCAAACAACTGTGGAATGCTGTACAAGGATGGAATGAGGCCATTGCATTTGGCAGGTAGGAAAGAGTAACTAGCAACATTTTTGTTTTTTTGTTCTTTTTTTCTTTTTAGTGTTATTGAGATGTAATTGACATACAACATTGTGTAAGTTTAAAGTGTACAGCATAATTATTTGACTTAAGTATATTGTGAAATGATTGCCACAGAAGTTTAGTTAACATCCACCATTTCATATAGGTACAACCCCCCACTGTATTGTGATGAGAATTTTAGGATTTACTCTCTTAGAAACTTTTAAATATACCATAAGTGTTAACTTTAGTCATCATGTCATACATTCCTTCCCCAGCACTTATTTATCTTACAACTGGAAGTTTGTACCTTTGGATCAGTTCATCTGTTTCCTCCATTCCCCATCTCTGGTAATCACAGATCTAATACCCTTTTCTATGAGTTTGTTTGTGTTTAGATTCCACTGATAAGTGAGATCCTACAATATTCGTCTTTTTCTGGCTGACCTATTTCACTTAGTATAATGCCTTCAGGGTCCATTCCTGTTGTTGCAAATAGCAGGATTTCTTTCCTTCTTGTGGCTTAATACATTGTGTATGTATATATGTATTTTTGAAAGCAGTTTCAGTAAAACAGTGGGGTAGGAGTTAGATTGCAGTGGCTCAGGTTGGGAATTAAGAATAAAAATGGGAACATAGCTATTCCTTTAACAAGTTTACTTATAAAGCCAAAAAGGAAACAGGGTCATTTTAAAATATGGGGATGCGGAGGCACCTGGGGGCTCAGTCGGTTAAGTGTCTGACTTTTGATTTCAGCTCAGATCATGATCTCATGGGTCATGAGATTCAGCTCCCCATCAGGCTCTATGCTCAGCTCACAATCTGCTTGAGATTCTCTCTCTCTCCCTCTTTCTCAGCCCCACACCCCACTCATGCTCTCTCTCTCTGTCTAACATAAATAAATCTTAAAAAAAAATATGGGGATGCTTTGAGCATGTTATAAATTGACGAAGCCAAGGGAGAGGATGAACTAAAACAGTGGAACCCAAAGAAGATGGAAGGGGAAGGGATTGGCAGCCATGGAGAGTTAAGGGCACTCTTCCTCTAAGACTAGGGAGAAATATAGGCAAATCTGAATGTGACAATAGTGATACTGAATAAGATTATATCTTCTGATGGCACTTTGCAGAGAATGAAAGGAAAAGGGAAGAGTTTAGGCACTTAAACTCTACAAAAGGCTTAAAAGAAAAGGAAGCTGAGTGAGAGTAGGGAAGATTTGCTAAATAGTCATAAATGCAAATAGAAAATTTAAAGGAGCTAATCTACATTGTCATCAAATTTGTACCAGTAGCTACTGAAAAAAAAAAAAACCCAGAAGGACTAAACAATTTATTAATCAGCACTGGAGATAGCAAGGCTGAAGGTCAAGGTGAGGTGGGACTATTGATCAGGTTGATGAGAATGTGATACTATATAGGCCGAACAAGGAAGGAATTAAGCCAAGAAAGGGCAAATAAACTGGAAAACTAATGAGAAGATAAAGCCAACAGGTCTCCAACCAGGTGTCTGAGCCAATTTCTTTGAGCATGAGGGAATATGAGAGATGGAAGAATAGGAAGAGACATCTAAAAAAAGAACAAGGGTTAATTATTTCAGAGGTGGAAAATTATTATGTAGAGTGAGTGTAGAAGACTCTATGAGGAAGTAGGACTGAGCAAGATCTTTATGAGTTGGTAGTTCTGATGGTGTGTAAGAGGAAGGACATTCTGTGCCCAAAGTCAAAGGGGAAGCTGGGACAGGCTGAAAGAGTAACCATGATGCAGGAGAAGGAGGAGGTGCAGATAGAAAGGAAGCAATGTGCACATTGACCTGTTTTGAATAATAGCTATGTTGGGATTTACAAGAAAAAGGAAGGGGCACCTGGGTGACTCAGTAGTTGAATGTCTACCTTTGGCTGAGGGCGTGATCTTGGATCCTGGGATTGAGTCCTGAATCAGGCCTCCCACGGGTAGCCTGCTTCTCCCTCTGCCTATGTCTCTGCCTCTCTCTCTCTCTCTCTCTCTCTCTCTCTTTCTGTGTGTGTCTCTCATGAATAAATAAAAAAATTAAAAAAAAGAAAAAAGAAAGATGGACACATTAATTGAGCAACATCGTAGAGGGTTGAAAAACCCATTATGGGATTAGTGCTTCTATCTAGTGGACAATTGGGAACCAGAACAAAATATTAAGCAGGGGAATGCCATGAAGAAAGTAATGTTTTAGGCATATTTACTTAGAAGGAGACTGGGGGAGGGATCCCAGCAGGGAGAAGTCTGCCCAAGGATGTCATGGAGAAGACTCAGGTGACAGGAAATGGGAGATCTGAGAGCTGGAGTCATGACACAAATGGACACAGCTTCAGTTAAGGGGTGTTTTGACAACAAAATAGATGCAGGGAACACACAGAAGGAAGCACAAAATGCTTCTGAAGTTTTCAGGGCAGGCCACCAGCACGCAGTCCTACCACAGAGGGACGTGGGGGAGACAGGGAAGGAGGACCAGAATGGGGATGGGAGAAAGAGGTGTGTGTACACAGGAGAGAAGATCTAACCCAGTGCTTCCTGTTTGTGCTGTGAAAATTAAATTTCGTATAAAGCCACAGGATGTCAAAAGCTTATAAACAGAGTTATTTTCATGCTATTTCCTTTATTAAAACTGACATGGGACAGAGCGGGTACACTGTTGAGAGACGTCAGTAGCAGGCATCAACTTGGCAAGGAGAAGCCAGAAGTTGGGTGGCTCCTTTCGTCACGGGGAGCAAAGGCTTCTGGTGAACAGGCTCTGTTAATGATGGCTGTGTTCCAATTAAAAAACCTTTAAGGGAGGATAATATGAAAAAGACTGTTTAATCACACCTTGATTTTTTTCATTCACAGCTGCGCATGGGTAGCAGGCACCATGCTGGGAGTACTACCTTTGATTGCAAAGCATAAAATTTTTACAGGCTTTTTTTTCCTAATAAGTGAAAATTTGGGGTCTCGTCTATGTTTCATTTGGGTAATAATCCAAGACAAAATAGTCCAAAATGCATAAATGGACCCAGTTAAAATATATTTTAAAAATCATCTTTGATGGTTCTTAGTTATTTAGGTTGTGGAAAAATGTGGATTAGTGAATATTTTAAATGAACTTTACTGTGTAATAGATTTTAAAGTGGGCTAGATAGATCAGTAGTAACAAAATGTAATGAAAATATGTCTTGAAATAGTTATTTGATGGCAGAAATATAACAGTATTTTATTATATTCTTGGAATTAATTTTTTTTCTAAAATATGTCCTTTAAGTTTATTTTCATAGAATATTTTTTTAAGAGCATGCTCTTTTATAATTATGTAGAAGTATGCTATACAAGGGGAAACAGTCTCTGGACTGTAAATAGATTTTTGTTCTCATTATTGGACCATCAAATGTGAAAATAAATGTTGCCAGTAATGGCTTGTGCTTTCTGTATGCGAAGTATGATTAACATAATTTTCCCCCAGAGTATGATTTACAGAATTTTAAACTTAGTCCTGAATTTAGAATCTCTGATTCTTTAGTGAACTCTAAAGTCATTGATATACCTTTTGTAATTCTTTATAGAATAAGCAGTAGGAGTGGTGCATTAATTCCTGAGGGCCACCACAATAAATTACCACAAACTGGGTTGCTTAAAAAGACAAAGTTTATTTTCTCACAGATTTGAAGGTCAGAAGTCTGAAATCAAAGTGGGAGCCATCCTCCCTCCCCAAGGCCCTAGCTCCTAGTGACTCCTGGCAATCCTTGGTGTTTCTTGGTTTATTCTGCATCACTCCAATCTCTGCTTCCATCTAACCATGGCATTCTTTCCTGTATCTCTGTTTCCTCTGTGCCTGGGTATCTCTGTGCCCAAATCTCCCTGTCCTTTCTTTGATAAGGGTTCCTATCATTGGGTTTCATGCCCACCCTAAAACCAGGATGATTTTATCTAAAAATTTTTAATAAATTACTACACCTGCACAGATCCAATTTCCAAATAAAGTAACATACTGGGAGGACAATATTCAACCCGCTACTATGATCATGATGATGTCACAATCTTGCATTATTTCATGCCTTAAAAGTTGTCAGACAGATCAGTTGTAGAGGGGAAGACCTACTGGGGTGATTGGCCAAAAATGTGGAGACCTCAGGATATGGCACAGGAAGTGATCTTGGTCCTTGCATGACATGGCAGACGGACCTGCAGCAGCCTCATAGCCTTGCATGGCTTACAGCATCCCCTGGCTCTGATATGCATGGGAACAGAATCAGCAAGTTCTACCCTAATATCAAAACTGAATCACCAGCTACTAGACTAGACCACAGAACAGGTAAAGCATGAGTGGAACAAACCAGTCTAGCTCTTTATTCAAAGGTATTTGTTTCTTAACAGATACCACTAATAGTCCATTACTCCCATACAAGATGTGTTTTCTCACTGAGCCTCACACACATCTTGAGGCCGGTGGGCAAAGTGGGGTTCAGTGACATGTAAAAGAACATGCTTCTCATCAGTGACTTTGGCAAGTGCTTCATGAACAATGTGTTTGGTTCTAGGCTCTGGCTAGGAGGTCTCTGAAACATAGAGGTTTGCTGACTCCTGGTCCAGTGCCATTAATTACATCATATGCCTTATGCAATAGTCACCATGGAGTGGAGCTTCTAGTCCTAGAATCTCAGTTCCTCTGTTGACCTTTCTGAGCCTCAGACATTTGTATGTAGAATGAGAATAATAATAGCAACTCTTTTGTAGGTTTGTGGTAAAGATTAAATCAGTTTACACAAGTGTTAAGAACAGTGCCTGATGCATAGCAGGCATTTAAAAAAGTTGAGTTATTCAGTTGAACAAGTGCGTATATAATCTTTAACCTCAGGAGGATGATGATGATTATTAATACTGACATATTTGCCTGGTGCTTGTAATTTTGGGGAATCTTCATACAGTCCTTTCAAAACCCTTCAATTTAGTCAATATACTTACAGGCTAGAAAAAAAGTGGATTTAAGAAAACTTAGGGGACTTGTTGGGGTACACAGAATTAATGGCATAATTGTACACTCAAATCTAAGTTACCTGGCCTATAGGCTACACCTTATACATTAAAGGTGTGTGTGTGGGGGGAATGTTGGTGGATAGTAACTCTATACCAGGCTTCAGTGATGTGGAAAACTGAACCGAGACGCATCCTGTGTAATAGAAAATAAACTGATTTAAAGGTCAGAAAACCTGTGTTTTAGCGTCTTCTCTGCCATTTGAGCTAGAAAATTATAACCATGCTTCTGCCAAGCATACTGGATAAAATGAGATGAATCTTAACTCCTCAAGTCCAAGTGATGTCTTTCAAGTGCCAGAGCTCTGAGTTGTAACATGTAAATCCCTTCTTCATTTGCTGCGTCTGTACTTTCTGGAAAACGACAGTCTGACTTGTAGAGAAAACATGTTTGTATAACGTGTTGGTTGCCATGTGTTCAGATGTTCCCATGTGCTGTTGTTGATGCAGTGGGAATGGGGCTTTTAAATGTTGATACTATGAAAATGTAATGGGATTGGACTTGGACAGGTGCCTGAACCAGACCACCCATCATATTTATTTTGCTGCCAAGGAGGTCAAACAAATTCAGTTGGAGGCTTTGAACTTTCTTGATAGTGAATAATTCACATTTCGTTTTGAATGCATGCTGAGTTGTATTGAAAAATTCATGCTGAAAGTTACTTTTTGGTGCATATTTTGTCAAAGACTTTTCCCCTTTGTGAAGTTTATGTTTAGTATTTGCTTTTTAAAAAATCATCCTACCTTGTTGAGGGAAAGAGAACAGAACTTTTTTTTCCCTCTCTCTCCCCTCTCTCTCTCTCTCTCTCTCTCTCTCTTTTTTTCAAACCTTACCTTGGAACTTTAGTGTTCAAGGGCATCACTCGAAAGAATGATCTGCTTTATGCGCTTTCCTGTTTTGTTCACTAGATCCAGTGACCAGACTCTGGCTTATTCCTATTACTTCTTATCCTTTTAGGTGCTTTTCTGTGTGATTTGCAGGAAATTCTCCCACCAGAGACCCGTATTATGCCTGGCATACAGGAGGCATTCAGAAAATTTGATGACTAGAAGTGTGTGTCCATCTCAATGACACAGGTAATTCTGGGTTTTAGTTCTCTTTTAAACCTATTTCCCTTGACTACTGAGATCAAAGTTCCTCATATCTTATTGGAAGGAAGCTGCCTCAGAAGGACATATTTGACATTATATCACTTGTTGATGACAACTGGGTATCACAACTAGACAGAAAAGAAGATGAATGGATCTCAATCCTTCCTATTCAGAGAGGACTGAAGTGTGAAGTGCCTATCAGCACCTCCTCTGGCTGAACCCTTGGACCCTAAACCCAAGTCAGTGACTTTTCCCAACCTCCCAGGGAACTGCATTCTCTTCAGGCTGGTGAGAATGACTTAGTCTGGAGTCTCTATTTCCATATTTGTTTCATTTTGATAAATTTCGTATAACGTGGGCCAGCATCAAGGCATATAAGAAGTTCCTTGCTCCTACTTTGTCATGTGTCTACAAGGAAGAATATATTATGTTTTTCTAAAATCACATTTTTATTTATGCACTATATGGAATCTTTAATTCCACTTAGATATCTCACCTTTTGTCTAAACTTCCCTGTAACTCTCAATATTCCCCTACACTTAGAACCCAAGTCCCCTGGGTGATAGCTCAGATCAGCCAGAGCCATAAACTCCCAGAATGACATTTGTGATTGGGGTGTAATGGGTGTATGAGCAGCTCAGCAACCTGCTGTTAAGGAAGAAGCTATCATAGCATATCTTCACAATGGCTTTTAATAGCTCGCAGCCACTGAAGCACATTAATTTTTTTTCTCAGTGAGAAGACTTCTTTTTATGGCAGCACAGTGATCTTTTTCTCTCTTGAACTCCTTAGAAGTTTGTTTGTTCCCACCTTCTCCTGTCAGGCAATTTAACCCAGTGGTTAAGTGGCTAGAACCACATTGCTTGGTTTTGAATTCAGGCTCTCCCATTAACTAATTGTGTTGACCATGGGCAGATGACTTATCCTTTTTTGTGTCTTTGTTTTCTTATCTGTAAAATGGACCTACTAACAGTACTTCATAAATAGGGGTTAAGACGAAGATTAAATAAATAAATCTATATAAAACATGCTTACAACAAAGCCTGGCATGTCATAAATACTCAATACGTTGTAGCTGTTATTACAATCTACTTTCAGTTGGCCCCTACCCTACTCCTGCACCACTACACTAAGATCCCTACTGTCAGATTACCACATTGACCAGAATCCCTTGGTGAGCTTATTACTGAGAGAGTCAATAGGTTTGAAGTGGAGCCCAATAAAGTACATTTACACAAGGTCTCAAAAGAGCGAATGATTCAAATGGTTCACAGATGACATTTTCAGAAAGCTCTTCTAGATTTTGGAATGATACTGCTCTCCTCTTGTGCATTCATTCACTCATTCGGTGTATGTGTTGAGTGCCTGCTCTGTGAAAAATATCATGCTTGGTGCTTTGGAGGGTCCAAAGTGAATTAAACACTGATTTTTCTTTTCAAGAAATCAAAGATGTAGTAAGGGAAATACATCACATAAAGATCTTTGAATTTTAAAAAGCAATGAGTACTTCATGTAATTTATAGTTGATCGATGTAATTAGAGAGTAGACCTTGATCAGTTGAGTGAACATAAGAACTGACTTTCTAAACCCATAAGGATACATCTAAGAATCTCAATTAAGAACATGGATTGTAAAAATTTAAGAAAATGGCTTTGAGTAAACCATAGAATCACCAGAAAGTTCTCTATAATAGAAATACGAGGATGCAACTAAGGAAGGTCTAGAATACTTATCAAAACTGGCTCTAAAAAAAAAAAAAAAAGCTGGCTCTACATTATGTTAACATTCTCTTTCTTCATCTTTAACAGGTGAACCTTCATTTGCTGCTTTGCTCCCAATTTGTGACCATTAAGAGCTTTCCCTGTGCTGTGTGCATAAGCTGTGCTCATAAACTCACCACTAGGAAACTCCTGAGACAGAGACCATGTTGTATCCAACATGCAACCATTTAGTACAGTAGAATGAAGCTATTCTTAGCAGCCTCATTATAAAGGCTAGAATAGAAAAAATTTAATTTTTTCCACTGTTATATTCCCAGCTCTTTGGTGATTGTCTCGTTCACCTCTATAATATATGTTCAGTTGCAAGTCACTATGAGTTTCAAGTTATTGGTTTTAACAAGCATGTGTACAACACGTGACTAGCATTTTGCTAATAGGGACCTCAGGCAGTATCTAACTTAATTTTGGGATTTCACATGGAGATTCAGAGAGACCTAATGAGTTGTCCAGGGGAAAGCAGCTAAGTTGTTACAGGTCTGGACCTATGCTTCAGATACAGAATGACCAGACCAGGATTTGATTTTTATGTCAGTCAGCTCCAAACAGTTTTGATTATGCATCCCTATTAGTCAAACAAAACAAAACTATGGCATTTTGATCCTGTTCTTTCAATATCTGTGTACTTATCTGTAAAATGTATGTGTACTACTAACTAATGTATTGTTCATATTATACAACATATTTTAAAAGAAAGTTTTAGAAGATGAGGATAAAAATAAATATAAAAAATTATATATATCCTAGGAATTTCTTCCTCTTCCCACTGGAGAGTGAGACCATTCAGACTTTTTATCTTCATAGGGCAGAATGATTTATGTAAACAGGGTAATAAAAAATCCTTAATGATTTAGGTGATGGGCAACACACTTCCCTCTGATGCCTTGTTTTTTATGATACCTTGGGCCAGGAATGTTTCTAAATGGGTGGCTCAGGACCCATTTCCCCACAGTTTTCTTTCACTGTATTTTTTTTCCTGATAAGTTAAACCACTCTAGTTTGATAAATGATCAGGACCTTTGCTTATGAAATTTAGAAGGTAGATTTTATGCTCTGTGTTGAAAAGCACTCTTTCTTCTGCAAATACCACACGTATCTGTTTCATCTATCTCTAATTCCAGAGTGAACTGATGAAAGGGAGCTGTTTTTCTCCTTAGGCATTTCCTTCGGATTATTCTGATTTCAGTATGCTAATCCTCTGTTTTTAAGTTTCTTCTACAGAAATTACATATATCTCATAGCCAGAGGATTTTTATTTCTAATTTGCAATGAGTAACAGAAGGAAAGGAATGCCTTTAGACCTAAGATCTTGTTTCCCAAGGCGTCCTTAAAAGTAACAGGGAAGGTGTGTGTTTGAGTAATGGAGTAGTGGGGGTGGGCAGAGAGAAAGTAGACATCAGAGTAAGCAGATTATCTCTAATGTTTTACAGAGTGTTAAGGTCTTTATAAATACAAACCACAGGGTAACTGGGATCTGACAGCTCTTGGAGGAGTGCCCTTAAAGAAGGAGGAGGAACAGGAGGTGTGGTTGCTAATTTCCAAAAAACAAGATGTCAGCCATTTTAATGAGAAAAATAAACCCCCACGGGGTGATAGATTAATGGCAGGGAGCAACTAGCCAGAGTGTTGGGACTAACCATTTTTCATGAAGTACTCAGACATAGACCTTTTGTGTATTTTTTCCCAAACTTGGAGAGATGTGTCCCAGTGCTTTAGCAAAGATGCTGGGGTTAGACTAGAATACCAAGGTATAATTAGCTTGATGACAGTAGTCATTAAATAGATAATTTTACACTTATTCCCCTATATCCTGGACAGAGTTAGGTAAAAAATTTTGTGTCATTTTCTTCCTGCATAAATAAACAAATTGTAGTGAGTGGGTCCTGAGAGATTGCAGAATTACCCTGCTTGCTACTCTTAATTTACTACACAGAGAGAAAAGCCTCCCTTCCTTGAAATGCTTTAGAATTTCCTCTAAATAGAAGAGTTAATATTTAATGTTCTAGTGCATGACTGGTGTCCCAAATAAACAGAACTGGATAGTTGGTTTTGAGATTGGCCAAACTGCATGCAAAGCATGGTTTGAGGGCAAAGGAAAGCAGGCATACCTAAGTGCGTGCTGGGAGGGAGAGAGGGTTTGGGACTTGTGTCTACTTCTGCATATGCTTTTTGTGTGTGTGTGTGTGGATTATTCTGATTTCAGTATGCTAATCCTCTATTTTTAAGTTTCATCTACAGAAATTACTTATATCTCACAGCCAGAGGATTTTATTTCTAATTTTTAAAATTTATTTCTAATTTGTAATTGAGTAGCAGAAGGTAAAGAATGCGTCTGGATTCCCTTGATGAGCAGGCTCCCAGGGCACTTATAGCACTTACCTAGGCCTGCATAAACCAACAGAGCTGACAGGGTGGCATCTAGTCCCGAACTCAAACACATTTTGCACCATCAAAGGCTTATATTCTCTAAAATAAAAGTGACAAGAAATAGAGTAAACTATCAGAATAATTCCTCCCAGCTGCAAGATTTGGAGCAAGGCGCCGTCAAAGGCACAGTGTGCCTTATCCAGTTAAGAACTCTCTCATTCTTTATGGAATTTGAGTATTAAATGAAGCCCCAAGATTTCTGGGTTCAGATTCCAGTTGTTTACTAACTAAAATAAAAGAGCCCACAAAAAACTGTTCGTGGGGCTTTGTGCTTCAAATCATTTTTACCAAACATGTTGATGAGTTAAGTATAAATGAATCAGAAACATACGGTTCACATTTCTGTGGAAATCCACAGGGTATATTAAGGGAATTAAAGGGAAATGTGTTAGGCCAAACATGTTTAAGAATTTAACAAAACCAAAATCCACCAAAAAAGTTTAACATTTTCTAGTGAGTCTGTTCCAGTTTATTCTTCTTTAAGAATGTATTTTCTCAAAAAAAAAAAAAAAAGAATCTATTTTCTCTGTTGCTTTAAACTTACATTTTTATGTGATGTGATAGATCCATTAATATAACATGTGACAATGAATTTACCAATCTCACTCATTAGATTAATATCAAGTAATGGAATTTATCTCAGCTAATGATGCGATGCTTAGACATACTTCAAATATATTAAAAACTATAGGGAATTTGGACCTAAATTGCAAAGAAACCTAAATTGTGAAATGGTGAAATTCAAGTTATAGTGAATTTAAATCTTTTTAAGTACATGAACTGTGTTAAATTATTCATCAATATTTAGCATTGCTTAAAGTAGCATCTCCAAGTGTTTGGGGGCAGGCGAGAGTAAAAAATAAATAAAACGGACATGGATCATGCTCTCATGGAGTATACAAGACTTCAACGTAGCCTATGTTAAATTATAAACTCAGAGGTTTGGTATTCCTAACTGCACAGCTTAAAGCAATTTTATAGGATTTCTTCATAAAGTGTTTCTTCCAAAGTGGAGAAGCATCTATTACCCAAAGAAAAAAGCATATGTGGAAGTGACACAAGTCCCTATCTGTCTCTCCCTCCCAGCACACACTTAGATATGCCTTCCTTTGCCCTGAAACCATGCTTTGCATGCAGTTTGGCCAATCTCAAAACTAACTGTCCACTTCTGTTTATTTGGGACACCAGTCATGCACTAGAACATTAAATATTAACTCTTCTTTTTTATTTCAAGATCATTTATCTTCTTATTTATTTATTTATTTATTTATTTATTTATTTATTTATGAGAGACACAGAGAGAGATTCAGAGACACAGACAGAGGGAGAAGCAGGCTCCCTGTGAGGAGCCTGATGCGGGCCTCCATCCCAGGATCCCAGGATTACAACCTGATCCAAAGGCAGATGCACAAGAACTGAGCCACCCAAGTGCCCCTAAATATTAACTATTCTATTTAGAGGAAATTCTAAAACATTTCAAGAAACATACTTCATTGGAAATATGATTCATTGTCTAAGAAGTAATGAAAAAAGACCCCAGTGATTTTAAGTATGGGAGGGCTATTAGAAAGATTTAAAAGTGAACAGCCTAATCCATTTTAATAATACAAAGTTACTTCATTAGGTTGCTATCTGTATTTGTATGCATATTCATTTCATTAAAGATTTTGTTATGATATAGACCACAATATGATATTTTTAAAATGCTCAAATAACTTAAAAACAGAGATTATAAGAGCAGAAATGCTAATGGAAACAGAGAACTAAAAAAAAAGAAAGAAAAGAAAAAGAAAACAGAACTGTTTTCACTATGAAGATAAAATATTTCTAAGGCTGGATTACACAGATAGAATATAAAAGAAATGTGAACTTTTGAATACTCTGTGCAGTTTAGACTGGTCAAATATTTTATCTTTTGCTTTTTGGTAAAATCAAAATATTTGGAATTTGAAGTGATCAGCCATCCTGAAGAAATTTAATCAACCTCTAGCACACCAGTCAGTTATAATCATTTAGAGTCAATATGTAAGACAACTTCACCTGAAATACATTTTTTGGCTTCAGTTTAAGGAGGATGCATTTTGCAGATAAAAACTCACTTTGCAGCAAATTAAAAAAAAAAAAGTGAATATACGTGCTTCTGTTTGTATACTAATGACATCTAAGTATTTGTAATTTCCCTTTCCCAAAAGTACATGGTCTCTCAGACCATGTGTTTATGTTTGCAAGAAATGTCATTCTCCAACTTACTACCTAAGTGATTTCCTACTTATCTTTCAAAGACTTTCCTAACCCTGCCTCCCTCCTATCACCCAGTAAGCTATGCCTTCCTTTGCCCTCATACCATGGTTTTCATACTTTCAGCAGAGAGATTTTATAAGGATATATATCTCCCTGTTTATTTGATGACTGCATAGCCGTGAGTAGAAGACCATGGACACCAGACAACCTAGATTCAAATCAAAGCGAAAGGCTCTGTGTTTTTGGACAATTCACTCCAATTATGGAAACTTTGTGTTCTCAGTTATAAGATGGGGATGATAATAGAATTTACAGGCTTTTTGTAAGTAATAAATAAGCTAATATATGTGAAAAGGGTTTAGATTTGTAAGTATTTTGCCTTATTCTTCATTGTATCCACAGAATTTAATATATAATATTTCTATAATATGTATTTATTTCATAATTTATTGGTACAAATATTGCCAAAAAATTTTATGTTATATTCTTAAAGCACAAAATAGAAACTTGACAATACATAGTTAATATTATAGAAAGATAATTTTTAATAGTACAAGTTAAAAAAAAAGATTTGGAGGCTATCCACATTAAATAAATTAACCAGAAAACTGCCAGATCTTCAGTACATACTGCCTGGGTTCCTCCTTTGGTTTTAAATTCCCAACCTTGAGAAAAAAATGTTTACTTCTGTTTTGAATTTTTAGTAATCTAACCTGGCAAAAGAGACCTAAACAGGCTTAAATCTTAACTATTTTTTTCTTCATTTCCTCTAAAACACATGGAATATGTTTGCTTTATTGTTTTAGAGAGTTGTTTTATTGATCCTTTTATATGATCCCTTTACTAAAAAGGGTTTTGATATAGTAGAAGAATATGCTATCAATCTATTAATAATGATGATATATTATTAAGACCTGGTGTATATTTGCCTTATCGTTTTCTTGCCTTTTCACTGTGGTTTTTGATTTCTACTATCTCGGTTTAAATATTTTCCCAGTTTTTCCAGGAAATGGGTTCCCAGTGCTGGCCAGCTCCCTCCCCTTCTCTCTGTACTCCTCAAGGAAGTAACAATCATTGGGGTTGCTACCATTCATGTCATTTCTTCCCCTTGTCTTCAATTTCTCATTATATTTTGTCAAGAGAACAGCTTTTACCTTTGCTCCTTTATTCTGAAAAATGTTTCAAGAGCCCATTATTTTCCACTGAAATATTTTCCTGTGGTTTGGCATATAATCCTTTTAGTCATTGCTAAAGCTAAAATCTCTGGCCTTACTTCTACTTATTTTTATATATGGCACCTTTAAGCCCCTTGTACTAGATTTCTATATATATATTTTTGAAGGTTTTCTGCATATAAAAGTTTTATATCCCTTTCCCCACTTTACTGTAGTGGCCTGTATTATTCTTACTCTGGTTGGTTTTAACTTGAAACATTTTCAATTGCTGGATCTTTAGCAGTTTCTTAAATATATTTCATCTCTTATAGTAAGCTTCCCAGGAGCCCCAGAAAACCAGGTCAGGATGCTTTCGTCTTTCTAGCTCTCTAATTACTCCTATCGTATTCTGAACTGGCTATTGAACTCATATTTACTTATGTTTATTTTCCTAAAAGTTGGATAAAATATATTTATATTTCTTTTTTTCCTTGTGGCTTCTTGTTCTCAAATACTTTTTACGTAATATTAAAGTGGAACTTTGAAACCAGGAATCTTGCATTTTCTCACTCGTCACCATGGCTTTCTGAATTTCTTTTTTCATTAAATAGAAATATGTGGGCTCATCTCTTGTCCCAGGGGTATTTTTAAATAAAGAGAAAAAAAGCACCAATGCTAAAGTAAAGGACTGTATTCCTGTGAGGGAATTGGGAGAATAGTGACTATAGAGAATGTGGGGGATCAGATTTATGTAAGAGAAAACAGAAGGCCACAAAAGAGTTTAATTAAAGCAGTTAAAGAAAAGATTCTTGTACTTTGATAAAAAAAAAAAAAACTCCAAAGTTAAAAAACAAAACAAAACAATGCAAACAACCAAAAACCCCTTTGTTTCTTTAAGAAAGTAATCATTCTAATACTTTACTGTTCGTAGAAGTTTTGCTATTGCAGTATGTTTACTTCTGCAGATATCACATGGCATAAATTCTCCTCCCCTCTTCCTTTTCTCTTTCTCCACTGCCATTTTTGAAAATATTTTATTTATTTATGAGAAAGAGAGAGAGAGCGCGCACGCATGAGAGAGAACAGGTGGGAGGAGAAAGGGGCAGAGGGAGAGGGAGAAGCAGACTCTCCACTGACTAGGGAGCCCTATAAGGGTCTCTATCCCAGGACTCTGAGATCATGACCTGAGCAAAAGGCAGACTCTTAACCAACTGAGCCTCCAGGCACCCCTTTCTACTGCCATTTAGTATCCATTATATAGGCATCTTATGCACATTGTTTTATTTAATCTTCACTATAATCTTCAAATTAGACATCCTTATTCCATTTTACAAATGAGGAAATTGAGACATCAGAGCTTAAATTTCTCAAACTGATTTGGTTAGAAATTGGTTTGGGACAATTACTGAGACATATTTCTCGACACATAGGCTTTATCCTCTCTTCTGCTTCAACAACAACAACAACAAACATTTTTAAGTGGGTAATTCTATGAAAGTCCGATGAAAGCCCTAAACTGATAAGTCATGCAAATATTGGCTGTAGTTTAGTATTAAAAGGGCTTAATGGTCAAGGGTTTGGTACTCAGGGAATTACTGTCTTGAACCTGTTTGAGCAAAGACACATGTACCACTACCAAAAAGGATATGAAGTGTGGTACTAGTCACCATGCAAGTCTCTTCAGTTGATATGAGGAACTGCAGTCCAGAGATTTTATATCCTCCAACCTAGCACATTAGCTGATGCTACCCAACAGGTATTTAATAAAAGCCAGATGAATTAATGAGCAAATAAAACAAGGCGAATGAAAGAAAGAAGAGCTCATGACTGTCATGGAATGAAACAGACAGGGGTACTGCTAACACCAACAGCTGGTCTAGTGCCTGACACATTAGTGTAGTTGAGTGAATCTATAGTTTTGTGAGCTTCCTTTTAGCTAGACCTTGGAATCTACATCTACACATTAACCTGTGACTTTTTTGGCCACAAGAATGGGAATTCAGCAGTTTACAACTGCTCATTAATTCTTCCAATGCTTCCATGCCCTTTGAAAAGAGAGGGAAGGGGAACTTAGGGGAATCAGAGATTCCCTACCCTCACAGCTCCATGGGTGCACTTGTGACCCCAAGGCCTTGGGAAAAGAGGAAATCTCCATGTTCCCTGCATGCTGTGGAAGGATGCTATTGTATTCCAGAGGAAAACCAACAGAGAAAACCAGTCAGTTGTTTGCCATGCCAGGAGACGTGCACTTAGCTGTAGCAGGATCTGTTCAGATGTAGTGGATGAAGATTAGTTGCAAGCATGGACTTTGCAGCCAGAGCACCTAGCTGTGTGTTCCTACTTGTGAGTGGTGTGACCTTGGGCAAGTTACTTAATGGTGCTTCTGTTCTCTCATCTATAAAAGATGGCCAATAATTGTGTCTGTTGCACAGTACTTGAATGAGGATCAAATGAGCTAATATATATAATATGTATATTGTGGCTAAAACAGTACCTGGTGCTTATTAAGCACTGATGTGCTGGCTATTATACAAGGCAACTTTTCATAGACGAGTGGGAAACAAATGAGAGTTAGAGTCTGTGACCCACAAAGAGATAGAAAAGAGGTAGTAGAGGGAGAGAATATAACGTACTCAAATATGTAGAGAGAGGCACCATTGTTCCTGACGCTGCTTTGCATTGCCTTGGCGTCTTTCCCTTGTGTCAGTCCCAAAGTCGAGCCAGGTAGAGGAGTGCACAGCTTGTGCAGGGGGAGGGGAAGAGAGAAATTTAAGAGCAGAGGGAAGGGCGGTTACTCACAATTGCCACTTGGCACTGACTTTCTAAATAGGCCTACTCAGCGGTTGGATAGGGAAAAAGGCTGGGGAGCTTCCAGATGTGTGTCAGGAAGAGGAGGAAGAAAAGTAATGACCTAGCAACCTGCGTTAGGATCATGACAGGGACATGAACTGTGATAAAAAGCTGAAAGAGCCCACAAAATAATAATAAACACTCCAGCACCATTTGTCCTCAGCACTGGATTGCAAACCACGTTTCTGTTTAAACAAATCGTTAGGAGAAGAGCTGAGAATTAAAAACTCTGCGGCCAATGTAATTCCATTAGGATTTCTCAAAGCTACCTTTCTGCAATTGAACTATATCTATACAGCACAAATAAGGGAGACAATCTGCAATTATCCAGTTTGCTTGATCAATTCCGACAGCCAAACCGGATTATTCATTTTCGTATGATTACTTGATCCAAAAAATCCACTTGGAAGCTTGAATTATCTACTTTAGCTGTCTAAATTGATCAGATTAACCAAATTCCAAAGAAGTTTTGGTTTGAATTTCATCCAGTTCTGATTTCTATATTCAATTATTTTCCACATCTGTAGCTGAGAAAAAAACAGTGCAATCAAAAGGAATTAAAACAATCTGAGTTAATTTAGTGATAATATAAAGCATTTTAATCTTTATTCTGCTATTACAAGAAAAAGTCAAAGATTATATTTGAAATATAACCAGAGTCTGTCCCCTAGATGTACAGGGTTTGTCAAATCAGTGTAGGCAGAAATCTTTTTCTCCTTGCTCAACCATACTCTTGCATGCCCTCCATCAGATGTTGGCTGCTGGAACCATGAGTGTCACCGAGCAGCAACTGGAACAATTGCTTGTGACACGATTAGAAGAGTGTTCAGGCTTCTCTTTGTTTCCCTCTTGGAGCCTTTCCTTCTCTTCTCTCCTCTTTCTATTCCTTTTCTCTGGATTTCTTCTTTGTTTTTTCTCTTCAGTTCTCTCTCTTTTTACTCCTTCGCTGATTGCTAAGAACTCCTAGTGCTGGATGTAATTATGCTCTGCCAGAGGCATTAAGCTGGGGTTAAGATGGAGTGCTAACTGCCAAAGATTGGGGAAAAACCCAGTGGCCTAACAGGTCTTGCTGTCACAGAGTCCCTAGGAAAAACCGCAATGTGATTAATTTTTCTTTGAAGTACACCTGCCTTTCTGTATCCTTCTTTCCCTTCTAGTTGCTCCATTTTGTGTCTTTAAGGCAGCCAAGGACGTTTCTGCCCTATGTCCACACATTTCTTCTTTTCAGATACTTCATAGAAAACACCTATTCCCTTAATGTAAATATTTCTTCTACAAGGAAAGCATATTGATTAAAGAAAAGTCTCTACTTTCAAAATATATCCTCTTCACTGCATGTCTCTTTACCTAGACAACATCGTCTCTTTCATGGATTATTTCAGTAATCTCTTCACTGGTCTCCTTGCTTCTGATTTTGCTTCCCTGTGATCTATTGTCTGCATGGCATCAGAGTGATTTTCTGAAACATAAGTCATGTTATCATTATTTTACTCAAAATTCTTATTAGCTCCTCAGTTTGTTCAGAATAAAAGTCAACATTCATACCTAAAATGGCCAAGTTTTATGCTCAGCCTCCTTGTTGACTTTTTCAACTATGCTTCTGTTTGCTCTCTCTGCCCTGGCCCATTGCTCCCCTTGCTTTCTGAGGACACAGCAAGTGAGTCCTGAGCACTTCTGCACCTCCTTCCTTTTTTTTTTAATGTTTTTATATTTATTTATTTATATTTTTTAACATATTTTTTAATTGGAGTTCAATTTGCCAACATATACCATAACACCCAGTGCTCATCCCATCAAGTCCCCCCTCAGTGCCCGTCACCCAGTCACCCTCACCCCCCCACCCACCTCCCTTTCTACCACCCCTTGTTCGTTTCCCAGAGTTAAGAGTCTCTCATGTTCTGTCTCCCTTTCTGATATTTCCCACTCAATTTTTCTCTTTTCCCCTTTATTCCCTGCCACTATTTTTTATATTCCCCGAATGAATGAGACCATATAATGTTATAATGTTTGTCCTTCTCCAATTGACTTATTTCACTCAGCATAATACCCTCCAGTTCCATCCACATTGAAGCAAATGGTGGGTATTTGTCGTTTCTAATGGCTGAGTAATATTCCATTGTATACATAGACCACATCTTCTTTATCCATTCATCTTTCGATGGACACCGAGGCTCCTTCCACAGTTTGGCTATTGTGGACATTGCTGCTAGAAACATCGGGGTGCAGGTGTCCCGGCGTTTCACTGCATCTGCATCTTTGGGGTAAATCCCCAGCAGTGCAATTGCTGGGTCATAGGGCAGGTCTATTTTTACCTCTTTGAGGAACCTCCACACAGTTTTCCAGAGTGGCTGCACCAGTTCACATTCCCACCAACAGTGCAAGAGGGGTCCCCTTTCTCCACATCCTCTCCAACATTTGTGGTTTCCTGCCTTGTTAATTTTCCCCATTCTCACTGGTGTGAGGTGGGATCTCATTGTGGTTTTGATTTGTATTTCCCTGATGGCAAGTGATGCAGAGCATTTTCTCATGTGCTTGTTGGCCATGTCTATGTCTTCCTCTATGAGTTTTCTGTTCATGTCTTTTGCCCATTTCATGATTGGATTGTTTGTTTCTTTGCTGTTGGACATCCACATGCAGAAGAATGAAACTGGACCATTCTCTTACACCATACACTTCCTCCTTCCTTTCCCCAACACTTTTATTCAGCTGTCTCTGTGGCTCATCCCACACATCCTTCAAGTCTTTTGTCAAATACTTTCTTAGTGAGACTTTACTGAAAACCTTAATTAAAATTGCAGCTGCCTCAACCTTTCTTATTATCTTCATGCTTCAGTTTTCTCCACACTCTTTACAACCACCACGAGACAATATTTTGTACTTAGATATGTCTGGGTACCTGGCTGGCTCAGTCAGTAGAGCATGCAACTCTTGATCTCAGGGTTGTGAGTTTGAGTACCACAAACTCTGTGTGAAGAGGTTATTTAAAAATGAAATCTTAAAAAAATGATACACTCACACACAGACTTAAATATATCCTTCAGTTTTATTATTCCTTACTGGCATGGAAGCTCCTGAAGACAAATTTTTTTCTTTGCCTTTTTTTTTTCCAGCTTATGTCCCTAGTGCACAGAGTAGTAGTATTTGGCACCTCTTAGGTATTTAATAAATATTTTTGAATGAAGAGTTATTAATTAAAATAATTTACAAGTTCATTTGCATGTAGACAACTGAGTATCTGGGAATTTTGAAAGAGTGACTTATTAATAATTTAAGGATATATTTTCTAGACATGTTTAAAAATAAGCACCTTCCTGTGGTAATGAATATGTATCAAAGGGAAGAATGAATGGTCATTTCTCCTTCTGAATTTCATTCTTATCTTTCTCCCCTGGCTGGGCCTGCCAAGGGGAATGGGTTGAAGTCTGCTTTCTTAGTTCTAAGTAGTTACCTATTCCACTCTTTGTCACATAGTGCTGAAGTCAACTTGGTTACTATCTGTATTGTATGTTATATTCTTATGTCTTGAGTCTTTTAAGAACATACACCCACTGTGGATGCTTTCGTAGAAACATATAAACTACAGAAAGAAAGAAATAGAAAACCTGAACAGACCAATAGCTAGCAAATAAATTGAAGCAATAAGAAAATATCTCCCAACAAACAAGAGTCCAAGACCAGATGGAAATCTTCCTCCCAGGGGAAATCTACCAAACATTTAAAGAAGAATTAATACCTATTCTCTGGAAGCTGTTTCAAACAATGGAAATGGAAGGAAAACTTCCACTCATTCTATGGGGCCAGCATTACCTTGATCCCCAAACCAGACAAAGACCCTATCAAAAAGGAGAATTACAAACCAATATCCCTGATGAACATGGTGCAAAAGTTCTCACCGTATTAGCCAGTAGGATCCATCAGTACATTAAGAGGGTTATTCACCATGGCCAAGCGGGATTTATTCCTGGGCTGCAAGGGTAGTTCAGCATCTGCAAATCAGTGTGATACACCACATTAATAAAAGGAAGGGCAAGAACCAAATGATCCTCTCAATAGGTGCAGAGAAAGCATTTGACAAAATACAGCATCCTTACTTGATTAAGCCTCTCCACAGTGTAGGGATAGAGGGAACATATATAAATATTGTAAAAGCTATAAATGAAAAGCCCACAGCAAATATCATTGTTAATGAAAAACAGAGCTTTTCCACTAAGGTCAGGAACATGACAGGGATGTCCACTCTCACCACTGTTGTTCAACACAGTACTAGAAGTCCTAACCTCAACATCAGACAATGATAAGACATAAAAGGCATCCAGATTGGCAAAGAAGAAGTTAGGGCAGCCGGGTGGCTCAGTGGTTTAGCGCCGCCTTCAGCCCAGAGCCTGATCCTGAAGATCCGGGATAGAGTTCCACACAGACTCCTTGCATGGAGCCTGCTTCTCCCTCAACCTGTGTCTCTGCCTCTCTCTCTCTCTCTCTCTCTCTCTCTCTTTCTCTGTGTCTCTCATGAAGAAATAAATAAAATATTTTTTTAAGTTAAGCTTTCTTCATAGATAACATGATACTGTATGTTGAAAACCCAAAAGTCTCTACCCCCAAGTTGCTAGAACTCATACAGGAATTCAGCAAAGTGACAGGATATAAAATCAATGCACAGAAATCAATTGCATTTCTATACACTAACAATGAGACAGAGGAAAGAGAAATTAAGGAATCCCTCCCATTTATAATTGCACCCAAAACTGTAAGATACCTAGGAATAAACCTGACCAAAGAGATAAAGGATCTGTACTCTGAAAACTATAGAACACTTATGAAAGAAATTGAGGAAGACACAAAGATGTGGAAAAACATTCTGTGCTCATGGATTAGAAGATCGATTTTTTTTTTATGAGCAGAGAACATGCGTTATTGAGGAGTAGATATAGAACAGCACATTCTACTACATGTAGGGAAGGGTTAGCTTTGGTAAAAGACCTTTACCCCTCAAGAAAACCACCAGTGAAGTTTCTTTTGGATAAACTTTAACAGTGACACTGAAACTGGAAGGGGGCTGCCACTGAACATGCTTAAAATTAGCTACTCCCAACTCACAGTGAGTATAAGTATTGTACAGATGACAAGAGCAAGGCACAAATGACCAGAGTCAGGATTGTGGGAAGGGCTCCACACAAAGACAGCGATATTGGAGGAGACCAAGTTGAGAAGGGTGGCATGTCGTACATCAAAAGCTGCCCCAAGATAGCAGGTTATGATGGGCTGGAGAGAAATTAGAGGCAGCATTTCTTCCTTCGCTTGAAACCAAGAATAGGGGAGCAGATAACAGGGGGAATGGTGGCAAACTCCCATATCTCCTCTCAGTCCAAGACTCAGCAAGGCAGAAGATCAAATATTATTAAAATATCTATGCTACCCAGGGCAATCTATACATTCAATGAAATCCCTATCAAAATATCATCAACATTTTTCATAGAGCTAGAACAAATAACCTAAAATTTGTATGGAACCAGAAAAGATCCCAAATCGCTAAAGGAATGTTGAAAGAGAAAACCAAAGATGATAGCATCACAATTCTGGATTTCAAGCTATATTACAAAGCTGTAATCATCAAGACAGTACGGTACTGGCACAAAAACAGACACATAGATCAATGGAACAGAACAGAGAACCCAGAAATGAACCCTCAATTCTATGGTCAACTAAGCAGGGAAGAATATCCAATGGGAAAAAAGCAATCTTTTCAACAAATTATGGGAAAATTGGACAGCCACATGCAGAGGAATGAAGCTAGATCATTTTACACCAAACAGAAAAATAAACTCAAAATGGGTGAAAAACCTAATGTGAAACAGGAATCCATCAAAATCCTAAAGGAGAACACAGGCAGCAACCTCTGTGACCTCAGCCACAACAACTTCTTGCTAGACAGGTCTTCAAAGACAAGGGAAACAAAAGCAAAAATGAACTATTGGGACTTCATTATGATAAAAAGCTTTTGCACAGCAAAGAAAACAGTTGACAAAACTGAAAGACAACTTACTGAATGGGAGAAGGTATTTGCAAATGTCTTATTAGATAAAGGGCTAGTATCCAAATCTATAAAGAACATATGAAACTCAACATCCAAAAACCAAATAATCCAATCAAGAAATGGCCAGAAGACATGAACAGACATTTCTCCAAAGAAGACATACAAATGGCCAACAGACACATGAAAAAATGCTCAACATCACTCAACATCAGAGAAATATAAATCAAAACCAGAGTGAGATACCACTCACACCAGTCAGAATGGATAAAATTAATAAGTTAGGAAAGGACACATGTTGGTGAGGATTTGGAGAAAGGGGGACCCTCTTACACTGCTGGTAGGAATGCAAGCTGGTGCAGCCACTCTGGAAAACAGTATGGAGGTTCCTCAAAAAGTTAAAGATATGACCCAACAATTCACTACGAATTATTTACCCAAAGGATACAAATATAGTGATCTGAGGGGCACCCGCACCATTGTTTATATCAGCAATGTCCACAATAGCCAAAATATGGAAAAAGCCCAGATGTCTGTCTACAGATGAATGGATAAAGAAGATGTTATAGATAGATAATATAGATATAGATATATAATATATAGATATATGAGATGTCATTTATATATACATATATAATACAGCATATATATATATATATAAAATGGAATATTGCTCAGCCATCAAAAAATGAAATCTTAATATTTCTAATGACGTGTATGGAACTAGAGGGTATTATACTAAGAAAAATAAGTCAGTCAGAGAAAGACAATTATCATATGTTTTCACTCATATGTGGAATTTTTTTTTCATATGTGGATTGTTAAGAAACAAAGCAGAGGATCATAAGGGAAGGGAGGGAAAAGAAAATAAGACAAAACGAGAAAGAGAGACTCTTGACTGTGGGAAACAGAGTTGCTGGAGGGCAGGTGGGTCGGGGGATAGGGTAGCTGAGTGATGATCATTAAGGAGGGCATTTGATATAATGAGAACTGGGTGTTGTATGCTACTGATTAATCACTGAACTCTACCTCTGAAACTAATAATACACTATATGTTAATTGAACTTAAATAAAAATAAGAAAAAATAAATAAATTGCTACATTGTGTGCATGTGACATAGTATATTTAACCAATATCCTAAGTTTGAACATTTAAGTAGTTTCCAATATTTTGCAATCATAAATAACAAAGCAATAAATAACCTCTTGCATATATTTTCACATCATTCAGTGTAAATTCCAGAAAGTAGAATGGCTGAATTAGAAAACAACTATATATAGAACTGTTAAATACTGCCAAATTCTTCCCACACCCCATGAGTTGTGACATTTTACCTTTCCATCAGCAATATGTGAGCAGGTCTTGTCAACTATGTATTGTAATCTTTTGAGGTTTTGTCAGTACAATGGATGAAAACAGTTATCTCAGTGAGGTTTAATGTGCATTGCTCTCCCTATGAGTAAAATGAAACATCTTTTTATGTATTTAAAGGCCAATTATATTTTGGTCAATTATATTTTTATAGTTGTGCTCATTTCCTGTAGCATTTATAAATCCTCTTCCTCAATTTTCAAAGCTTTTCACATATGAGGGATATTAATATTTTAATCTGATATTTGTTGCAAATAATATTGTTTTCTGATTTTTTTCTGTCATTTGTCTTTGATTAGGTTATGATGATATTTTGATTTACCATTCAAAAGTTTTTTAGTTTGATATAGTCAAATTTATCAATGTTTTATTACATCTGAATTTTGAAAAATAGAAAGTCTTCCTCAATCCTCTGGTTAATAAAGAGGAATTCGCCCACGTTTCCTTCTAGTACTTGTATGGTCTCATTTATTACGTTTAGATCACTGATACATTTGGAGTTTATCTTGATTATAGCATAAGGAATAAATCTAGTTTTTCCTTTTACTAAATGACTATCCCGTTATTTCAGCATCATTTTTTACAAAGTTATTTTTCCCATTGATTTAAGATAATGGCTTTCACATAGCAAATTTTCATATATATATTCATATTATGTGTAAGGGAATCTATTTCTAGACATGATATTCCACTTAATTGGGCTATTTATACATGCACCAGTACCATTCTTACTTAATTATAAAGCTATCTTTATTTAATACAGTAGTATTAAATTATTAGCCGCATTTGGCTATTTAAATTTGGCATAATTAGATATATTAAAAATCCAGCTCTTTAGTTGAATTAGATATATTTTAAGTTCATTTAGCCCCATGTGGCTAGTGGCTACCACATTGGGCAGTGTGGATATAGAAAATTTCCATTTAGTTATATGTGGCTAATGACTGCCATATTGGACAGTGTTGTTGAAGAGTCTTTGTGGTATGTTCTAAGGATTAGTACAGCTCTTTCTCCCTCATCTCTCTTCCTTTTTAATGTTTTCCTGGCTATTCTCATATATAGTAAAATGAATTTTAATATCACCTAAATCATCTATTTCCTAGTTCAAGGAAAAAAAATGTTGGCATTTTGTTGGGATTATATTTAATTTATGAATTAACTTTGAGATAACTAATGCAATTGATAGTGTTGAGATATACTATTTAAGAACAAGGGAGATCCTTCTATTTGTTCATGTCTACTTTTAGTTTTCCAGTAGTGTTTTATAGTTTTCTTCTTGTTAGTTTTGCACATTTCTTGTAAGTTAATTCCCTACTGTTCTATTCATTTTAATGAAAATGCTGCAAGAGGAATTTTCTCCTCCATTATGTCTTCTATCTGATTGTTATTCATGTACAATAAGGCTTTTACTGTTTTTGTGTTTATTTTATATTTTACTATGTAACTGAATTCTTTTGTTGTTTTACTTAGTTTTATTACTTGTTTTCTACATTTTCTAGCTATAGTCTGTTATCTTCAAGTAATTTTTCTCTAAGTATTATGACTCTAGTTATTTTTCCTTATCTAATTGCATTGGTTAATACTTCTAGTTCCACTGTTAAATAGTAGTGGAGATGGTGGGTATCCTTGCCTATTTCCCTCCTTAATAATAATACCTATAGTTTCTCCCCCCACCCCACACTCCCTTTTAAGCAATATGTCGGGTTTAGGAAAGAGGCATTTACATTCCTGCTCCCAATATTGTTCTCTAAATGTATGGTAGAATTTTCCTAAGAAAACATCTGGTCCTGTTACATTTTTGTGGAGTCATTTTTGATAATTTTCTCTATTTCTTTTCTGGGTATCAATCATACTAAGCTTACCTTGTGTCCTGGAGATAATTTTCATAAACTGTATTTTCTTAAGAAATTATCCATTTTATCTAGGTTTTCAAATTTATTTTCATAGAGATGTGAAAAAGTTTGCCATGACCTTTAAACTTTCCTCTTTGTCAATATTTTTTTCCCAATGTAATTTCTTACATTTTTGTGCTCTCTCCCCTTTTACCTCAATCCATTTAGTAGTGATTTCTGTATTTTGTTGAATCCCAAAGAACCAGGATTTTAATTAACTGAATCTATTATTCCCACTTCTTTATCCCTTTAAATTCTGCTTTATCATTATTTCCTTCTTGAACTTTCTTTGTTTACTATTTTGGCATCTTTTAGGTTAAGAGTTTATTTCACTTATTTTCATTCTTTTATCCTGTAGTTATAGATGTTTAAGGTGATACATTTTGCTCCCATCACTTTTTAAATTATATCCTATAGATTCTGATATGTTGTAATTTTATCCTCGTTTTTCAGAAACTTTGTAATCCTGTTTACATTTCCCCTTCTACTCCAAAGTCTTTCCTAATAGGTTTTAAAATATCAAGGTGAAGGTCCTTTGATTTTGATTTTGTTTCTATTTTTTATTTCATTATAGTTAGAGTATTATTAGTGGTATTTTTTTTAGTCTTTTTTTAATATTTTTTTAAATTTTTATTTATTTTTGATAGTCACAGAGAGAGAGAGAGAGAGGCAGAGACACAGGCAGAGGGAGAAGCAGGCTCCAAGCCCTGGGAGCCCGACGTGGGATTCGATCCGGGGTCTCCAGGATCGCGCCCTGGGCCAAAGGCAGGCGCCAAACCGCTGCGCCACCCAGGGATCCCTATTAGTGGTATTTTATTTTGTGAATTTATAGATGTTTTCTTTGTGATCCTAATATATGTTCAATTTTTGTAAATATTCTGCCATTGAGAAGAGGGATATTTGTATTACTGAGGGATATTTGTATAATGAGGTATAGAAGAAGATATATTCATTAGGTAGCAGTAAAATCTACCTTATTAATTATGTTAGTTAAGTTTCTTATTTTGTGTTCACCTGGCTTGTCATGTCTTGGGAGTGATATATTAAAATCTCCTATGATTTGTGTGTTTCTTTCTATCCATACTTGCATCTTTTGTAATTTGCTCATTGCTTTGCCTTTTGGAGTCACTTTAAGTATCACTTTTATCTATCATAGAATTCAGCTTTACTTACTAAGTCAAATTGAAAACATTTTTTTCTGGGATGCCTGGGTTGTTCAGTGGTTGAGCATCTGCCTTTGGCTCAGGTCATGATCCCAGGGTCCTGGGATCCAGTCCTTCATCAGGCTCCCTGCATGGAGCCTGCTTCTCCTTCTTCCTATGTTGCTGCCCCCCGCCCTCTCTCTCTCTCTCTGTCTCTCATGAATAAATAAATAAAATCTTTAAAAAAAAAAAAAAAGAACACTGTTTCTTTTAGTAAGTGACTTAATCTTTTCCACATTTTGATTTTACTGATATTATTTGGTCTTGACTCCTATTATATAATTTTGCTTTAATATATATTATGCACTGCTTGTTCCTTTTATGAGGCACATCTCTTTTATCTCTTTTGGAAATTTTTAAAAGAAGGGTTCACATGTCTGCTGCCCCCAAATTAAAAGACAACCTTTGTAATGGGAGAAAATATATGCAATTCAACAGAAAAAAAAATCCAACTTAAAAATGGGCAGAGAAACTCAACGTACCAACTTTCAGCTATAAGATGAATGAGGTCTAAGGAGCTAATGTAAAACATGTTGACAATAGTTGATTACAATCATAAATTGAAATTTACTAAGAGAGTAGATCTTAAATGCTCTCGCTAAAAAAAATATATATATGAGGTGATGGATATGTTAATTAACTAGATGAGAGGATCCCTTCACAATGTATAGGTATATCAGATCACCATGATGTACACTTTAAATATCTCATAATTTTATTTATCAATTTTACCACAATAAAGTTGAAATTTTTAAAAAGCAAAAATAAATAAATAAATAGGATTTTTCTTTTGTTGCCCAAATGGTTCACTTAGTATCCATATCTTTTACAGTGCCTTTAATCCCCCTTTTGTCATTTTCATTCTGGCTTATAAGTTTTAGTTTTTATCTTTTAACTCCCACTTAGTACTTATGGAAAATCAATTATCATATTCTAGTATCTACTTTATTGGAACATATAACAGTTTCATACTATTCTTGGACTCATAGACTCATCCTTGTTTTCATTCTAGATCTGCAGTTATACATATTAAATGTTCACTTTTGGTCCTTTTGCCAAAGTCTCTCCAGTCATCTTTTGGTTAGATGAAGTCCTTTCTCTTACAGATTTCTCAGAAAGAGTTTTTCAATGCAATGCTACCTTAGCTTTTATATATTAAAAAACGATTTTTCTATCTCTGTGAAACTAGAAGAGTTCTATTGTAAAACATCTTTGGTTCATATTTTCTTGAATTTCTTAAAAATGCTGTGTCACTATTATTATGCTTTGATGTTGCCCTAGAGAAGCTTTATGCTACTCTAATTTTATTGCCCTTGTAATTTGTTCCTTTTGCCTGAAGGTCCTGAAGAATGTTTCTTTTAATTTAAAGTTGTATAGTTTTACTATATAGTTATACTATCTCAAAATTGATCATTCTGGGTCATTTTTCCTTATATTCTTGTGGTTAAACTTTTCAATACATAGGGTTAGATTCTCTCTTATTTGTGGGACATTTTCTGATATTATTGCATTAATTGTTAGCTGTGTTCCATGGTTTTGTTACATATGTGTTTAATCTTTGTTCTCTTTCATTTCAGTGCTTTTAAACTGAGTTATTTTTACTTTTTACTTTATTTCATTTTCATTCTATTGTTTTTGCTTTGGTTTTCTTCAGTGCTCTTTGTTATGTTTTCATTCAAATTTCATTTAGATCTTCTTTGGTACCTTAAAAAATTATTGTAAATTTCTGATATGGTTTTATCTTTTACCTTAATATCTTTTAAGGTGTCAGTCAGTTGACATTTCATTTTCCCTAATATTGTTGTCCATGTTGACATTAGTTTTTAAATGTCCAATTTTTAAGTCCTTAATTACTTGTTTTCACTTACTCAATTCAGTTTGGAGTGCTGTATTACAATAATTCATAATTGTTTCAGAAATTTTCACTCAGCAAAATAAATTTGATTCTAAACTTCTACTTTTTTCAAAAAGTAGGTTCACATGGTGTTTGACTGCCTTTTCCTAATTATAATAATATTGTAGGGCAGCCCTGGTGGCCCAGAGGTTTAGTGCTGCCTTCAGCCCCGGTGTGATCCTGGAGACCTGGGATCGAGTCCCAGGTCAGGCTCCCTGCATGGAGCCTGCTTCTCCGTCTGCCTGTGTCTCTGCCTCTCTCTCTCTGTGTCTCTCATGAATAAATAAATAAAATATTTAAAAAATAATATTGTAGATAGAAGTTCTAGTTTAGTAGCAACCTTTCTCTTGGAACAGTGAAGCCTAATTTTTATTGTTGGTGGTAGGAATGGGTAGAGGTTGGCATGTTTTGTGACTTGTTTTTGTTTTATACGATCCTAGATTTTCCTCTTACTTCCTTCTTTTCTTCTTACTGCCACTTGTACAAAGGTAGCAAGTCTCTCTGTCTTTGTGTGTGTATCCCCTAGAATCAGGGCATCTACAGGGCTCCCACCTCTGGGTCTCGTTCACTTTCAGGATGCCTCCCTACAGTTGGTGCTATCAGTTGCCAAGTCTAAACCTGTAGTTTAATGCATAGTGATAGGTATTCCTAGAATAATGATTTTTTGCCCCCTGTATTCTACCTTTGTCCCCAACCATTTCCTCTCTTCTGTTCCACAAGGTCTCTAAAACCCTTGCTGCCAGTGTTTGGACCAAGAGGCTGGCAGCTATGATGGGAGCTCTGGTAGAAGGTCAGTTGGAATTTCATGTTTATTTTTATATTTTTAGGGATTTCAAATTCATGGTCTTTATTGTCTCCTATTATAGTTGAAAGTATGGCCCATGTGTGAGATTATGTGTGCTTTTTTTTTTTCTTGGATCTTACAGATTTTGAGCTAGATTTGTGCAACATTTTGGATGCTATTATCCCCTAGAATCTCTTTGAAGGGTGAAAAGCATTTTTTTAAAATTGTTATGATTATCCTATTCTAGATGCAGCAAGAAAAGGAAAACCACTAAACCAGCAAAGAAAGAAGTAGGAAAACTAAGATTCTTGTTTAATAAATACTTATTGAATACCTTCAGTGCACAAGGCACTGAAGATAGAGTAATCATCTAGACAGACAAGGCCTGTGCCTTCACTGGCGTATGTTCCTCTGGGAGAACAGATATAAAATAAATATATAGTGTGTTAAGAGATGCTAAGGACTATAAAAATTAAGCACACTAGTGAATAAAAAGTAAAGTAGTAAAGTAGGTAGTGCCGTGATATTTAGTTTAGCTGGGCTCTCTCTGATAAGATGACATTTGCCTAAGACTAGACTTGAAGTCATCTAAATATTTGAAGGAATGGATTATTTAGGTAGAGAAAACAGCAAATCTAAAAGGCCCTGAGGCTGGGACAAACTTGATGTGTCTGAGGTGTGAAAGAAGAGAGAAAAACTGGAGCTGGGATTGTGGGAAAAAGTGTATTACGGGATAAAGTTAGAGAAGCAGGCAGTAGCCAGATCAAGTAGAGGTCTTGTAGCCATGATAAGTTTTAGACTTTGTTTTAGGTGCAATGGGAAGCCATTAAAGGCATTTAACTGGGAAAGTAATACAATCGATTTACATGTTAAAGGGATAGCTGAGGCTTCTGTGTCTAGTATATACTGACCAAGGAAAGAGAAAATGCTGGAAGATGAGTTTCCATACTGCTGGCTCTATATAACACTAATAACTGGACTTCTAACTTGCTCTTGACATCAAGTCATTATTTTGTGGCATGATTCTTACAACTGAATATTTGTCTTTCCCCCTCGCATGATTACACACAGAAATTGCTGAATTGTGCAATTCCCCCACGCTTTCTGTATCACACCTGTGGCTTATGGGAAAGTTGAAATGTTGAACTGACTTTCCATTTTTGTGACTATGCACTAGTTGCTTTCCCAAAGATACCTCTGAATTTCACTACCTGACCCTTGATAGTAAACATTGACTAATCAAAGGTTCTTTATTACTGTGTTCTCATCTACCAGTATGTTCTGTGATCTCAGCTTTATCTTTTGATACCAACAATTTCTTCTGGACATCACAGTCTCTGCTCAGTGTCTCACTGGATCAATAGTCTTTGTTCTCTCTCACTTTCCCATTGTTCTTTCTCAAAAGTAAACACATCCAGTCTCTTGAGCTCCATCTGCACACATGCTGTCATTCCTCCTGTGACCAGCCACATCATACTTAAGAGATAGCAATGATTGTTGTCCATTCATTCACTCAACAAATATTTATTGAACATGAACTAAATGTCACACCCTGTACCAGATACTCTGGTATCTGTACTCACAATCCCTGTCCTAACTGTGTTTAAAGTCTAGTAGGACTTGCAAACAAATAAAGAAGAAATGTCTTTAATGAGAGGAGTACCATGTAAAATAAAGAAGTCAGAAAGGTATTCCAAGAAAAAATAGTGTTTACCTGAAATTTCAAAGTTGAAAATGATATGTTCAGGGGGAGAGGGGATCCAGTATAAGCCAGACTGTTTGAGGTATTTACAGTAGGGCAAATAGCATGAGAAAACTATGACACATTTGAGGAATGTAGAAAGATCAATATGAAGGAGCGGGAAGTATGAGGGATGAAGTGATGATTACAGTATTTTCATTACTACTCATATGTCTTTTTTTGCTGAATAAATTAATACCTGAAATGGTTTTCATTTTTACCCCATGTAAAATTGGAATTAATTCATCTGTGCAACCTCTAAAGCCCATGGCTTGGCTTGAAATCATGGGCTGCAGAGCAGATATCTTATCATCCTACTTTTAAAGACATAAATCAGTAACTCTTCCTTATGAAGGGGAAGTCTTGGTCTCTTTCATTAGGAAAAGCTTTGCAAATCTCAAATATGTTTATTTATTTTCTCCAAACTCTGCCTGTACAAACAGGACCTATGTTAGGGTCCCCAGAGGCCAGGCTGGGCACAGACTGGAGTGCTTCTGGCCAGTGGAAGTAAGAGCAAGTTGCTCCAGTAGATCCAAAGATGGAACCAAAATCAAAAGCCAGGAATACAGGATAAGGGCTCAACCTAAAAGGGCAAGACATAGGGGCAGAACCCACCATTTATCCAAGAATAAGGCATTTGGATATGAGGCAAGTGAGTACTAGACTAAAATGCGATTTGGACAAAAGAGTGGGAGTGGATCCTGGACATACTCCATGAAATGTTGGAGTAGCCCCAGGGACATTTTTATAGGGCACATATGGTCTCAGCTGTGAGTGAGGAAGAAGCTGTTAAGGGCTAAGCTAGTCCTTAAGGAGGTCTCAGTCTTTTTTGGGGTAAACATATGTGAGAAGAAAAAAAATTATGGTGCAATCTGAGAAGTTCTATAATCAAGGCATATGCCAAGTGGGAGCAAGTTTTAGAATTTTAATGAAGACTTCATAAGCATGGCATTTGAAAGATTGGTAAGAGTTAGTTGATTGGGAAAAGGTAGGGAAAACCTGAAAAAAGCAAATAACATGGGCCAGGACTGATGTAGAAAGAGCATTGTGTTGCATTCAAGAATCCATGGCTGAAAAGAAAATTAAAAAAAAAAAAAGAATCCAGGGCTGGATTGTACAGCCATAACTTGTATGGAATGTGCCAAAAGCATGTTGGGACTTCTTGAGTACAAACTAGTAAAGATGGAGTAATCCTGGAACAGGTAGGGCTAAGATTCAGGAAATAAACCCATACTTTGACTTCAGAAGGCTCATTTGCTGCTGTCTGGGTTGGTAGTGATGTGCTAAAGAATCTAGCCTATTGAACAGAACACGACAACAAGAATCTCAAGGTGGTGGTGATAACAAAGCACCCTCCGTGTAGGTGACTAAGATGGGTCAGATTTCAAGCCACTAGTGAAAATCCAGTTATGTGGCTTTTGCTCTGGAGTTATGGGGTTCTATGAATGTATCCAAGTAAGCTGACCTTTTTGATAAGGCTGGAGTCCTGGTGATAGAAGTGGGCAGTAAACTAGGAAATTAAATATTGGAAGGTCAATGAGAAAGCTTAATCTTGTGGGCTTGTGCATGTTGGAAGTTAAATTAGGATATACCAGTTGCCAATCTTAGGGCAACAAGACTAGTTCATAAGGGTATAATCCCCCACAAAAGATATAACTGGGTCATGCAGGATTTATTCCAAACCTGGTCAGGGCTGAGTCTTTGGAGTAAAAAATTCTTAAGACCTATGGCTGAATAGGGGCTGAACAGGCTGTGAATTATATTGATCAAAGAGCTTGCTGGCATAAGAAAGCTGGGATTTATCTGTTGAGTCACTGGGAACCTTTGTAGAATTTTGAGAAGTAATCAAACATAACATTTATTTTTGAAAGATGATAGGTGAAAGGTGATATGGAGAGCCTGGAAACTTAGATCTCATCAGGAGGCTTTTGCCTAATTATAAGCTATGTAGTAATGATTTGAATGGAGTCTGTGACAATGGGAGGCAGAAATAGAGAAATGGCAATTTGTTCCTTTATAAATTATTTATTCTTAAAAAGACATGGCTTAAGACTTTTTGAAAAGGCAATTGCATTACATGTGCTCTTTTACCTACAAATTCAGCTTCACATGTAAATGGAAAGATGTATTCTTTGTATATGTATCCATTTTTCTCCTGAACCCATATTAAAACCCTTTTATTCATTGGATAATACTCTGGGCCATCATTTTTTAAGACTTGGCTGTGTTAGTTCCTGATAAAATATTGACCCTTAAGCTGTCAGTTTTTTTCTTCTCAGCATGAATGAAATCAGGTAATACATTTGGAATGAGTGATGAGTAGATGTATAAAGATCTTGGTCCCAGAGACAAAAGCAAAGGAACCTGCTATGTTCCTAGATAGGGAGACTAATGTTACTGAGCATGAAGGTTTGTGGCTACTTCAAAGTCTTGGCCAGGTAATATAATAAGGCCAGGAAAACCTTCCACTAGAAAGGGATTTTAGGCAAATTGAGTTTCATGAGATGATTTGGAAAGTTTTCATCAAGTGCGCATGCAGAGATTCCAATAGCAAGTGATAATGGACTCCTAGAAGCTCTTCACATGCATTGTATTTGTACTAGATAATTCACACAAGAGAGAGGAGATGAGCTAAGCCCAGTATTAATTTCAAGCCGCCTCCCTTTTGTTTAAAGGAAACCCATGCTGCTTTATAGAGTGGTCAAGTTTGACTGAATTTTGTCTATTTCTTTAATTAGCATCCATCCTAAATGTCAGGTAGTTTGTCTAAACTAAGGCAAATGGTCTTTTCGTTGTTTTCTTTTTTCTTTATCTTATTATTCTTATGGATCATACTTATGTGCCAGTGAATATAGAGCAGTGTTGGTAAGCATGTTGCATTTGACATCTTTTTGCCCTTTTTGCTGTAGGTGTACATAATTAAAGGACATTGACTATTCTATTTCCAGTACACATTGTAGACAATTATTCTGTCCCCTTCTTCTTTCCAAGAATTAAACATCTTAAAATACCCTCAATTCACAAAGTGAGGAAAAAATTTCTCTATACTTTCAAAGGTGAAAGTATATACATTGGAGTGTCTGACTCAAACACTTCCATCAAAATCTATTTTGCTACTCATACAAAACCAGGAATTAAACACAGTTCCAAGGGAGAATGAATAAAGTCCAAGTGAAACTCAAGAAAAATTTGAACTCATTGTCTTTGAAGCAGCCATGATGCTTAGAGGAAGATCTAGGGATTTTTATGTTTTATTTCAGGATATTTAATAACAAGTAAAAAGCATCCAAGAGTGTTTCAGAATGCAAAAAGTTAATCACTGTGGCGAATTTCTTAGTACAGGGGCATCAGCTACCCATGAACTTTGGAATACTATTTCTACACTTACAGAGTTCCCTGCAGTTAATCCTAATTTCCAAGGTAGATTCCCTTTCTGTTGGAGACAAACATTTAATCAGGTTTCTAGAAATCAGATGCATCTGGAGAAGACTTCAGTTTGGAATTGAATTATGTAGAGAAAACTGATGGATGTGATGCCTCCATTTTTCAGAGTGGACTGTGGCAGAACTGTTGATAGCAGCTTACTGAATCTCTAGCTTCCTTATTTTGGCAGAGGCATCAGCTTCCTGGGTGGGCCAGTTGGGAGTGTGATTCTGGGAGTCATTCCTGGAACTTAGCCTAAAGTCTGTTTCCTTGGCCTCGCGATGATTCTGTGAGCCACCCAAATCTCATAATAAACCCTTTATCCTTAAAGTTACTGGAGTAGATTCTGTTATCACAACTAAGAATATTAGTATATCTGATAATTGCTTTTGTAGGATCGACAACACTGGCAGCCACTTTCAACGGGGAACAAACCAAATCATATAACAAGAACACGGGCATGAAGGAAAATGTTTTTGAAAGAGAGAGTGATCTAACTAGTTTTGACTATATTAACTTAATGTTGTATGGTCAACAATATTATTTGAACCTCTGAATGATGATGACTTCTATTTATCTCATATAAAATAAAGCCCCTATTGTGATTTAGAATACTGAAATTGAAATATTTTAACATAGAGATATTTTGACATTAGCATTTTGATGGTAGTATCTTATTTTTTCAAAATGAAAATCTCTGACATTGCTTCTTTAACATGTTGATTAGAGCCCAAGATACTATATGTTTGTGTAGAGATACAAAACCAGGAAATAAACATAGATCCAAGGGAGAATGAATAAAGTCCAAGTGAAACTCAAGAAAAATTTGAACTCATTGTATATGAGATAGTATAGTATATGTTTGTGTAGAGAGTAAAACATTCTTTGGGCACAGGAAAAAAAAAATCCACAAAACTACACACAAATGCCTTTGTTCCACACCAGCCCTCTTGAATCTGAAATTCTGGTACCAACACCCAGACCCTCCCTGCATTTTTAACAAAATTACAAGTTCAATTAGCATACTAAACTACTAAGATGAGTGTTTTAGAATACTGAGAGAAAATTATTTTTAGATAACTATAATGCATTTATTTTAGTATTGTTAGAATTTGTTAATACATTGTCAATCCAGTTTTGGGTCCTAAAATTTTCACTCTAAAAGTTAAACACCATGTATCAAAAAGATGTTGCTCCTCTCTCAGAGATGAAATTTTAATAGTTTTTCAAACTATCTTTAAAATTCACAGCCAATAGTTTAAATATTCAAAACAAACAAAAATTCAGCTCTTACCCAGTCTCCTTTTTGAGCCATTTTACTGGTCGGTACAGTAGGAAAAATCATCCAGAGGAATCTGGAGCAATTTGTAATTTTTTTCTATTTAATTTAACATTTCTTGAACACTTGTGGGTACTAGTCATTGTGCTAGACTCTAGATGTGAAATTAAATAAATAAAATAAAGGAGGCTACAGTCCAAGAGGAGGTGGGCACATAGATAGATTTGATTCAATATGCTAAGAGTTGTGATAGGGGTCTGTACACAGTGTTTTAGAAGCATAGACCAGTAATTCTCATGCTTGGGCAAACACTGGAATCCCTTGCTATGCTTTAGAAAGTACTGATGCCTGGCTTCTCTTCTAGAATGTGTAATATTATCACTCTGAGATATGTGGCCCGGGCATAGAAAGCTTCCCTGCTGACTCTACTGTGCAGCTAAGTGGAGAATCAAGGTTCAACAATAGGCTCTTGGAGGAGGTGATCCCTTAGGGGAACCTTGAAGTAGATAAATCAGGTGTTACAACCAATCAATTGATTTACCTCACAGTCTAACAAACCATGCATGCAATTTACTGCTTACTAGATTCACAAAGCTAACTCAAGAAGAAAGCCACAGGACAGTTATTCCTCCTCATATTTTCATACTACACAAAGCAGTTTCACATATTTGATCTCATTTGAGTTTCTCAGCAACACTGTGGGGAGTAAAAGAAAAGTGGAGGGGCTGTTCTCAGAAGTATGACAGTGAGATTGCTATGCACGTGAGGGAGTCTTGCTACCTAGATTTGACTGTGCAAGATTGGGCTTTTTTCCAGCAGCTGTTCTTATTCTTGGGATAAGTCAAGAAATCCAAGTTAAAATACTTTGGACTTGAATCAAAAAAAAAAAAAAAGTAGAGACATCTGGAGAAAAGAATGATGCAAGGCTGTATACTTGGGTGGAGGTCAAAGGAAAGGCAAGGGATTCAGTGGCCAAAAAGCAAGCACAAGGGGTTGATGGGCCATGCTACCATGACTCCGCAATAACAGTGAGCACTTGGGAAAATCAGCAGGTCATGTTGAAAACAACACATTCTGAGAAATGATGACAGATCCATTTATTTGTAACTTGGACTTAACTCATAAAAATGAACAAAGGAGGCTGCTGAAAGAAATAGTTCTGCAGGAAGAGTCCTCAGAAAATGCATTCTCAGATTTATCAAAGAGAACGGTCTTAAAGATAAAAAAAAATAACCCACAAAAACCCTAAACTCCAGCTGTTAATACATGCACTTTGCACAAGTCATTTAACCTATCTGTTCCCAGGTAAGAAATATAATTTTTGTTCAGGAGGGTATGGGTTAGCTCTGTTTCTTGTAACTTGTTTGTGTCATAAAATAATTGGGCTCCTTTAAAAAAAATTAGGCTGCAGAGTCATGCTAAGTCATTCACCCAGGGAGAGCCTGAATTACCTAATTAGAAACAGATGGTGCAAGGGTGGTGCCATTACTGCACACTGAGATGCACGCCCTTCCGGATGCACATGGAGCTGAATGGGATATTAAAATTGGGACAAACCTATATATCAGTAAAACAAAATAATTTGGAATAGAAAATAATTGTTTTCGATAACTGTCTCTGCAGAGGAAAACAGAAGTTAGAGTTTCCTTCTTTCTTTTTGACCTCAATAATTGAAGTGGGTTGCTTTTCTGAATTTTTTCCCCAGTCCCCCCACCCGCCCTTTCCCTGTCCACCCCATCTCCTCGGTCTTTCCAGGATCAGTTTGATGACTTTCTTCTATGTCCCCTCAGTCTCCAATGTTTAACACTCTTACTATTCAACTCTAAATTGTGATTGTGTTCATATCTCCTCAGCATTTGAACTTCTTTTTTTGTGACAATTTATAACAAATACAATTTAGTAATTAAATATTAAATTCATAGTTTAACGTTTGCATCTCCTCCCAGAAAGCTAAATGTAATCCTCGGGAAGGCAGAGACTGTTTATCCAGTGTACTGTTAGAGCCAGCCATGTGCCTCTTCTGACCCTGCACATAATAGATATTTGTTTTTTTTTTTAATTAATGATTTTATGTATTTATTCATGAGAGACACAAAGAGAGAGGCAGAGACACAGGCAGAGGGAGAAGCAGGCTCCATGCAGGGAGCCTGACATGGGACTGGATCCGGGGTCTCCAGGATCACACCCTGGGCTGAAGGTGGCGCTAAACCGCTGAGCCACCTGGGCATCCCCATAATAGATACTTGTAATGAGTTTGACAGGTAGAAACATGAATGATCAGATGAATGAATGAATGAATGAATGAGCATAATGAGCTATTTGGTCCGGAGATGAGGTCGTCTTTCTTTCTTCCTAACAGTAAATGAACTTCCTGGTCAGAAGTTGATGACTTTCAAAGAAATAGAAGATGATGTTTTCAAAGCCCAGGCTAGTGACATAAATATGAGAAGCTGACCCTGTTGGCCAGCTAGATTCATCTCTGACCCATTTGTTTTGTACCCTTTTGTTAGCATTTACTAAATATTGGTTGAAAAATTAAATTTTGGGAGGGAGATCCTATTTTTATTATTTGCTTAAATTGCTCTTTCTCTATGCAACACTTTCTTTTAGCCTTCATTATTCCTCTTTATCATTTCCCTGCAATATGCCTATTCTATGTATCACTGCTGAAATCTATCAAAAAAGCTGGCATCCCTACTAAAGCTTCCTTGTTTCAAGGGGGGCATCTTTGATTAATGGCTTAAAGTAGAGACTCTGGAGGTGCTCGGGTGGCAGTTGGTTGAGCATCCAACTCTTGGTTTCTACTCAGTTTGTGCTCTCAGGGTCATGAGATGGAGCCCTTGAGTTGGGCTTGGCACTCAGTATCAGACTCTTTCTCTCTCCATCTGACCCTCCCTACCATGTACATTCATGTGTGTTCTCTCTCTCACAAAGAAATATACATCTTTTTAAAAAACCTACAGACTCTAGAACAAGCTGTCTACTTCCAGTATTTACTACTTATTTGGGATTTGGACAGGTTACTCAATTTTTCTGCACTTCAGCTTACCCATTTGAAAATGGGCATAATCATAGTATCTAGCTCATAAGGTCATTATGAGGATAAGATGCCTAAATTTTTATAGAGCATGTATAACAGTGTTTGGCACATAGGAAATGCTATAAAATTATTTTTTATAATGTAAAATGAACTGGAAGTGAGCTTGCCTGCTGTCTTTTCTTCTATGTATGACTCCTTGCAGTTGCTCCTAATGGATCCTTCAGTGTGTGTTGGTCACAGCACTGCAAAGTTGCTGTTGAATAAAAACAATCCAATTGAGGGTGAAAAGAATGCAGATAGGTAAATTAAGAGGAAAATTTGATGGTGTCAGGAAAAATGATTCTGCTGTATTTTTTTATTTATTATATTTATTAACATGACATTGTGCATAGTTATTTCTTTATTTGCTATCAAATTTACTCCTCAAGAATATGAGCTTCAGGAAGGCAGGGAATTTGTTTTGTTCACTGTTAAATCCTCAGCGCTACACTGAGTATTCAAGAAATATTTCTTGACTGAATGAATGAATAGTGAATGAAAAATGCAGCCATCAGATCTCTAGCTGATTCTTAATGGATATTGGCTTGAAATTTGAAGTTATTTTCTTTGACCAGTATCTGGAATAGAGCAATTTTCTCTTTCTTAGAATTACTATTTTAAACAGCATCACTGAAGTATAATAAAAACACAGTAAACAGAAGAGGTTGAAAGGGTACAATTTTATAAGTTTTGACATATGTATACACCCATGAAACCCTCACCACAAACAACAGTGAATATAACATATCCGTTATCCCAGATGTCACTGTGTTGTGCCCCTTCAAATCTCTGTCCCACCCTTCCCAGGCAACCACTGCTCTGCTGCCTGTCACTGTGAATTAGGTTGCATTTTCACACACACACACACACACACACACACACACACACACACACACACACACACCATTCAGTATCCTTTCTTCTTGCTGGTGTCTTTCACACAGCATTGTTATTTAGAAATTCATCCATGCTGTTCCATGTATTGATAACCATTTTTTATAGCTGAATAATATATAATTGTACGTGTATTCCGTCATTTATTTATTTACTTGTTGATGTACAGATGGTCGTATCTAGTCTTTGGTTATCATGAATAAAGCTGCTACAAATATTCTGGTCCCAGTCTTTGCATGGATACATGCCTTCTTTTCTTGTGGGCATGTACTAAGAGTGAAATGGCTAGGTCACAAGGATGCTTAGGATCAGAGAGTACTGGTTTCAAAGAGGCAATGGAAAGCAAGGAGTTGAGAATATAGTCCTGAGGTATGAAGGCATGAAGGGCTTGATCATCATCATCTACATGTTTGCAAGGGAGATATAGGTTTTAGTTAACAGTTCTCACCTGTAACTGTCCATTAGAAATTCAGAGGGTGCTTTAATCAAATTCTAATACCTGGGCTCCACCCAAGATAAATTATATCATAATCTCTTGGGCTAGAGCACAGGTAGCAGTATTTTTTTTAAAGATTTTATTTTATTTATTCTTGAGAGACAGAGAGAGGCAGAGACACAGGCAGAGGGAGAAGCAGGCATGCAGAGAGCCCAATGTGGGACTCGATCCTGGGTCTCCAGGATCAGGCCCTATGCTGAAGGTGATGCTAAACCACTGAGCTACCCAGGCTGCCCGGTAGCAGTATTTTAAACTTTCCCAGATAGTTCACATGTGTAATGAGGATTGGGAATTATTGCAATAAGGCAAGGAATTAAAGGGAATATTATGAACAGAGTAGGGGACTAAGGGAATGGGATGCCTGTGAAACAGCAGATCTGAGAGTTTCAAAGCAGAGTGGAGACACTGAGAGTAGGGTCAGGAACAGGAAAGTCAGTTAAAAATAGAAGAAAATGGGAATTAGAAACTTTTTTCCCCTATTTTTTAAAAATTTAAATTCAATTTAATTAATATATAGTGTTTTATTAGATTCAGAGGTAGAATTTAGTGATTCATCAGTTGCATATAACACCCAGTGCTCATTACATCATAGCCCTCCTGAATGCCCACCGCCCAGTATTCTATCCCCCCACCCACATTCCCTCCAGCAACCTGCAGTTGTTTCCTAGAGTTAAGAATCTCTTATGGTTTATCTCCCTGTTTTTGTCTTACTTTATATTTCTTTCTCTTGCCCTATGTTTGTCTGTTTAATTTCTTAAATTCCACATATGAGTGAAATTATATGATATTTGTCTTTCTCTGACCGATTTCACTTAACATAATACCCTCTAGTTCCATCCAAGTCATTGCAAATGACAATATTTCATTCTTTTGGTGGCTAAGCAATATGCCATTGTATATATACCATATATATATGAGAAAGTTTAATATTGCAACAGCTTTGTGGAGATTGACTGCAGGACCCAACTACTGAGTGACATAAGCACCCCGGTCTGGAATGAAGTCTGATCACCTGACCCAGCTCTTGGAGACTGCTCAAGTCTCCAAGAGTTGGATTAGATGATTACTGTGATGAGAATACTTCCACTGTTGTCACTGTCACTGCTATTACAATGACAAAGATGATACCTCTTGAATCTATTTTTTTCTATGTCCACCCCATCCTCTTCTAAGCTACCGCCCTCCCTCACCTGGGATATTGCAGGTGCTCCCTGACTGATGGCTCTCTATTTTTTTAAATATTATTTTAAAGGTATTTATTTATTTATTTATTTATTTATTTATTTATTTATGAGAGACACACAGAGAGAGAGGCAGACATTGGTGAAGGGCAAGCAGGTTCCCCACAGAACCTGATGTAGGGACTTGATCCTAAGACTCCAGGATTGTGACCCGAGCCAAAGGCAGACGCTCAACCACGGAGCCACCCAAATGCCCCTCTAATTCGGCTCTTAACTTGCTCTAGGACAACTTGCCAAAATTAGCCAAATGCTGAATGGATTACTTGACAACTCTATTTCTTTTAACTCTGTTTCTTGCATATTGTTTTCCAGCATGTCAAATTATGTTCACCTTATCTCAGCCTCAGCTCCCTGATCTTGAATACAGCTGGAACTCTTTGATAGCATCTGTGTTTTCCCAGCATTCCCTGTGAATTTTGTGTTTATCCTTCCCTCTAAAAAATGGTTTTATCACATGAGCATGTATGCCTAAACTATCCGTTTTTTCATTTGTTTTGTTTAGCCTCTTTCACATTTTTACAAATAAGGTCTCATATTGTATGTAGTTTTCTGGGCTTTGCTTTGTTATCCAATATTATGCTTCTAGGATTCATTTATGTTATTCATTGTTTTTACCATTTTATAATATCAATTATGTGACCATATAATAATTTTATATCTCTTTTTCTTTTGGATGATGGGTGGCTTTCAGCATTCTGATACTATAAAGAGAACTGCTACAAACACTTCACATATCTTGCAGTGACCTGGCGCTTCTGAGCAAGAGTGTCTCTGGGGGATACACCCAGGAGTAAAATCTCTGAGTTATAGAGTATGCAGTGCCCAGCTTTGGAAGATAATGCTAAACAGGACACCAAAGTTGTGCCAGTCTATACTCCATACCCAGTATGGGAATAGCCTCACCAGCACTTGATATGGTCAGACTTCCTAATTTTTGCCAACCTATTAGATATATTTTTTTGTTATTTCTTTGATTGTTAATGAAATTAATCTTCTTTTTGTATATTTAGCCATTCCTAATCTGTGCAGCATATGAACATATCAGTTCCCTGACTTACTAGTTGTGTGTTTTTATTATTAGTTTGTAAGAGTTTCTTGGTGGATTTTGGACTCCCAATTCTTTGTCGAGGAAAGAGTCTGTGTTATGTATATTTTCTTCCAGTTTATGGCTAGTTTTTTTTCTTTTCTGCTTTGTCCTTTTGATGAACACATATTCTTTATTTTAATGTAGTTAATTGTTATCATATATTTTTCTTTTAGGATTAGTGTTCTGTGTTTTAGTTAAAAAGCCTTCCTTAACCAAAGGTCAGAAAAATATTCTCCTGTTTTCAACTGAATGCTTTGCTTTTCACATTGATTTTCTTAACCTACCTAGAGTTACCTTTTATGTTTCCCCTTTATGGATAATGAATTGTCATCGTACCATTTATTGAAGAGTCCCACCTTTCTCTGCTAACCTTCAATGTATATCTCTCACATATAAATATTTCATAAGTTCAGACATACCTTAGAGATACTACAGGTTTGGTTCCAGATCACCACAATAATGTGAATATCACAATGAAGGGATTAGAATGAATTTACTGATTCCTAGTACACATGAAAGTTATGTTTAGACTATACTGTAGTCTATTAAGTGTGCAATAGCATTATATCTAAAAAAAACAATGTAAATACCTTAATTTAAAAATACTGCTGAAAAAATATGCCAACCATCATCTGAGCTTTCAGCAAGTCATAATCTTTTTGCTGGTGGAGAGTCTTCCCTTGATGTTGCTGGCTGATCAGGGTGGTAGTTGGTGAAGACTGGGTTGCTGGGGCAGTTTCTTAAAGATAAGACAACAATGAAGTATGTCACATAGATTGATGATGCCTTTCATAATGATTTCTCTTAGCATACCCTGCTGTTTGGTGGCATTTTACTCATAGTAGAACTTCTTTCAAAGTTATAGTCAATCTTCTCAAATCCTGCCGCTACTTTAATGAAGTTTGTATGATATTCTAAATCCTTGTCATTTCAACAGTCTTCATAGTCTTTTCACCAGGAGTACATTCCATCTCAGGAAACTACTTTATTTGTTCATTGAAAAGAAGAAACCCCTTATCTGTGAAAGTTTTATCATAAGATTGTATAATTCAGTCCCATCTTTGGAATCCACCTTGAATTCCAGTTCTCTTGCTGTTTCCACTACATCTGCAGGTAGAGGAATCCACTGAAGTCTTGAACCCCTCAGGGTCAAAGTTTCAACCATCTTCTTCCAAACTCCTGTTCATGTTGATATTTTGACCTTTTCCCATGAATCACAAATGTTCTTAGTGGCATCTAGAATGGTGAATCCTTTCAGAAGGTTTTCAATTTACTTCACCCAGATCCACCACAGGCATCACTATCTGTGGCAGCTACAACCTTACAAAATTTATTTAAGTGATAAGACTTGAAAGTATAAGTTACTCCCTGATCCATGAGCTTTAGAATGGATATAGTGCTAGCAAGTGTGAAAATAACATTAATCTCATAATAATATCCCTCAGAGTTCTTTGGCGACCAGGTGCATTATCAATGAGGGGTAATATTTTGACAGTTATTATTTCTAAGTAGTAAGTTTCAACAGTAGGCCTAACCTATTCAGTAAACCATGTTGTAAACAGATGTGCTGTCACCCATGCTTTGTTGTTCCATTTACAGAGCACAGAGTAGATTAAGCATAAGGGCCTTAGGATTTTCAGAATGATAAATGATCATTGGCTCCAACTGCAAGTCACCAGCTGCACTAGCTCCTAATAAGAGAGTCAGCCTGTCCTTTTGAAGCTTTGGAGCCAGGCACTGACTTCTCTTCTATAGCTATGAAAGTCCTAGATGGCATCTTCTTCCAACAGAAGGCTGTTTCTATATTGAAAATCTGTTGCTTAGTGGAACCATCTTCATTATCTTAGCTAGATCTTCTGAATAACTTGTTGCAGCTTCTATATTAGCACTCACTGCTTAACCTTGAACTCTTATATTATAGAGATGACTTCTTCTTTTAAATTCATCAGCCAACCTCTTCTAACTTCAAACTTTTCTTCGGCAGCTTCTTCACCTCTCTCAGCCTTCACAGAATTTAGGATTAAGGCCTTGCTCTTAGTTTTGACTTAAGGGAACGTTGTGGCTGGTTTCATCTATCCAGGCCCCTCAGACTTTCCTTGTATCAGCAATAAGGCAATTTGCTTTCTTATCATTTGCACATTCACTGAAGCAGACTTTTGATTTCCTTCAAGGACTTTCCTTTGCATTCACAACTTGACTGATCATTTGGTGCAAGAGAACTAAACTTTGGCCTGTCTTGGCTTTCAACATGCCTTCCTCACTAAGCTTAGTCATTTCTAGCATTTGATTAAAAGTGAGAGACATGTGACTCTTCCTTTCATTTAAACATTTAGAGGCCATTGGAGAGTTACTACTGGTCTAATTTCAGTATTGTGTCCCAAGGAATAGGGAGGGTGAAAGAGAAGGTGTGGGGGGCGGGCATTGTTCTGTCCTTAACTTGACCAAACTGGACAGTTTGGTCACTGATTTAGACTTCATTTCTTTCTTTTTTAAAAGTTTTTAGTAATAAATTTATTTTTTATTGGTGTTCAATTTGCCAACATATAGAATAACACCCAGTGCTCATCCTGTCAAGTGCCCCCCTCAGTGCCCGTCACCCATTCACCCCCACCCCCCGCCCTCCTCCCCTTTCACCACCCCTAGTTCATTTCCCAGAGTTAGGAGTCTTCATGTTCTGTCTCCCTTTCTGACATTTCCTACCCATTTCTTCTCCCTTCCCTTCTATTCCCTTTCACTATTATTTATATTCCCCAAATGAATGAGACCATATAATGTTTGTCCTTCTCCGATTGACTTATTTCACTCAGCATAATACCCTCCAGTTCCATCCACATTGAAGCAAATGGTGGGTATTTGTCATTTCTAATGGTTGAGGAATATTCCATTGTATACATAACCACATCTTATTTCATTTCTTTCTAAGGTAAGCATTAAGACTATGAATTTCTCTCAAAATATTTATTTTGCTGCATTCTATGTTTTGATATTTTTATTCTCATCCATTTCTAAGTATTTAATGATTTCCATTATAATTTCTTTTTTGGTTGAATCATTTTTAAAAGCACTTTAAAAATTTACAGATACATGGAATTTTTTAAAACTATCCATTTTAAACAAATTTTAATTTATTGGAATTGGAATTGTAGTTAGATAAATTCATTGTTTGATATTGATCCTTTGAAATGTATTAAGTCTTGTTTTACAACCTCGCGGTGTGCCCCATATATCATTCTATTCCTATATGGAGGAATCTTTAAGTTGGAGAGACTGGCCCTCACCCACTATAGAAACAGAAGGGACCCTTATTTACTCTTTGGTAGAATAAGGGTGTGTGTCTTAATCTTTGCCAATAAGATTAATTTGTCTTTAGCTTTGAATAATATGGGAATGGGGTCAGTTAGAGATTTCTTCCAGCCAATATGGAGGAATTGGGAGCCCAATGGTATGACAGTAACAATCCAATAGCAGCAAAATCAGTTCCTGTGCCTTCTGCTCTTATAACTGGTGTCCCTTGGTTTTCTGCCAGAGATTCATTCTCTACTCTTTTGGTGGATTCTCTGATTGTCCACTCTTTTGCCAATTTATTTGCCAATCAGTCTCTATTGCTTAAAACTGAGGACCCTGACAACTATAAAAAGATAATACTTCTGGGTCAATTGCAGTATATGAATTTTTGTTTTATTTCACTTGGTCTTACAACTCCCTCCTCAGTCAGCATTATTTATTTTCCTCATATAACAGATAAAGAGACTCAGGCTTTAGGAGTTTAAAGAACTTGTCCAGTGCTACACAGCTTGTCAATGATGGAGACAGGGTGCAATCCAGCTCTGCCCAATTCTTAAACTGCTAATTCTTAACCCTTCCATATATTCAATAGGTAACTTGTAAGCAAACCCTGAATATAACATTCTATAAGCTGAAAGCATCAAATAGATTGTCAAATGTCATCAGGGAATAGCTTAAGTACTGAGAGATCAAAGAGTAGATGCTACAGATATTCATACATTTTTACATTTTAATGGGAAAAAGTACTTCTTTCAGGCTTTTTAATTCAATACATGTTATGAGATGAATTTTTAGAAACTGACTTTCTCCCCACCAACTCTCCCTCTCCCCCAACTCTGCAAATTTGCCACACGTGCCTTGGCAGCATAAACAAGCATCACACAGAAGGGCTAGTGACTTAACATACTTCATCATCTCCCTGGCCTAACAGAGGGGTCCTTTTAGGTCATGGGCCACTTTTCCTCCTGTAGGTTTATTGACAGTTTGTGCGTTCATGCTCATTAAGTAACTTCTAGCAACCTTGGCTAAATAAATTGGTAAAAGGCTGAACTCATAGTCAACATTGCTTCATAACACACACATGCAGAGCTCGTAATATATGTGACAGTTGACTCACTTAAATCACCCAATTAATTTTTTGTAGTCTCGTATAAATATAATAAAGTAGCTATAGAAATGAAAGATGTTTTCAAGTTGAATTTGACTCCACTGAACTCATAGAATCAGAGTTAGCTTATATTTTATTTTAGGTGATTTTACAGAAAGTTGTTTTAAAGGCAAAATATTCTTGAAAGATTGAAGTTATTTCTGCCCCCATTTTTTTTAACTCACTTTCATGAAAAGCCTACTGATTTTATAATCTATTAATTTGCAGTGGAAAACTACTCTTGTTGATGTAGAAAGTTTACGCTACCAATAATGCACATATATGTATATAACTCTTAACCTCATCTGAAATATGTTGGTGTCAAATCACCCATTATAGGCATTTAAAGTTATTTCTTGGCTTTTCCGACTAGCAGAATACTTTAGTGCCTTAAGTGGTACATTCACAGTTAAGTGGAATAGAGCTGTGAGGACTCTTTGACAAGAAGTAACGTAGGTAAGTGCTAATTGTTGGTATTCGTCTCCCTTGCCGATGGAGATGAGACATTGTGCCACAGCAATTCAAATTCTATTAGAAGGGAGAAATAAATAGGATCCCACACGTGGTAGCCAGGTGTACAAATTGAATTAGACTCTTCTCTGTCAACAGGTTTTTGTTTGTTTGTTTGTTTTTAGAGGAGCAGAAGGAGAATACAGGGCTAAGGGTGAACTGTTAATTTCAGTTGTCATATAACTGTTGAATTATTCTGGCAAAAATACTAGTGTTTTTCACGTGACTTAAAAACCCATGAAAATTAGACACATAGAATATAAATCTGTACAAATAGAAGAAGTGTCACAGAAGTGACCTACGGAAATCCATTTGTGGATGAAAACCAAGAATTCCTTATTCTGACTGTTTCTGTTGTTATTTTCTGAGATAAAAGAGACAATTTGTGGGACTTGTCTGTAGCGTGGCTTACGCATCTTAAATGTGTATGAAACTAAGTAGAAAAGAATAGGCAGTGGATATACAAAAAAGGGATCTCAATCATCCTTTTTTTTTCATTAAATATGGTCTCTGAATCTGATTGCTTGTGCATTATTTTACTCTGGCCTAGACTCTGTTTATGGCAGACAAATGAAATAATAGATTGGCCATTCTTTAGCTAATGTCAGTGGCCAAATTGATCAAACTGAAAGAGGAGTGGCAAAGGTTGCTGGTATATATTTATATGGAAATAACTGAAGAAAAAAGAAACATGCATTTGTCCACCTATCTTGTTTCATGATTCAAGCTGAGTACATTGACCTGATATGTTAAAATCCCCAAATTAGCCAATGCTAGACCTGGACCTCCAATGTTCTTTTCATGTTCCATTTTCTTTCCATCATATGCCACTGATAATCTGTGTGACCGAGTTGGGTGACTTGATTAGCAAAATGTGCCTCTTCTCTGAGTTTTTTTTCTAAATTTCTCAAAAACCTATAATTTATTGGGATACCTGGGTGGCTAAGTGGTTGAGTGTCTGCCTTCACTCAGGGAGTGATCCCAGGATCCAGGATCGAGTCCTACAGCAGGCTCCATCTGAGGAGCCTGCTTTTCCCTCTGCCTATGTTTCTGCCTCTCTCTTTCTGTGTCTCTCACAAATAAATAAATAAATCTTTTTGTAAAATCTATCATTTATTTTAGATTACTGTTTCCTAATTAATGCTAAATAAAGTAATGCTTTCTCAAGAATTTAAAATAACTTTATCTCTACATTTTCCTCCTTCCATCTGCTGCTATTTATTAAGTTTTAATGTCTTGGCAGTACAACCAATTATTTCAAAAGCATTTTTCTCTAAGATTTAATCATAACTCATAGTTGAAAGATGTATTAAGGCATGATAATATCTATTTTCTTCAACCGTTAATGCTTTACATAAACACATCAGACTATTTAAAATCCTGATATTCATTTATATTCTTATTCTGAGTCATAAGCAGCATGAACTAGTTTATCAGAATACTTATTGCATTAACATTCTCTGTCTCTAGATTCTCTTCCCTGGGATAACATTTAGATTATTGTCCTCAGCCTCTATCTTTCATATTCTAAGAGGACACTGGCAATGGCTCAGAGAATGAGAGTCTATTGGGGCTCTTTGTGTTTCTTCTATGGAATGGATGAAGACGGAAGGTTCTTTGGAGAAATTACTGAAAAGAAAGAGCACTTTTCCTCTATTACTATTTAACTTAGGATATCTATCAATAAGTCTATACTTTTGGATTAGATAATGAGCTGATAGATCTCTCTCTCACCATCTCTCTCTATGTGTGTTTGTATGTGTGTGTATGTATATACACACATATATATTAAAATCTATAATATATTAACTTTAATATATTAAATACATAGCATAAATAAAATATATTTATACATAAATATATTCCAATATAGGTATGAGTGTGTGTGTATCTGAGAAATAATATCCATAAACAAATTTTGTTTATATGCCTCTGTTTTGTTCACTTTTGAAAAAATTGTGACTTATGGTATTCCTTTATGTTTCAGATTAAATCTTTCTATATGGTAGGCAATTTTCTAGGCACTAGGGCTACAGCAGTAGCAGCAACCACAACAAAAACCCAAATACTAAAAACCAAACAAGCAAAAAAAACCCCCAAAAAACAAAACAAAAAAAACCAAACTTGTCCTCCTGAAATCTGTGTATATTCTATGAGAAGAGAGCAGACAATAAACAGATAACCAGAATACTGTGTCAGTTGCTGATAAATGCTGTGAAAGGGGGAAAAACAGGAAGGGTAAGGGGAATAGGGGATGTGTGTTGATTTCTAGTTTAGGTTGGGTTGCCATGGAAGGTAGCTTTTGACCAGAGTACTGAAGAAACTTAGCGAGTGACGGGTTTACTTCATACACTCAAAATAGAGTGACTGGCAGGTGTGGAGTTTCTGAGATGAGATCTTAGCTTACAGAAGAGCAATAAGCAACTAGTATGGCTGGAGTGAAGTGAGCTAAAGGGACCATTGAAGGAGATGAGGATAAAGAAGTATGGGGGCTAGATTCATAGGCCTTTTTAGGTGACTAGGACTGAGTTTGTTTTTCTTTTTTTTAATGCTTACTGAGATGGGGAACCATTGAGAATGACATGATATGATTTAAATTTTAAGACAATCATGCTGGCTATAGTGGGGGGGGTAGTAGTGATATAATTATCAAGGTTCTCAGTTTGAGAGACATCGTCCATAAAAATATTCTCTGAGGTCTATATCTCTTTTGCGTGTGCCAGAAAGCAAGAACAAAAGTTTCAGGTATGATATTGAAGTTAACTAGCTTTTTATTCTCATTTGGACGCTCTTGCTGATGTCTCACTACAGGTGGTGAAAATGACAGCTTATTGGTTCACAAATGAGGCATGGATATGGATTGAATCAAGATTGAATAACTTAAGTGTATGTATGACTTCATAGTTTGCCACCATAGTTAGGCACTCTAGAAAATGTGTCTGAGAGTACAAAATTAGAGAGTGAAATAGTTGTCCAAGCCATTCCCCCTATTTAATTTTCTAGTCTAAACTACAACTAAGCGCAGACAGAATTTTGCATTAACCTTTTTCTATGATCACTCTTAAACTATAAACACAGGGAAAAAAAACTAGATAAAATGCCATATAAACTAATTAGGAAACTTATAGCCAAACACACAAAAGAAAATATCTAACCCAAAATGCCAGAAAGTAACAGATAGCTCAAATCCAGAAGGAACCTTGAAGTGGATGCTCAAAGGATTGTCAGATATAGCCTAAAGTCTCTTTAGAAGAGGCCATTAGAAGAGACATCCCTTCAGAACAACCTAGGCAAGAGCAAAGAAATATTGCTGACTTGTTCTGGACAACATTATAAATAATTTCATGTGAGAAAAATCAAGGATCTAAGTTTGCACCAAAATCAAGTATGTGGTCAAAATTTATAGTCAATGCATGAAGTAGGAATAACAAGCTTTGGAATTAATTTTAAAAACTTATTTCAGACCAGAAGAATACACTGGACTGTAATGCTTAAGGAAACAAACAAAAAAGCTCAATCACTGTATAAGAATAATTCTACACCCCTAGATACATGGGACAAAGGAAAAACAATAAATTACTCACTCACTAAAGAACTAGAGAGAATATGACCATAAGATACTAAAAAATGATGTTAATATAATAATTTGAAAAATATTAATAAGTATGTTTATAGTTCTTTAAATATAATATTACTTATTTATAACTACTAAGTAGTTGAAGAAGAAATAATAATTTTATACAATGATGAATCCATAAATGCTAATGAAACAAGAATAGTTGAAAAATAAAATGAAACTACTTGAAATAAAAATGTCATTGCAAAAACAGAACTCCGCTTGGATGCATAAGTTAGGTACAACTGAAGAAAGAATTATAAGAGAAAATAGTTCTGAGGAAATCAGAACTTGGACAATAAAATAAATAGGGGGAATGTCTTGGACAACTATTTCACTCTTTAATTTTGTACTCTCTGAGTTCCGGGGAAATCATTTGGAATGAAACATAAATATACGTAAATTTAAATTATGAAGAAGCCAAGAGACATGGGAAATAGCATGATAAGGTTTAACATACTTTTACTGAGAAAGACTTTCATGGAACAGAGATAAGAAGAATTTGATGAGTGACAGTCTTCAAGAAATAGAGACAGATGGGTCGCCTGAATGGCTCAGTGGTTGAGCACCTACCTTTGGCTCAGGGCGTGATCCCAGAGTCACAGGATCGAGTCCCGCATCAAACTCCCTGCATAGAGCCTGCTTCTCCCTCTGCCTGTGTCTCTGCCTCTTCTCTCTCTGTGTCTCTCATGAATAAATAAATAAAATCTTAAAAAAAGAAAGAGCCAGAGAATTATTTAGAGTTAAAGGAAGACTTAAATTCTCAGATTACAGAAGCATACTGTTTCCCAAGTAGGATAAACAAAACAAATTCACATAGAGACAGATGATAGTTGAATTTGGTGCAGAATATTAGTTTCAAAGAGAAAAAATTTAAAAAGCAACAAAAAAGGAAAATACAGTTACCAATTAGAATGATGACAATTTACTTCTCAAAAGTAATGAGGAGCAAAAAAGACAGTGGATAGATATTTTCAAAATTCTGAGGAAAACAAAATGTTAACCTAGGGCTCTATATCCAGTTAAACAATTACTCATGAGTGAAAGGCAATAAAAGAGAAAAATTCTCAGATAAAGAATGAGTAAGCTTACAACTCACAGAGCTTTGTTGAAAGCTCTTCTCCATTAGGACCATCAATAAGATTAAGCCTAAAGAAAAAGAATGCTAACTCTGGGAAACGAACTAGGGGTGGTGGAAGGGGAGGAGGCGGGGGGTGGGGGTGAATGGGTGACGGGCACTGAGGGGGACACTTGACGGGATGAGCACTGGGTGTTATTCTGTATGTTGGCAAATTGAACACCAATAAAAAATAAATTTATTATTTTAAAAAATAAAAAGAATGCAATACAAGGAGCAATGGTGAGCTTCAAAGTTTGTAAACAAGTGAGTGAATGTAAATACACTTGAGTGTAAAACACTTAAAATTATAGCTATTATTTTGAGAGGGTTTTAAAAATAAGTTAGAAAAGCAACTGACAAAATTCAACACCCTTTCATGATAAAAATATTCAACAAATGGGGAATAGAAATGAACTTCCTCAACCTGATAAAGGGTTAGCAAAGGTAAACCTCTGCTAACATTATCCTGGTGGTAAAATTCTGAAAGCTTTCTTCTAGAGATCAGGAATAAGACAAGGATGTCCACTCTCACCACTTCTATTTAGCACTGTGCTGAAGGTTCTGGCCATGGCAAGTAGGAAAGAAAAAGGAATATAAGGCATCCAGATGGGAAAGAAAGAAGTAAAACTGTCTCTATTTGCATATAAAATTATCTTGTGTATAAAAACACCCCCAAATCCAGGAAACACTATTAGAGTTAATAAAATTCAGCAAAGCTGCAGGGTTCAAGGTCAATATACAAAAATCAATTTGTATTTTTATACAGTAGGAATGAACAACCCAGGTATGAAATTTAAAAGGATTTTATTTGCAGTATACTCAAAAAGCATAAAATAAACAAAAGAATTGTAAAACTTATATTCAGAAAACCACAAATTACTGTTAAAAGAAGTTGAGAAATACCTAAATAAATGGTAAGACATTCCATGTTCATGGATTGGAGGACAATATTGTTAAGATAACAATACTTACAAAATCATCTACATCTAGACTGCATGTAATAATCCCTGTCAAACTCCCATCTGACTTCTTTGCAAAAATTGACAAATTGTTCTAAAAGTCATATGGAAATTCAGGGACCCAGAATAGTCAAAACAATCTTGAAAAAGAACAACATAGTAGGAGGACTCACACTTTCCAGTTTCCAAATTTATTAAAAAGCAATATTAATCAAGAGAGTGTGGTACTGTGGCACCTGTGTGGCTCAGCTGATTAGGCCTTTGCCTTCAGCTCAGGTCATGATCCCAGAGTCCTGGGATTGAGCCCTGCATCAGGGTCTCTACTCAGCAGGGAATCTGCTTCTCCCTTTCCCTCTGCCCCTCCTTCTGCTCATTCTCTCTCTCTCATAAATAAATAAATAAATACATGCATACATACGTACACACATACAATCTTTTTTTTTTTAAGGTGGTGCTATAAGACTAGACATATGGATCAATGGGATAGAGTGAAGAATAAAATAAAACCATGTATTTATGGTCAACTAATTTCCAACTAGGATGTCAAGACCATTCAATGAGTATAAAAGTCTTTCAACAAATGATGATAACTGGACAGAAGATAACAGGCAAAAGAATGAATTAGGACCCTTACCTCACATGGTACATATAAATTAATTCAAAATGAATCAAAGATCTTAATGTAGAAGATAAAACTATAAAACTCAGAGAAGAAAATGTAGGGGTAAATCGTGTGTTCATATTTGACAATGGATGTTTAGATATGACACAAAAGCACAAGAAACAAAATTTAAAATAGATGAATTGGATAGCATCAAAATTAAAAATCTTTTGTGTTTCATGGACATTACCAAGAAAGTGAGAAAACAACCCACTAGATGGGAGAAAGCATTTGTAAATCATATATTTATTGAATACCTTGTATCTAGAATTTATAAAGAAATGTTGTAACTAAATTATAGAAAGAAAAATAATTAAAATTAACCAAAGGATCTAATGGAGATTTCTCCAAAGAAGATATACAGATGACTAATAAATACCTGAAAAGATGCTTAAAATGATTGATTATCTGGGAAATGCAAATCAAAACCAAAGGGAGATACTACTTCACACCCATTAGGGAGACTGTCTGTAATCAAAATGACACATAATTTCAACTGTTAGGATGTGGTGGGAATGCAAAGTGTTAGTTTGTAAAATGTAATGTAGAAGTAAATGTAAATTGGGGATGTAAAATGATTTGGCTGCCCTTAAGCATATTCAGTCAGTTCCCCAAAAGGCTAAGCATAGAATTATATATGATCCAACAATTCCATTCCTACCTAGGTGTATACCTAAGAGATGTGAAAATATGCATCTTCACAGAAACTTGTATGCAAATGTTCAGAGCATTCTTCACAATAGCCAAAAGTGGACATCAACTGGTCCATCAATTGGTTCATCAACTGACAGATGGTTAATAAAATGAGATATATCCATACAATGGAATATTCAAGCAAAAATAGAGAAATTAAGTTCTAATAGATGCTGATACCTGGGTAAACTTGAAAACACCTTGCTAAGTGAAAATCAGACACAAAGAATCATATGTTGTATAATTTGTTTATTGTTAAATGTGCAAGTAGGCAAATCTATAGAGTGAAATTAGATTAGTGTCATCCTAGGGCCAAGGGTTGTACTTATTTTAAACAATGTGGAATATATTTTTGGAGGTGATGAAAATGTTCTAGAATTTATTGTGGTGATGGTTGCAGAGCTCTGTGAATATAGTAAAAGCTCTTGAATTATATACTTTATTTATTTATTTATTTATTTATTTATTTATTTATTTATTAAAATTCCACTTAGCTAACAGTGTAATATTAATTTCAAGTGTACAATGTAGTGATTCAACACTTCCATACAGCAGCCAGTGCTCATTACAAGTGTGCTTCTTAATCTGCATCACCTATTTCACCCACCAGTCCACCAACCTCCACTTGTAACTATCAGTGTGTTCTCTATAGGTAAGAATCGACTTCTTATTTTGCCTCTTCCTCGCCCCTCCCTTTGCTTATGTGTTTTATTTCTTAAGGTACACATATGAGTGAAACCATACTGTATTTGTTTTTCTCTGACTTACTTCATTTAGCATAATACTCTCTAGTTCCATCCATGGCATTGCAAATGGCAAAATTTCATTCTTCTTATGGCTGAGTAATATTCCAGTGTGTGTGGATGTGTGTGTGTGTGTGTGTGTGTGTGTGTTTGTAAATATGTACCACATCGTTCTCATTCATTCATCAGTTGACAGACACTTGCTCTGTGTTCCAGGAATGGGATAAGATATTTGCAAATGTTTATTTGATAAAGGGAGCATCCAAAATATATAAAGAACTTATAAAATCCAACACCCACAAAATGAAAAATCCAATAAAAATGGGCCAAAGACACAAATAGACATTTTTCCAAAGATGACATATAGATGGCCAACAGACATGAAAAGATGCTCAACATCACTGATCATCAGGGAAATAACAAATCAGAAAACCACAGTGAGATATCACCTCACACCTGTCAGAATGGCCAAAATCAACAACACAAGAAACAACAGGTATTGTCAAGGATATGGAGAAAGCAGAACCCTCTTAGACTGCTGGTGGAAATACAAATTGGTGCAGCCACTCTGAAAAACAGTATGGGGAGTCCTCAAAAAAGTTAAAAATAGAACTACCTTACCATCCAGAAATTGCACTGTTAGGTATTTACCCCCAAAATACTTATTCAAAAGTATTTAAATACTTATTCAAAAGTTTATTTAAAAAAAACTTATTCAAAGGAATACATGCACCCTAATAATTTATAGCAGCTTTATCTACAATAGCCAAATTATGGAATTGTATACTTCAAATGGGTGCATTGTATGGTACATGAATTATATCTCAATAAATATGTGGGGCAAAGTTAGTAATTAACTGCTAGGCATAAACATGGAAGGTTTTTGAGGGAAAGATTTTATAAAAACTTTAAGTTTTTTATATTGTTTGAGAAAATTAATACTGATTAAATAGGCTGTTAATTTAAGCATATTTGCTAAAATTTTGAGAGCAACAACTAAATAGGAACAGGATATTTAACATAAGCCAGTAACAAGCATAAAGGAAATGACTAGATCTGAATCAGTAGAAGGCAGAAAAAAGAAAATAAAAAGCAAACAACACAAATCCTAAAATATAAGTAACTACAAAACCTGTAAACTATCTAAACTTGCCTTTTAAAAATTTTGATATTGAATGAATGAATGACAAAAAATAATTTCTAGAGGTGACATTTCTAAAGTATAATGATCCAGAGTAGCTGAAGATAGAAGGCTATAAGAAGAATTTCTCAGGTAAATGCCCGTTAAAAGAAAGCTGGTATAGCAATATTAATATAAGACAAGATAGATAGGCTTCAAGACTTAAAACATTCTTACTTTCATTACTTAGTGATAAAAGTGATGGTTGTCTAGGAAAATACAATAATTTTAAATGTCTAGAAAATAGTTGAAAAAATGTACCATAAGTAATAGGTAAGAGCCTTAAAAGGAATATAGTAAGAGATTTTAACTCAGCTTTCTCAAAAAACTGGTACATAAACCAAATAAAAATTAGTAAAGATAGAACATATTTGAACAACAACTTCAACTGAATAAACATATATAGAACCACATATAATTTGGCAACACACAATCTTTTAAAGAACACCTGGAACATTAAAATAAAAAAATTAAAAATAAATAAATAAATAAATAAATAAATAAATAAATAAAAATTTTTTTTAAAAAACTAGACATGTATTGAAACGCAAGGGAAGTCTCCACAAATACCAGTGAGTATCTAAGTAGATAATTTTCATTGATCTCAATTAAATAAAAATAGAAATGAATAAAATACACAGCCCTACTCCTTCCACCTCCTTCCAGAAAACCAAAGCCTAAATAATTTATGGGTGAAAATAAATCATAAGGGTGATTGTACAGTATTTAATATGAATGCCAGTGAAAACACTCTATGCCCAAATTTGTGACATACTACTAGAACAATATCAGTGGCCATTTATAACTGTAGGCATTTATGTTAGAAAAGAAGATATACTGAAAAGAAATTAAGATTCTCTTAAAGTATAAACAACAAGAATTAAAATGAAGTAAATTCTCAAGTAGAAGGAAGGTGAAATAACTTCACTTGATTAGATTGCTGGCATGAATAGTCCCTCATATAATTTAGGAGATAATACAGGACATAGACACAGGACCTTAGGCATTCTCCCTTTTCTTCTCTGTCTTTCTTATCACCCACAGAGTAAAAAATTATGCTTAATTGCCAGTACTACATGTAAAAAAATAAAAGAAGCATAAAGACACCAAATTATTGCCCAAATTCAAGAAGGTAATACCAGAAATTGATGCTGTTACTGCTATCAATACCATTGCAATTACTTCATCTTTAAAAATTGGGCTTGGAAAAGAAATTGGGCTTGGACACCTGGGTGGCTTAGTAAGTTAAGCATATGATTTGATTTCAGTTCAGACCATAATTTCCGGGTCCTGGGATCAAGCCCCAGATCAGGTTCCACACTGGGCATGGAGTCTGCTTGAGATTCCCTCTCTCCCTGTGCTCCTGCCCCACTGACTCACATGCTCTCTCTCTCGCTCTCTCTCTCTCTCAAAGAACAAACAAACAAAATAAAAATTGTACTTAATATTGATGATTTGATTTTTAAAGATGAGTTTCTTTAATGTATCATAATGAACAGTATTTGAAATAGTATAAATAATAATTATAATGAGAAAAAATAAACATCATGCTATGAGAGGCAGAACTCAACGTAGCCTGTAATAGGTTTTGTTTAGCATTATAAAATCTATGTCAGTTTTTACATAGAATATATAAAATAGTTTGAGTAATTATTATAATATTGCTTGGTAATTGAAGGCAATAATAAAGGCTTTGTTCAAATTATTCTTTCTCTAATTTTACTGACCATATTTAATTCATTATCCAGTTACATTTTAGTTTATCATACACATCATATCTGTCAGTAATAAAACTGCTTTAAAATACTGCAATTTGGACTTGCTTCCTTTTTTGGTACTTTTTCACAAACACAATTTGTGATATATGAAAAAGAATTTACTATTCATAATTTACTTAGCTCTTCAAGTAAAAAAATATCATTTATCTGAAAGATATTATATATATATATATTTTTTTTTAAGTATTTGGGTATTTCTTATATGTTATACAATGGGATTTGGGCTTAGAAGACTTGTGTCCTTGGGGCAGCCCAGGTGGCTCAGCAGTTTAGTGCAGCCTTCAGCCCAGGGCCTGATCCTGGATCCTGGAGACCCAGGATCGAGTCCTGCTTGTGTCTCTCTCTGTCTCTCTCTGCCTCTCAATAAAAAAATAAAAATCTTAAAAAAAAAGAAGACTTGTGTCCTAGCTGAAAAACACTAGCTTAGCTCTGTGACCTCAAGAAAGAAAAATCTGTGAACTATTGTTTTTGATTTATAAAACAGGACATGTATCTCGCAGGATTATAATAGGAATTAAATTAGATAATATATGTGAAAGTCATTTCTGAATTGTCAATTTGTAAGGCTGTTGCTATCATTTAGGTATTTGATAGGCTTAATTGGTTTTCATCTGCATATTTACTGAGTAAAGACACAGCATTTTGTCACCAGTTCTAAAAACCAAAAGGATATGGAAATCGCAGAACAGAAAATTAAACAGCAACTTAGATTTTTTGCTCCCCTAACTTCATTCTGTGATTCCCAAGATGATTTGAGGGAAAATGCCAGAAACAGATCCATAAACTGCCCGGGAGACACACTATAAACACGAAACAGAACCAGACTTATGTCAGAGCAGGTGATCAAAAAATTGGACAAGTTAAGGATGGAAAACTTTGCAATCCCAGATGGTCTCCATCTAAGGAGCATTGTGTATAGGGTGATAAGTGACTTAGGGAAACCTGTAGCCTACATGTGCGAGTCATCTTTGAAAACCAAGGACGCACAGGTGACTGGTTCTGGGTTGAACACTATACCTGTCTTTGTAATAATGCCTGCAGCTCTGCACTGCCTTTCATCAGGGCTTCTTGACAAGCTTTGCAGACACCACTGCAGCTTTTAGAGGAGATGTTAAAACCATTTTGGAGAGTGAAGTCTTAGCATCTCCTGATAAAGTAAATGTTTGAGGGTTGCACAGTGGGTTGGAATAGAACAAAGACATTCTGATAGTTCCCTTTGAGTGAATATGGTGTACAGCTTGTTTTTTATTTTTATTAAAACCAATCTCTGTTTAAATTTGGCTTAAAAATTAGACAAACATTTACAAAGCCCTTACTATGTGTGAGACAATATGCAAGGCATGAGGAATACACAGAAATGAGTACAGACTAGTTCCGCATAAAAGGAATTTGTATGTAAGGGATACAAAGGCATCCATTCATAACTTGCAAAAAATGTAAGCATTGTAATAGTGGCATAAATAAATGTTAAGTGAGCATAAGAGACAAAGTAATTTTGACAGAGTATTTGTGGAAAGCTTCATGGAATAAATGGCAATAGAACAGTTAATTGGACTTTTATAGAAGTATTATAAGGGGGATCCCCGGGTGGCTCAGCAGTTTGGAGCCTGCCTTCGGCCCAGGGTGTGATCCTGGAGTCCCGGGATCAAGTCCCTCATTGGGCTCCCTGCATGGAGCCTGCTTTTCCCTCTGCCTGTGTCTCTGCCTCCCTCTGGGTGTGTTTCTTATGAATAAATAAATAAAATCTTTTTTAAAAAAAGTATTATAAGGAGAAGGAAAGCAGTGCAGATAGAAGGAATAGTGTAAGTAAATACACATTTGTGTGGAAGCTTATGACAAATTTGTAAATTAGCCAATTGTCTGGGATTAGCAAATAGTCTAAAATGACTAGATTATAGGGCATATGTGTATGGTTGTATAGATAAGCATAAAGACCAAGAGACAAGAATGATTATGGAAAGTAAGGCTGGAAGGGGAGGCAGGGACCAGACTGTGAAGACCTTAACACTAAAGCAGAATTTGTTTTCCACTATGTAGAAAATGGGGCAGGGATGGGAGACCAGTAATGAATGTGAGCATGACCATTCTGGTGGAAATGTGGTCAGTGGATGCAGGAGGAGAGGACAGAAGCAGAGAGGGTGGTTGAAAAGTTGTTCTAATGAATCCACTGAAAGATGGGTCTTGAAAGTTGGAGTCAGGCATTTTACGCATGGAATACATCTTAACTCTGATGAAATCCTTAGGGTTGGAGAAGGGGAAGGCTGACCATGACTTCAAGACCTTTAGCTGGAAAATGAATGGATAATGATTCTATTAACTAAGAAAAGACATGAACATGGTGTGGAGCCTGCTCAGGATTCTCTTTCTCCCTTCTCTGCCCCTCTTCCTGCTCATGCTCTCTCTCTCTCTCTCTCTCAATCAAATAAATAAATTCTCAAATAAAGCTTCCAGATGTATTATTGGCTATAAAAAAAAAAAAGGCTACATGGCTGGATTCAATCTGCTAATATTTGTTAAGGAGTCTGCATCTATTTTCATGAGACTGGCTTCTAGTTGCTTTTTTTCTTTCTTGTAATTTCTTTCTCAGGCTTTAGTATCACGATTATGCAAATAACTGTCAGGGTGACAGTTAATCTTGGGTGGGGGTAGAAACTGTCCAGAGATGCAAGGGGACTTGCTTGGCACTGGTAAGGCCTTTCCTTAATCTGTATGCTGCTGACCTCGGTGCGTTCTCCTGATGAAGTTTCATGATTTGTATGCCGATGAAATATGCGCTCTTCCACATGCAGGTGTGGCTGGCCTGGTCTCTAGGAAGAAGACACTAAGAAGGAATGTGCAGGGTTTCTAGGGGGGGTGTCTGTGAGGGATGATGGGAGAGGGACCCCCCCCGCAAGTGTGTGGGGCTTTCGGACTGCAGTACAGGCTGACGTCTGTGGAAGGAGACAAAGAAGGGAAGTCACAAACTGTTATAGTTTACCCTCCTATTGTGACAAAACTGCCTTCATATCAGCCTTGATGGTGAGGTTTGAATTAGAATTCTGTGCTAAAATGCGATGACAGTAGCTTAAGAAGAGCCTTCTATCCTTGTTTGTTCCCACCCTGGCCCTATCCATGCAGCATGGGCCTCAGGTGCCCTTCTGGGAAGCTCCAGCTTGCAGGCATACGTCCAGTTCAAACCCTACATCCCCCTTTTCACAAACAACCATTCCTTGGCCATCCCTAGTACCTTGGGATACATTACACACATCACAAGTGTAGTCCCAAGTTCAAGAAGAAGATACTCAGGCCCTGCAAGCAGATTCAGGGAGATTCAGATAAGGAATTCTGAGGTTCCAGGTACTCAGAGTGTAGTTTAGATAGGAAAGTGTAGGCTTCAGGTGAGCAAATCCCATTGGGCCTGTAGACTACTCACCCTGTGGAGGGCAGAGCAGGTGTCTAAAGCCTGGAGTCCAGAAGAGGGCTCCTCTTGCCTTGGTCTGAAGACTGTAATGAGAAGACACTCCTAGAAAAGCAGATTTGGAGTCTCACATATTCAAGGGAGCAAATGAAATAGACTGTAGAGAGGAACAAAAGAGATGAAGCAATAGAACCTCATTTAAGAGGTAAATAGTAGAGAATCTGAAGATGGAGCTGAGAGGAGAGGATAGAAAGGTAACATATACAGCGAACCCTTTTAAGAAGTTTATCACAAGAAACGACACCTGGAGGAAAAGCTTACGAAGGATGAAGAATGAGAAAAAATTGTTAATTATTTTAAAAAGTAAATTATTTTTATAAGAGTAGAGGTCAGTTATTCATGTCAAAGTATCTTGTTACAGTTGTAAAAGATCAAATGAGACTCAAGGTCAAAAATATACTGCCATTTGAATAAGTTCAACTGAGTAAACCTAGATTTGTAAACACAATGACAGTACCAATATAAATGAGGCCAGAAATATTCATTATTTTTTATGAAAAAAAGGTTGTACTGACTACCATTTATGCCAACTTTAAATGAATAAAGTTTGGAAATAGAAGAGAGAGTTTCTGTAAGGATGGAGTTTATGGTATTTCCGTCAATACCCTAATGTTGATTTTGTAATGTTATTTCGTCCAATTTTATATATGAATGGGGGGATACCCATATTTCTGGGAAGGAAAGACAGAGGAAGTATACTTGCTGAACCTGTAGCTCTGCTAAGAGAAGAATAGAGGGTATAAATTACACTTGAACAGCTAGAGTCTCAGTGCATTGGACAGACAAGATACAAATATGTAACTCACAGAAGACACCATAGAATCATCTAGAGGGAATTTTAGAGTTTTAGTAATAAAATAGGTCAGTACAGCTAGGCTGGGAGTCCAAAGATTATAGGATTTAGCCTGTTTTTGCCTGTAGGCTGTTTGTAAACTAGGATAAGACATTCAATTTACAGACCTAGTTTCTTCATTTGCCATGTTGGACTATGGGGTTTCCCGCCCCCAAAGCAATCTCTTGTTCATACAGTTTCTTTCTTGGAAAGGTAAAATAATTAAAATGCTGAAGGCAGTGCCGGATGGGAGGGTGAAAGCCCTAAGACTCAGCTACCCACTAACACTTCTCTTCTTGTTTCTGATTCTTTTTCACAAGGCTCCTAAATGTCTCTATGTTGCACAGTTGGAAAATATTTGAACTAGATAGTCTCCAAGATCCATTCCAAGTATAAAATCCTATGACTGTACTAAGTCAGGTACAACTTTGCAGATGAGGTGGGACTTGAGTGGGCCTTTGAAGCTGGGGCGTATATTTGGATTAGTGGGAAGGAAGAGTGAAGATATTTAAAACAGGAAGAGGAGCATAATAAAAGAAATAGTGAAAGGAATAATACTGGTTTCCTTGGCAGAGGATGTGTGGAATAATAAAGAGATTTTTCTAACTAAACTGTGGGGATTGTAAGGTAGATCAGTGGGAAATAAAATTTAAGTACAGGGCACTTGCTTTTCATATGAGAGAAATGTTATTCCTGGAGACTTTGTACAACCTAAAACTCAAATAATTCAAAACGAATTTTCCCAAAGGGGGAATGCATTTTTGGAACTTATAAATTTATAATTATTTTAGTGTATATTTTCTTTGAAGTTACTTTTTACATGACTGAGGGCTCTTTCCTAAATTAATGTTGGTGGGTGTTTTTGCTCTCTGTGGGGCTTTATCCTATCTTACTTCTACTCTAAAGTTATTGAATTTGGGTTTGTTTTCAGCATTAGCTTTAGCAGCACCATTTAATGAACTTGGATAACATTGTGAAAAGATACAGAAAATGAGATTTGAAATGATAATAACAGTGCTTGCTTAGATTAGGGAACCAAAAGTCACTTTTAGAAATTTTGATGCAAGTAATCAAGAGTGGTTCTCATAATACTGACAAAGGAGGGTTTGTGTTTCTTTTCACTGGCTTGTAGGTGATGGCAATAACATAAACACCATTTGCAATTAACTCAGTTTTCAAATTATGCAATTCAGCAAGAATTAAATAAATTGGAGTTTCTCCTCAGTTCAAAATTGGTATAAACATTTCTTTAATCCCACAGTTTCAATTTTCTCATAAGTTAGAATTTCATTTATATGCCTTGTGAAACTGGTCTCAGGGCAGGGGTTGTATGTTCTTTATCCTTGTAACCCCTAACACATCTCAGCAGTAGCCTTTGAAGAAAGAGACATTCAAGTCAGCATTGCCTAAATTCAGTGGGATTGTTCCATATATTTCACACTGGGAGGAGGTAAGATTACAGAATGAAGTTTCATAATTTGGATGCTCAGGATCTGGTTGCATGCTAAACATAAAAGAAGCACTTAATGAGTGCTAGATTGGGGGCAGGCATTTCTTATCCTACCAGTTTTGCCCACTGCTATCTCCTATAAAGCTATAAAGGAGTAATTAGACACACAGTGACTTGTGACTATGAATCCCTGTTCAAGATTCAAGGAATAAGTATGCCTTGGACAGGGAGCAGAGTGAGGTTTGGTGCTCAGTTGGGCTGGGATGACATATGGGGAAAAAGCATACTGAGGCTGGGATGAGTGTAGCCAAGAAGAAAGGTGAAGCAGAGTGTAGTACAAAGCATGCAGCTGGAAGCAAGTTGAGGACTCAAGCCCAACGTGAGATAGCTTTGTCTAAGCAATGCCAAAAGTCTAGGTGAAGAGTGGAAAAATCAAATCAATCATTGGGATGATTCAAAACATCCAGATGTGTGTTGTCATCAGAGCCATCACTGGGGCCGGGTTGGGGGGGCAGAGTGAAGGCAAATATTCATCTTCCCACCCTCCCCCCAAATATTTCTAGTCAGTTGAAATTGTACTGAAATGGAATTTTAAATAGAAATAAGTCAGGAGAGCTCTGCATGATCAGCCTATAAGGAGTTGTGAAAAGGTGGGGAGCAGTTAGCACTGTTTGAGTGGCCCAGAGAGCAACATCAGGGGCTTTGACCTGTCAGATTCTAGTGAGATAATTGTTAGAAATTATTGAGGAGTTATCTTTAAAAAAATAAATTTCACATAGTTTACTTTTAATCCTACATTCTGAAAGACAACTAAATGAGTTCTACATAATACGTAATGGCAGCAGGAATATAAAAAGGCAGCTATAAATGAGCTGAATGATCTGGAATATTTCAACATAGTCCTATACCATGTGACATTTAAAACTAAAGTCTAGGGGTGCCTGGGTGGCTCAGTCGGTTGGGCCTCCAGGTCTTGGTTTCTGCTCAGGTCATGATCTTGGGGACCCAGGATCAAGCCTCACGTCTGGCTCCACGCTCCGTGGGGAGTCTCCTTGAAGATTATCTCCCTCTGCCGCTGCCCCCCCCACTCTAAAATGGATAAATAAATTTCTTTAAAAAAAAAAAAGAAGAATTAAAAAAAAGTCTAAGTTAAAACTTAAAGCCAAATAAGTGTACCAACAAAAATGAAGCCACGGATGGTTCTTTTATTTGTTTGTTTTGTTTTTTGTTTTGTTTTATTTAATTTTGAGAGGATCTCTGTGACAAGTTTAGCTTCTCCTTAAGGCCAAAGGCTATGACTTACATACCCTTTCCACTTCATAATAGAATGTTTTGTTTGGCCAAAATGTCATTCTGTGGTTTTTTTGTTTTGTTTTTTTCAAAATATGATTTTTGAATGCATAGTATTAGAAAGGGGAAGGACCTTTGGCCTTTTGGGTTGACCACAAGAACAGTAGTAGTCAGAATTCATTTCCATGTCAGACCTTTGCTTCCCAAGCCAAATTGTCAAGCAAATAGTTCAATTAGGAATAGGAGTTAGGTTTTTAGACTAGGTTCAGAAACATTTCAAGGGATCTTTGAATGAAACAGATACAGAAGCTAGAAGATGAAGACAGAGACGCTGACATTTGGAGCCCTTGGGCCAGGAATGTCTAGGAGCTCAGTGGTGAGGTCCACAGGGATGTGGGTATATCATGAGAAAGGTAAGGTATAGGCTTAAGGCTTGATGTTCTTGACCTCAAGTATTGGATGCCTCTACCATTTTTATTCTTCCTTGTCATCTGATGAGGGGGAAAAACATCCAATTTTCTCACTCAACAAACATTTTTTCAGTGCCTGCCTTGCTCTGTGCCAAGCATCGTTCCAGGTGATAGGGATATAGCAGTGAACAAAACTAACTTCCTGGTTTACATTCCAGAGGGGAAGATCGGCACTACGCAACAAACCAAAAAATGGATACATGATTTGTCTCATTTTTAGAAATCTTTTGAAGAAAAATCAAAGAGAGTAAGTGAGGGGAGGGTGTTGGAATGTGTTTCCAGAAGAGTAACCACTGAAGTAGGAAAAGGTAATTGAGGACATTGGTATGTACCATTCAGATTGTTTTCTAGAACCTCTTTCTGGGAACCTCTCCAATTTGACTTTCTAGGCATCTGAGGCATTCCTAGCCAAGCAAGAAATAAAGATATCACTTAATTAAAACCCTATTTTGCATTGAATCAGGGTGAAAGGAAAGGGGAATTATTAGCTTTGATGGAGGGAGGTTGAAACAGGAATGGTCACTAACACTTTGTCTTTAACACTTAAAAAAATGAGACATAATTTACTCATCTTTTTAAAGGTGTACATTTCACTGGTTTTCATATCCACAAGACTGTACAACGTTGGCATATTCACAAGGTTGTGGTAACCATCACCACTGCCTAATTCCAGAACATTTTCATTACCCCCAAAAGAAACGGTTTACCTTTTAGCAGCCACATCACATTATCTCTTCCTTTCAGCCCCTGGAAACTACTAATGCACTTTTCTGTTATTATGGATTCACCCATTCGGGGCATTTCACATAAGTGGATACATTATGCAACCTCATATGTATGATTTCTTTCACTTAGCATGTTTTAAAGTTTATCTATGTTGTGGCATGTACCAAGGCTTCATTTCCTTTTATAATGATTTTATTCCATTGTATGGATGTACCATATTTTGTTTATCCTTTATCAGTATGACTTGATGTACATCTGAGATTTTTGCACGTTTTAGTCATTATGAATAAAGGTTCTATGAAAATTTGTGTACAAGTCTTTGTTGGACATAAGTTTTCAACTCTCTGGGACATATGATAACTCTATGGGTATCTTTTTGAGAAAGAGCCAAACAGTTTTTCAAAGCAGTTGCAATATTTGCATTCCCACCAGCAAGGTAGGAAAACTGAAAATTCTCCACATCTTTCTCAACACTTGCTATTGTGTTTTTTGATTACAGACTTCCTGGGTGGGTGTCAAGAGGGGACATCATTGTGGTTTGCATATTCTTTCCCAATGACTAATAATGTTGAACATCTCTTCAAGCGCTTGTCATTTGTGTGTCTTCTTTGGAGAAATGTCTATTTGAATCCTTTGTCCATTTTTAAATTAGGTTATTTTTTTTGTTGTTGTTATTGTTGACTCCTAAGTTTTCTTTATATATTTGGATACTAGACTCTTATCAGATACATGGTTTCAAATATGATCTCCCACTGGACACAGCTAGTAAATTTTGATACTTATTCAGGTTGGGAGATCTTTGTGGCCTGTTAGAGTAGAGCATTAGCAGTCCACTCTGATTAGTGGACTTTGGATGGGTTCATTCTTAACCTGTTCTTCCACTTTGTGTCACATGGGTTTATCTTTTATGTTTTTGTTTGTTTGTTTGTTTGTTTTGCCTCTGGCTACTGGACTTAGGTTAGTTAGATCCTGTTATTAGCCTTAAGTAGGAGGAAGCTTTGGAAGACACCACAGTTAAATAAGAATGTTGGCCTTAATCAGCAGACTTCCTGGAGACTTAAGGTAGAACAGTGAGGAGCAAAGTAGAGGGGAGGGCCTGGAGGAGGGAGAAAGAAGCAATAAAGACATACACCTTTCCTTCACAATTTTACTTAGGATCTAGCTTTGACCTTCTTTGACCATCAGTGAGATACACTATTCACCACTTTGTGTGCAAGATTACTTCCATGCCACACTTACAATTCATGGTATAGTGATTATGATAAATGTATCTTTTTTTTTAAGAGAACTACAAGATATAATTTATTTATCTGGTGGAAAAAAGTTTTTTTCTATAGGCGCAGAGAGAGCTGTTTCTCCTTCCCATTTTCTTATTTCAGATTCATAAAAGAGAGGGTACGTATTGAAAGTAAAGTATATCTATAATTACATCTTCGGAGGACAATCATTGGGTTCTTTAAGACAACTTTGTTTAAAGTTCCATAGTTGAAGACAAAATATAACATAAACCAGGGGGAAAAGACATTATTTGACCATTTCTAAAGTGCCTACGTGTGTGTATCCTATAAAAGTGACTCTGACCCTATGACCCTATATACTTGAGTTTAACCTGTATTCTTATATTGCCAAACAAATCACTCCCTCAGTCCACTGAATAAAATAGTCAAGAGATAGTTGACTTTGTGAAAATAATACAGCTTCTGTTTGACTGAATCATACAATTTTTAAACCAAATACATTCTTAAGAGATCCTCATATCCATAACAGTTACTCTAAAAATGTAGAGAATGTTGTTAGGACCTAAAATGCTACCTTAAAGAAATGGTATTGTTGAGGGGGAAAAAAACTGTCTTCAATCAAAACTTTCTTTTTTGAGGATAATGACAAGACTATATTGATTTCATAAAATGTATGAAAAAAATCAAAGTGAAAAATGAAGTTTCCATAGACTTAACACAATAGAAACCTTCTCTATTCCTCTTGTTTGATAATGTCCCATAGCCAAGCATACTTTCAAAATAAACAAATCATTAGCTAGTTAAAAAAAAAAAAAGAACTTTGGCACTTGAGGAAATTCATGGGAGGGTGGGGGGCAGGGGTGGACAGGATGGCTTTACTCTGTGGCTGGGTGCAGTGGCCCAGGTCACAATTGGAAGATGTTTTCTTTCAAATTATTGGTATGTAGCTTGAGACCCCCTGAAAGGGGAGCTTTGTCATCTCTCTGTCCTATCCTGGGCCTAGCATTCTTTTGGCTCTCTCTAAATCTGTGAATAATGTCTGCCTATACAACTGAGAGGAATTTGTCATCTCAGTGGTGATATGTCATCACATTCATGCCCTACCTACAGCACATCCTAGCCGTTGGGGGCTTGAATGAAATTGCACTTGTGTTTGTCAAACTGTCCACAAAAATAGACATGGGGTTTGGAGACAATCCCTTTCCCATCTCTCAAAAGAACAGTGCAGAGACAAGAGTTCTATGATTATTTATCGAACTTAGATTTTCAATCATTTGCGAAGCACAATCATGCCTTCTCTCTTCGTTGCTTTTTTTTTTTTTTCCTTTTAGCATTACAGTACTTCATTATTGCCACAGGGGGAACTGTTGGCTTAATTTTGCTTTGGAGACACTGCTGCTGAAATTATTAAGCTAATGATTTATGCCCCCTGTGATACAACAATCTCTTGTGCTTAAAATGGTTACTATGTTTTGTTTACTGTTTATAACTACCAGTGGTGATGCCACAAAACCCCTTGCCAGCTTGCAGGGTTTATTTATCCCTGTGGATCTTGAGAAACCACTGATTAATATAGAAAAAATTTGAATGGCTTATATTTTTAAAAATCTCATAAACTATGAATTAAACCCCTGTGCTCCACTATATAGGAGGAAAAGTTCAGTGAGAATGAACAATGGATGTCAAAACCTACTGACTCTCGTATTTGCTTCTGGTTTTATCAAAGTGGAAAGTATGAGCGCTTTTCAGGAATACAGTGATGTGACTCCATCAGTTTTGGGCTATGAGATCACCGGCATTTCCCCTTGGGTGTCGCACATTTTACCATATTAAGGAACCAATTTGCTTAGAGAAATGTTGCGCATGTTTAAAGGCTGTTAAGTTTGATGGTTGGCAGAACTCTTCCCGTTTAGCCCTGAGGCTGGGCCTTGGTGAAAGGAGGCTTTACTGGCCTGCATTTTTCGTTCTGAAGCACTTTTTGTAACCGAAGGACTACACAGGGCAGATGAACCTTGGGGTAGGGAGGGTATGATTTGAGAGTGTTGATTTGTCTCAAATGGCAAAATGGTTCTTAGACAACATTTAGGCCTTGACCCTGTTGCCTCCCCAAGAGAAGTAAAGAAAACATCTCTGTTGTTTCAGGCAGCTTAGCCCAATTCCACACCATCCATCAGAGGCATCGCTTGCTTGTCCTTCAGCTACCCCTTCCTGCTGCCTCCTGAACCCTATCAATCCATTTGGCTTTGTTTCCACTGCAGGCTGGTTCACCCAGCTCTCTCTTGGACAGCTCCACATCTCTGCTCCTCCCTTGATGAGCCATTTCTGGTTGTTCACTGGGCTTCTTTTCTCTGTGGTCTGAGGTGACCCGTTCAAACAATGAATGCCTTTCTCTAAGTAGACCTCTGACGTTCCATATGCCAAGCCAGGCCAGGGGACAAGACATGTCTGGCATTTGTGCAATAGGGCTGAGTACAATGACAAAGCATTTCTCATAGTCAGGGGTCTATCAATGTGGGGAAAGTGGACAGTATTGCTCCAAAGGCAGGACTTGAACAAATTTAATGTGGGACGGTGGGAACAAGACCCTGAGTATGGGGACCAGACTACTTACTGTTAAAGTGTGAACACCTGTGTACAGCGTTAGCCTCATATATTCCCGTGATACAAAACTTTCTATTCTAAAATGCAGCCAGGTATTTAAGAGGAAGAGATAGGTTGATCATTGAAACACACAACTGGGGAGTAATAAGATCTGTTTTATTTCTCTTCATAAGTCATTATTTTTCTTCATGAAGATGCAAACGTTGGGCCTAAAAATATTTACAGTAATATAATGTGTGTGAAGATGGAAAACATATTATCCACATAACAATTTTAATTGGAAATAACTAATTTCATGGGTAAGTGTTTTCATTATGTATTTTCAGTTAGTTTCAGAATTACTCCCCTTCTTGTATTAGAAAATGACAGAAATAGAAATTCTGATGTTATATACTCTAGTTCTTTTAATGAATTCTATTTAATTTGATTTTAACAGTTTTTAAGAAACTGAATTGTATATATAGCCTATCCTGTGTAGTCTTGCAGATCATTTTTTGAAGTCAAAATATGATTTAATTACAGATTATTTTCAAATCACAGAAAATCCAAACACCAAGACAGTATGTGATTTGAAATTTTATATAAACAGAAAAACACATTAAATATAATGCTTAATAAGCATGATAGGAAAAATGTCTGTAAAAGGAAGGATTTTCTAGCATGACCAATTCCAGGGTCTCGTAGACAGATACGAAATTAAATTTCTCAGTTAATCAATAGGATAAATGTTCAAGTATCCCCAGTGAAAATGAGTGAAAATAACTTGAAGGTCAAATGCTTTTTCAGGGAAAAACAATTACCAATGATTAGGTACACCAACAAAGAGATAGCTGATACTACTTTTTAGAATATGATTTATGATGATACATTTTCAGTCTACAAGTATTGCATCATTTCCTTGCAACATTCATCTTGTAACATTACCCTAGGCCATAATAATCATATTAGCTACTGAGTGTCTCAGTGGATCCTAAGAGCTCTTCTTGTTTTACTAAGGACACAGGAGTTTGAAGGTAGAATGTATAATCTAAAGGTGTCAGAGACACCTTAAGTTTTAGCCTCAAAGTCAGAAAATCAAGAACTTTATTCCTTGGGGATCCCTGGGTGGCTCAGAGGTTTAGCACCTGCCTTCAGCCCAGGGCATGATCCTGGACTTCTGGGATTGAGTCCCACATCGGGCTCCCTGCATGGAGCCTGCTTCTCCCTCTGCCTGTGTCTCTGCCTCTCTCTCTCTCTCTCTCTCTGTCTCTCATGAATAAATAAATAAAATCTTTTTTTTAAAAAAAGAACTTTATTCCTCAAGAAGAGGAGAACCAAGAGGATTCATCTCACTTGTTACTTTGGGGGATATAAAAATAAATAGGAGATGACAAGGGTATGGGCTTATGGATTTTTTAAAATAAATTAGTTTAAAAAAAAAAATAAAATAAAATAAAATAAATTAGTTTTTATTGACCTACACATACAAAAAAATGTACCAGTTTTAAGAGTATGATTTAAAGAGTTTTGACAAATTCAGTTGTGTAATCACCACCACCATCAGGATATAAGACATTTTCTTCATTCCCAAATTTTCTTCTTATCCTCTGAGTCAATCTCCAAACCTCCAAACCTTAGTAGACAATCATCTTTGTTACTTAAATTTTATCATTTTTAAAATTTCAAATAAATAGAATCATACAGATCATGTAGTATGTCATTTTAAAGACATAGAATAATACTTTCGAGATTCATTTACCATTTATCAACCTTTCTTAGTATTAAATAATAATCTATTATATAGATATAACAAAATATATGTATCTTTTCACTACAGTAGACATTTTAGTTGTTTCTAATATGGGGCTCAGGGATCCCTGTGTGGCGCAGCGGTTTAGTGCCTGCCTTTGGCCCAGGGCGTGATCCTGGAGACCCGGGATCGAATCCCACGTCGGGCTCCCGGTGCATGGAGCCTGCTTCTTCCTCTGCCTATGTCTCTGCCTCTCTCTCTCTCTGTGACTATTATAAATAATAATAATAATATGGGGCTCTATTAAAATTAAACTTTATGAACATTCAAGTACAAAGTTTTGTTTTTGTTTTGTTTTTGTGGAGATATATGTACACATAATATATTTTATATATATATAATCTTTTATATATTATATATCTATATATATATTTATATATCTATCTATATTTATACAGATAAATCTTTTTTTCTCAAGTAATACCTAAGAATAGAATGTAATAAATTGTCATATTGTTTTTTAAAGTGGATGTGGTGTGTTTTTCCACCAGCAATACATGTAGTTTTCAGTTGCTTTGTCTCCTCTTCAGCACTTGAAATTGTCAGTTTTTTAAATTTTATCTATTTTAGTAAGTGTGTAGATGTATGTCATTGTGTTTTTAATTTCCATTTGCCTAACATTATTGATTGATGTTTAGTGTCTTTATGTATGCTTATTTCCATTTGTATATCTCCTTTGGAGAATTTGTCCAAATACTTCCCCATTTTCAACTGTAATATCTTTTTTATATTACAGAATTACAAATGTTCTTTATTTATGCCACATGCAAGTACTTTATCAGATATGTATTTTGAAAATACTATCTGCATGTAACCTTTTTTATTTTTTTAAAATGCTGTCTCTGAAGAGCAATTTTTAAAATTTTTGATGAGGTCCAATTTAGCATTGTTTATGATTTTGTGCTTTAAATTTCTATCTGAAAATTCTCTTTTTAACTCAAGGTCACATGAGTTCTGTATCATTCTAGAAGTTTGAAAATTTTAGCTCTATTATTTAGATGTGGCATGAATTTAAAATTTAACTTTTTATGTTGTATGAGAAAAGGAAGGTTTGTTTGTCTTGCAAATGAATATACAGTTGTTTGCAGCATTTGTGGAAAAGTCTATCCTTTCTTCTTAGAATTGCCTTCACACCTTTGTTGAAAACAAATTGGCCAAATATGTGTTTATGTCTTTTGATTCTGGCCCATGGATCTGTATATCTTGAAGTAAAGTAAATCTTGAAATCAGATAGTTTAAGTCTTCCAAATCTCTTCTTCTTTGTCAAAATTGTTTTTAACTATTCAAGACTCTTAATTTCTGCATGTACTTAGAATTAACCTGTCAGTTTCAATGAATAAACCGTTAGAATTAGGATTGGGATTGCCAATTTCAACAAATCAGACTGCCAATCAATTTGGGGAGATCAGTTTGGGAGAATGAATCTGGAGACAATATCATGTCATCTGATCAATAAACATGGTATATCTTTCCATTTAGTAAGTCTCCTTTAATTTGTCTCAGTTTTTATTTGTAATTTTCAGTATAGAGAGGTTGCACATATTTGCTTCCATTTACCATAATTTGTATTTTATGCTGTTAATACTTTGATTTTTAAGATAGAAGTTTTTGTATGTGTGTGTTGTTTTTCACTATTGCTCTTATAGCCTGTGATCTTGCTAATTTACATATTAATTCTAGTAAGTTTTTGGTAGGTTCTTTAGGACTTTCAGCATAGACAATTATGACATCTGTTAATAAAGAAATTTTTACTCTCCCCTTCCCAGTCTGTATGTCTTTTGTCTCTTTTTCTTGCCTTTGGCTCTAGCTAGAAATACCAGTGTGGTGTTCAAAAGAGTTGGTGAGAGCAGTCATTCTTGCCTTGTTTATGGTCATTTACTCTTTAACCATTGAGAATAAGGTCACAGTAGGAATTTTGTAGAAGTCCTTTTCATAAATGACAAAGTTTCTTTCAATTTTTAGTTTCCTGGGAGAGTATTTTTTTGTCATGAGTGGGTACTGATCTTTGAGAAAAAGCTTTCCATTTTTCATTAATAAGTATTAAATTAGCTATAGTAAAAAGCAATATAAATGTTCTCTTTTAACTTGAGGAATTTTTTTGTCTACTTTTAGTTCAGTTAGAGTTTTGTTATGAAAGGGTATTGAAATTTGTCAAATGCTTTCTCTTCATCTATTGGTAGATCATAATGTTTTTTATTTTTATAAACAATAAGTTAAATCACATGGACTGATTTAAAACTAACCTTGCATTCATGAGATAAAGCTATTTGATTGTGATGTGTTGTTCTTGTTATGTATTCCTTAATTTAATTTTCTTAAATTGACTTTTGCATCTACATTCAGGGGGGATATTGGGGTTTGGTTTTATTTTTTGTGATGTAGTTGTTGTGTGTGTTTTTTTAAAGATTTTATTTATTCATTCGTGAGAGACACAGAGAGAGAGAGAGAAAGGCAGAGACACAAGCAGAGGGAGAAGCAGGCTCCATGCAGGGAGCCCGACGTGGGACTGGATCCTGGGTCCCCAGGATCAGGCCCTTGGCTGAAGGCAGGCGCTAAACCGCTGAGCCACCCGGGCTGCCCATTTGTTGTGTTTTGATATCAAGTTACTGATTGTTAGTAAATGAGTGGGAAATATTCCCTTCTCTTCCATTTTCTGAACATTACTGCAGAATTCTTGGCACTGGTTTTCTACTTTAATATTTCTTTTAGATTCACCAATGAAAACATTTAGTCCTAGAGTTTTCTTGGTAGGAAGGTTTTTAAACCATGAATTACAATTCATAATTAATATAGGACTATATTTAGAATATTTTCTTATTATCTTTTAAATTTCAGTAGGATTTGTAGTGGTGTTCCCTTTTATTCCTGATAGCCTTTCTTATTGTGTTGAGTCTGGCTTTGTTGTCAATTATACTGAAACTTTCAAGGAACGAATTTTTGGTTTCATCAATTTTCCCATTGTTTCTCTATTTGCTATGTCATTAATTTCCATGCTTGTTTTTATATTTTTCCTTTTTTGTGTGTGTGTGCTTACTTTGGTTTAATTTGCTTATAACACTGATTTAAAATACTTTTCTAGTTTATGCTCTTTTTTGTTAGAAATATCTTTTTAAACTCTACTTTTTTGCTGTAGTCCACAAATTTTGATATATTATGCTATTTATTAATTTATTGCTTCTCATCTTGTAGTCTCCCTTCCTTGTTCTACTTTGGGAAACAGAAGACGAACCCTGTAAAAATTTCCCTCTGATGAGGTGTCTCAATGTTAGCTTTGTCAATAGTGGGTTCTAGTGGTACACTAAAAGGCAGTAAAGAAATAGTCATTTCCATTTTTCTCCCATAGCAACCAGAGATGTGAGGGAGGCCTGACAATACTCAATCATCAGTGAATTTCTCCGGTACTCATGTGGGCTATTTCTAGTGGAATAGCTCTATTCAGCCAGCACCCGATGGGGGCCCCTTTCTGCAGAAAAGATGAGACAATCTACCATTCCAGTAAACTTCTCTTGGTCGGCTGATAATCAACTTTGGCTCAATGGTACTCTACAGTAAATTTCTTGGCCATCATATAGGCTCTTTCTTTGGGCCAGCCCTGACCAGCCAGTAGGATCTGGCTCATTTTACTGTCTTTCTGCAGGTAATCCTGATAGAATAGCTCCAGGCTGTCTGCACCCTCTGTTGAGTTTCTCAGACACTTAGTGGCTCCTCTTACTGACAAGTTTTGGATTCAATCTCTTGCAAATTTGTTTGCCACAGGCACGTTGCAATTTCCTATGGCATCATTTTCTCTCCAATAAGGTCTTAAAATTGGATTAGTGTTGGGGGAGGGATTTCTTCATAATTTTGAGCTTTTTTCCTTTGGATTCTCCCTCAGCTTAGAGATAGGAAAAGGTTTCTTCATTGGCTATTCCTATATTTTATTGTTAATCACCTTTTACAAGTTAATAATTCTTTACATTAAATTTTGTCTATTCAGTGTGTTGCTGTGATTTCTAGCTATTGATTGGGACTGGATCGAATACGCTTGTGTTTTTTTATTTTCTTTCAGTTTGAATTATTTTTTAATTTCCCCTATAATTTTTTTGACAAAAAGGGTATTAAAAATTGTTTTAGTTTCATGTATTTGGGGATTTTCAGAATAGCTTCATGTTACTGAATTCTAGTTTAATTTTTTGTCTAGTTTGTTTAATTCTTTGTCAGAGATCTTGTTTTATATGATTTCAATTTTTATTGTGATAAAAACATATAACATGAAATCTAATTTATTAACAAAATTTTAAGTGTATAGTACAGTATTGCTAACTTTATGCACATTTTTATAGAGCAGATCTCTAGAACTTTTTCATCTTCCATGACTGAAACTCTATATCCATCATATAGCAATTCCCTATATCCCCCTGCCATCCAGGCCCTGGCAACCATCATTCTACTTTCTGTTCCATGACTTTAAGTGCTTTAGATATCTTGTATAAATGGAATCATGCAGTATTTGTCTTCCTGTGACTGGCTTATTTCACATGGCATAAGGATAGCAACAGGCTCAACTTGTTGTCCCATCAGCAAGATTTCCTTTTTTGATGGCTAAATAACATTTTATTGTACTTGTATATGATGTTACCACATTTTCTTTATTCATTTATCTGTTGACAGACACTTAGGTTCTATCTGTATCCTGACTATTGTGAACAATGCTTCAAGGAACATGGGAGCAGCATATCTCTTTAAAATACCGTGTCCAGTTCTTTCAGATAAATCCCAGAAGTAGAATTGCTGGATCTTATAGTAGTTCTATTTTTTTACTTTGTTAAGGAACTCCCACACTGTTTTACATAGCAGCTTCACCATCTTACAATACTACCAAAAGTGTACAAGGGCTCTAGTTTCACCATATCCTCACCAAAACTTATTTTCTGTTTTCTTTTTATCTTTCCTTCTTTCTTTCTTTCTTTCTTTCTCTCTTTCTTTTTTTTTTCTTTTAATGACCATCTGAATAGGTAGAGGAGCAGTAATATCTCACAGTTTTGATTTGTACTTCCATGATGATTAGTGATGTTGAGCATCTTCTCTTATACAAATTAGCCATTTTAAGCCTACTTTAGAGAAACGCCTATTTAGGTCCTTTGCCCATTATTTGACTGAGTTATTTGTTTTTTTGTTATTGAGTTCTAGGAGTTCACATATGCATTTTGGGTATTAAACCTTATCAGATATATAGTTTGCAAATATTTTCTCCCTTTCTGTATGCTGTCTGTTCACTTTGCTGATTATTTCCTATGCTGCACAGAACACTTATTTTGATATAGCCTTGCTTATCTATTTTGTTTTATTGCCTGTGCTTTTAGCATCCTATCCAGGAAGTCATTGGTATGATCAATGTAATGAAGAAATTCCTTTATGTTTTCTTCTACAAGTTAGGTAGTTTTAGATATATGTTCAAGTATTTAATCCATTTTTAGTTGATTTATGTGTATAATGTAAGATAAGTTCAGTTTCATTTTTTTGCACATGGATATACAGTTTTACTAATACAATTTGTTGAAGAGACTGTCCTTTCTCCATTGAGAGGTCTTGACATTCTTGTTAAAGATTATTTGGCTGCATATGCATGAATTTATTTCTGGGCTCTCTATTCTTTTCTATTGGTCTATATGTTTGTCTTTATGCCAGCACCATACTGTTTTGATTACTACAGGTTCGTAATATTTTTAAATCTCTATGAAGCCTCCAGTTTTGTTCTTTCCCTCAAGATTGTTTTCTTCACTTTTCTGAAGATAGTTTGGGTTTGAAACTTTGTGTTTGCATATGAATTTTCAGATAGTTTTCCTATGTCTGCAAAAAAGAATTTGCAATTTTAGTAGAGACTGCATTGAATCCACTTTGGGTAGTATGGACATTTTAATAGTATTAATTCTTCTAATTTATGAGTATAGGATATTTTTCCATTTATTTGTGTCTTCTTTAATTTCTTTTAGTAACAATTTGTAGTTTTTGGTGTGCTAGTCTTTCACCTCTTTGGTTAAGTTTATTCACAAGTAATTTATTCTTTTAATGCTATTATAAATGGCTGTCATTTTCTTGGTTCCTTTGTTGGGTTATTCATCATTAGTGTATAGAAAAGTCACTGATTTTTGAGTGCTGATTTTGTATCCTACAATGTTGCTGAATTTGATTATTCTAACAGAGTGTTTTTGTATTTGTTTTTTAGGGGAGGTTTCTGTTGTTGATGTTTTTGGTGAAACTTTAGGGTATTCTATGTATAAGATTATGCCATCTATGAAGAGAGATAATTTAATTTTTTCCTTTCCAATTTGGATGGTTTTTATTTCTTTGTCTTGCTTACTTGCTCATCCAGGACTTCCAGTAGTACACTGAGTACGTGAGGTGAATGGGTACTCTTGTCCTTTTCTTGATTTTAGTGGAAAGCATTTGCCTTTTCACCATTGAGGATGATGCCATCTATGGACTTTACCTATATGGCCTTTATTTTGTTGAGATAATTACCTTCTATTTCTAGTTTGTTGATTGTTTTTATAATCAAGAAGGGGTGTTGAATTTTGTCAAATGCTTTCTCTGCATCCATTTAGATGATTGCAATTTTTATTTTTTGTTATATAATGTGGTGTATCACATTGATTGATTTTCATATGTTGAACCATCCTGGCATCCCAGGGATAAATCCCACTTTCATGGCTTATGAACCTTTTAATGTGCCATTGAATTCAGCCTGCTAATATTTTAAGTATTCATGCATTTATATCAAGGATGTTGGTTTATAGTTTTCTTATATATAACCTTATCTTTTTTATCAAGATAACGCTGGCCTCATAAAAAAATTTGGAAACACTCCTTCTATTTTTTTGGAAGAATTTGAGAGGGACTGATGTTAAGTCTAAGTAAATGTTTCAAAGAATTCTCCAGTAAAGCCATTTGGTCCTGGGCTTTCCTTTGTTGGGAGGATTTTTTTTGGGGGGGGGGGGAGGATTTTTATTAATGATTCAATCTCCTTATTAGTTATAAGTTTGTTTAGATTTTTCTTTCTTCATGATTCAGTCTTGGTAGATTTTATGTGTCTAGGAACTTATCAATTTTTTGGCATTTAATTGTTCACAGTAGTCCCTTATAATCCTCTTTATTTTTTTGGCATCAGTTGTAATGTCTCATCTTTCATTTCTGATGTTATTTATCTGAATAGTCTCTCTTTTTTCTCAATCTTTATCGGGCTTGTCAATTTTGTTTATCTTTTCACAAAACTGTTTTATTGATATTTTTGTATTATTTTTCTTTTTCATTTATTTATGCTCTCATCTTTATTATTTTTTCCCTCTGATAATTTTTTTAAAGATTTTATTTATTTATTCATGAGAGACACAGAGAGAGAGAGAGAGAGACAGAGACAGAGACAGAGACAGAGACAGAGAGACACAGGCAGAGGGAGAAGCAAGCTCCATGCAGGGAGCCCGGTGTGGAACTAGATCCTGGGTCTCCAGGATCAGGCCCTGGACTGAAGGCGGCGCTAAACCGCTGAGTCACCCGGGCTGCTCCCCTTCTGATAATTTTTGAGATTTAATTTGTTCTTCTTTTTCTAGTTCCTTGAGGTATAAAGTTAGGTTATTTGGGATCTTTTATTTTTTAAATATTTATTTATTTATTTATTTATTTATTTATTTATTTATTTATTTATTACTTTTTTAAAATGTAGGTATTTACCACTATCTACTTCCCAGGTAGTAATACTTCTGCTGTAGTCCATCATTTTTCATGTTGTGCTTTTGTTTTTGTTTGTCTCAATATATTTTTTTAAATTTTCCTTTTCATTTCTTATTTGATTCATTGGTTAGGATTATGTTGTTTGATTTTCACGTATTTGTGAATTTTGCAGTTTTTCCTCTGCTTTGACTCTACTTTCAGTCCATATAATCAGAAAAAAATACTTGGTAGCATTTCAATCCTCTTAAATTGGCTTACTTGTTTTGACATATGTTGAAAATATTCTGAATATTATATACTTGAAAACAATGTGAATTCTGTTGCCATTGGATGAATTGTTTTGTATGTGTCTTTTGGCTCCATTCATTCTATAGTGTTGTTCCAGTCTTGTGCTTCCTTATTTATCTTCTGTCTAGTTGTTCTATTATTGAAAAGGTATTTAAATCTCCTTACTAGTACTGTATTGCTGTCTGTTTCTACCTTCAATTCTGTCAATTTTTGTTTCATATATTTGGGTTCTTATATGTTTATAACTGTTATATCTTTTTAATAAATTGACCCTTTTATTATTATATAATGCCCCTCTATGTCTTCTGTCAATGTTTTTGACTTAAAGATTATTTTGTCTATTAGAAGTGTTGCCAGTCCTGCTTTCTTTATTTACCATTTGCATGGACCCTTTTATACCATCCCTCACATTTGGCCTATGTGGTGTTTTTGTTATCTATCTATCATCTATCTATCTATCTATCTATATCTATCATCAATCTATTTATTTATTTTTAAAGATTTTATTTATTTATCTATTTATTTATTTATTTATGAGAGAGAGAGAGGCAGAGACACAGGCAGAGAGAAAAGCAGGCTCCATGCATGGAGCCCTACTTGGTACCCAATCCTGGGTCTCCAGGATTAGGCTCTGGGCTGAAGATAGTGCTAAATCGCTGAGCCACCCGGGCTGCCCCTGTGTTTTTAAATCTAAAGTGAGTCTCTTGGGGCATCTGGGTGGCTCAGGTAGTTAAGTGTCTTACTCTTGATTTCAGCTCAAGTCATGATCTCAGGGTCCTGGAATCAAGCCCCATGTTGAGCTCCAGGCTTAGCAGGGAGGCTGCTTCTCTCTCTCTCTCTCCCCTTACCTCCTTCCCTGCTCTCTTTCTCTCTCTTTCTAAAATAAATAAATCTTTAAAAAAATGTACCTCTTGTAGGCCATGTACAGTTGGATCTTGCTTTTATTATTTTTTAAAAATCTATTTAGTCACTCTATGTCTTTTAATTGGGGAATTTAATCCATTTACATTTATTAAATTAACTATTAATGGTTGAGGACTTACTATTAATTATTAATGGTGGAGGACTTACTATTATTCTATGGTTTTCTGTCTTGTAGCTTTTTTGTCCTTCTTTCCTTGCTCTTTTTCTTGATGTCTTCTTTTGTGTTTCACTGATTTCTTTCTTGTAGTAGTAACATGCTTTGATTCCTTTCTTATTTTGTGTATCTCCTAAAGATATTTTCTTTGTGGTTACCCTGGGGCTTACATAAAGCATTTTATATTTATAATAACATATATTCAGATGATAATAACTTAAATTCAATGACATACAAAAACTCTATTCTTTTATTCTCTCCTTTTACTTTATATTATTGATGCCACAAATTGTATCTTTTTCTATTGTATATCCATTAAAATATTTTATAGTTATATTTTTTTATAATTTTGTCTTTTTTAACTCTATGCCAGAGTTAGAAGTGATTTATTCCCCATCATTACAGTACTATTCCATATTTGTTTTTATATATATCTTTACCAGCATATTTTATACTTTCATTATTTTCATGTTCCTATCTAATCTCTTTTCATTTCAATTTGAAGACTCCCTTTAGCATTTCTTGAAAGGCAGATCTACTGGTGATGACTCCCTGAGCTTTTGTTTTTCTGGGAAAGTCCATTTCTCCTTCAGTTTTGAAGGGCAATTTTGCTAGATATAGTATTTTTTGTGCATAGGTTTAGCGCTATGAATATATCATCCCACTCCCTTTGTCCTGAATTCTTTCTATTGAAAAGTCTACTTATAGTCTTTTTACTTTAAGATTTATTGATTGATTGATTGAGTGAGTGAATATGTGTGTGCAGGGGGATCAGAGGAGGAGTAAAGGGTAGAGGGAGAAGGAAAGAAACTCGAGCAGACTCCGTGCTGAGCATGGAACCTGGTGTGGGGCTTCATCTCATGACCATGGGGTCAGCCCTGAGCAAAACCAAGAGTCCAACACTTAACTGACTGGGCCACTCAGGTGCCCCTTTCCGCTTATCATCTTATGGAAACTCCCTTATAAATGACAAGTTGCATTTTTCTTGCTCCTTTCAAATCTCTCTCTTTGTTTTGACTTTTAACAATTTGACTGCAGTGTGTTTCAATGTAGTCTTCTCAGAATTCATCTTATTTGCAATCCATTGGCCTTGGATCTAGATGTTCATTTCTTTAACCAAGGTTTAGGAAGGTTTTATGGTCATTATTTCTGCAAATAAGATTTCTTCCCTGGGCAGCCGAGGTGCCTCAGCAGTTTAGTGCCATCTACGGCCCAGGGCATGATCCTGGGGTTCCGGGATCGAGTTCCAGGTTAGGCTCCCTGCATGGAACCTGCTTATCTCTCTGCCTGTGTCTCTGCCTCTCTCTCTCTGTTTCTCATGAATGAATAAATAAAATATTTAAAAATAAATAAATAAAAGGTGGGTTAAAAAAAAAGATTTCTTCCCCTTTCTCTTCTCTTTCTAGGACTCCTATAATTTGTATATTGCTCTGGCTAGTGGTGTCCCATAAGTCTCTTAGACTGTCTTTTTTTTTTTTTTCTCTTAGACTGTCTTAACTTTTATTCATTCTTTCACCTTTTTGCTCCTCTGACTAGATAATTTAAAGTACTCTTTTTTTGAGTTCACTGGTTCTTTCTTCTGCTTGATCAAGTATGTTGTTGAACCCCTCTATCAAATTTTTCAATTCAATTATTGTATTATCACTTCTAAAATTTCCTTGATGTTTTCTCTCTGTTAATATTCCAGGTTTGTTCATGTATTGTTTTGCTAAGCTCATTTAACATCTTTATGACAATTATTTTTAATTCTTTGTCATATAAGTCCTGTATCTCTGTTTCTTTAGGTTTGGTTTCTGGAGATATATTTAATTCTTTTGTCTAGGCCATGTTTTACTGTTCCTTTGTATGCCTTGTTGCTTTGTATTAGGATCAATCACCTCTTCCAGTCTCTGCACATTGTCTTAGAACAGGGAAAGATCTCCACCAATCTGCCTACCTAGGGATTTTGAGGCCTTCTCAAAGCCTTTTTATGGATATGTCCTCTTTGGGCTTGTGTGTGTAAATTCCCAGTTAGAGACATTTTATAAACTTCTTTTTCTTGGAGTTTGTGAATCCTCAGTCCCTCTGTTACCTGCTTGTAGGACTGTAGGTTCCTGGATCTGCTATAGGTTGCCCTTGTTTTGTTTTGTTTTGTTTTGTTCTTAGCAGTTCCCAGATGAGTTGGAAAAATAGAAACCAGTCCCTCAGATGGTACCCCTAAAAACCAGAATATTGGAAAAACACTCCCCTCTTCCCTTTTTCTCCTGAGAGTAAAGCAGCTGAACTGTATTTTCCTCTGTGTGCTGTATACTATGTGCTCTTTGGAGCAGTAGTAAGCCACTTATTGGTCCCTAGGCATTTATACCAGTTCAGTGCTCTGAGACATGTGAGAAAGAAACCAGTTCTTTGGGCAGCACTCCCACTGCAAGCTGGAATATTGATTGAATGTTTCAGCTCTTTTCTTTCCCAGGAGAATCCAGGAGATGGGTGGTTTTCTCCCACTCGTCCCACACTGAGCCTTGGATTAAGACTATGGCAAGGAAGTATGTACTATTTAAACTGTCACTTTTTTCTCAGTAGCCCCTGTCCAGGCACCCTTTTCTGTGAGCGCTTAGATTCAGTCAAAGCACATACTAGTCCCTTAGCTTTCCCCCCTGAAAATTAAATTTAAATTTAAGTTAAATTTAGCTATCCCAGAGAAACAGAACCGAAAGGAGATGTGCATGTGGGGGGTAGGGGTGGGGGGAGTGGGGTGTGTGTGTATGGTATACATCAATTTATTATAGACAATTGGCTGATATAATTATGGAGGCTAGCAAGTCCAAAATTTGCAGGTTAAGGATAGCTGAGGCTGCAGTTCCATTCTGAAGGCACATGCTATAGAATTCTCTCTTGTTCAGGAAAGAAAATTTTTTTTTTGTTGGTTTCTTTTTTGGTTCTATTCCAGCCTTCCAACTACCCACACACATTATGGAGGCCAATCTGCTTTAACCAAAGTCCACTAATTTAAGTGTTAATTTCATCCAAAAACACCCCCCACAGAAATGTTCAGAATCATGGTTGACCAAATATCTGGGCACTCCATGGCCCAGCCAATTTGACACATAAAATTAACCATTACAGTGCCCAAGCAAGCTCCAGGATAATTTTCCTCCCTGGGTTCACATATAGAAAACAAATCAAATGTGAAATACATTACTGATTTTGCAAAGGATGTCCTACTCTAGATTATTCTTCTGGGGGATTACCAAGAATAAGAAATCCTTAACAGAGAGAACTTATGAGTGAAGTATGCCTGATGAAAAAGTCACAGTGCTTAGAAGATCCCCAAAGAGCTATAATTTCCTGTAACTCACATCCTCAGAAGTAAAATAAAAAGAAGCTATGTCAGCAGGAAAACTAGATAATTTATACCAGTGACAAAAATTCCTTTATCCTAAGTTTTGTGGTAGCTCACCGTAGAGATATCTCTTGTCTAGGTAATAGTTGAACTTAGCTCTACAATTCATTTTACAAAGTATTGTAAAAATGTTTTGGGCTAAATAATTTTAATATTTTCAGTGAAAAGTTATTATAAAGACAAAATTATCTGCATAATCACTCAATTCTTCCATTTCACTTTGCTAATATATTTCTCAATATTTCACCAAAGTAAATTTAACTAAAAACAAAGAAAAGCAAAAAAAAATTCTTTTTACACATTTTAAAAAGATTATTGTTGTTCAGGTAGAAAAGAACTGTAAGAATTCTCTAGTGACATGTTTTCCTCCTCTATTTCATTTAAGCAGGATGAATACTTGAGAACAGCACAGAACAGTGTTTTTATCATTCAAAATGCATTACTCTTTTAAAGTATATTTTGTCCTTTCGTTTTATTTCTGTTTATAAAATTCACAATTTTGCATGAACAATGATGGCTGTTCCTTGGTCCTGTCACTAAAATATGAAAATCCAGGGCTGTCTGGGTTCTATTTAGTATATAAATAACTTTGCAAATATGGCTTTTAAAGTTTTTAATTGACTAGAGTCATAAAAATAAACCTGGCACCAGAGACTCTTTTTCAAAAATTTGATCTTGAACACTAAAAACACCTCATCCAATGAGGCTTTCAAGATAATTCCTTTTATATTTGTCCTTCCCCTAAAAGAGTTCCTGTACTGTAGATTATAGGACCACTGTAGTCCCTAAGGCAAATCTCTGATCTATCAATGTCTGCCCTTAAAAACCTCAGGACATACAAATCAACTTCCATGTCATCATTATAGCATTAGTCCTTGACTTCTCCTTTTCCAGCCCACTGTTTTGTTTTGTTTTTAAATATGTGCTTAGCCTTTTGGGTAGAGCACGGGAAATCTTTGGTCTTTTTCAGATAACTTTGTATTTGCATTTAGTCACGACGTTTTTGAAATCTAAAGAGCAAGACATACTTATAGGACTTTTCAGATGAAGTTAACAATTTAGTTTTATCACAGTAGATCCATCTTTTCACTAAACATAAATCCAATAGTAACTCAAATAAACATATGACAAATAGAATAATATCTTGCCTAATGATTACACGAAGAAGAAATATGGAGATAAATGTTAACCAGTGAGTCTACTCTAAAGGGAAGAGAGGGTCCCTGAGGGATGCAAGAACTACCCTTTAGCATCACTATTGCACCTGAACTGCAGCTAATATCCCAAATTGTTGTTTTGTGTTCTGCATTCCCCAATGAAGGAATCAAAATTCACTAGTTGTTTTGTGTTTGGATATTGAGCTTCAGAAAACAGTCCAGAGAGTTAATGTTATAATACATGTGACCCTTAGATTTGAAATAAAGAATGCCAAATTGGCTATAAAATAAAAGTACTATGGATCAGAATTGGCCACTGTGCCAGTCTGGGAAATTAAGAAGTGAAAGAGGTTTTGAATCTTGTCTGAGATAACAGACTTCTCTGGATGTTATTAATGTTTGGAATAAGGTTGTTTTGTTTTGTTTTGTTCTGTTTTGTTTTTAATTCCTTGACTAGGAAACTATGCATCATTTTGACCACTATGGTAATGAGGATTATGCTAGGCAATTTTATGGTAACAAACTGTATGTTCTCAGTGGTTTAATATACAAAGGTTTATTTCTCATCCATGAAAAGTGTGATGCACGTTGAGATGCTACCCTTCATCTGAGAATTTCACCATTCAGAGCACATGGCCTCCAAGGGTGCTGTGGCTGAGGAAGAAAGAAAGAGCTGGAGCCTTTATAGGTAGGCCAGGTAGAGGCATCTATCACATATAGCTCTATGCTCCCAGTTAACGACAAGGGAGGCTGGCAAATGTAAGGACTAATTTGGTCTATTGTATGGACTCTTTGTAAGGACTAAATGTCTTGGTACAGTCACAGACTAGAATTAGACGGTAAGATAATGTTGTGCTTGCTGATAGAGGGCCAAGTGAACACTTTCTAAAATGTGGTGCTTTGTTTATAGGGGTACAGTGTCTTCTTGTTTACTGATATTTGCTCCTCAACCAGTAACATGGTCTGAGTTAATCATAAGACTAGCTATGACTTACTGAGAACGTACTAAATTGCAGGTACCATTTTAAGCACTATACCTTTATTATCTTATTTAACCCTTCTCTCTATGCCTATATGGTAGGTGTTACTACCTCTGTTGTACAGGTGGGGAAACTGTAGCAGGAAATGTTAACTGACTTGTCGAAAGTTACACATTGAATAAGTAGGAGAGCCACTTTTGAATCCAGAAGGTTTTGCTCCAGAGCTAGGTCCTCTCCTTTTTGTTTTTCTAAGGTGAAGGGCAATAATAAAACCACGGAAAAGGCAAATCAGCCCAGATCAGCAGGTTAATTCTTGCTAAAAGCTTGCACTTCTGCAATTAACAGCCTTTCCTGGAAACAGTAACAAATCAGTGGAAAAGTTTGTGTGGGTGGTGACCAGATAAGGAACAGAGAATATTAAAAGTGTTTCTACCATTAACTTCCATCTCTCCAAACAAGAGTGTGGATTCAGTAAGGAATACAAAAATAATTGTTTAAAATTAGAACGTGCTGTTTCCTTCCATATTTTACCTCTTTGCGTTGTACCTTAAATGTCTATTAATGTCCCCAGGAATAGAAAATTCAGCATTGAAAATTGCATCTTGGTATTTCTTGAAGTTATTCTTGAATAGAACAAACTGAAAAATGAAATTATAAACCTCTCTCCTTTGTCTTCTGCATTTCACTTACTAGTTTTTCCTTCCTTCCTTCCTTCCTTCCTTCCTTCCTTCCTTCCTTCCTTCCTTCCTTCCTTCCTTTCCTTTCCTTTCCTTTCCTTCCTTCTCTTTCACTCTCTCCATTTCTGCAAACACTCTGTTTCCTAGCTGCTTGGCAAATTTTAATCTATTTTAATTGTCCAGTCTTGGTTACACATAGTTTCTAGCTTTTTAAGTTGAATGTTCTATGCTTTTTTTAAACAAGTAAATTTTGTATGAGTTTCTGTAATTATACTTCTTTCTTCAAAGGGAATAGAAAATGTAATTAAAGGTACTATTATCTGTTAAGGATTTCTTTTTTTTTTTAAGGATTTCTTTTAAAAACAATGGAGTTCTATCATTGTATTACTTTGACTTAAACACTTTCTAAAACAAAGTATTTTATCTCAACACATTATAAGAAACTCTGCTAAGTAGAATAATAGTAAATACAGCTTTTCTATGAAAATGAGAATTTCTGCTTTTCTGTGGACCATTTAAGTCTGTGCTTTGATTTGAGCCATGTTTCACTTGCATCGCTTTGTCCAATCTATAATGTTTACATTTATTCTTTAGTATCTTACTACATCATGTTTAAATGTAAACAATTGAGATTTGTTTCCCTCTGTTGGAATTCCTAAATAACAGTTCTACATATTACAACTTTAAAGATGTGTCATGGCAGCTGCAAATAACTTTTAAAAAGAAACTTTGTGCAGCAAACTATCATATTTCATCTACACTCTGGCAAATGGTGCTTGCTTTTTGGCCCCAATTCAGGCTTCATTTTGCAAACCAACTTCCTGCAGCATGAGAATATACATTTTCCTGGGCCAAATATTCCAAAGTGGACACCAATTTGAGACTCTTAGCATTTTCTAGTTTTCCAGCTTTTGGACATATGAGCATTGAAAATGCCAGATTTCTGCTATTCATGCCAAACATTTAGGCTTTGGAGGCTGAAAAGTCAAGAGTCTCAATTTTAGCGTATAATGCCAGAAGCAAGCTGTCCTTTTGAAACAATTACTCGTTGGCAGTGGATCAGCACACGGTACCACCTTTCCAGGCAATTTCTGTATCATCTGCTCAACACCCCCAGAATAGTCAGTTACTTCTAGCTCTGGGAGGGAAATTGAATAATATGAAGAGGGAGGTGGGAAGGCTGAAGAACATAGGCAGTATGGAAAGTTGATTAAAGGGGAGCTAACTTTTTTTATTTTTAATTTTTTTCTGTTTTTTAATTTTTTATTTTTCAGTTTATGTGTATTTTCCCTTCTCCATCTCTAGAGGGTGGGGAAGTACTTACTCCTCTCTTCTACCATCCTTCTTATTGTAAATGCTTTCAAAACGTAACAACAGTGTAGTGGAATAGAGAGTGACAGAAGGCTTTGCGGGACAGTTTCAGGGTAATCAGAAAGAGTCTCTTTGAGGGATTGACATTTGAAGTGAAACCTGGATGACAAAAATGAAGATGTCATGAAAAGTTATGGGGGAGAAACATTCTAGCAGTAGGAATAGCTCATTCAAAGGCCTTAAATGACTTAGTTTGGTACGTTTATGCAACAAAAAGGCCAGTGTGGTAGAGATTATTTGGCTCCGCCAGGAAGCAATTCCTTTCTCCCCTACCTCTTACCAATACCGGGGATTGAAAGTTAGATAAGAGCTTTCCTGATATCTCTTGTTGCCAGTGTTGCTTATTAACCTACTTGGAAGCAATGAGACTTACAGAGAAGTCTGTTTCTGAGTAATGAGACATAAGGGAAATTTTTGGGAAAGCTTTTACTTTCCTAATAAAAAGAGATGCAGCTTCTCTCCTTTCCACCTTCTTCCTGACTAGAATGCAGGTGTGAAGAACAGCATGGCAGCAACCACATGAGTCCAGAAGCAGAAGGGCTAAAATCCAACATGCTAGGGATGGTAGGAGATAAACATAAAATTAGCCTAGGTCCTTGATTACATTGACTTTTGGGCCAATTCTGAGGTCACCTGTTTCTGGGCTTTTGGGTAAGTGAATTGTAAACGTCCTGTGGTTTAAGCTATTGTTTCTCAGATACTCTACTGCTTGCAGCTAAAAGCACTCCTAACCATTTCTAACAATAGAGCTAGTGTAATGAGGGAACATGAGGCCAGAGAAATACGAAGGGCCCAGATCATGTAGGGATTTGTAAATCATTGTGAGGGATCTGGATTTTATTCTGATAGGGAGATTTTAAGCAGAAAAATCTTATCAGAATTATGTTTTTAAGAATATAATTGGTCTATGAAGAACAGACCAAAGGGAGACAAAAGAAAATCAGGGAAGCATGTTGTGAAGCTCTCAAGGTGGTCTAGAGAAAAGATGTAAGTGGACTGATATGATAATGGAAATGGGAAGAATTTATATTCAGTAACAATTGTATAGGTAGACGTGACTGGGTCTCTCTGGCATCACATATGAGAAGTGAGGAAAGGAGAGTGATCAAGGACTACTCCTAAATTTTTTACCTGAGAAATTTGGAACACAGTGGTGCCAGTCGCTGAGATGGAGGAAAGGGAAAAGGAACAGGGAGTTTTTGAGGGAGTGGGAGGGAGTGGCAAGGGGAATAGAGTTATGTTTGACATATTAACTTTTTTAAAGATTTTATTTATTTGAAAGAGAGAAGTAGAAAGAGAGAACAAGAGCTTGGAGGAGAGGGAGAAGCAGACTCTTCATGAGTTGGGAGCCAGACATAAGGCTCGATTCCAGGACTCTGGAGTCAAGACCTGAGCCAAAGGCAGAAGCTCAATGGACTGAGCCCAGGTGCCCCTGACATATTAACTTTGAGATACTTAGTGATGTAAGAGAAGAGATGGAGTTTAGAAGAGTGGCTGTGGGTAGCTATATAAACTTGGGAATTTGTAATTCCCTTATTTAAAACAGAAAATCAGAATAAAGTATTTCTAAATGTTTTTATGATGACTATACATTTCAATAAATTCCTCAGTAATACTCAAAAAAGAAATGTGGTTTAAATTTTCCCAGGACCTTCCTAACTTTATTCTTAGCAAGTTTTTGGTAATTGCATTATGATATTGGCAGAAAGGGTGGGCTCTTTTTGGGGTGCTATCCATTTATCTGTTACTCTTGCCTTTAAGTTCTTAAGTAGAATCAGCTGATATGATTTTTAGTTGATATAGATATTTAACCAGCCACTCAAATCCTCTTGTTTTCATTTTTTCTATTATTTCTTTAATCTTTCTGTGATTTTATATTTTGGGACATTCCGAAACATTCTCCAGTATAGTAAAACTGTTTGAAGTTACTCATTTTCTACAATGAACTTCAAATCATATACTTCTTTTTTTAAAGATAAAAACTGACAGGGTTTATCCTTAACTCTGGATTAGAAAATGTATAATTTTATCTATTACCTGAAAGAAAATCTTCTCCTCTATAATTAATATTATAGTAGTATTCCATTATGGAGCGCTATTGAAAATAAGGATTGGAAATATCTACATTTATAATCAATTCCAATTTATTTATTTTGAAGAGCAGAAGATTTAGGTGGGGACAGGTGAGGTTACTTGTCCGCAATCACACACTTAGGGTCTCCCTTTGTCTTGTCCAGCATCCATTATATTTTGCAGATGGTCTTGGAAAAATTTGCATTTTATTTAAAAGTTAAAATGGAATTGTTTCCTAGATGTCAAAATACAAGACTTTATTTTCTATATTGTTCTTCATTATTTATAATGTTTATATTTTAGAAGAATAACTCTGAAAGAAAAGAGCCCAGTGATTGAAGAGTGAGCACAAGTAGCCTGGACACTTGTTGGGAGACTGTACTGTAATCTGGTGCCATGTTTAGACTGCAGCAGTGGAGATGTAGACAAAAATAAAGGGAAAAAATTAGTAGGCAGTTAATGCACTGATCTATCTTTCCATCACAGCCTGTAGCACAGAAGTGAGCACAAAACAGTGTCTAGATAATTCATGTTAAATAGAAAAGCAAATCAGTTGTGGACAAAAAGGGAAAATGAACTTACAAGGATTCCTAGGCTTCTGCCTCTGAACACTAAGTGGGTTTTGTAAACTAAGAGGAGAAATTCAGGGGTACTCTATGTTTCAGGGGGAAGAAGCACATTAGGTTTGGAGATATTATAGGGTTTCAAATGCTCATAAGACGTTCCAGTGGAGATGTCCAGCTGGAAGTTGGAGACATGGCATTTGTAATAGATTCGGGAGTAATAAAGGTATTTGTTGATAAGTTAGTCCATGGGAATAGACAATATGTAGAATGAGAAGGAAAGTAAGACAAATGGTATACCAGGTATATGTCAATGTCCACACTTTTTCTGGCTGTTCCCTTTGCCTGGAATGGTCTTTCTCTAGATAGCCCATGATCACACCCTCACCACCTTCAGCAATTGTGCAAACATCATCTTTCCTTTGAGATCTTCCATGACAACCCTATTTATACCCTGCCCCCTCCCAAGGCTTTCCACTATTCTTCTGCTTTATTATTCTCCATAGTATTTAGAACCATCAAATATATTATATATTTTAATAATTTTTTTTGTTTTGCTTATCTGTTTATCCTGTTAGAAGTTATGTTCCATGACAGCAGGATTTTTGTTTCTTCCTGCTTTGCTTATTGCTATAAACCCTGTGTATATGACAATGTTAGGCACGCAGGCAGGGATCAATGTACATTTATTGTGTTAATTAAGAGCCTGGAAAATACCAAACAGTGAAGGAGTATTCAAATTAGGCAAAGGTCAGAGCAGAAACTGAGAAGGTATGATGAGAAAAAAATAGATGGAGCATCACAACACAGAACATATCCCTTATCCATAGGAGATATGTTCCAAGACCCCAGCAGGTACCTGAAACCTCACATAGTACTGAGCCCTATGTATACTATATTTGTTTCTATACATGCCTAACTATAATAAAATTTTTAAATTTTTTTTTCAATTTTTATTTATTTATGATAGTCACAGAGAGAGAGAGAGAGAGGCAGAGACACAGGCAGAGGGAGAAGCAGGCTCCATGCACCGGCAGCCCGACGTGGGATTTGATCCCGGGTCTCCAGGATCGCGCCCTGGGCCAAAGGCAGGCGCCAAACCGCTGCGCCACCCAGGGATCCCACTATAATAAAATTTAACTTATAAATTAAGTATAGTAAGAGATTAATAACAATAATAAAATAGAATAATAATAATAATAATAATAATAATAATAATAAATAGAAAGCTATGTGGTCTCTCTCTTTTTCTCAAAAGATCTTATTGTACTGTACTTAGTCTTCTTCCTGTGATGATGTTAGATGATAAAATGGCTATGTGATGAGATAAAATGAGGAAAATGACATAGGTATTGTGACATAAGATTAGACTACTACTGATCTTTTGATGGTAAGTTGGGAGGAGGATCCTCTACTTCCAAACTGGTTGACCACAGGTAACTGACCATGGAAAGCAAAACTACAGATTTGGTGTAGGGGAGGGCTCTGTATTAAGAAAGATAAGAACTGGAATTTTAACTGGATAAAAGCAATAACAAAATTTAATTTGAATGGGAAAAAAAAGTCCCCAGGCATCATGCATTTAGACTTCTTATGCATATAAGAATTTCTTTAGAAATCTAGTTCTCACAATGAAGCAGGAAGTAAGGAAAAGCTACAAGAGCATCTGTTCTCATGAGATTTTCAGAGTTGAATCACAAACTAGAGGAAGTTTGGATAGTTCGGATAAAGTTCAGATACTTATCTGAACTTTGGGGGTGGTTGCTTAAACCAAACTGAATACAATATACTACAGTTCATCTTCTAAAGACTAAAAACATATTTGAGAACACTGGCCTTCTTTGGGAAGACTTTGGTCTTCCCACCAAATGTTTAGTTACTAACCCTTCGTGCTTTCATGTAAGCTGTACATAATAAAGTTGAAATGGGGAATATACATATATATATGCCTACATATTTTTTTCTGCTATAATTATATTTGTTAGAGGCAAAACTAAATAAGCTATTATAATCTATGTTTGTCTGGTGTTTAATAAACCAACATATTCATGTACATCTTGGTTTATGGTGATATTCCAGTGAAACTGGAAAATAAGATCAAAGGCATTAAGGCAGCACGGAGAATAACTTTAAATCTCTCCCAGGTACAGATCAATGAGTGTTTTGATTATAATACAAAACAATAGTTCATTGATTTTTATGTAGTTAAGAGACCTTTGTTTTTGATCTACATCAAAAACCACGGCCAACAAAATGTAGTATAAATTATACATTGGGTTGTATTTCAGTTTGGTGCAGGAGAACAGAATAATTCTCTTCCATTTGTATAATGTTTTGCTGAATTTGCTCTATACTTTATTTTTATTTATTTATTTATTTATTTATTTTTGTAGAATTTGCTGTATACTTTAAAGCAATCAACAGATAATGCACACTCTGGGAAGCAACCCAATGGGAAGTGGGCTTAAATACATGGTATAAATCAGAATTGGGTGATTTTAACTGCATTTTTGGCATGGCTAACAGTTTAACCCAGTTTTCAAATATCTAGACTCAGTAAAATTCAAACTACATATTGTACAGCTTAATTTTGTCCTGCTTTAAAATTGATGCTCATTTAATAGGATATCAAATCTGTAAAGCCTTATGCTTTTATGGCTAACTTATCATTAAGTCATAAAAAAAACCCCAAAAAACTATGCGATGTCCAGAAAGTCAACAAGTCCTATTGTCTTAAAAAGCAGCATTTATAAGGAATACCCAGAACATAAACCTGAAGCTTTAAATTTATGAAATAGTCAAATCTAAATTGATTACTAGGGTTTTAGGCTCCAAGAAACACCCTCCCTCTTCTACGTTGAATTCAATTACATTATAAAAGGAAGGAACCTCTGGCAGCAATCCAAATTGAAAAGGTTGCTCTCTTTTCTTCTTGAGTCTCTAGGATGCTTTTTATCTTGGATCTCAAAAGCCTGGCATCCCAGAAAATTTTGTTACAGACAAATTAAGCAATTAGGATTACAGGCAATGGCATTATTCTGTTCTAACGGAAAAGAAGAGCCTTTAGTACAGTTTAGCTTGTTCCTGAGAGGTCAGGGAAGGGCTAATTCTCTACTACCTCACTGCTTGAATTAACATTTCCTTTCAAAGGATCTCAGGGAAAAAGGGCTAATAGGAAAGGTTAAGGGAAGGCCTGGAAAAGAAGAGGATTGCAGAGAGGAGGCTGTGTAAATCAGCTAGGAAAAGAAAACAAAGCTGGGGATTCTAAGTAATGATGTGTTGCTAGGATTCTTTTTTTAAAGCACTTATTAGGAAGTGAGGGTTTAGAAAGTGTGGGAGCTTTAAAGATTCAGTAAAGGGATTTAGAACATTACAAATAATTAATTTGTAACCTTTTGTATTAAGGTCTTAAAATATCTTTGAGTGATGACAAGAAGATTGCTATTAAACCTATGCTTTGGGTAGTTATACAGCTGTATTTAATCAAGGCATGGTTCTATGATTTTACTGAGTATATGTCTCTGAGGATTTGGGATTGGGAGAATGTCACTAATGTAAATAGAGAAAAAAAACTTCCGGGTTAGTGGAAGGCCTGAGCTTCACATATTTCCTAAAGTATCAAAATACTCTGATAACTTTGTTTCATCACTAGATAGGATGACAATAATCAATAGCCAAGGTTTGTTGTTACTGATTATGAGAATATTTAAATATAATTTTCATATACTCCTGACTCTTCCTTTAAATAACTCTATTTAATTGTTCTTTCTACAATGTGGTCTGTCACATACAATATGAAAAATCCTGCAGAAAACTTCAAAGGATAAAGGAGACTAAATAAGAAGAATAAGAGGACAAAAATAATACAGTGGGAAGTGTTTGGCCCATGGTTTTGAGAAGCTAAAGGATATTAAGAGAATAAGAAATGATGGGAAACTAGTTGGTCTACAAAATTTAAGGAGACCAATAGGGATCACCTGAAGGAAATATAGTAATTGAGAAAACAATTGAAACAGCTCAAAAAACAAAAACTAGCTGCTTGATAGTTGGATTTGAAATATGTAAATGGACTCAGATCATTTTCTAATTCAGTTCTGAAAAATTCTCAGATATCTTGCTTTATCTTTTAGTTGTAATTATTGACTATTGGGTGTGTGTATTTTATGTTTTGATTTGTATCTTTGTTTTCAAAAAGAAAAAAAAAATTTGCATCAGGTACATATGTTGTAAAAGATCATATAGTTCAGCCAGGTTTGTAAAATGATAAAAGAGCAGTGATCCACATTCACCCTCCTTGCCCCATTTTTCTCTTTCCAGAAATTTTCATATCTTTTAGATAATCTTTTTGTCATGTAGTTCTATGTGTCGTACATATATATTTTCTTGATTTTTAAATTATTTAATCATTATTTACAGTGATCCCTTGGTAAAAACATTAAAAATCAAAAGGCTGGATTTGGGTGACTGCTTCTTATCAGGTTTTGCTCCAATAATACTGCCTAACAAAGAACTCTCAAATTTCAATTGATACAGAATTGAAAGTTCTCAACTGGGATCCCTGGGTGGCGCAGCGGTTTGGCGCCTGCCTTTGGCCCAGGGCGCGATCCTGGAGACCCGGGATCGAATCCCACGTTGGGCTCCCGGTGCATGGAGCCTGCTTCTCCCTCTGCCTGTGTCTCTGCCCCTCTCTCTCTCTCTCTCTCTCTCTGTATGACTATCAAAAATAAATAATTAAAAAAAAAAACTTAAAAAAAAAAGAAAGTTCTCAACTATACATCTTCACAGTCTCACCAACATTTATTATTTTCCATTAAAAAAATTATAGCCATCTGGGGATCCCTGGGTAGTTCAGTGGTTTAGCACCTGCCTTCGGCCCAGTGTGTGATCCTAGAGTCCCAGGATCAAGTCCCACATCGGGCTCCCTGCAAGTAGCCTGCTTTTCCCTCTGCCTGTGTCTCTGCCTCTCTGTTTCTCTGTGTCTCTCATGAATAAATAAATTTTTTTTAAAAAAATTATAGACATTTTAGTGTGTATGAAGTAGTATTTCATTGTGCTTTTGATTTGTATTTCCCTAATGAATAATGATATTGAGCATCTTTCTGTGTCCTTATTTGCCATTTTAAATCTTTTTTTTAGATAAACATCTCTCCAGGTCCTTTGCATGTTTTTAAACTGGCTTATCTGTCTTTTTTATTATTGAGTTATACAGATGTTTTAAAATAAATTCTAGATTGTAACCCTTATTAGACACATGATTTGCATATATTTTCTCTCATTCTGTAGGTTTTGTTCTTTTGTGATAATGACCTTTGAAGCATACGTTTTGGAATTTTAGTTTGATTTACCTATTTTCTTTTGTTGGCTGTGCTTTTGTATCATATCCATGAGATGCCAAGTCTAATATCATAAAGAATTCCTCCATTGTTTTCTTTTTTCTCCATTGTTTTCTTCAGAGAGTATTATAGTTTTAGCACTTAAACCTAAGATTGATCTATTTTGAGTCATATTTTGTATATGGTGTGAGGTATGGGGTCCAAATTCATTCTTTTGCATGTGGACATCCAGTTTTCCTAGCACTATTTGTTGAAAAACAAAACAAAACTGTTTTCAACTACTTAATGTTCTCAACACCCTTGTTGAAAATGATAGATGTATGTGTTTATTTCTAGACCTCCAATTCTAACCCATTGTACTATAAGCCTGTCCTTATGCCAGTACCACATTGTCTCACTTATTTTACTTTGGAGTAGGTCTTGAAATCAGGAAATATGAGTACTCCAAAACTATTCTTTTTTTCAAGATTGTTTTGACAATATTGGGACCCTTGTAGTTCCATATGAATTAGGATTAGTTTGTCCATTTATTAAAATAATAGTTAGAATTTTAATAGTGATCATGTTGAATCTATAGATCAATTTGGTAATATCATCATCTTAATTGTGAACATGGAATGTCCTACTATTTCTTTAGGTCTTCTTTAATTTCTTTCTGTAATTTTGAAGTATATATTTTACAATTAACATTATTTTAGGTATTTCTCTGTTTTTGATGGCATTTTATGTTTACAATATGTCAATAGAAACTTATAAATTAGGTATTTCTCTGTTTTTGATGCCATTTTATGTTTACAATATGTTAATAGAAACTTATAAAACTGAAAAGCAAAAAGTAAAAAGACCAAAAAAAAAAAAGAAAGAAAAAAGGAACAAACTATTCAAGAACTGTGGCACAACTCCCAAAGGTGTCATATATGCATAATGGAGGAGTAGAAGGAAGAGAGAAAAAAGAATTTGAAGCAACAAGGAGAATTTCTTTGATTAATGTCAGTCACCAAACCATAGATATGGGAGAAATTCATTCATAATAAATGCCGAAACCTAATACCTAGGCATATTGTATTCAAAATGGAGAAATCAAAGATTGAGAGGACAAAACAGCAACCCAGAATTCTATGCCCTATAAAATGATCCTTAAAAACGAGAAGTCAAGGGCAGCCCGGTGGCTCAGCGGTTAGCGCTGCCTTCAGTCCAGGGCCTGATCCTGGGGACCTGGGATCGAGTCCCACGTCAGACTCCCTGCATGGAACCTGCTTCTCCCTCTGCCTGTCTCTATCTCTGTCTCTGTCTCTGTCTCTGTCTCTCTCTCTCTCTGTGTCTCTCATGAATAAATAAATAATAAAATCTTTAAAAAAAAAAAAACAAAACAAAACAAGAAGTAAAGGCTTACTTTAAAAATTGAGAGAATTTTCCAGTAGGCCTGTCTTGCAAGAAAAGAGAAGAAAATGCTCAGAAAGGACAATGATATAGGTCAGAAACTCATATGTACATAAAGAAAGGAAGAGCATTAAAGAAGGTATAAGTATAGGTAAATAAGATCTTCATTTTTTAAAATTCTTAATTGATCTAACATATGTTTCATTCTTAAATTTTCTAAAACATAATAGTCTAATAATAGCAAAAATGCAATTATGTATGCTTCCATATCATAAGTAATTGTTCTTTTGTGTTATGTGAGTTATTACAGCTCATGTATGGGTGAAATGAATGAAAGTAATAATACAAGGAACAGTAGAGAAGGGTTAGGAATATTTTGTTATTATAAGATACTTGCACTTTTGGTGAGGTGATGTTACTTGAGAGTAGACTTAGGTTAGTTGAAATATATATTGCAAACTCTAGGGCAATATGAAATACAGTTTAAAAAAGGAAGTACAATTGATCTAAGAAAGGAAAGAAAATAGACTCATATAAAAAACTCAGTGAAAACCAAAAAATACAGGGAAAGAAATGAGGACAAAAATGGGAAGAAAGAACAAAGTCAGTGAACAGAAAACAGAAAACTGTAACAAATAGGGAAAATATTAATCCAAATATATCAATAATCACTTTAAATGTTAGGGGCTTAAATACACTAATTGAAAGACAGACATTATCAGAGCAGATAAAAAAAACAAGGCTCACTTAAATGTTGTCTACTAGAAACACTTGAAATATAAAATCAAATATAGATTAATATTAAAAGGATGGTGAAAGGTGTACCATACTAAGACTATCAAAGGAAAGGTGAGGTGTCTATATTAACTTCAGACAGGGCAGGCTTCAGATTAAGGAAAAGTAACAAAGATAAGGAGGAGCATTACATAATGAAAAAGGGGACGATTCTCCAAGAAGATACAGCAATCTTTAATATGTATGCCTCTAACAGCAGAGTCAGAGTACATGAAGCAAAACCTCATAGAAGTGCAAAGAGAAATATATGAATCCATTTTCATAATTGGAGACTATTAAAAAAAAACCAGATCTGGCAGGCAGAAAACCAGGGAGGGCATAGTTAACTCTAGTAGTATCATCACAATTGGCTATAATGGGCATCTATAGATTGCTTCCTTCAACAGCAGAATTACACATTCCTTTCAAGCTCACATGGAACATTCTCCAAGTTAAACCACATTCTGGACCATAAAATACACCTTAACAAATTCAAAAAAGGAGAAATCATTTGGTTCATAAACCACAGTGGAAAAAAACAATTTGGAGATTAATCAGCATACCTCTAAATAATACATGGTTCATAGAAGAAATTGCAGAGTAAATGAAAATGTTTTTTAACTAAATGAAAGTAAAAATACAACTTAACATTTATGTGATGCAGTGAAAACAGGGTTTTAAAGGGAAAATTATAGTATTCAATGCATTTTTGCAAAAGAAATACTATTGAGCACCAATAATTTAAGCTTCTATCATAGTAGACTAGAAAAGGAAAGGCGCATTAAATCCAAAGTATAAACAAGAAAAGAAATAATAAAAATCGCAATTGAAATCAATAAATTTGAAAAGAGAAAATCAATATAGACAGTCGACAAAACAAAAGTCTGGTTCTTTGAAAAGATAAATAAGATTATAAGCCTCTAGTCAAGATAATTAAAAAAAAGAGAGAAGAAAAATTACTAATGTCAGAAATAAAAGGAATATTATTATAGATCTCATGAACATTAAAAGGATAATAGTGGAAGACTATGAATAATTCTATGTCCACAAATTGATAATCTAGATCAAATGGACCAATTCCTTGAAAGACATAATCTGACAAAATTCATACAAAGAAGGAAGAGACTATATAAATAGGGCTATAGCTATTACAGAAATTGAATAAAAAATTAGTAACCTTCCAAAGTAAAAAGCACCAGTCCCAGATAGGTTCACTGGCAAGTTCTGTGAAACATGTAAAACATTATACCAATTCTCTACAATAACTTCCAGGAGGCAAAAGCAGAAAAACTATTCTCTAACTAATTTATGAGACCAGCAGCATCACCTGAATACAAGATCAAATAAAGACATAAAAAAAAAAAAACTAAAAAAAAAAAAAAAAAAAAAAAAAAAACTATAGAGCAATTTACTTCATTAGCATGACACAAAAAACTTTTAATGAAATAGTAGCAAATTGAATTAAACAATACATAGAATATACATGATGAGCAAGTGAGATTTATTGTAGATATACAAGACTGGTTCAACATTCTAAAATTAATAAATATAATCCTCCATAGCAACAGGCTAAAGAAAAAAATATATCAATATTGCAATATACAAAATCATATCAATAAATACAGACAAAATCTTGGCAAAATTCAACTCCCGTTCATGATAAAAACTCTCAGCAAACTAGGAATAGAGAAGAACTTTCTCATTTTGTTAAAAAATACCTACAAACACACACACACACACACACACACACAAACACCTGTGACTAATCATTCTTAATGGTGAAAAACTTGAAATTTTCCCATTAAGATTATGAGCAAGGCAAGAATGTTCCATCTCAACACTACTTTTCAACAATGTACTGCAAGTTGTAGTTAACGCAATAAACAAGAAATGAAAATAAAAGGTGTGCAGGTTGGGCATGAAGATAGGATTTTTTTTTCAGATGACATGATTTTCCCTATACCAAATCTGAAAGCCACAACAACAACGACAAAATGTTCCAGGAACTAATAAGCAATTATAACCAAGTTGTAGGATACAAGTTTCATATACCAAAGTTAACCATTTTCCTATATATTGACAGTGAACAAATAGCAATTGCGGCTTGTACATAGTCTTTTGAATCTTCTTTACTTCACAAAGCCAAATTCTCAGTCATCGCTTCCAAACAACAGACCTGGAGTCCATAATTGATGTGGCTTTACCCAAACTCACCAGGATTTCTTTTTTTTTTTTTTTTTTTGCCTAGATGATTGTATTTTTATTTTTTTTTTTTTTTGTATTTTTATTTTTTTAAATAAATTTATTTTTTATTGGTGTTCAGTTTACCAACATACAGAATAACACCCAGTGCTCATCCCGTCAAGTGTCCCCCTCAGTGCCGGTCACCCATTCACCCCCACGCCCTGCCCTCCTCCCCTTCCACCACCCCTAGTTCGTTTCCCATAGTTAGGAGTCTTTATGTTCTGTCTCCTTTTCTGATAGTTCCCACACATTTCTTCTCCCTTCCCTTATATTCCCTTTCACTATTATTTATAGTCCCCAAATGAATGAGAACATATAATGTTTGTCCTTCTCCGATTGACTTACTTCACTCAGCATAATACCCTCCAGTTCCATCCACATTGAAGCAAATGGTGGGTATTTGTCATTTCTAATGGCTGAGTAATATTCCATTGTATACATAAACCACATCTTCTTTATCCATTCATCTTTCGATGGACACCGAGGCTCCTTCCACAGTTTGGCTATTGTGGACATTGCTGCTATAAACATCGGGGTGCAGGTGTACCGGAGTTTCATTGCTTCTGTATCTTTGGAGTAAATCCCCAACAGTGCAATTGCTGGGTCGTAGGGCAGGTCTATTTTTAACTCTTTGAGGAACCTCCACACAGTTTTCCAGAGTGGCTGCACCAGTTCACATTCCCACCAACAGTGTAAGAGGGTTCCCTTTTCTCCGCATCCTCTCCAACATTTGTGGTTTCCTGCCTTGTTAATTTTCCCCATTCTCACTGATGTGAGGTGGGATCTCATTGTGGTTTTGATTTGTATTTCCCTGATGGCAAGTGATGCAGAGCATTTTCTCATGTGCATGTTGGCCATGTCTATGTCTTCCTCTGTGAGATTTCTCTTCATGTCTTTTGCCCATTTCATGATTGGATTGTTTGTTTCTTTGGTGTTGAGTTTCATGTCTATTCATGAAGATGTTTATCTTTCCTTTGAAGCACCTTGTTTTTTCCCTCCTATTTTTCTTGTTTTCGTAACTGTTGCTTTGTATTTGAGGTGAAGGAAGTGAGTCAAAACATGAATTCCATACACCATCCTTACAAGACACCCTTTGACTAGCTATTTAACTGATTCTTTCAATACTTAATCCCTAGCTCATCATACTTACCCACATGTTTTTAATGTTTCTTAATGCCTTGAGCATGTCACACTCTTCCCTACCTTAAAATCTGAATAAACCGGGGCACCTGGATGGCTCAGTGGTTGAGCATCTGCCTCTAGGTCAGGATCCTGGAGTCCTAGGATCAAGTCAGGTCAGGATCCTGGAGTCTTAGGATCAAGTCCTGCATCAGGCTTCCTGCAGGAAGCCTGCTTCTCTCTCTGCCTATGTCTCTGGCTCTCTCTGTGTGTCTCTCATGAATATATACATAAGATCCTTTTTAAAAAATCTGATTAAGCAATTTCTTGTACCTAAGACAGTCTTGTTCAAGCTCTTTATATGGCTAATACTCATCTTCTAGGTCATAGCTTTGGTCACCTCACCGGAGAGGAAATCTCTGGTTAGTTGATGTAAGTGGGTCCTCCCCCTTCTTTTCATATTTTTTTAGCCTCAGGATCCTGTTTGTTTCCCTCAGAGCATTCCTTAAGTTGAATAATTAATTATTTACTGATTTATTGCCTGATTGTATGACCTTACCCCCCTACAATAAGGAATGTTCCATACAGGAAGTTTCTATGAAAGTTGTGTGGTTCAGCCATTGTTGGGGATTTGTTGAATGAATGTAGAAAATTTGTCCTTTTTATGAAAGATGTGTATCATTGCTAAAGAGGAATCAGCTTTACATACACAAAATTTGTTAAGAGTCTAGATTGTTAAGATATCCTCCTTTTTCCCCTCATAAATGTAACAGATGGACTAATGTGGTAAAGAGATTGACATTTTTAGGTTACAAATCAGGCCCAGTTATTGAAAAATTATTTAGAATTATTATAAGAAACAAGTCTTTGCATCCAAAGATAATCCCTTGAGTTATTTATGCCGCAATTCTCTGTGTTTGCCTTTGTTTTACAAAAGCACTTTTATTTTCTCAACTCAAAGACTGTAAAATTTGAGAGCTGGTGATGGAAAATTATTGTAAGATTTACAGAGCTCAGAAGCAAAATGTTAGATACTTGTTCAAAACTTATCTTATTCACTGAAGCATAACACCTTGACATGATTAAAAGCCTCCAGTGACTAATTCCCACATGAATTTTCTAAGTCATTCTTTTATTTCAGAAATATTTTGGAACCTCTTAAAGGTGTAGACTGGGACCAAACAAAATGAATAATTACTTAGAGCTTCAGTTTCGAAGAGCTTCAGTAGAATGAATTAGATTTTCAGGTTCAGATAGTAAATACTTAAGTATTATTCAATTGCATCTTTTTCTGTTGACAAATGCAATTGATGGAAAATATGCTTGTAGTCCATGTGTTCTACTTTCTTACCAAAATAAGTGAATTATAACTGGAATTCTATGGTTTGGAACAAACATGAGTTTGAATTAGGAAATTTAATTAAATATGGAGCAGTGGGGAAATTGTATATGAGTAGGTAAAGGGAAGCAAAACTCTTACACTGGGTAGTGTGTGCAGTGTTTACAAAAATCTGCCAAATTTTTAATCCCTGTATACCATGGGATAAAGCACAATATGAAAATTCAGCTTCTGTCTTAGTCATCTATTCATATACACTATATTAGCTTGGGACGTTAAAGAAATATTTTAGTAACACCGCAAGAATTGCAGCCAACAATCTTTTCCGGGTTATGTGCAAAGTAAACAGTGACTAGGAAGGAAACTTTATTCAGTAAGAGAACCTGAAATTTTTATAACTATAACTTTTGGTATAGGGTGAGGAAATGAAATTAAATTGCTGAGCTGTTAATGAATTCTGGCTTTATTTAGGTGTATATTTTCACCAAAAGTATATGTTGCATACCCTTTAGGATGTTAAGATCCCAGAAAAATTAATAAGGGCCATTCTAATTTGGATACAGACAGTACAAGAACTATTTGTGGGTTGGAAAATGGGAGAGTTGCAAACCAAAAGAGGGAATTCTTTGAAGACGAGGAGATTTCAACTTCTTTTTACTATGAAGAGGAGCCAATAGACAGATTTTGCACTAAGAGATGTTGCAACAGAGGAATTGGGGATTTTTAATAGTCAAGATTATTTTGTCTCTATTTTTTTCTGAGATAAATGGGTCTTCACGTCCCCTCCCATAGTTTATCTGTGCCACTGATGTTTCAGGCACAGAGTAGAACCTTCATTCAATTCTTTTCTCTCAACCCAGTGTTGTTGCCAAATGAATCATGAATAAATACTTTAAAAATACTTAAAAGTGTAAGAGGATCATTGGATTCTTTATATGTCCATATTATTTTCTTGAATTTTTCAAAACGTTGCTTATATTTTCTCTTCCAACTGTCATAGACCAGTCTTACAGACAATATTCATTGCCATTCTTATCTCACCCTCCACTCTCAAGCTTTCTCATTCTATTAGAGCCACAGTAGTCATTTCCCTGGGGATCTCCATACAATATAAAGAAACCAAATAAGAAGGCCTGATTCTTTTATTCTTCAGCTTTTCTACTCAGTACTTACTATCTTATTTTTCTTTTCATTGAGATAGGTATCATTGTGATAATTTTATGGATCTAAGCAAAAAAAAAAAAAAAATTAGATTAGATTAGATTCTAAATAGTCTAATTGATAGTAGATGATTTTTGTCCCTCTACAGGCCCCTGATGTTCTGAACTTTGGGACTATGATTTTGTTACGTTATTAACCCCATTCTTTTACCTTCACAACTCACCCATGTCTAGGCATGTTTGTTTCCAATGAGAAGGGCTGAGAGAGAGTCAAGAAAATATTTGCCTCATAACCAAGAAGGAAATTGGCTTACACCCTGAAAACATATCACATACCTGAGCCCAGAGATAGAGACAAACACACTATTGGGCACATTTTATTTAAAAATATTAGCAGTATTCATTCAACCTTGCTTCCCCAAACTGGAGATAGCACAGCAATGTAGTTAAGAGCCCCACTTTGGACTGTTCTGAAAACTGAGATTTTAAATCTGTCCCCATCACTTTCTGTCTAGCTACCATTAGGTTTATTAGTTTTAAGAACATGAGAGTCTACAGTCCATACAAAATATCCTCCTTCTTGATTAATAATCTCTCCCTTCTACATCCCTATAAACTGAGTCTTCATGGCCACGCACTTTAAATTTACACCTCTTTTTTTTCCTCTACTAGAAAACACACACACACACAAGTAGAAACAAAACAAAAACAGTAAAAACAAAATAAAAAAAAACTGAAAAGTATATTATGAGAGAAAATCCTGGTATACAGAAATAAAAAAAAGAAAGAACTAAAACATAATTTGATACATGAAAAATTTTAAAGTCTTACTTTAAAAACCAAACCAGGAAAATGGAAAGACTTGAAGAGTCCCATTCAAGAGAAAACTATGAGATATAGTCTCCATGTTATAACTGGATTCTAAAGGAGAAAATCAAGAGAGAATAAAAAGAAATATGGAGAGTATAGTCATATGGTTGACTATTAAACTTGTCTTAAGTTTAGATATGGTGGTTGCAGATGGATAAGGGATAAAGAAAGATTCGCATTCGAAAACTCAGCCATATTTTGTCAGTAAATTATCATATTACCTTGAGAAAATCTCATAGCCTTAAGATCTTAAATTGAGGTATTTGTTACCTCGTTGCCTGAATATTGACTTGATTATTGAATAAATATTGATAAATAAGTGATCCCAGAAATAACATAAATGCTTAAAACTGAGGTTTCAATTTTGGTAATAGGTGATACTCCTCATAACTAATTATATTTTCTAAAAAGGTCAGAAAAATTAATAAATGAATGCTTTTTGAAGAATGTACTTTAATTTCTTTGAGGACAACAAGAACAGCTGAATTTACTCATACCTTAAAATATTTTTTTGGACTCAAAGCATGGAAATAATTATAATAAATTAAAAATGAAAAGAAATCAAAACAGCCCGTTTTACCCAATTAGACCAAATAAGTTATGAAATCACAGGTGTGAGAATAATAAATTTTATTCAGAAACTTCAGATATTTTTACTGATATTGGCAGCTGTTCTCAGTTCAAGATAGTTATATAATAGGCGGGTTCTCATGCTGCATGCTTTGGTTCAACAATTCTTGTGCTTTACTCCCTTTTTACAGTGTGTCCTGAATAATTAAATTCTCAAACAAAGCAGAGCCTAGAAATGAGTACCTATTATTTAAGCAATGGGAAAATAGTCAAGAGTACAGAAAATTTGAGTTTATTTTTTTCTTATTGATGAGAGTAAATAGTTGATTCAGCATGTGTTTTTCTCATCCAGTGATCAGAATTTTAATATTGAATTACTTAGATTTATGAGAAGAAAAATGTATCTTGACATCTCCTTTTTTGTTGTTTTTTGTTTTTTTTTACGTGTGATTTTTTTTTCACTAAATTTCTTAATCTGGGACTGTGAGTTCATAAGCTCAGCATCTTCCTAGAAATGGCTTTAATACCAGATTCTAGATTCCAGAGAAAGATATTTAATGTCTCACTTTTTTCCCTCAAAATGATTAGTATCTTAGTTTATGCTCACAACACCTTTGACAATAGGCATGGCAAGGGCTATACGATTCTAATTTCATAGAGGCAATACTCAAGACACCAGCTAGCCAAAAGTTCCTCATCCTCAGAGCTTTTCCTACTAACCCAAAGAGAAAAAAGATACCAATTCTTATTTACCCAAGTTTCTAGAATATACAGAGTCACAGTGCCAATCCAGCCTCAGTAAACAATAAAGGTGTCAAGGAGGAAGTAATTGAGAAGGCAAAGAGGGGATCCCTGGGTGGCTCAGCGGTTTGGCACCTGCCTTCAGCCCAGGATGTGATCCCGGAGTCCTGGGATTGAGTCCCATGTCAGGCTCCTTGCATGGAGCCTGCTTCTCCCTCTGCCTGTGTCTCTGCCTCTCTTTCTCTCTCTGTCTCTAATGAATAAATAAAATCTTAAAAAAAAAAAAAAAGAAGGCAAAGACCCCTGACACTGATTCTTATCCATGTTTCCCACTGGACCAAGCTGTCTTCTTTCACCTGCAGATACTGTTCAGAATGAATAGAGAAAGTTTATGGGATACATAGTCAACTGGAAGTCCCTAGTTCAGCCTCCCCCAAACCTCTGCTAACATTCTTACCCAAACAGTAAAAAATAAGAAAATTTCTTGACATCAAACACTTGGAGTGACCTTCAATTTATTTTTAAGATCAGAGAGAAATGTTCACTTGCTGGAAGACTCCTTTCATATTCTTTTGCTGGGAACAGTTTTAACTGCCATGCATGAAAGGTTCTTCAGAAGGGAAAATTTTCCTCTCCAAATATACATGTACTACCATCTTATTTTCCCATAATGGAATGTTTTCGTCTTTCAGGATATCATATCTTCTTTAACCCTTTTTTAAAATAAATATTTTATTTATTTATTCATGAGACACACATAGAGAGAGGCAGAGACATAGGCAGAGGGAGAAGCAGGCTTCCTGCAGGGAGCCTGATTTAGGACTCGATCCCAGGACCCCAGGATCACGACCTGAGCCAAAGGCAGATTGGCTGAGCCACCTAGGTGACTCTCTTTTTTAACCATCTTGACTGTGGTGGATGTTTTTATTTGATTTTTTTCTTTATTTCTAATAAATGATGTTTATATACATTCTTTCCAAGAGGTCCTGAGATGATACTCTTTTTGCATGGTTTCGCTACAAAGGACGTAAGGTCTACACCAAACAGAAAAGTGGGCAGCAGTTCCTCTTTTGAGGCACTAGTTTTTCAGGCAACCAGAGCACCTTCTGTCTTCCTCTCTGACTCACCTGTCAGAGAATAAGTGGTAAGAAAATGCCTTGAACAATCATATTCTGAGGGTCAAGTTGTGGACAGGGATAACATTTGATAAGTAAAATATTTTTGGAAGAAAGAAGAAATTCAGGTAGCAATAAACATTGTTCATATATATTTTCACAGTTTTGCCACTAAATATGAGGAAGATCATAAACATGGATTTCCAAAATAACAGATAAACACATATATAATTTGTTAAATATGCCAACCCCCCATCTCAGGAGATATATCACTTAACATTTACACCAGCAATATGTGAATGTTCATGTTCTCCCATAGTCTCACAAAGTTGTCATATTTTTAGATGTTTTTTTCCAATTAAATGAGAAATGATAACACAGCATAGTTTTCATTTGCATTTGTCTTATTTTGAACAAGATTAGTCACCTTTTCCGATTATTAGGAGCCATTTACATATCTTTTTTTTTCTCACGTGAATTACTTGCCTTGCTAGCTAATTTATTCTATAGGACAGTGAGAATTTTTTCTTTTCTATTTTCAAAAGTTTTTTATGTATTATAATTATTGACTATTTGATATAATTAATAAATATTTTTCTCATTTCATTATGGTATTTTTACTTTGATTATGGCAAGACACTTTATATACAAAAAAAAAAAGCAATCAAATTCACATATTTTATCCTTATTGCTTCCAAATTTTGACTTATAGTTTGGAAGATTTTTTCCTTCTCCAAAATTATAGAAAAATTCACCAATGATTGATTTTAAAATATTGGTTTTATTTTTTACATAAAAATCTCTATTTCATTTCAAATTATTCTTGTATATGGCATAAAAAAATGAGTCTGACTTTTGGTTTTAGCTCCATCATATAAAGAACTTGGAGGTCATCACTCCCTTCACTATAGCAAATAAGGCTACACACACTGGAAGTCAATGACTTTTGGGACCTATCACAGAACTGAAGTTGCCGGGCAAGCTGCCACTGGACATCTAGAAATACAGGGCATTTCATGGAGTTACATCTGAATTCTGTTTATTCGGAGAAGAGCCACTGGAGCCATAAAGTGATAGGAATACTTAAATAGTAATTTTGATGAATTATTAAATTCATCACTGTTGTGACTTAAAAGTCCAGGAACTCATACCACATTCTCATGTTGAAGATTTGAGAAAGATCCTCCCATAGAAAGGAAAGCATAATTTTGTAGATATGCCCAGAGAGTTCTCCATGAGAATGGGCTAAGTCTTTAGAGGACAGGACTTTAGTAGAATCTTACTCTACCTTACTGAAGGGCATCCCTCCCATTCAGACTTCATCATCTGTCTCTCACCTAAATGGAAAAAGAAAAAAATATATCATTAGGTAACATTTGTGCAGACTGTTGTCACAGTCTGTGATAAAATCTACCAATAGCCTGAGACCTGATCATAAAACTATGTCACACTTTCCCTATCCCATATATTACCACTAGTCCAACAGCACTGCAGTCAAATACAATTATAGCTGAAATAGCTGCAAGATACAGACTCTTCTCTGAAGAGGAGTATTTAGGGAAGCCTAAAATCAAGAAAGAAGACTACAAGGACATTAGAAAAATGCAAAACCTCTGGAAGCTTCAGCAAACACTAAACATAGCCCAACTCCTACCCAGATTAACATAAATCCTCACACTAAGGGCCTGTTAGCAACAGTCCGCATTACTTGATACAATATATCCAGCTCTCAAAAAAGTATATGTAATCATGCCAAAAGGAGAAAAATAATCAATCTGAAGAGAAAGCAAGCATCATAACCATACTAGGATAGGAAACAGATGTAGCAGTTTTCAAGAATGTAGGAAAATAATATTAATATGGTAAAGGATCTAATGGAAAAAGTTGATAATATTCAAGAACAGATAAGCAATGAAGCAGAAAGGTGGAAACTGTAAGGAAAAAATCAAAAGGATATGCAATAAATCAGAACATTTTAAGAAATGAAGAATGTCTTTGATGAGCTCATAAATAGACTGTACATAATCAAAGAATCAGTGACCTTGAAGATAGGCCTATAGATAATTTCCAAATTAAAAAACCAAGAAAGAAAAAAACAAGGGAAAGAAAGGAAAAATAGAACATCCAAGACTTTCAATTCAAACGCATAACCTCTGTTACTAAAATAGCAAAAGAAGATTGAACAGAAAAAATATAAATTTGATATAATAATGGCTGAAAACTTTTCAAAATTAATGACAAGCATTAAACCTGTGTAAAATGTAAGGGCTTTTCTAAGTTAGTGTATGCAGATTCTCAAAGAATCATTTGATAGGTTGGTGGAATCCAACAACGGATTGGAGAATGTGATGAAACAATCTAACTGTATTATAAATGTATAAAACTAACTCAACAGAAGGGGGTGGGGAAAAAAGATGTTGGCCTAAGTAACGTTGGAAATGAGTAGAGTCCATAAAAATAGAGCAAAAGAAACTCTGTATAAAGCATTGTACTCTAGCTAATAAAATTATATTCCATGAAGGAAAAATGAAGAGTTCTAATACTATTTTGCATGAATACTTGTAATTGAATAGTTTATTAACTGGGATCCCTGGGCGGCGCAGCGGTTTGGCGCCTGCCTTTGGCCCAGGGCACGATCCTGGAGACCCGGGATCGAATCCCACATCGGGCTCCCGGTGCATGGAGCCTGCTTCTCCCTCTGCCTGTGTCTCTGCCTCTCTCTCTTTCTCTCTCTTTGACTATCATAAATAAATAAAAATTAAAAAAAGAATTAAATTAAAAAAAAAAGAATAGTTTATTAACTGGATGACAGATGGTAGGAGCCAGATTTCTCACTGTTGGAATATGACCATAAAAATAAACAAAGGAATGAGATTAGAATCATCCATGTGGCAATGGATTAAAGTTGGAGATGTCATATGAACTTATATTAGCTTAAAGTAGCTACAAATGCTTACACATAGAAGTTTCTATAGATGTGTGTCTACATACAGGTTGGTATATATACACATATATTTTCTGACAGTGTCAGCAGTTAGAACCTAGAAGCAATGACACCTTAGTAGCAAGTAGCACACCAGCTAGCAACTATGTATTCTTTTCTAATAGCATTCTCCAGTGAAAGGGACCAGAATTCCATGGTGAAATGACTGATTCTAGAACTGGGCAGGAAATATACAAGACAAGTCTGGAGCATCTAATAGGGCCAAAAAATAAGGAAGTGCCAAAAAAAATCCTACAATGACAGGGGTGTTTCAAAGGACCACAAGTGATAGAGCTGCCAGTGAAACTATTTAAGCAACATAATAAAAAAAAATATTGAATTCTAATCCAAAACATAAACCGAATACCTGTTGATATAAATGATTGAAGAAATACAAAATTGGAGAGACTAAATGAGTTTCCCATATACAATAATTCTAAATAATTTATATAGCTACTTTGACCTCGAGGAGGTGCAATTTAATTCCTCACTTTTTAAGTGTGGGTTGAACCTAGTGCATTTTTTCTAAAAGGACAGAATGAAAAGGAGGAAAAAAAAGACTACAGTGAAGAAACCTGACACTTTCAGCCAGGTGGTCAAAGTTAATATCAACAGTGACAAGTTATATTAATAATATGTATCCTTGATATGCTGTAATGAAAATGGCACTTCACCTCTGTGGTCTTCCTCCCTAAACCACATAGCCTCAGGCTTAGCCCGAGAAAACCATCAGACAAATTCTGATTGAGACATTCTCCAAATATCTGACCAGTACTTCTCAAAATTGTCAAGGTTGTAAAAACCAAAGAAAGTCTCAGAAACTCTAAGAGCCTGGAAAGATATGACAACTCAATATAATGTAGTAGCCTAGGATCCTGGAATAGAAAAGAACAACATTACGCCAAACAAAGGAAAGCTGAATAAAGTTAATAGACTTCAGTTAATAATGATGTGTTAATATGGATTCATTAATTGTAATAAATGCACAACAATGTAAAATGTTAACAATAAACAAAACAGGTTGCGGATTATACATAGGAACCCTTTGTACTGTTTTTGGAATTCTCCTGTAAATCTAAATCAGTAATAAAAATTTTAAAAGTTCATTTAAAAAAAACAAACTAAAAAAAAAATCGTAAGGGGAATCTAAGTAAACTGATTTTTCAAAAAGTAAAGAAAAACATATTTATCTTTTAAAAATATTTTATTTATTTATTTGGCAGTGACAAGCCGGGGGAGCAGCAGAGGCAGAGGGTGAAGTAGGATCCCCACTGAGCAGGGAGCCCCCATGACATGTGGGACTCCATCTCATGACCCAGGGATCATTACCTGAGCCAAAGGCAGACACTTAACCCACTGAGCCACCCTGGCGCTAATACACATTTATATTAGGCTAATCCATTGGGAGTCATATACACAGATCATTTGGGTATTTCAGAGGAACTAGAATCCAACAGTAAGATTGCCATTTATGGATCATAATACTAGAATTTTGCAAGCATTAGCTTACTTAAATATCAAAAAATCCTGCAATATAAATACTATTATCCTGAAGAAACTCACATCAAATCCTTTTGGCTCTGACTTCAAAATGTCCTCTTCTGATTCCCTTTATACTGCATCACTCTCAAATGGATTAGTGTAGTACTCTCCGTTTTGTTTTCTTTTACCCTTGCTTTACTCCCACATAACGGCCAGAATCATCTTAGAGGATCTATTGTGCACAAGAAACACTTAAAGCCTTTATGGTTTTTAAGGTCAATAGTAATATCACTTAACCCAATTAGAACTATGATTCGCTACAGATAAAAAATGTTTTCCTTCTTTTTTTTTTTAAATAAGAAAAATCTAATTTTATTTTTCCCATGTGACTATCCAGTTATCCCAACACAGTTTATATAAAGTACCTTATAATCAGTAATTTGCGATGCTGACTTTATCATATAATAACCTGGTATGTACAATTGGACCAATGTATTGTTCTATCCATTCCACTGGTCTGTGTATTTAGGGTACCAATAGCACGCTATTCTCACTATGAAGGTTCTGTAGTATACCTTCGTATTTGATTGAGCTAGTCTTTCTTTCTTTCTTTCTTTCCTTCCTTCCTTCCTTCTTTCTTTCTTTCTTTCTCTTCTTCTTTTTCTTTTTCTTTTTTTTTTTGGTAGGGATTTCCTAACCATTCTTGTTTTTTATTCTTTCTAATAAACTTTATATTTTATTTTTCTAGCCCCAAGGAAGGGAAAAAACTTGACAGTGTGTTTATTAAAGTGGTGTTAATTTTAAATTTAGGAAGAATTTCTATCTTTATGATGCGTATTATGATTCAAGACTATATTTAATCCTTTCATTTCTTCAAGTCTAATTTATGTCTTCCTAATACTTTATAGTGTATTAACTGTATAAAATGTGAATCTTTCTTGTTAAGTTTATGCCTAAGTATCTTATTTTTTCTTATTTTTACTATTACAAATGGAGCTTCTCTTCCATTATATTGTCTTTCATGTTTATGTTTTAATCTATGAAGGCTATTGATTTCTCTAATTTTATAACTCTCTGATTTACTAGATTATTTAGTTTGCATTCGTTTTCAAGTGATTTAGGTTCTCCAGATGTGTGTAGTCATGGCACCTAGAAGCAGAAATAATTGTTTTTCTTCTTGAATAGTCCTTATGCTTAGCACTGCCTTCTTTTGTCTGTTTGCATTGGCCATTACATCTACACAATATTAAATAGAAATCAATGTAATAGACATCCTTATCTTTTCCTAACTTTCTTGGCAAAGGATCTGGTGTTTTTATATTAAATAAGATGCTGGTCTTTGGACTGAAATAAACACAAACCCACACACAAATAAACTCATTCATGTTAAATTCATATATCTTCCATTTATATGAATATATTATATATATTGCATTTGTGTATATAATTGGATATTTTTAAACCATAAATGAATTGCATTTGTGTATATAATTGGATATTTTTAAACCATAAATGAGTGTTCATGTTAAAGTCATTATGTATTTTGCATTGATATATAGAGAAATAATTGGGTGTTTTTAACATGAATGAGTACTGAATTTTTGTGAAATGCCTTTTCTTTATTGAACGATGTGATCTCCATCTCTATTGGTATAACAGATTACACTAATGGATTTTCTGATTTCAAATCACCCTTGCTTTCCTGGAGTGAAGCCTCTTAGAATATGATGCATTATTTCTGATGTATTCCTTGTTGCTGTGTGCTAATATTATTGTTAGGTTTTTGCATTGATAGTCATACATGATATTGGTTTTTAGTTTTCTTTTTTAATCCAATCTTTGTCATATTTTTTAAATCAATTTTCTTTTCATTCTATAAAATGAATTTGGAAGATTTTCCTCTTTTTCTGTCCTTTGGAATAGTTAAGTAGAATTGAGATGTTCTGTTCTTTAAAAGTTAGATTGAATTTCCTTGTGAATCCTTCTGGATCTGTCCTTCTTTATTCCTTCTTGTTCATCTCTCATGATCTCATGATTGTTTGGTATTATTTAAGCTTTTTGTTTCAACCGGAGACTATTTGGGCAAGTTTTGGTTTTCAGAACCAAAAAATTAATATCATCTAGCAATTTCTTCCACTAAGCTGGAAACTCTCCAAAGGCATTTTTTTGACACCAATTTGGTGTCCAACAAATCAGTTCAATTCTGAAAATAATACTATGTTGTATACAGCTACCTGGAGTTAGCATAGACCCCACAATTAAGGGGCTCAGAGCTATAAGACTGTTCCCCTTCGAGACACCAACTACAAGTTCTGGATCCTCCAGCTATTTGTAATTCTGGCCAATTGCCCTGACTACAAATTCAAATTAACTCATGACCCCTCTTCTCTAGAACCATTCATGAAACTCACCAAAAGTTCTAAACTTATGATTACAATTTTATCATAAAAGATACAGCCAAGAGAAAGATGGTGCTGGGGACAGAGCTTCTTTGCCTTCTCCAGGCATGCTACTCTTCCAGCACATTGATGTGTTTACTATCATGGAGGCTCCTTGAGCCTTATTATTTCAGTTTTTATCCAAGCTCCAATCAGGTGCTTGGTATTATTTATAGGGTGGCCAGCCCCTCCCTGGAAACTCTTTAGGAGCCCACCGTGAGTCACCTGAGCATAAACTCAGGTATGATAAACAGGAGCTTATTATGAATAATTAAAGGTATTTCTATCTCTCAGGAAATTCCAAGGGTTTTAGGAACTCTGGGCCAAGAACTGGGGACAAAGACCAAATGTATTTTTTATTATACCACAGGGAACATACTCTGTATTTTTGTAGTGCCTAGCTCACATTGTGCTTAGCACCCGTAGTAAGTGTACAATAATTATATATTGAGGTAGTGAAGGCAAGAGTGAATGAGCCACATACATGCCAGTTAGTAAGGCTGTGTTTTATTGTAGGAAGGAACTTGAAGTAGCTTTTGTACATGATATTTGATAATACTGATTCACTGAATTCCCTTATAGACCTCTCAAAAGTATAGGTCACTCCAAATCCCTGCAGCCTATGGACTTGGAATCCTGATTTAAGAATCACCAATGTAATCTTTTGATTGCATTGATCTTTACAAGTTATCAAGCCTACAGTTTCATGAAAGCATGAATCCTGCATTGACTCAAGTGTGAAAACATCTGTGGATAAGATCCAGACATCATTTTCTTTATTACTTTTTTAATAACACAGGTACATTTTGAGAATTTTTAATTGTATTTTCCCTAAAGATCTTAAAGTCTGGATACAAATGTGTGTGTGTGTGTGTGTGTGTGTGTGTGTGTGTTTGTGCATGTGTGTGTGTGTTAACTCTCATATATTTCAATGAGAAAAGTTCTCGTGTACAGATAGGGACACTTGAGAATAGGAGCCAATTCAATTTGACAATCATACCTGATACCCAGTTAATCCTCAACATTTTAATCATCTGGATTTTGTAATTCTGTTTTGTTTTATAGGAAAAGCATCTGTGTTATGTGAGAGATGAAACTTTGCAGTTTTCTCATGTTTTATTTTTTTCAAGTCTGTCTTAGAATTTTTCCAGCTGTATGACTAATGCAGAGGGATTTTTCTCTTCCACTGCTATCATCCTTATGTGAATTATTAATATATGTTTTTATTTATAATTCATTACCTTTAAAAAAGAGTCATGGATGAGCAAGACCCAGCTGCACTTGGGCTCATCTAATGTCCCCAACTATTTTTCAAAGTTTGAGCATATTCCCAAACATGTTTCCATGAACATTTTCCCTTTATTTACAATCCCTTGTGTGTTTAAGGGAAATGTAAGCCTTATGTTTCTTTTTCATTTGTACTTAACTCATCAAAATGTTTTGTAAAGCAATTTAAATGTCCAAGAAGATTTTTATTACTGATTTTCTTAGAAACAGAAAGTCCTATTTTGCCAATAGTAGGAGAGAAAAAACCATATAAACCCAGTGACTAAAGTTTGGTTCAGAACTTAAAACCAACAAAATTTGAGTGGTTCTAAACTTGGCAAATCTTGGCCTAAATAACTTGTAGGAAGTCTTCATTTGCTAACTACAGATAAGCAGTTACATTTTAGAACTGGTGATTACAAGTCTTACTGCCCAATTTCCTTCTGCTCATATCTAACTATGGGCCAAACTATAATATTTCAGAAAATGTAAAAGAGAGGGACAAACCACGTGGGCATGTCATAGAATGCATTTATCAGCTAAACTGGGATGGAAAATATTTAATTTCTACTTTGTGAAGAAACAGTAAAAAACTGATTTATTCTGTGTCTTCGTAGAATTTTCCATGGTAATTAATTAAAAGAATAGTATTGAGGTGAGTTTTAAACATGTTTCATTTATTTAAAAGTTCAAAAAGCTTTTAAAATCTTTTAGGAACTTTTATGTAGGCAATCATAATAGCAACTCAGATTATCTAGACTAGTCATTAAAGTAAGCAAATTAAGATTTCAGTTTGGCTACAGTGTTAATAGATCAAATGAGAATATTGAGGAGTAAAATAGAGACACACCCTGAGCTTCTAAAGGGGGAAAAATGATGCTTTTTATGAAGCACTCTTGATTTACCCTTTAGTTTATTCAAATTAGTGAAATTTATTTTGATTTATTAAAAGAAGTTCTTAAACAAGTAGGTCTATTTCATAAATTTTGAGGTTTGGGTTTGTGGTAAGGCTAAGACTTATGACATCATAGAAAGAAAATTACATATATATCTGATTTCAAATCCTGGTTCATTTGTTTAACCACTTTCTCTGATTTTCCCATCTGTAAATAAGGGGAAAATCACCTTTGCAGGGTTGCTGTTTAAGGCGTCTAGCCATAATACCTGAAAATTGGCAGATGCTCAACAAATCCAAGTTTCCTGACAGCATAAGAGCTCCCATGAATGGTAGTGTTCAAGCCTCACCATTACCTGGTGGAGGTATTGTAAAAATGGCCTCACCTGAGTTGGCTGGACTTGATGATTTCAAGACTCCTTTCAATGCTAGTCTTTTTTTCCTGACTCCCCTTAATTCAGGGATGTGTTCATACCTGTTTTTTAAGTAGATGTATCCTAGACCCACATAGCATCATTTTGAAATAGGATCTATAATCTAACAACCCCTTAAACAGTTACTAAAGTCAATTGGGAAACTGCAATTGGCAATTTGACACAGGTTAGCACTCCAAGTAAAGGAGATCGTATTTTAATAAAACCTGAAAAGAATTCATAAGGAGGCTTAGTGAAGTGTGTTCCTCTCTAAAAGGCACATTTTGAGTATTCCACTGCTGGTAGGAGATGATTATAGCTCCCTGAGAAATTTTTATTTGTTTGTTTGGTTGGCTTTGACTAGGATTTTTAAAAGCATGAGTTCATTAAAAATAAAACAAAACAACTTTCTTTATAAAGTCATAGAAATAGAACAGACCCTCAGGGAAACCAATTCTAGGGCATCCATTCTGCACACACATTGCTCTTTTACTCACACCTCCAGACAGACTTTACAAGTCAGCCAGTCACCGTCGTTTTTCCCATTGAGCTCTTGCTAAGCCTCAAAGTACTTACACTAAGCACCTGATTCCATGAAGCTACTGCAAATCTATGGGTGCTCACAAGTAGACTTTGTTTTTTGTTTTGTTTTGGTTTGATTGGGTTTTTTTTTTTTTGGGTCTTTGTTTTTAATCTTGGTTATTCTTTGATTCACAATCTGTTCTAAATCATATATTCATCAACTTCATACCCAGGATTATTAGAAAAATAAATCCCTAGAACTCTTTATTGTAAAAAATCTCAAAAGAGAAATTCATCTCTGGCAATTGGCATAATTATTCAAATTAGCTGCCATGACGTGTCTACAGACTGAAGATTGTGATCAGAGGAATTCTGGATCAATCTTGGCAAGGATCCACTTACTAACAAAAATTTCTTGTTTATATTAAAATGAGAATTTCTGGACACCTGGGTGGCTCAGTGGTTGAGCATTTGCCTTCAGCTCATGTCATGATCCTGGGGTCCTGGGATTGAATCTGGCATCAGGCTTCCTGCAGGGAGCCTGTTTCTCCCTCTGCCTATGTCTCTGCCTCTCTCTGTGTGTCTCTCATAAATAAATAAATAAATATTAAATAAATAAATAAATAAATAAAATGAGAATTTTATCATTATTATACTTGTTATGAGATACAAATCAACACAGCATATTGTTTTTGATGAGTGGTTTAAAAAGTTTGATGAAAAATACTATCTAAACATTAAATATGTAAAATAATGAGAAACCAGGAAAGAAAAAATGGAACGTTTGAACTGCCTGAAAATTTAAAATTCAGTACCTCAAAAAGACCAAAATCAAAGTTTAAAGACAAAAAGTACAAAAAGAACTATGTATAATATTTAATTTAAAAATAGAAGTATTCTTTAAAATCCAATCAATAGGATAAGGCATAATACCCTCCCCCACACACATTGGGCAAAAAACATGAATGAACAATTCACAAAATAATTGATAGAAATGGACTTCAATGTTACTTGAAATGTTCAGCTTCTTTAATATAATAACTTCCAACTGAATGAACAGTGAGATTCATTTTCTCACATATCCAATCAATTAAAATTTTGAGAATATAGGACGCTTGGATGGCTCAGTAGTTGAGCGTCTGTCTGTCTTTGGCTCAGGTCATGATCCTCAAGTCATGGGATCAAGTCCTGCACTGGGCGCCCCACAGGGGTCCTGCTTCTCTCTCTACTTATGTCTCTGCCTCTCTCTCTGTCTCTCATGAATAAAAAAAAATAAAATCTTTAAAACAAATTTTGAAAATATGAGAGTAACCCATGTTGGTAAACGTGTCATTGACCAGAGATAGCCATGCCCTGCTTAAGGGAGGGAGGGAAGCCTTGCAAACTTTTGAGAGTCAATTGAGAGACTATGTGCCAAGGAGCTTTAAAAGTTTAGTGCTTTTGACTCAGTATTTAAAAATCTAAACAAGTCTCCTTATAAATAATCAGAGATAATAGCAAATGGAGTTGACAACAGTACTATTTGCGATGGTAGAAAATAGGAAGCTATCTCAATGCCCAATAATAAGAGAATTCTGGAACATAGTACACCTAGGTAATAAAATATCATAGAACTATTTAAGATGAGGTTTTTGACACTTTTTAGTTACAGAGACAATAAGTTTAAATGGGAAAAATAGGTTAAAAAGTTTTACTGACATTTATTGAATACTTATTACATGTCATATACTTATTTGATCTCAAAAATTACCTCGAGAAGTATATGCTTTTTTAGCACCGTTGTGGAGGTAAGGAAACTGAGGCTTCCAGATGTTGAGTAACTTGCCCCAAGGCACACATGTAGAAAGAGGAACAGGCAGGATTCTGTTCCAGGCAATCTGGCTGAAAGAGAGCCTATATGCTTAGATCAACTCTCAGCCCTGTCTCTGGTCAATTTTCTAGCCATCAACAAAACTATATGTATATGTTTACTAAAAATAAGTGTAAATATAGAGAGGAGAGTGAAACGAAACACAAAGGACTGTTAATAGTAGTTATCTCCTGTGGCAAGATTTTTAACTTCTTTTTATATCTTTTATGTTTTTTAGAAAGTCTAATATAAATATGTACAACTTTTGTACTTATGAAAAATTTGATATTAAATATAAAGAGAAAAGTGTAATTCCAGTATACCATAGTTGGATATGTGTGCAATTCTGAACACCACATGCTTATTTTTCTACTTTAATTTTAGAGTGGGGAAGAAATAATTTTTCCATTTCCCTGAACAGATTTGAGTCAGGTTGACAACAGGATTGCAGAAGGTGGGCAGACGGGGGCGAGGCAGGCAGGATTTTAAATCATTGCTATCTGTTTGTCATTATGAATTGTTTTTCTTTCCCCCAAGACCTAAATGTCTTTTAATTATAGGTCAACTGATTCTGTAACTGAAAAGTTGAGTAGCAGATTAAATGCAGCCTGCTGTTACTGTAATGAGGACTGATTAGGATCTGAAACCGTTTTCTCCCTTGCATGGAAAAAAAGCACCAATTAGTATTAATGAATCACTGCTTCTAGGAGTCAGCCAGGTTTCTATTTTTCCCAAAATATGAGAATGACTTAATTTTGGCTGAGATATTTTGTTTCCTTCTTCTTACTTTATTTGTATTATTTTTTAATAGTCTTTGTATATAAGGAGTATCTGAAGTTTTTAGGGATGCTCTTGAGAAATGATGATTAAGAGAAGGTTTAGATTTCTAACATTGAATACAAATGTACTGAGGCTGAACACTAACAGGTTTTGGTTGGTTGGTTGGTTGAGTTTTTTAGTTACACATCTAGAATGGCCTGTATACTTCCATTCTGCTAGCTTGGTCAAAGGTGAATTTCATCCTAATTGATAAGAGGAAGATACTGTTTGTCAGAGAGTTTTGAAATGGTCATGCATGCTTATTTGTAATATGTGATATAAATTCTATAAGCCTTTTGGAAGGTAATTTGGTATTGTTGTAAAAAAAAAACTTAAGGAGGGAATGGGAGCGATTAGTGGAAGAACTGAGGAGGGAAGCTGGGCATTAGAGGCTCCATCCTTAGGTCAAGTGGGAGCATTGGTTGCAGATTCATCAAAGATGCTAAATAAAAATAATTTTCAAATTGTTTAAAAAAACTTAAAAAGGTCCAAACTATTTATGCAAAAAAAAAAACATTTCTAGAGATAGATCCTAAGTAAATAATTATAAACACACAAAGATTTATACTTACGGTGTGGAACGTTGGAAACACCCTTAAATGTGCAATTAGGGATTCCTGCTATCCCTAGCAGGAGGTAGCAATTGTTCCCATCTTGCTCACAGTAATATTACAAGTGCAAGGAACATGTGACATAATAGATGGTCAATAAATATTTTTGGATGAATGAATAAATAATATGCAATTAATAAAAGTCATTTTTTTCTGAAAATATTTAAGAGAAATTTTAAAAACTAAGTGAAAAGGCAGGTAAAATTGTATGCATAGTATGAGAGTAAGCTTATTTAAAAGTGACTATACTCTACTTCTGTATGCCAAGGAACATTGTGTGAGCCACAGACCCAAGTACAAACAATAGTTGCCTCTGGGAAACAGGAATAGGGGTGTCGGATAGGAGAAAAATGTTTACTTTCAATGTATACTTTTTGTATTGTTGGTAATTGATCTGTGCATATTCCTTTTAATTTTAAAAAGCTAACTAAATGTATATGTGCATTTTTTTCTTTGTACACTTTTTGCAGATTAAAAGCCAAATTTGAAAGTCCCACATCAAAATTAAAAAGGAAAATAATTTGTGGGTTTCTGCTCTGTAGATTTCTTTTCCTCTTGCTTTCTAAAAGTATTTTCCAATTTTCTCAATGAGCATTATTCAAGACTTAAAAGATATAAAATCAATAAAAAGACAAAATAAATGGAGACAAATATCTTTCCTACAGAGCAATTTACCTGAGCTATGGATTGTAATTCATGGGGGGGGGGGGGGCGGTGCATGGGAAAAGGAGGAGATTTTTATACTTGAAACTCTTATATCTTGACAACTAAAATTAATAGGGAAAATTCTTGAAAATGAGAAGTTGTGAGAAATCTCTAAGGGCTATACTGGAGAATGGAGAAGTAACGTGTAGAAGAGATTGGGGGAAAAAGGTTATATGGCTTGATGTGGATTTCTACCTCTGCATCTCTGGTGGATCAGCAGCTCCTTAGAAACTTTGAGTCATTGCTGAATGCTGGAACAAACCCAATAGAGTCTGGAAATCAGGCAAAGAAATGGGAATGAAAAGTGGAAATATGGAGATAGAATGAGAGCAAAAGAATGCCCTTTGGAGGCCATGACCCCCAGGGGACCTGCTACAGTATTAGTCCATTTTTGCATAAAGTGTTTGCAAAGTAGTCTCTATTGGTGTTTTTCTAAAACCTTAGGTACTGCATTTGAAACACACCATTGTGCTTCTCTGCTGTAATTGGAGCTGTAGGTTTAACATGATATCCAGGCAGGAGTCTGTATGCATGGATGGACCTGGGGAAATGAGCAGCTTCATTCCCTTGTGGGCCACTGTGGTTCATCAACAAAAAGTGATAGTGGCCCTTATGCAAACACTTTGCTGGAAGTAAAAATACTCCGTGTTTTGGAGTTGTGGTGATACATCAGGGAAAGTGTGATGGGCTTTGTTATGGGTAAGGACGGGCTACACTATCTTCTCTTCCTTACCTCCTCTTCCTGGCTCTGCCCAATGTGCTTGGGCTTCTGCAAACATCAGGAGCTGTTGATACTGTCACATCTATTTGGCAAGTTGGGGATATGACAGCTTTCATCCTCTCCCTTGATTACTCTTAGGCACTTGCGCCATTGACCACTTTCTCCTTCAGGAACTTCTTTTTTGCCTTCTGTATTTTTGAGTGGTTCTGCACTAGTTCTTTTCCCACTCTAAATGCTTACTCTGGGTAATCTCAAACACATGATATATAACTACCATATATGCTCAAAAATCCATATCTTGGTCCTCCTTGCTCTTCTTGGTTCATTGCTTATAGTTCTAGATGCATATTGACAATGTTACCCAAATGCCTTCAGACATTCAAACTTACCCCTTTGAGATTGGACCAATTATCTTCCAGCAAATATGTTCCTCTATCTTTATTTATCTTCATTAATGTAGAAAACACCCAACCCATTTTCTAAGCTAGAATGCTGGAATCTTCTTTCTCTCTCTGATAGCTTTTACCCACTGCCTTACTTCAACCCCACTACACCAGCATATCACAATCTGGGTCATAGTCTAACCTCATACCTCATTATAGCTTCCTTCCCCATGGCTTCTCTACAATGGAGATGCTTCAATCTCAGTGGACCTCCTTCTGACCCCTGAAAACATCACATTATGCAATGACACAGGACGCCCACAAGAAGGCTCATTCTTCTGCCTAAACTAACCTTTGCTCCTTGTTCAACTGATGAAAATTTACTTATCCTTCTGATCTCTGCCACTAGTGCATTCTTTCTAAAGTCTTCTCAGACTGGTAGTTTAGGAGGAATTAAATATTCCCACAGTTCTGGTTCTGCTCGGTATGAGACAGAGTTCTATCACAGTTCACATTACATTGTACTCTCTGTGCTCTGTTGTGTCTTTATTTTCCATAGTCCCATGAAAACAGGCATCAAATCAATGTGAGAGGCTTTCCAGAAATAGGAAGGAAAAGGAAAAACAGGTAAAGTGATGAAAGTGTATAAAAGATATGAAGGCCAGAGAAAGGAATCTAAATGTAAGGATTGTGGGCATTCCAGGACAAGAAATTGGAACAAAAGGAACAGCATAACTAGAGAAAATTTTGTGGAGCTAGAGCATGTTTGCTTATGAAACTCAAAAGCCTCAACACATTCTTGGCAAAATTAATTCTTAAAAAAAGAATTCACATGTTATTTGGGTAAAAATATAAGACAGCACGAAGAAACAAAAAAAAAATCAGTCTGATTTCTAACTTCTCTGCCATGTTTACAATTTTTGAAGGGGAAATTTTGTGATAGGAAGCTTATATTCACAGCCCATGGATCTTTCATATGTGAAAGTAAGAGAAAAATATCGTATATACAAGAGTTTGAAAATTAATTGCTCATGAACGTTTTCAGAATTTTCCTTAAAAGGTATCTTAACTCTACTGTAAATGAAAATGAGTGCTCAAAACAGAGTGTGTGGGGGGAGTAATATTATAAAAGCTCTGCCAGATTGATCTAGGAGACTATCACCAGCCATAACATACTGTCATCTCAGGAGCTGTAATGATAGTGTTTGTGCCTCAGCATCACACAGGACACAACTGACCCAAAAGCGAATATACAGCATGTTAATACCTTTGATGGTTGTACTTGAGCAAAGATTAAATGAAAGCAATTTCGTTGCATGTTCCTTTTCTTATTATGGAAATGAACCGGTGATTTGACATGTTTATCACTGGTGTGACAGGAACCTCTCTCAGACAGAATTTATCTTTGGATTTATAGTTCTATTAAATACTATTACAGTTATCTTTTAATCCCGTGACAGAGCCTGTATTGCTCCCCAAATCTACGTTATTGTCTTTTTAGTCACACAGACAGACTATGGTTTCCAGGTTCCCTGGCATTAGGTATGGGCCACGTGATGACAGGGTGCCAGAAACTGAGTAAGAGCAGAGGTAAATATATCACAGTTCCAAGTCTGGTCCATATAAAACACGCACTCTTTGCTTTCTTTACTTACTCACTGGCTGAATGAAGGGAAATCCAAGAGTACAGAGGAAGATAGACCCTCAAGATGTAAGGAAACTTTGTCCCTGAGTGATGGTCTGCAACAGTCTCTCATTAAACTGTTAGTGAGTTAAGCCAAAACTTGGGAAACCAAATAGGAGTAAGATATCAAGCTGTCATTATGGTTGTGCCTTTTTGGTCACAAATTTTTTCTTCCCACTTGTTTTTTATATTCTTCTTATTAGTATAATTTAAATGAAAAAAAAATGCTTGGGTCCTGTATATGATAATAAGTAATGTTGGCCTGATAGTATTTTACATGTTCCATATTTGAGCTACTTGACATGGATATTCTCCATTCTTCGGGGCTCTTCTCATAGAGCCAAGCATGTGAGAGATTGGTAGCTGACATTCATGTATCTTATAGGTATTCATCTGAAAGATTTATATTTTTCTGGATCTAGTTATCCAAACAGTAGATCCCAATCTTCCAAAAGAGAACAGCCTTACTTTACACATAACAAATCTTGAGTGCTTTCTGTGGGAAGACACAGTCATGGTTAGAGGTATGGGAGAAAACAAAAGAAAGTTTATTTTGTCCTCAGGACACCTATGTGCAACCAACAGGGAGACAGACAAGGAACAAATAAACACATTACATAATTTCAAGGAGTAATAATTTCTATGGGAAGAAAAATAAAACAAAGAAGGACTCATTTTGTGAGGGAAGGGGATTGATTTGGGCAAAAGTTGGTCTGAGCAGAGACTGGAGGAATAGAAAGGAGTCTGTCCTATGAATTCTGGTGGAAGAATGGCCTGAGGGAAAGGGAGCAGCCCATACAAAGTTCTTGAGGCAGAAAGGAGGTTGGAATGTTCAAAGACTTGAATGAGTTCCAGCATAAATTATAAAAACAATGGGAGGAGATGGTTATCAGAGAGACAGTGACTCATGGGCCCCAGCAATGAGTTTGGACTTTATACTACATGACAGTTTCTTTACACGTAAAACTTCATTTCATTGTCACAACAAACCTGAAAGGTGTTAGTGTATTTGTAGTTTCAAATAGAGAGAAGAAAGAAGCTGGAAGAATTTAGGGAACATACCTTGAAGTATAAAATATGAGAGTCTAAATCCAGATTATATATTCTCAATCTGCTTGTGTCCCAATCGTATTGTTCAGAGAACTCTTGGAAAACTGTTTCCAGAATTTTGTCAAGCCCACTGATGTGCCTAAATGTATGTTATGCATAACGTGTTTAAGATTGCAACCACTTCTTTCTTCCTTAACAATCCCTGGTATTCTAGAACATTCCTCCTCCACACATAAGGTGAAGAACATCTGTTGTGAATCAAAATGATACCCAATTTCTTTGCTTTATCAGTGAGAGTATTCTTGGAATTTGGGGAGTTCTCTAGAAAAACATGTAAATTTTACACTTTTGTTTGAGTGCATTTTTTTTCCCTCCATATCCCGGGTCATCTAGTCTTGTGAATTCAGTGCCTACCTTGACATTTATGTTTAGATTTATTATAGCACTCAAGCCAAAACTGGGCTGCTTTATTGTTGAGCTAGCAGAGGTGGGGGAATGAGGGCAAGCAGAACTCAAATGATGGTCATTAGCAAATGAAGGCTAACCAATATGAAGGTAACCTACAGGAAGGGACTTTTTTAGTACTTCAAGCTGAAAGAGTGGGGGGGGGGGCGGCGGGGAAGCAGGGCCATCCCAGGATACTCACAGCATTCCAGGTATGCTTACTAGAAGGTAACTTGTACCATGGAATTTAATTTCAGCAAAGCAACACTATTTGGAATATTAAATAAACTATTCATTTGAACTGTATAGGTCCTGAAATTTTAGTGATATAAGTTTGTCTTGAGTTTATAGCTGTGTAGTGCTGTAGGACTAGTAATTTATATCTGCTCTATGTTTGAATGTGTTAAGGAATGCTCAAGGAAGCACTTGATAAAAATAAGTTAAGTCCACATTGGGTTCTGCAGAAATGTTTCCCTTTGAAGGAGATTCACACATTTCTCAAATTTAAGAAACACTGATTTAAAATGTCCATCCCATGGGGAGGAGAGAAATATTAATTTTCTCTGGTAGCTTTTTGTTAGATCAGGACCATATGGCCAACATTTATAAAATAAATATATCTTAATAGAGATGACTGATTCTGATTGAACTACAAGGATGCCCATTGCAGTGCTCTTTAGGATGGTTAACTATTAGAAACAACTTAAACTTTTATCATTATGGGACAAAGTAAATGAATGAGAAGTCCTATACAATTGAATAGATTTTATACTTTGAAATGATGTTGTAGATATATTTTAATTGACCTGGAAAAAGGCTCATCATATCTTTTTTTTTTAATTTTTTTTTATTTTTAAATTTTTATTTATTTATGATAGTCACAGAGAGAGAGAGAGAGGCAGAGACACAGGCGGAGGGAGAAGCAGGCTCCATGCACCGGGAGCCTGATGTGGGATTCGATCCCGGGTCTCCAGGATCGCGCCCTGGGCCAAAGGCAGGCGCCAAACCGCTGCGCCACCCAGGGATCCCAGGCTCATCATATCTTAAATGAAAAGACCAAACGAATGTATATATAATTTCATCCTGCTTTTGTAAAAATATGTGTCTATGTGTGTGATGTGTACATAAAAATCTGTGCATGTGAAAATACCTAAGGAAACATATACCATGGGATTATTTAGAGTGATCCTTTCTGGGCTATGGGCTTAGGAAATTCAATCTTTTCCTCTTTTTGATTTACCTGCATTTTCTAATTTTCCCATACTTCACAGTAATTGCTTTTGCAATGAAAAATAATTTATATTTAAATATGTACTTTAAATGTTCTAAAAATTATTCAAAATAACCATATCATTTTGTAAAGAGGTACTCCTGAGAACTTCCTTTAGATAACACATGAAACATTAAAGACTGGGTGAGGCAAACGATGGTTCACAGATTTCGATAATTCTTTGAGAAATATTAAATAATACCAGAAGTATTCATTGGAAATAACAGGATGGGGCATCACAGAAGCACACCTGGAAATAACTTACTTAAACACTTTAAAATGTGGATACTTTCTTAAAGTTCTGAGATAGAATTCAACTCTTTTATCTTCCCTAAATGAAAATAACAGGAACTACTAGAGACAGGTTGCAATTTTCTACCAAGAAGCTAAAGACAGTTTTTTTTGAAAGAGTGAAATTTTAACAATTATTTCCTGATAACTTCTGGTTATTTAAAAAAAATCCTATTCATTTATCTGTTGCATCATTTTGAGAAATAAAATGGCATGTATAGTATAAATCTATGAAGTTATACTTAAAATGACTATCCATTTTTCCTAATGATTCCTGTACAAAATGGATGATGTATAGAAAATTTCAAAATATAAGCCAAGGCATTTCTATGTTTACCACCCAGGGAAAATTACTACTGATATTTTATGTATATGCTTTTGCTTATTTTAATCCTTATGTACATTTTTAAAATATTTGGATCTAGGACACATGCTGCTTGATAAACGAATTTTTCATTTAAATATGCCCAGGGCATTTTTCTGTATTTGCAAACTCTGAGAAACAAAAATCTTATTTCCTAGTCATCTTTCATTAAATAATCTTCAGGCTGCTGTATTTTAGCTTAAAACTTCACTATGACAAACAATACTGAGAGGGTCATGTCTGTATATGAAACTTTGAACACCTTGTTAATTAACTTTCTTAATATAAATTCCACAATTAGAGTTACAGGGTCAAAATGTAGGCAGTTTAAAAGTATTCACACGTATTAACCACTTCCATTTTCCTCGTGGAAAACTATCTCTGCTAATATATCCATCCTTGTTGAATACATCAAAATGTTCCCTGCTCACACTAAGTATGTTGAAGGAAAAAAGCCTGGAGATTCTACCTTAATTTTTAATACCACTGTGCCTCATATTCAGACCTGAATAGGCCATAGAACAATAATAATTTTAAGTTCTTGGAGAGTTTCATCACTGCTTAGAAAGAATGATGGAAATACTACGAAGGAAAAATCTTCCCACCTCAGTTTTGCAGATGGCAGAAATCAAGTTTGACAGTTACCAGAGCTGACAACTCCTTCATGATACAATTCCTGAAGAAAACAGAACACAGGGCAGGGACCTCCTATCCCTTTGCATTTGACAGAGTCATTTTCCGGAGTACAATAACCATCTCACAATATACTCTTGAACTAGGTTAGAAATAAAGGCCCCCAAGGCCTGGAAACCATTTAATTGCTGTTCAAGGATTTCTGGACATGCTTGGAGACTGTCACAGCAAGGAAAATTCTCTGATGCACAAGATGAGGGAATTGCTAGGAACAGAGGGTGGGAGGGAGACCATTTTTAAAGATAAGAATTGCCATGGGATGCCAGAATTAGAACATTCAACATGTTAGGTCAACCTTCATATTGAATTGTTTGTATTTATAATTTCCTTTTCAGAGGCAAAAATAGTTTTATACTTGTTTGTTTCTTTGTTTATCTATCATGTGGAGTAAGAGAAAAAGTGCTCGATTCTCTGACGCTGGTCCCATCTACCTCTGGGCATGTTCTTCTGCGTAAATATTACACGTTCACACAGAACTATGAGAACTATGCCTTATTTGTGACAACCACCTGGAAAGGGTTGGATTTCAGCCTCGCTAGCCCATGTCCCTGCCACAGGGTCTGGTGGGGAGTGGGAATGTGTGTGTACCCTACTCTGCAACTGTACATAAAGCCTTCAAGTGCTTTGACTGTTCAATGTCTATCCCTGTTTGTAATGACCCGGAGTTCCATGGGAGCTCAGTCTATCTGTCTTGGTCACTGTCGTATCTGCTACATAGAAATACTGTTGAACTGGCAAGTGTATAAGAGGGCATGTTTCCCATAATCTTACCATCACAGCAAATTCATTTTGGTTTTTAACCTTTGCCAATTTGATAGCCAAAAATGGAACTCATTGTGTGATGCTGGTAAAGTTGAATTTAAACTCATATGTTTATTTTTCTTTTGTAATTTGCCTCTTTGTGTCCTTTGCCTATTTTTTTCAATTAAGTACTCCTTTTTTTCCTGTTGATGTAGCAGAACTTTTCTTTAAATGAGTTAAGGATAGTAACCCTTTGTTTACCAATATTTTGCAAATATTGCACTCTGTATATTATTTATAGTATCTTAAGCGTACAGAGAATTGTAACTTTTTTTCCCCAAAATATGTTGTTTTCCTTTATGGTTTTAGCTTTATGCTTGGGAAGCTCTTCTTTACTACATGTCAGGTCTTTTCTTTTTTCCTTTTGTGGTGTAATTTTTAAAATGAATCCCACTCACTAAATTCAACAAAACATTGTTTTAAGAACTTTAGTTTTTTGCCTTCAAATAATTTAACTTGAATTTTTAATTTTCAAGCTTCCTAACCTTCAAATGTCATGATGACAAGCAATCTGTGCTGGGAGGTCTTTTTATTAGCCCCTAATGCTAAGAGGAATAACTCTAGTAAATATTTCTAAGTCCCCACTTGATTTTCTCCTTGCAAGGAGTCACTTCAAAGAAGCTTTGAAAAATAATGCTGATTTTGTCCTATAGTTTTTCTTAAAGGGCATAAGGCAGGGGTTTCCTCTGAGCAGCATGAGGGAAACTCCCTAGAAATACTCTCTGGCTATTTTCCTCTTTCCCCAAAATTTCATACTCATTGCGGCAGCGAAAAATACCTACCACAGTTGTTTTTATTCAATAGTCCCCTCCACTTACTATTTCATCTTTGTCCTATCCCTGGACCTCTGAGTTGAGGTACCAGTAAATAAAATTTCCATTCTGCTTCTGATTGACTATCTGGAGAATCAACCTTTCATCTGGGTTTTATGTGACAAAAAGCAAAAAGGATGTCATAGCTATCTAGAATCCTTTCCTTTGAGAAGGTGGATCCAGAATTCCAGTTTCTGGCTCTACATATAAAAAGCTTGGAAGTCACACTCCATCCCAATAATAAGTAAAAAGCTGAACAGGCTGTAAGTTGTTGGATTCATAAGAGAGGGAAAGACACAAGTCAAAACACTATTCCCAAGGTTGGAGAGACTGATGGGCAAATACAGGGAGTCTTGGCTCAGAGGAGAAACTCACAAGCAGAAACCACTTTGGGAAACAAAAATCTGAATGGTCATTGACAAATTTCTGGAGGCTTGGTGTGGACAATGTTGAGAGTTAAAAACTGCAGGGGCATCCAGTCACAGAAAATTTACCTCCAGAATCTCCACCAGGTTCCCACAATAAATACAACAAAAAAAATCTAGTACATCCAGCAGGTGGAGGAGAAAAGAATGATTTGAAATACACTCGAACACTCTGTTCTTCTTAAGGCCTGCCCTTAAGGGAAACTACCTAACCAGAGCCTAACTGATCCAAGGAAGGGAAATATCTAACTCTAGCCATCCGGTGCCATGGAACGGGTGAAAAGAAAGCCAAAAAACACTTGCAAAGTTCATAGTCCAAAGGCAAGGCTCACTAGAAGACTTGAGACCTCTCACTGGACAAGAACACTTTGTCTCCCACCTCCACACCCAGTTACTAAGGCCTACATACAGCAGTTCCTCTGTCCCGTACATTATGTTTCACTAGCAGGCAAAAATTACAAGGCATACCAAGAGGCAAAAACACGATTTGAAGAGGGAGAGCAAGCGCCAGAACCCAGTAGGACAGGAATGTTGGAATTATCAGATGGGAAATTTAAAACCAGTGATGATCAATATGCTAGGTGCTCTACTGGACAAAGTAGACAGCAGGCAAGAGCATATGGACAATATAATCAGAGAGATGTAAGTGAAGGGGGGGAGAAGTTGAGAAGGAGGAAATCCATAGATACTGACTCAGTAATGGTTCTTGGTGCTATCACAAAGTAAAAGCTACTGTTCTCACGCAGCAGGTAATGTAATTTAATGCCACCTATGGTGAAAAAATGATAACGTTCATAAACTCTGCCTACTAAATCATTAAAGTCTCTTTAACTCTGATGGGACTCTTACAATGTCCCTTATTACTCTTTTCCTAAAGGAAGATTTTGGCAATACATTTCTTGACCTGATTTTGTTGTATTCAAAGGTAAATTTGTTGATGGCCAAACCCCCAACTGGCTCACCTAACACCTTTGATCTAATTTAAAGGAGGTGCCCTTCTTCCAGGTGGATACTAGGTGAAGTCCTTGAGCACAGGCCAGGTTTCAGCCTCCAGGCCATGCCCTTTTATGCAGCGCCCAACCTACACAATGATATAGAGTGGCAGGGATCTTGATGCCATCTATTTCTATGTAAAACATGACATTGAAAAGTGGCAACATGAAGGGCAACCATCATCTTTATCTCTGAAGCTTCTGGGCCAGTTTATTGAGCTGGATGAACCACGACTCTGATGAACAATTTTGGGTATTCTTACATAGAAGGCTGATCCTTTGAATGGATTAAATCATCATTAAAAAACAAACTATGCTGTTAGGTAACCTCCTTTTCTCCAAACACACACACACACACACACACACACACACACACACACATATTTTTTTTAAAACAGAAGTTTCTGAGTACTTAGTATAATTTTTGTTTCAGCATGCCTGTGTCAAAACCATATTTGATATGCTTTTATATTGGGAGACTGAAAAATCCTAAATTTATTTTTAATTACTGTCATATGAATTGGACCTCTGCTCATATTAAAAAATCCAAAAGGAAACACAATAAAAATGTTCATATTCTTGTTCTGTAATGGAGATGGGTGTAATACTGTGATTACACAGGTATCTGTGGAGGGGATGGTCCTGAGACTGGTAGACAATACCGAGCTAACCAGGACTTAGGGTCTGGCAACTGAGTTCCCTTAACTTAGAGTGAATTTCCTTAACTTCTGACTCCTATCATATCTGTTTTGCTTGTGATTTGGATAGACTTTGTTTTTCAGGATCGTATAGTCCAAAATGGAAACAAGATATTATATATCCTTTCAATTTCCTCTTCCATGTTTTTGGACATGTTGTAAGGCAGAGCAAACATTGAGTTCAGTGGGCTAGACTCAAAGGAGAAGTGTGGGGCCCAGACCACTATGGTGGTGGGAAGAAGATGGCAGTGGAATGCACTACATGTTTTATGAACTCAGTGATGAGGAGCAAGCTAAAGGGCTTTCTCACTTGATTATGGTAGGACTCAGTGGGTGTGTGTGCCAGGATGAGAGCCATTTCTGTGCCTCTATCCAAATACCCTTTCCAATGGGCCTCACTTTTTGTCTTCACCTTATTTTGCCCACCAGTATCGTCATGTCTGTCTGTGGGTCCTTTTAGGCAACTCCCCGTTCTTTGGACACTGGCTGATGGTTACAGCAGAACTTACCGTTTAGTAGTGCCTGATTAACTCTGTTCCCTATTTATAAGTAAAGATGAAATCATTCCCATTCAAGGTTGAAAGGATCATTTCAAACGTTTGGTTATACTAGAAAATATTCCATAAAAGAAACTGTATATTCTCAAGATATTTATTACTATAATCATTGAGATTATCAATCATTTTCTATGTTTTTCTCACTCTTATTCTCAGGTTGGTCAACACTTTGAAAGGGTTTGTATCAGATTCATCTAAGGACAGGTATTGTCTTTGAATATCCATGCTAGTTTAGTCAGAAACAAATATCAGAGAATAATTCATTAGAAAAAATACTGGACTAGGTATCAAAGGTCATTAGCTCTTATTCTGGCTGAGTTTCTAACGAATCTTGAGAAAGACTTTTGACTTCTCTGTTTCAGTTGCTCCATATATAAAAGGAAGAAAAGAATGTTTGCCTTACTCACTTCAGAGGCTCGTCCTGAGAACCTTAAACGTGAAAGTACATTTGCAAACTATAAAGCCTTCCTTAACTGCATGGTTTTCTTATTAAGAGGCCCTCCTACCTCCCTACCTGAGGGAACCTTTAACAGAACCCCCCTCCTCCCCCACCCATCACGGGCACTTCTGCTCTGTTTAGAGAAACACATTTTATGGCAGCACAGATACAGACGTGGATCACAGGGTCACTGCTATGTTTCCATTACAAACACACAGGCTTCAGGCTTCAGCCCTTTCCACATGCTGAACTTCATCGGAGTCCCATGTGTTGAGAGCCTTCTGGAAGAGACCCAACAATTACAGAGGAGTGCACCATACAGACTTGGCCTGAATGTAATTTCAGCCTGAACTTTCTGGGGATTGTTATGGGGTCCCATCCTGCAGTCTTTCAACATGAGAAACTCTCCTGGGCATGGAAGGTTTGGAAAATCTTCAGGATTGAAGAGTATTGCCTCTAGGATTGAACATCACGGAGGACCCTGTAACCAGAATGGACCTTCAGTCTCATTTCATGAAGCTGCTGCTTTTCTGTGTCTGTGTGGCCTTCTACTTGAAATAAATAAGCAAAGGATATAGTTTTAAGTGCAGTGGTTTTCACACTCCTAGGACTGATTTTTCCTTTGCTTTCCCAGGTTGATGGTAGTAGATGAAACAGATCCAAATGGATTTTGCAGAGATAGTCAAAAAGGCATGCCAACTTGGCTTCTTATGTACAGTAAGTACAGTATAAGGTAGCTGCCAGATAGAGAAGAGAGGACCCCAAGTCAATTACTGATTGCTTTAGCTCCTCCTTAAGGTCAGCAAACCACAGCTGCATGTGTTCCAGCATCTAGAATGTGACTCTGGAGAATTAGGGGCACAGTACACAATATTCTGTCAAAGTGGGGGTGTCAGACCTGGTGTAGAATGAATAGTGGAACCAGGGCTCTAATGTACATGTCAGATTTCCATGGATCTCTCTCTTTTGTCACATTGTTGTCCGTGTCTTTATGTGGTGACATTGCAGAGTGGACTCACAGACCCAGGGAAAGGCTGGGAATGAAAGTGAAGTCAGTGATATTTATTATCTTGTGGTGATCCCAGTGCTGTCATTACACTGATTGTCAGCACAGAGAGGCTGATACCAGGGTCCCCAGTCCACCCGCTGCCTTATGGTATTGTCCATCCATCTTTTCATGGTGCTTACTGTTCCTTGTAAAGTGTCTCTGCACATTCTAGGCACTCTTTTTTCTTTGTTTTTAATAAAATCAGGTTCTCTAAAAAAAGCAGTAAGCCAATAATTTCCGTGGAAAAATGAGGCAATTACATTTAAGCATAATCCTCAGAGAAGCACATGGCACCTGAATTTGGGAGTTTATCAAGAGACCCTCTATTCAGGCAGGAGTGAATAGGTAACTCAATTCCATAGGCCAAAATTTGGTAAAATTTCTGTTTGGGACCAGGGCAAGATAGTAATTATTTTTGGCTCTGCAGGCCATAATGCGTCTCTGTAGCAATGCTTACCTCTCCATTGTGGCACAAAAGCAGCATAAACAATGCTCAAAAAAATGGGCATGGCTCTGTCCCAATAAAACTTTATTTACAGAAATAGGCAGAGGGCCAGATTTAGATTTGGTCCTCAAGCCATAGCTTAGGGATTCCTGTTATAAATAGCTGTGCACTATAATACAGGTGTGGACAATAAAGAATTCAACTGACAGTAATTAGTGCCTATTATGTGTTGCTGTAGATATAAAAATGAATTAAGACCCAGTTTTATGCATATACATTATCTTTTCCTGGCATCTAGCAGGGTGGGATCTGGTCATCTCTATGGCAGTGTATCTCCCCACAGTGGTGGATGTTCATTGCTGCCCATCTCCAGGGCCCAAGTCCCATACTATATTCACTTTCCATGCCTTGAGGGCATATAAAATGGTGGTTTCATCCCTATAATAGATACCAGACTTATATTTAGCTTCAGTTCACACTGTGTGAAACATTCTCACATGCCTTGTCTTTGATCTTCAAAACACTCCAGTAAAATAAGCTCCATTATTCCTAGTTTTCAAACGGGACAATATGGATTCAGAGAAGTTAAGTTATATCCTCCATGAATTCTACACTGGTTGGTACTGGAGCCAGGGTCCAATGCAGACCGCAAGAACATTACCACAGTTGTCCTACATGACAGATTCTCTTGAGCATAAATAGTTTATTTTGAACAAGAGGGAAAAAAAAGATAGAAAACATCTTGAATCCAAAAATGGGAGCTGAGATGAGGACAACTGGGTGTCCAAGACCACTTTTAGGGTGGGTTTTTGTTTTGTTTTGTTTTGCTTTGCTTTGTTTTAACATTAACATTGCGGCTATGTGCTGGAATAGGACATGCATTCTTCATTCTTTTTTCATTACACGAGAATTGTTGCAATCATTATGCAAAACCAATAAAGGGAAAACTTTTCAAAAAAAATGTCATTTGGCAAGAAATGCCCGGTTGAGGAACAGCACAGGTCTCACGGGAGAACAATATGCATTTTGTAAAATTTCTTAAAAGACAATTTATGGTTTTGAGAAAACAAAACAGGAAATTGAATTAAAAGGAGAAACATATTTAAATAATGCTCAAGTGATGACATAACTAACCAAAGTCCAACAATCACAACCTAGAGTCAGGCATTGTTGGCTGCAAGACTTTTCTGGCATTGGTTGGTAGGGTCCTTAAGTGAAGAGAGATGTTGTACTATTTAATTGGTACTGCATCGCAGCTTTTGAATAGATGAAAACTCATTTCTTAAACTGGGAATTTAGCCCTAACTACAAGACTTCTGTCATATATTTCCTGAAAACAATGCACTATGACCTTCCTTCTTACATCATAAATTTTGATGCCTATCTCTGGATTGGCAGAGTTTTACCCTGGGGTGAATTTGGAGTAGGTCAAATAGGTGTTTTCTTCTCCTATAACACTATGCTCAATACCTCTTGGAAAGTTAAGGATTAAAATCAAACAAACAAACAAAAAACATCCATTACAAGGAAGCAGAATTTCTATCAGAAAGAAAGAATATCAGGAGTCATTTGTTACTATCAGTACTAAATACACACACACACACATTTTTTTCCTAGTAAAGAAAGTATTTTAAGAAGAGAAAGTTGATTCCTAATTCAAAACAGTATACTACATCCGCAACCTTCTATTAATTTTTATTTGGTTTTTCAAGACTCTTGATGAGCAGAGGGTAAAGGGGAGAAACTATCAACACTTATGTAAGTTTAAATTATGAGTCTTGATTCAGCCATTTCTGAAGGAAGGTCCTTTACCTTTATTAATTATAAAATAATACTGTTACATGTGAAGATACAGATTTTTACATTTTCAATCTTATTTTTTCTATTCTACAAGTTAATTGTATGAGGTAGGTCACAGTGTAGCCTCTATTTTATAGGGAGGATTATTATTATTATTAATATTATTATTATTATTATTATCATCATCACTGTTATTATTTTTGCATAGCTAAGTTCTTAACCACTACCCTAATCTGCCTTAAATGGGGATCAAAAATCTGTACAGTCATTCAAGTATGATGACAATGTAATTGACTCAATCTCAGGAAAAAATATTTCATGACTTGCTTGATTCCATTATTTTGTTGTAATGAGGTTGGTTTATAAACAACACATGTAAATTTCCTTGTTCAGCCCATTTTGTGCTGAATGGCACACATCTTTGGAACGCCTGGCCAGGTTCAGCAGTTCAGCTGAATACAGCTAACCACATCACATGGTCACTAAGCCACTCACCATCCAGGAAGTCTGCTAACTTTCTTTCTTATCTGGCAGAAATGAAATCCATTACAGCAAGATTATATATATATATACATATATATATATATATATATATATATCCTTTTGTATCACCAGCACCTGGCATACAGTAAATAGTTTTTTTAAAAAGTCAGCTAAATAAATGAGAACAATGAATAGAAATCAAACATAGCTTGATTTGTTCTTATAAAAGGTTTATTCAGTATGGTAGATTTTTTGTAGCATGGCTGCTATAATTCCTCTCTGTGTATGGGTGACTCTGGTCTTGGCCACATGACTTTCCTTGACCAACAGAATGAAGCAGAAGTGATGGCATGTGAACCTATCTCAAGAGATCTTGCAGCTTCTGTTCTTGCAGCCTTGGAAGCTAGCCACCAACTCAGACTATCCAGCTGGAGAACATGGCCTAGTTGAGAGTGACCTCCAATCTCCAGAGAAGGCAGTGAGGCTGGTTTAGCCCATAAAGCTCAGGTTAGCCACTGATGACAGCAGCTAACATAAGCAGAAGAATTTCCCAGCTGAGCCCAGCCCACACAGCTGACCCATAGAATAATGAGTATATGAAATGGTCAATCCTTTAAATCACTAAGTTTGGGGTTACTATTTATACAGCATAACTGATATCTGTGACCTTCTGAAAGCTGAATATTTTCACCTAGCACACTTTTAAACTGAGTAAAGCCAGATAATTTAATAAGAAACCAACTAAAAACATCCATTTGAAAAACATCTTACAGTGGAATATATTATCATCACATGAGGGAGGTTCATCAAAGGTAATCAGGTAAACTCTGTCCTTATTTTGTTTCTTTTTCTTAAAGGAGTCAGTGATATGAAACCAAATTTGCAGGTCAGTCTACGGACATTTCTGTACAGACTGAAGTCACATATTTGGTTAGACTTATGTTTTATATTGTTTGATAATATATTAAGTGAAAAGAAATCTACTGATCTTGTTTTTCTTTGGAATTTGATTTACAACAAAAATAGTTCCCTGGTACATATGCTTGGATTTGAGGAGTGGTCATTAGAGTAGAGTGAAAATGAAGTAAAACATTGGGAGAAAGTCTTGCTTACAAAGATATGGAGCACTCCTACTGGTGAGGGGTATGGGTATAAGAAGAAAGAAGGTAGTAATAACATATAGACTGGGTGTAGGAAGAGGTCATGAGCAGTAACCATATGTTAAAAGGCTGAGGGTCTTGTCCTGGGGGAAGGACAAAGGAGTTTCCACATTTTACAAGGCTTATAGTTTTTCATAGCCAGATTGCTAAAAGCAGCAGAAAATCACCCTCTTATTATAAAAACTTTGCCAATTTAATATGAAATAAAGTGCAATTACCATATCCTTGGCAGTGAGAAAACACTTTATACAGATTGTCTCAATTTCACAACAATTTTATGATGGGAGAAACATTGCCACTATTTTATAGATAAGGAGACCGAGGCTTAGTTCTGGTTGAGTAACTTGCAAATGTCACAGTTGGTGAGGGATTGATTGAGGATGCAGGTCCAGGCTGTCTCAACCCAGGGCCCTTTCACTTACTCAGAATGTTATAGTCCTAGAAACTGGAATGTGATGAGACACCCCAGGAGGGAAACCACCCAAAGGGCTGTGACATCATGAATTATGGAATTGCAAGCCGTTTTAACTAAAAGGTTATTTTGACCCTATCTTTTCCATCATGCCACCTAATACATCTCAGACAAAAATGTAACTTGTTTTGAGGAAGACACTAATTCTCTTTAGTATCCATTTTTTTCCCTTCAAAATACCAAGTGGATGGCTTTATTTGAAAAATATTTTTTTAAAAAAACTAAAACAATATTATTTTCAATTAGGATTTGCCATTGTGTAGAAATATGTTTTGTTCATTGTGTAGACCGTAATCAAGATTGAAACAAATTCAAAAATCTGTCTCAGGGATATTGTTGGAAAGTACTGCTGTAAATTCTCTAATAATGCGGTACTACTGTTAGCTATGTTTTCTATTTCCGGTGAAATTAAGAGGACTTTATATCTGAGAGAGCAAATTAGGAAAACAAGCCCCTTAACCAAACCATCTCCACTAAGAAAACTCTCCTTATTATACCATAAGTGTATGATTCTTCATGTAATTCAACTGCAAGGTGCAGTATTCTCTTATGAACCTCTGGAATATGGAATCACATAAATATGGGGTAAATAGGGAGTTATTACAGATGGCAGATGAAATCAGCTGAGTGGAAAAGCTTTCTGAACTTGTGTTTGTGCAACAGCAAACAAAGTTTTGATACCAAATCAGTTTAAGGGTTTATAATTGAGAGTTAAATGTGGATAGCACTGGGAGTTTCCACCTACAAATTTCTTTCTGTATTTCTTTATTACTGCCCACAAAGATAGAAAAAAATCCTAATGCCAAAACAAATGGCCACTGATATGAGATGCTCATGTTCTATCCTGAAGCAAATCTCTACTATAATAGATGTTAAGATATATGAAGTGTAGGATCTATGCCATTAATTAATCGGTTCAGCATGCCTTTCTAGCATGCCTTTGACATATACTATCTTTATTTTTCTTTTAATTGTCCACTTGGTGCAAATACAGACAACCTAAAAGACAGGAAAAAAGAACAGAGTGCTAGTGGGGGCAATTTGAAAAGCTTGCATTATGTGATGAAGTAACATCTATGCAACTGAAATGAACCAGACAGCTACTTGTGCGGTGACTTCAGGTTATCTTAACACGGTGCGATCATCTCAAAGGGGGCCCGGGATACCAGGTGTACTGCCTGTGGGGGGACTGGCTGACCAGGCTCAACTTCCCAGTTACTATCCCAGCTGGCTTTTAAATGATTTGTTTCTCAAATTTTGTTTCAGTTTGAGTAATCCTTGATCATCTTGAAATGTAATGGTTAATATTCTGATCAGGTAGGAAAACATGTTTTGGCAAAATCTTTCCTACACCTCTTTCTCTTCTGTGATTTTGGATAAGGTAAAGAGGACAGTGAGCAATGTAAAAATGGACTCACTCTATTCCAGGTGGAGGGAGTGTGAGGCTTGGGAGAAAGAAGATAAAAGGTTAAGATGATGGGTTTGCTCGCCCGCATGGATGCCGAAATGTACAGAACACGTTGTTTACAGTGTCTTGGGGCTGGAAATCAGCCGTGATTGCAGCTGGCTGGGGCACAGCCCAAAGGGCAGCACCAAAACCCAACTCATTTATTTTTTTGAAAACACAAGTCCTTTTCAATGCCTGTGGACGAAATTACTGGCTGACATGCTAAACCTATTAAATATGTATTTTGCAAATTTTGAAATGAGGAAAAATACTATGTAAAAATTTTTACAGATGCTGAATGATTGTAAATGTGGTTAAAGATGTGGGACTTGCTCCAACTTTGTTCTTTCGTGGATTGCTATTAGCTTACATTTGAAATCTCTGTTGGCCACGTATTTCACATTGTTCTTCCAAATGTAATCATTTCTCTCTTTTATCTGATCTCCTACAGTCTCTCTGTTTTCATCAATATCTGACAGCAATTCCCAAAGATCCAATATAGTCCACTCTAATATCCTTATGTGTACTCTCTTCTCTCTTTGAAATCTAATACCTTAGCAGTGAAATAATTTATTGTGCTTTATTTAGACTTTTATTTTTTGCATGTGTTTTGATACTATCCTTTTGAAAAGAGTTATTTGGAAATTTAAACCAACTGTTCACCAAAAGTTATGAAAGCATGATTAAGAAATTTTCTCTCTTTGTAAATCCCTTTTTAAGCCTTCATTTTTTAATGTGCTATGGCAAATGCCACAAAGTCCATGGGTCTGGCACTAATGGGGAAATGAAGATGAATACTTCTTGGAGCCCAGCTAACGGGTAAGCCATACAGAAGATCAAATGAGCCAGAAAAATCAGTGACAGTCCTATTTTTTCTTGAAAACCCTTCGATTATGTGGTTGTCAGAACCTGGAGATGTTTAATTCATTGAATTTGACCTTCTGGTGAGACGATGGTGGCACCAACATACTTGCCTAATAAATAAGTGGTGGCAACTTGGTTCCAAATTGCATATATTATATTTCTATTCATCTTCAGTCTTAAAGAAACGCATTTGTAAGCAGTCTCTGAGAAGAAGTTTTTATGGGCACATTACAGTCTAATACGTGCATTGTTAAATTAAAGGGAAAACTTGTTCCAGTGAAGTAGTTGGCAGAAAACTATAAATCTTAATGGATAGGAAAATATGCCTTTCCATAAAAAGGAAGGAAAGAAACAGACACACAAAGCAAGCAAGAAAGAAATCCTGCTACGGACTCCTCAAAAAAATCAGGCCTCTGAGCAGCAATGGGCAACATTCATCCCTTTCCGATGTTTATGATCACTCTACTTGCTCATTGCCATTTGCTCTTCCCTTTTACTTGAGAAAAATTGTACCCTGGTGGTGCCAAAAATTTGAGGCAAGAATGAAAAATGTTTTGCTTTATTCTAACCTGTGAAAATGCATTTTTTTGCCAGTGTTGTAGTGGTTGGGACTTTTTTCTTTCTTTCTTTCTCACATGGCCCTAATCCAGCCTGGATAGATCTTGACGTGTAAATAAAATTCCATCCTAAATAAGTAAACTATGTTTCTTGGTTGGAGTCTGAAACACTCTACTTCTTATTCTTCTGCTCACGCAATTGGGCTTTCCATGAGGATCAGGATATCTTCTCTAGCATGTGATCTACAGCTGTGGAAAGCTCTTCCTGAGCATGCATGGGTAGGTGTCCCTTTTATTGTGGCACCGCACATAGGTCCTATTCTGGGGCTCCTCACACAGAATTGCAATCACTTGCTTTGAGATCAGCACCTCCTCCTTGACTGCATGCAATGAGAGAGCCAGTGTTACAAAATATTTGATTCCGGCAGTGCACATAGTAGGTACTCAATATTTGTTCTCTTTGAACATTGACTCCCAGCATAGGTTGTGGCCAAATGTTTAATGATTGTTCAATTGAACTTTACAGCAGTTTCCTTAACATTGGTAAAGGGCTCAAGATTATTTTGACAGGAAACGGGTACTAGACATTAAAATGTTGTATTAAGGCATAAAACGAAAAAGAAAAAAATATTTTATTGTGATCAAGTATAGGATGTTTTCTTCTCTTTTAACTGGAAAGTGCTTAATCATAAAAATGTATACTTTCATTGGCTCTGATTCATCTTCATGCTGGTAGACTTGCCACTTGAAGAGCCTCATGGAGTTATCTTAAAATTGGGAGATGAAGGGCCGGATGTGAGATGTTTGCCACATTTGAGGCAAGGGGAACGTATCAAACATTGGCAGGGAGGAAATGCCATCTCTGGTCACCTTGTAAACTGCTAACCTCCCAAGATATGTCCAAGGATAAAAATCCAAACATTTTTCAACAGGGTTCTATTTAGTAGTCACATTCTTGAATAGTTCATCGTGCCATTATTTTATCCCCCCGTCAAATGCAGAATGTGGCCTCAAAAGTTTTCTTTGTTTTTCTTCCTGTGAGACAGAGGTGGCAAAATTATTTTTGTGCAAGTTGGAGCAGCACAACTTACTTTTTCCTTAAACTTTTGGATAAGTTAAAAAAATTGCTTTCAGCCTAGAATGTCTTTACCTTCCTTCCAATAAAAACAGTAGATAAAGGAAGAATAAGTAACAATTTGTGAATTTAATAAATAGTAATGCAAAAAGAAAGTTGTGCACCTACCATATGTAAGAGAATGGGAGTAATTGTGAACAAAAAAAAGCAAGTGGAAAATGAGCATAAGCGTATTTTCCTCAGAGGACTATAATCCAGTGAAGATGATAGACATACAAACAAGTAACTATATTATAATCTATTTGGTCTGTAAACGTTTATTCAGCATCTACTATGTTCTAGACATGAGGTGAGGCACCAGGAATTTAAAAGTGAATAAGCCTCAGATCTCTGACCTCATGGAGCTTACATTTCAGTTGGGGAAACAGGCAATAAATAAAGGCATACAAAAAGTGACCAAGTGCATAGAAGTCATAAAGAAGGTGATTAACTCTAGAAAGTCATGAAGATTCCTGTGACTGGGTAACAATTAGGCTACCACCTGGAGAATAGTTGGCAGTCATGCAAAGGAAGACTACCGAAAAGGATGCTGCTGACAGAAAGATGTGCTAATACTAAGAGATAGAGGTGTGACTCAGTTCAAATGGCACATCCTTGTATTCAAAACTTGCCTGAAACCCTCCAGGCAAAGTAGCAGAGTTAGCACTCCTTTCCGGATACTTGATTATGTTGTAAATCATGCTGCTCTGATCTGTTCCAAATTATGTTAAAATTCCCTGTGTATATGCCTGACTTCCCACTAGGCTGTTTTCCTCCAGGTTGATCTGCTGGATCTATGGCAATACCTGGTGTATGTGTCACAATATTTTTGTCTTCTTTTCCTCCTTCTCCTTTCTTCTATCAGGTTTGAACATGTACTAGGTGAGAATATGAGAAGAGTGCACTCTCTTGTATAATGCCAGTAGAATAATTAATCTAGGTGGTGTGAAAAAAATTTTCTCACTGATCCCACACCCTGAAGGCAGAATAGATTTCTTTTCTTTCCTACTCTTCTCCTAGAAAAACAAAACAAAACAACAAAAACAAAAAAACCTATAATGACCTATGCCATTGCAGTAGGAAGCCCTGGGGAGCAGAACTGGAAAGGGGAGGGGAGGGAGGTGGGACCACAGAGCTGAGAAACCAAAAAGATACAGAGTAAATGAAAGAATAGAGGAAGAGATAAGAGATAAATGGGAGCAAAGTTTCTCAGTTTTTCTCAAATGCCAGGAAGATATTTACGAATGGAGAATTGAGATTCTGAATCTTTAAGAATCTGGGCAATCACCCTAATACCCATTTGTCTAGAGCGGTTTTTATAAGTCAAAATAAATGATACCAATGTGTAAAGTTGGATAATGTTATATAATTTTCTAGACACTGTTTGTGTTATCTACTAACAGGTTGAATATGTGAACCACAGGTAGCCCTACCATTGCCTATCAAAGGTAGGAGTAAAATAATGGATTTGTAAATAGTAGGGACTTAATAATTTATCAGTGAATGTTAAATAATCAAAAGTTCAAAGCAAAGCTATCTCATTACTATTCTAATTCTATTGGATTGTTTGAAATAAAATCAGCTTTATGAGTTGAGGATCCTCTGATTGGGAGGAGTATACATAGATTATAGAAAGGAAAAGCAGCCAGGCATCATTCTATAATGAAACAAAATACTTAAAGAATAAACTGATTTGATCAAAAGTTTTAAGTATCATCTAAAATGGGAAATACAAAATGTCTAAAAAATTTAAATTGTGAGAAAAAAATTTAGGATGTCTCAAAGGGATCTTAATGTGCAGGAAGGTATGATACTAATATTAGGAAAATCAGTTATGCATAAAATAATCTTTCACACTTTGCAGGGGTTTCTTTTCTGAAAAGTAATCCAACTGACATATTTTATTTTCCAAGATCAATGTCCCACAGAAAATGTATGGAAGCCAATAAAAATGACATTATATTTTTAAGCACTTTAAATATAAAAACTCAAGGAGTCTGCTTCCAAAATAAACTAAACTTGAGTATTTTAAAATCAAAACAAAAATACTACACAGTTGGTACCTTGTATTAATCACAATAGTGTAAATCATACTGCATTACAAATCACTTCCTAATACCAATGGGTAATCACGCAAAGCTTATCCCTCACTGATGGCAGGTTTTACTTCTCATAATACCCAAATAGCTCCTATTGGACTAACCCAATAGCAGGAAATTCTTGTAAGCACTGGACAAAATATAAATAGCAAATATCTTAAGGCCTTTGAATATGACCAAACCAGGGAAATACTGGAGAGAAGTCAACATTTAGAAGAAACAACACTGGGTGATTCCCAAATGTTTAAGGAATCTTAGCCTGATGGCAAGCCCCAATCTAAGATCTACAGGACTGAAAGTCAGGTAGAAAATCATCAGACTTGGTTTCCATGCAGCATAGCAAAGGCTAGGACAAGGAAATTGAGATTCTACTGTTGTTTAGTACAGTGAGGAGACAATTTGTAGTTTGAGTTCTAACCAGTTTAACTATCTGCCACAAAATGATTAATACTCCTTGAAGGAAATAACAGAATCCAGAGTCTCTACAACAGAACATTGACAATATCCTGGAAAACAAAACAAAACAAAACAAAACAAAACAACAACCAAATTTGAAGTTAGCAGGCAAGAATTTTTAAGCAGCTATTATAACTATGATCAAAAAGTAAAGAAATAAAGAAAATAAAACAATTTTCATGATCAGTGAACATAGATGTGAAATCCTAACAGAGAAACACAAACTATTTTAAAGATCAATATAAATTCTAGAATTGAAGAATAAAATATTTGGAAAAGAAGAAGTACTGGATGGGCTTGGGAATTGGAAATGATAGAACAAAAAAGACAATAAACATGAAAATGGATGAATTAAAATGATCCAATCTAAAAAGCAGAGGAAAACAATTTGTGAAAGAATAAACAAAGTCTTAGGGACTGGTGGAACAATTTACAAGATCTAACATATAAGTAATTATAGTCCCATAAGAAGAGGTAGATTTTTTAAAAAGTGAGGAAACAATTGCTGAAATAAATTAATAAAAATGAAAAAAATAGTTTTAGATTCAAAAAGCTGTATAAATGAGAAATATATGAATATAAAGAAAATCAACTCTGTGCATCATAGCAAACTTCTCAAAAGAAGATAAAAGAGAAATTTTGAAAGCAGACAGAGGCAAAAGACATTATATACCAGAGAACTATGATTTGATTACAGCTATGTGTGACTTTTCATTAGTCACAATGGAAGCCAGAAAAATAGTGAAATGATATTTTTAAGGTCTAAATAGAAAAAAAAAAACTCTCAACGCAGAATTTTATATTGAGTGAAAATATTCTTCAAAAATGAATTATACTTCAATTAAGCTGGAAAAAAAGAATAAATTCAAATCAAGAACATTTTCAGTTAAGAAGCAAGTTGGAAAATTTGTCACCAGCAAACCTACACTATAAAAAGTGCTAAAGGAAACTCTGTAGGCTGAAGAAAAATAATGTCAGATGGAAACTCAGATCTTCAAGAAGGAATTAAGAACCCTGGCTAGAATAATAAATATAAGGGCAAATTTATAAGATATTTTCCTCTTAATTAAAAAATTACAAATAATTTTTAAGTAAAAATTATAATTTATTATGGAGTTTTATGATAAATATAGATATGATACATGTGCCAAATTCAGTGTAAAAGACAAAGAGGTTAAAAAAGGAAAAAAAAAGACAAAGAGGTAAATGGCCATATATAATTGCCAACTTCTTATCTTTATGGGAAGTAATGCAATATTAACACTAAATAGATTCTTTTTTTTAATTTTTTTTTAATTTTTATTTATTTATGATAGTCACACACAGAGAGAGAGGCAGAGACACAGGCAGAGGGAGAAGCAGGCTCCATGCACCAGGAGCCCAACGTGGGATTCGATCCCGAGTCTCCAGGATCGCGCCCTGGGCCAAAGGCAGGCGCCAAACCGCTGCGCCACCCAGGGATCTCCACTAAATAGATTTTTAAAAGTCAAAGGTATATATTTTAACTTCTTAACCAGTAAAAATTAAAATCCCATGGATAAATTACTTAAAATCCCATGGATAAAATTGAGTTCTAAAAATATTCAGTTAGTGTAAAAGAAGGAAGGGAAGAAGGAACCGAAGAACAAAAATTGAGGGGACAACTAGAAAACAATAATAAAATGATAGACCTAAATCCTGCTATCTCAAAATTGATATTAAGTGTAGATGCTATAAGCACTCCAATTGGAAGTCATTGCCAGATTTCTAGAAAGCAGGACCCAACTACATTTTGTCTATTAGATTTGTACTTTAAATATAAAGACACAAGTAAGTTGAAAGCAAGTAAGAAGGCTAGAGTGTCTGTATCAATATTGGACAAAGAATATGTCAAGATAAAGAGATTCACAGATATATTTTGGGATATAGAAGGTATATTTTATAATGGTAAAAGAGTCAAGGTATCAGGAAGGCAGATACATGTACCTACTAACAGAACTTCAAAATACTTAAAATGAAAATTGACAGAATTAGAAATAAAAAAAAAACTGTAGCTGAAGTTTTTCACACTCTTCTCTAAACAATGGATAGAACAACTTGAAAAAAAATATTAAAGATTTAGAAGATTTCAATGAACAATGCCCTCAACCCATTTGACCCAATTAGTATTCATAAAACACTACAGCTAACAACTGGAGAATGTACTTTTAAGTGCACATGAAACATTAAATGCTTATATTTAAAACAGATGGGTCTATTATCAATGAGCAAGAAATTCTCAAGACCTTTTCTACCTTAGAAAGCTGGAGGGGAAATGCAAATTCAAAATAAGTGGAAAGAAAGGAATAAATATAAAATTTTAAAAAATAAGACACAAAAAGACCAAAAAATAGGAAAAAAAAATGGACAAACTTCATGTATAAATAGGGTAGTAAATGCATGACTTATAACTTGTTGAAATAAAGTAGAAGTAAAGGTAGACAATGGAACACTAACATCCACATTGTGAACATCAGTGATATTTCAATTTCAAGATATGTCTATCCTTATTAGAGAAACTAAGTTCATTATTAAAATTTCTTTCACAAAGAAAACACCAGGCCCAAATTATTTTCCTGTTGAATTATGTTTACCCCCATGAAATTGGCTACAGGTTCAAATGACTCACCAGGGTGATGGTTTTTATGGCTCAACAATTCAGCCCAGTCTATGTCTCTACCATCTCAATGTGAGGCCTCCTTGATCATGGAGGTAGGGAAGTAGAAAATTGAATTTCCTCTGCACAGCCTCATCCTGAAAGTGACTCTCACCACACTATTCACAATTTATTGGCTAGAATTCATCATATGTCTTCACCTATCTTCAAGCAGTTGGAAAATATAGTTTCCTATATTTCCAGGAATGAGGAATATGAAACAGGATGTGCTGAACATTTAACTTGTCTCTGACCCAGAACTCTTTTCTATCATCATTTTTGACAATCAATCAGAAAGTATCATAACAAGCCAAATTTTCCAGAAATATTGGTAATTCAAAGTGCATTCAAAAATTTATGTATTGAATTTTCCAATTCATTTTCTTACTTTTTTCATTTTTATGAATCTTTACAAAATTCTTGACTTTTTTCTCTTGATCATATTGCTTAAGGGCAATTTTTCTTGGGTTTGATCTTCTAGTCCTTTATCCATATCCTGAAAGGATGAGACATAAGAAATATTGACTCCTTGTCACATTCCCATGGATGTGCTCTGTGTTGGAGAAGGGAAGGGTAAGCAACAATGATTTCTGTCCCATTCTTTTGTTCCAGGGAATGAAATGAAATCAAATTTTGGCATGTGTATATATTTATTTGTTAATTTTCAAACTGCAGGTGGCAAGTGAGTACTATGTTAAGAAAACTGAACAGGAGCCTTAATTGAGAGTGTAGGCAGTCACTCTTCTCTGAAAATGTTATGGAGAAACCATTGTTGGTCTTAAACACAAACACTCTGAAGAAAGTATTGTAATCAAACATATTGGAGGGTAAACCTGGGTTGCCTTTTCTGATTTTATAGTTTAAAATCTTTAGTCTGAGAAACATAAATATCAACACATATATAGCACTAATAGAAAGGTAGTTAACTGCTAAGGGGAGGAAAGGCGTTGACAGTGAGGGTTGGACAGGGATCAGCCAGAGAATGAAAGTACAGTGGGAGAAAAAGTATTTCAGACAGTCAGCCCTGGGTTCAGATCTTGCTTCTTCTTGGTACCTTTGTTTCCTGGGCCAGTTATTCCAGTTTTGTAAGTTCAGTCTCCTCCAAAATGGGGATAACCACGGTTTCTTGGTATGGCTATGCTGGGGATTAAGTATGTCTGCATCTGGGACATATGAAGTGATAAATAAACCTAGGGATGGTTATTGATGAGGACCCAGAAGGAATCAATGCTATTGTAGGTGAATTCAGAAAGCTTTACCCTCAAAAATATTTTGAGGTTGCAGGGACCTAATAATGGTAGCAAATGTGCTTTGTTTCACAGAATATGAATGGGCAGAGCCAGAAGCAAACAAAGTAGATTAAATTATACTTTTTGTATTTTTTTCCTATTCCTGATTAATTCGCTATTTTAAGATACACACACGCACACACACACACACCTTTGTCTTTTTTCCCTTCTCTGTGGTGGTTAGCGCATGACTGAACGGAGACTCGTTGAGACAAGTGAGGCGGAAAGTGAAGTCCTGAAATAAACAGCGTGAACATCAGTAATACTTTAATTTCCATGTTTCATGGTTATGCAAGCCCACTGCTTTGGAATTTCAACATAACCTTGAACCATCACCAACTTTAATTTTCCTCACACTTCCACCAGTAGTAATTGGGCCCTCCCTCCTGCTGCTGCTTGTGTTTTTGTTATTGCTTTTCCTTTGCTTCCATTCACTTTGTTTAATTCTCTCTGGCAGCTGCAAGAGCTGGATGCCAAACTCCTGTGTTTGTCACATCAGAGCCACTGACTCTTCATTCTTGCTGCTCCGTGGGCGGAAGTAGGCCCTCTGATTGTTAAGGACAGTCACCCCGGTGCCATTGCTGGGCTCACCAAGAGTTTCCTCTGAAGCTGACATTGAGAGCAAGGGCTTTGGGCTTACACACAAGTGGAATCAAATCCTTCTTATTATTATGGGACCAATACCCGGCAAGTTACTTGATCTCAGGAAGCTCAGCTTTCTCTTTTCTAAAATAAGGAGAAAAATAGGATTTTTCTCAGAGTTGTTTAGGATTAAATGACCTAGTGCAGGTAATGTGTGCCCTCCATACACATGAGTTACTACTATTTATGTTTCTCATGGTGAACTAGTTGGCCCCTTCAGTTCACCTCTAGTTTTAGTGCTTTGACATCCCTGTTTATGATGGATCTAGAGAAGCCAGGGGACATTCTACACATGGTGCGGTGGTTCATTCCCACACACATAGTGTATTAGTTTGCATAACAAAGTACCACAAATTGGGCAGCTTAAAACAACAGAAATTTATTCTCATAGTTCTGGAATCTAGAAGCCTGAAATCAAGGTGTTGTCAAGGCCTCACTCCTGCTGAAACCTGTAGAATATTTCCTTGCATTTTCCTAACTCCTGGTGTTTACCAGAAATCCTTAGTGTTCTTTGGTTTGTAGATGCATCACTCTAGTATCTGTGTCCATTGTCACATGGCTGTCTTCTCCTTCTGTGTGTCTGGGTCTGCACATGATATTCCTCTCTGTGTGTCTCTCTTCTACTCTTCTTATAAGGACACTAGTCTTCTTGGATTAAAGACACCCACACACAGACACAGACACACACACACACTCTAGTATGACCTTATCTTAACTACATATGCAATGGCCCTATTTCCAAATAAGTTCACATCTTGAGGTTCTCAGGGTTTGGACATATCTTTAGGTGGGGGGATACAATTTAACTCACAAAATGTGGATTCTTTTGGTTTTTTACCTTTCCTAGGTATTGTTTGTAACTGCTTGTGCTGCATGGTAGGTAAGTGCTACCAGGAACTGGTCATGGGAGGCAGATGGAGTGGACTTTTGATTGGTTTGACCAGAAAGGACTGTGAATGGCTGTGTTAGGACCAGACAATAGTTCTCAGACTTGGGTAGACATTGGAATTGGCTGGGGAGTTTCAGAAATGGGGATGCCTAGGTCCTGCCCTCAGTGATTCTGATTAAATTGGCCTAGGGTGCAGCCCAGGGAGTAGGATTTTTAAGAGCTCCCCAGGTGATTATAATGTGTAGGCAGGTCTAAGAACCACTGAACTAGAAGAACTCAAAGCTAATGGTGGCAGCTTTTCTTCTTGATCGGATTAACCCTAATTGAAAGAATAGGCCTTTATTTTCTTTTCCAAAATCCTTGGAGCCAGATGTATTTGGGAATTCATATTTAGGAATTTTTTTGTTCAGAATTTTAAAAAGTAACAGGGTGCTTAAACAGTATATAACATAAAACTCCCAGTGTTGGACAGTACCCCTTAGCCAAACTTAATCTTTTTTCAGTGAAGCCTATAAATATTCACATTATAAAGAGGCTTATGTCTGTTCAGGTCAGGTTTTGCTACTAGAAGAGAACTGGTATCAAACTTAGAAAAAATATTGGTTTTTACTTCTTTATAGATTCTAGAATAATATGTAAGGGGTAAGAGATTGTGAATGTAATTATAAAACCCCATGTTATAGAGCCCAAGAACTATATATATATCAACATATATGCCTGGCTGATGAGGTCTTAGATAGGAGTGTAATATGCAAAGGGAGAGTTCTGATGTACAGTCAGAAAGAGCAGCCCTAATCATCCAGTTCTTTCCACCATAACCTAACACCAAAGCCTCTACAGAGTTAACTTAGTTTTTTGCACACTTGCCCTTAAAGCAACAGAGAAATGGCAGGTGTTGATTTTTGGCAGCTGCCTCATAGGGAACCTGTCCAGAGTTGAATAATGGGCCCCCCAAATTCATGTCCTTCCCAGAACTTCAGAATATGACCTTTTTTTTTTTTTTTTTTTTTGAAAATAAAGTAATTGCAGAAGTAATGTGTTAGGTTAAAATGAGATCATAGTAGAGGAGATTGGGCCCTTAATGCAGTGTGATTGGTGTCCTTATAAGAGGACGGGAAGACACAGGGAGATAGTCTTGTGACCACAGAGGTGGAGATTGGAGTTATGCAGCTGCAAACTAAGGAAGGCCAAGGATTTCTGGCAATACCAGAAGCTAAGAGAAGGGCATGGAACAGATCCTCTCTTGAGAGACCAAGACTCTGCCAACATCTTGATTTTGGACTTCTGATCTCCAGAAGTGTAAGGAGATAAAATTCTGTTGTTTTAAGCTATACGATTTAGGGTACTTTGTAATAGTTGTCTTAGGACACTAAGCAGAACTGTAAGGTCAGCACTCATGAGAGACAGAAACTGTGTCCTGTGTTGTGTTAGGTAAGGTTCTTCTTCACTATTATTCTTTGAATACCTGTTTGATGAATTACACAATAAGAGTGGCTTCACTGATCATCACATGACCAATACTGTCTGCTTAAATAAGATAGACAGATGTAGAAATATATTTAAGCAAAAAATTAGAGAATGAGACAGTGGTGATATTTCTACTCCAAGGAATTAAAAAACAAAACGATAACAACAAAACACAAGGTAGTAGTTCCTTTAGCTTCCAATTGGAGCATAACCAGGAAGAAGACCAGAAAAATGTTCAGGTGCCCCAAGAAATGAGTTGATTTCACAGATATTTGGTGAACTGATCACTATAGGCAAGTTATAGAGGCAGATGACAACCTAACCAATGCAGAATGTGTAAAGGGGGAAATAGATAAATAAATCAGAGGGGAAAATAACAGCTTCCCCTGTGGTTATGATTATGTAGCTTAGAAAAGTTGGCCAAGTAAATTGATTAACAGAAAGAGAGGGTTAAAATAATCTTATGGAAAGGAAGTCTGGTGATAGTTTTATTTTAAGAGGCATAAGCCAAGGCTACATAAGTTAGGTCTGCCAGGGCTTCTGCCTCCTTCCATCCATATCTCCCTCAACCCATACATACCCATATGCACCTCACTTCAATTCTGGAACTCCTTAGCAGCCCCCAGAAATCAGGGGCTTTGTACAGTTTCTCTCTGCCTTCTCTCTCCAAGGGAAAGGGGATGTACTCATCAGATATAATAAATACGGGAATGTGAGCAGAGTGAGATGGGGACGGGCTTTTCCATCAAACAGTAGATGAATTCTGGGAGCAAGTAGCACAAAAAATAATAGGCCTAATTTCCACCATGAGGAGCTTGCCATCCATTTTCAGCCAAATAATATCTGTACTAAAAAGGTGACTTCAGAATGCTTACAAAATAACATAATGCCATGCATTTAAATAGCACTTTGCAACTGTGCCAGCATTTTCCATGTGTTACTGAATTAGGTGCTGATAAGGAAGGTAAAGCTAATATTATTAAAATCCATTTTACATGTGAGGAAAGGTAGATGACGTGCCCATTGGTTGCTGGCAACTTACAGAGGGCAGAGGCTTGGGACTAGGTCTGGTGACTGTGGGTCCAGGGCTACCATCACCATCCACCAGAAATTCTGTGCAGCGCAGTGCATGGCAGTGTGGGTGGGTGGTGAGTTCTGTATGCTAACTTTAAAGAGGTTAGACTTTGGAATCCGATGCAATGGACCTGGGTTTGCAAAATACCTGTCTCTTAACTACCTGGATAACTTTGAGCAAGTTCTTTAATTGATTTCAGCCTGTTTTCTCAGCTGCAAAATGAAGTTTCTCCTAACTACCCCAGGACGCTTGTGATGATTAATGGGCTAATATCCACAAAGGCCCTGACCTACGGGTGAGAAGATGGTATTAATAATTGAAAAATAACACAAACACTTTAGAGGCACTGAGAGTATTTAAAGTAATGAAATGATCTCACAACCAGGTGAGATATTCTGGGACATGAAGCCCTATGTTCCTCCTTATATGGCATCTGCTACCTACTAGGTATTTGCCTACTACATATTTATGTGTTCTTATAGGTTTTATATGTTCCACATATCTTCTCTTGCCTGGTATACCACCCACTTTGATATGGAATAAAAGATATAAGTATGGGCATCTCTATATAAGTATTGTACCATTATTATTGTATTTGTGAGCATTTTTATCATATGCAGAGGATTGGTTGGTTGGTAACAGTCTGCCCCTGGTGAGCCAGGGTGGATCACCACCCTAATCCCCACAAATTATCAGACTACTTTTGTGACTAATAACTGTCTGAAACTGAAGGTCATGACCTTTGTTTTGATGAAAGTTACTTTCTAATTCCTAATTATATAAGTTACCGTGGGATATGCTACTTGCTCATGGGAGATAATAAATAACCAGAGCCATAAAGGATAACTCCCTAAATCATGAATTGCTAAGGAGAGGTGTCCAGTGAAAGGAAGTAGTCTACTCCAAGAAGATGAGTGTGCCTGGCCTAATAGATACAATAATTAACCTGGACTTTCAGGAAACATGGTGCCTATCTCTAGGAGGTAGAGGAAAGCATTCCATGGGTACCTTCAAGGCAGAGACCTCCATTTTGTGCAAACAAAATTAATTATCAGGGGATTTCCATGGGCAGTTAACTGGTCCAGACTGGGGGAAAAAAAAGGTGAAAAGAACTAGAGAAGTGAGATTAAATCAAGTACAGATATTACATAGTTGATAAATATGCTCCCAAAATTAGTAGTTTTGGATAAGCCATCATTTTTTTTTTTGAAAACAGAGGCAATTAGAACTTTGTGTGTGTGTCTCTGTGTGGAGGGCGTAGGTGTGTGGTAACCAGGCTTCATGCCCTCTGTCATGTGTATGGTGCTTTGGGATCTTTGTTGCAGTTTGGTCATGAAAAGACAACTTAATTGCTCTCCAGACAAATAAAAAGAGAGTATTTAAGTGTTCAGGAGTATATTTACCTTAATCTTGTTATTCTTTGTATTTGACAAGTGTGAAAAGTAAAGTTCTAAAAAGTTGATGGACAAATGCCACATGTTTATTTATTCTACAAACATATTTCAAGTGCCTACTGTGTGCCAGGCACTAGGGATTCCACCCTCATGGACTTCATACTTTATGGAGGAGCAGGGGGAGACAAAAAGTAAACAAGTATATTATATAATTTAAAGTAAGCATAAATGCTATAAAGACAGAAATTAAGGGCTAAGGAAATAGAACATGAGTAATGAATTTAGGGCAATTCAGTTGCTAATGACTTTCATAGTAGAGATTAAAAGTAAGCACAGATAATCATGTTATGTGGGAGGATTCTAAATTAAATTATAGACGGTAAAAAACTGGTAAAAGAGCATGCCATGCAGAAACAATCATCAAGTACAAATGCCCCAAAATGAAACAAGATTGTTATGTTAAGGGAAGAATAAGAAAGCCTTGATGGGTGGAGTTTAAGTAAAAAACAAGGGAGAACATGTTAGGAGAGGAAGACAGAGAAATAGGTGTCAGAAAGACCACAAAGGACCTGTCAAATATGCGAAAGGGTTTGAAGGAGGAGCCCCTTGATGGGTTAAAAATTGGAACTGACATAATTTGTCTTATGTTTTGGACAATCATGGTGATTTCGTGAAGAGATTAGAATGTAAGGTGGCAAGCATGGCAACAGGAAAACAATAGACACCAAGAGGCTATTCGGTTGTACAGATGAGAGATGACGACAGTATCAGAGCAGGGGAGGAGAAATTGTTGGATTCAATATATATTTTGAAAATAGAGTGCATAGATTGCTGGGTGTGTGGGAAAGAGAAAAATCAAAGATGACTCCTGGATTTTGAGCTCAAGGCATTAGACAAATGGTAGTACGATTTTCTGAGATGGAGAAAATGACAGAAACAGGTGTGGGGTGGGGGAAAGTCCAGTTTTGTGTACTTTAAGTGTGAGATGCTTATCAGATATCCAAGTTGAGCGTTGAAAAGGCATTTAGGAAATTTATTCCAGACCTCAAGGGAGAGATCAAATCTGGGAGTCATTGGCATATGTGCAACATAAAGAAGAAAGCAGCCCTTAAGACTCAGAATTTAACCAAAGCAGGAAATTGGACACAAGATGACTAGGAGAGGTAACTAGTAGAAATATAACCTCCCATTCCATCCCACCTGTTCCCTTTCTTCAAGAATCCTTGGAGATATCAAGAGGGACATTATATGGTGTGATACTTTCAGCCTTTTACCCCTTTGATTATCGAAGAATTTTAGATGTCTGGAGTTTTGGGGGCATTCAGGTTGCAGGCACTTGGATTATGATTATAAAAGCTACTTTAAAGCACCTGTAGCCACATACCTACACTTTTTATAAAAAAGAACAGTGCCTGAATGTTTTACGTAAGGTGTTTTGGACAAGGTTCATCTAGCTAGGCAAGGGCACATAGATTAAAATATTGGCTGAATCTCAGAAGGGGAATCAGGGTCAGAATATGAATTTGGAAACTATGTAGAAGTGAAAGCCGAGAGTCAGGGAGATAATGAGACAAGGGCAGATAAAGAAAGAAAGGAAACACACACACACACACACACACATGTCCTTTAAGGGATACATGTTACAAGGGTCTGGAAACAGCAAGAACATAGAGAAAACATCGAAGAAGATAAACAGTAAGAATGAAGAAGGTAGTTTCAGTAAAGGCAAGAGAAAAGAGATTTAACATTCTATAAAAATGGCTTTAATATGATAAATATTTTCTGCAGTGGAGCCCTGAATGATCTTGAACTATCTAAGGTTTTATTATGCTCATTTTTCTGTGTTTGCTGGCAGAGAGCAGGGTAAGGCTACACCTTTAGATAATGTTTTCACAATGGGGTCTAAAGCACTTTTTCTGGTTAAGCTTTAGTGTAGGACTTGCTGAGGTGGAAAGAGAAGTAAGATGCCAAATCCCATTTCTGGTGACCTTCATAATAGTGTGGAAATGGCATCCGCCCTAATGATTCCATTCAAGTGATCTAAAATAGAAACTCAGAAAGTCAGCAACTCACAGCCAACCTCCACCCTTTTCTCATTTTCCTTTGTTTTCATTTGCTCGTTACTGGGATCTCCTGATCTAAGGAGGGTTCCCATCCTTCCTGGCCAACCCCTGAACTCTGGCCAGCACTAATCCAGTGCTGAATTAGTGGTTCAGAATCCCTTCACCAGAGAGGTGAACAGAATGTGGAGAGGACAAAACAGACTGCTCTTTGGTATCCGTGGTTCATCTCTCATAAATAAAGCTGGCATTGGATACAAATGGAATCATTTAGTTAAAATCATACTAATGTGCTGAAACTCTTCAGAGTTTTCTGCTTAAATAAATCTTCAGGGTTTCTGCTTTTTTGATGAAGATTTCTATGTGTCCAGATAAAAAGAAATATGAGTAAAGGGAAATCATATTTTTGATTTAGAAAAAAAATGTTTTCCAAATCATAAATAACTTCCAACACAATTTTTAGCAGTTTTGGACTCATGAGTTAGTACATTCTTCACTGTTAAAGTGAATTGAATTGTTAATAATATTACTTGGTAATTCTCTCACTCAAAATTTCTATTTTTTTCATCACCTTACACTTCATCTGTGCCAAAAGAAGTTTGATAAATAATACAATGAGACAATGCTGATGGAAGAGAGTAGTAAAATATGGAACATGGCTGACTTCAGAATACATGCAACTTGATACTTTCTCATTTCCTTTTTGGGGGCCCATATGGAAACTTCTACTTCCAACACAGTCCTAGGACACCCACCATGCTCCCTTTGGTGACTCAAAGTGCCAGATATAGATATCCAATCCTTAAACTGTCTTTGTAGGCTACTCATAATTGATCAGATGAAATGAATGGTTCTCCTCTTTACTTTTAGTTTCTGGCTTATTTATATTGCTACGTTAATTAAATTAGATTTATTTCTACCTCCACTTCAAAGCATACCACTGGGGTGGTTCACAGACACATATCAAATCATTAAAATGACACATATTGTTTCCCCTTCTTTTACTCAGCCACTTTTAAAATATCTTTTTTCTTAGCATCCTACCACGAGCTTTAGAAACTAAACATTTTAAGGTAAGGTGAAGAATGTTATTGAATATGGCATTTGTGATGACAATGATTCATGCTGTTCTTGGGGAGAAATGCACTAGAATGCCATTCTTTGACTATTCTTTAATTATTTCCTCCTTCTTGACTTAGAAATATTTGACTAACTACAAAAAAAAAAAAAAAAAAACAACAGGTTAGTATTTTGATTGTGGTGTCACAATATTTAAAAATCAACTCAAGGAAAATTGCACATTTTCGATGTTAAATTTTCTTAAGTAAGACCCTGGTATGGCTTTTCATTAATTCAAGTCTATTTTTGTGTCTTTCCATACAGTTTTAAAGTTTTTATTATATGGTTTTTAACATTCCCTGTTATAATTATTCCTAGGTATTTTTAAAAGTTTTTATTTATTTATCCATGAGAGACACACAGAGAGGCAGAGACATAGGCAGAGGGAGAAGCAGGCTTCCTTCGGGGAGCCTGATGTGGGACTGGATCCCAGGACCCAGGGATCATGACCTGAGCCAAAGGCAGATGCTCAACCACTGAGTCACCCAGATGCCTTGTATTCTTAGGAATTTTTTTTTGTTATTATTATAAATGGGAAGTTCTACTCAATTATATTTTGTAATTGACTATTGTTTTTATATAGCTGGCAAACTGATTAGTTAATTTTGTATCCCACTTTTCTTATTACTTTTAGAAGCTTTTCCATTGGTATTTAAAGCAAAAATTTGAGTACTGGATGCTTGTTGTTAATAATATGTCACTGCTCATAAGCACTATCAGCATAGAAGTGGTAAAATTACATAATAATACAGATACATACAGATATACATCTATATACATGCACACACATATGTCCCTCTATATATTTCCCTAATATCTGATGTGATAGAGGAAACTGAATCAGTCTTTGGCAGTTGGTCTTCCATTTCTGACCACAGTAGTTAACAGAAACTCTACATGCCTTCCCATCATAAACAACCATAAAATTGGGCAAAATATCTGAGGAAACTGTTTTTAGGCACTGAACAGCAGGCAGCCTGGGGACTGTGATCCTTGGAAAAAGTAAACACATATGGCAAGCCCCACCAGGCTCTTGCTAACTGCTCAAGAGCACACAGGTGAAGGAAGCCCAAAGATTTGCAGTCATCCTGAGTAGAGGAAGCAGAGATAAAAATTCCTGATGACTTACGGGCTGACATTCCCAGGGCAGATGTACATGGAGAAGAGTGAGTGGAATTGAGGGAAGTAAAGAAGCCTGCATGCAGATTCACTTCAGATCCTTGACCAAGACCTATGCTGCATACATAACAGCAAAATGCTGAAAATCAAAGAAATAAATCCTAAAAGAAGCCACGGAAAAAAATATACCTTAAGGTCAGTGGAAAAACTATAGCAATGATAGGTAACCTATCATCAGAAACAATGCATGATAGGCTATAATGGAACAATATTTTTAAAGTGATGAAAAAAAAAGGCAACCAAGAATTCTATGGCTAGTGACAATAATCTTCAAAATAAGAATAAAAGTGGAGATAGTTCATCACCATGAGAACTAAACTACAAAAAATAATCAAGGAAGTACAGAAGAAATGGAAAAGATAAGATGCTTTGTTTTTAATTTTTATTTATTTCTTTAATTTCTTTTAAATACAACCTTCTGTTTGATGATAATAATGATAATAATAATATAGCTTGTTAATGTATTAGAGCCTAAACAAGATGACAATATTAGCAAAAAGTAAGAGGGAAACAGAATATCACCATTTTAAGCTTTTTATATTTTTAAAAGTTTTAAAGTATGAAGATGAAATAAGTGCAATATTTATTTTAAATATACTGTGATATTTAAGAGTACATATTTTAATCTCTCTAGAGCAATCACTAAAAAATTAAAGAGATAAAGCTATAAAAATGTCAATAGAAGGAGTAAAAGTAAATATTAAAAATATTCAATTAACCCAAAGTATAAATATAGACACAGATAATTTGAAAATAAAAGAATGGAAAAAGGCATGCCAACAGTAAGCACAAGAAAGCTGGGATATAGTGTATTTATATCAGAAACAGTGGATTTCAAAACAAAAAATATAGGCAAAAATGAGGAGAATTCAGAATGATAAAAGGTTTAGTCGTTCAAAATGAATACTGTAACAATCCTAAATATTTCTGTACCTCAAAACAGACATACAGAAATACATGAAGCAAAATTGACAAAATAAACAGAAGTAGGTGAATTCATAATCTCAGCTGGAGATTTTAACACCTCTCTTAAGCAATTGATAGAAAAACTAAAGAAAAAAATTTAAAATAGCCTCAGTTCTATTAAACAAATTGTCTTTGTAATAAGGGGAAAAAAAAGTTTTCATCAGGAAAATTCCAGGTGTGTGTATCTTCACCTGTGAATTTTATCAAATTAAATGGGAAACAATGCCAATAATGCTTACTCAAATACTTAAAAAAAAAAAAAAAACTGAACATTCTTAACCAACTTAACCTAATAAACATTTATAATATATTACATTCAACGATAACAAAATACACATTCTTCGTAAGTGCCCATGGTACATTCATGAAGATGTATCATTGAAATTCCATTAAAGTTTTATTGACAGAAAAAAAAGTTTTAATGACAGTATTCTCTGACCATGAGGGAATTAAATTATAAATCAATACTGAGCTATTTAAAATTTTTTCAGATATTTGGAAATTCAAAAACACATTTTTAAATAGCAGGTTAAAGGAGAACTCAAAAGGAGAATCCGGAAAAAAAAAATCAAATCAAATGGTAATGAAAATGCAACATATACAACTTTGTGGTATGCAATCAAAGAAGTACTTTAGAAGAAATTTATAGAAAAATTTGCTTTATTAAAAATGGAAGAAAAAAGGAAACATTGACAATATTAATCACCTAATTTTCTAGCTTAAGAAATTAGAAAAATCTAGAAAAAATTATTATTATTTGTATAATTATATATTTGAATAACTATAATATATGAATCATGCCCAAACTAAGTGGCAGGATGGAAATAATAAAAAACTAAAATATCAGTAAAATAGGAAACAAAAGGCAATAGAGAAAATGAAGGAAGGAAACATTACTTTTTTGAGAATGAATGAAATTAATAAATCCTATGAAGACTGATCAAGAAAAAGAGAAGATGCATGGGATACCTGAGTAGCTCAGTCAGTTGGTGTCCAACTCTTGATTTCAGCTCAGGGTCATGAGATCTAGCCCCATATCTGGCTCCATGCTAAGCATAAAGCCTGCTTAAGATTCTCTCTGTCTCCCTCTGCCTCTCCTCCCTACCGCAGCTTGCATGCATGCACGCACACACACATGCATGCACACTCTCTCTCTCTCTCTAAAAAAAATAAAAAAAATTAAAAAATACACCAATTACCACTATTGAAAATGAAAAATGCAATATTATTTCAGATCCTACAGTTATTAAAAATGTAATAGGGAGATAGTATGAACCTTTTGCCAACTTTAATAAAGTAGGTGAATTCCTTAAAAAACACCAATGCCAAACCTGGTTGAAAATGCTATAAAAAAATCTGAATGGCCAAACCTGGTTGAAAATGCTATAAAAAAAATCTGAATGGCCTCATTTCTACTGAATACATTGTATTTGTAATCAAGGAAACTTCCCACCAAGAAAATTCCAAGCCCAAATGGTTTCACTGGTGACTTTCATGAAAAATTTGAAGAGAAAATAACAGCGCTTACCCAAACTCTAAAAATATGGAAGCTGAGGAGGTACCATTTTCCAATGCATTTTTAAGACCAGCACAACTCCGATTGCAAAATGTGACAAAGAAGTTAAAGAAAAGAATACTCTAGAATAATATCCTCTATGAACATAGATACAAAACATTTAGCTAAATATTAGCAGATAAAATTCATTAATACATTTAAAAAGATGACGTATCATGATCAAATGCCCTTTTTCCAGGATTTGTAGGTTCTTCCAACATTCAAATGTAATATATCATAAGGAATAAAGGAGAAATGTCATGTAATTTTCTCAATAAATATGCAAAAGGGGGGACGCCTGGGTGGCTCAGCAGTTGAGCATTTGCCTTTGGCTCAGGTCATGATCCCGGAGTGCCAGGATCGAGTCCCACATCAGGCTCCCTACACGGAGCCTGCTTCTCCCTTTGCCTATATCTCTGCCTCTCTCTCTCTCTCTCTCTCTCTCTCTCTCCCCATCCTTCATGAATAAATAAAAATGAAATCTTTAAAAAAATATATGCAAAAGGATCCGACAAAATCCAATACCTAGTCATAATAAAACTCAAAGAAAACTAAGAATAGGAAGAAATATTTAGAATTTAGAAAAGTTGCAATATACAAGGTCAGTATGCAAAAATCAATTATATCATTGTTTATTAGTATCACTATACACAAGTTACAAACATTGTAAATAATATTTAAAATATTATTTATAAAGTTATCATAAAAACATAAATTACTTAGGAATATATTTAATAAAAGAAGGACAAGACCTCCAACTTTTTTGCATAGGAGTTGACAAGCTAATTTAAAAATTTATGGAGAAATGCAAAAACTGCTAGGATAGCCAAAACAATTTTGAAAAAGAGAAACAAACTTGATTTCCATACTTACTATAACACTGTGACAATCAAAGCAATGTTAAACTTAAAAACAGACAAAAAGATCAATAGGACAGAATTAATAGCCTAAAAATTGACCCATGGGTTTATAGTCCATCTTTATTGATCAGGACATCAAAGTAATTCAACAAATGTTACTGGACATCTACTTAGAAGAAATGAATATGTATTCCTAGTTAACACTATAAGAAAACATTAATTTGAAATGGTGTGATGATAAATTTTATGTCAACTTGACTAAGTCGTGGAGTACCCAGATATTTGGTTAAACATTATTCTCGATGTACCTGTGAGGGTGTAATTGGATGAGATTAATATTTGAATAGGTAATTTGAGTAAAGCAGATTGTCCTTTCCAATGTGGGTGGGCCTCATCTAATCCATGAATAAAGGAGAATAGAACAAAAGCCTGACTGAGTAAAGGAGAATTCACTCTCTCTGCCTGGTTGTATTCAAGTTGGAACATGGGTCTTCTGCCTTTGGATGCAGATTTGAACAGGAACTAGATCTTCAGCTCTCCTGCTTCCCAGGCTTTCAGGCTTGCAATAGAACTACACTATTGGTGTTTCTGGGTCTCTAACTTGTCAACTGCAGATTTTGGGACTTCCCAACTTCCATCATCATGTGATTTAATTCCTTATAATAAATCTCTTCATAGAAATAATGATAGAGATATTATCATATATATTATTAGATATATATTAAAGATATATTATAGAGACATATACTTATATATCTATATCCATGAATAAAGACAGAGATATTATCACAGATATTATTAGAGATATTACTAAATATATATTAGAGATATATTATAGAGATATGTATGTATTTATTTATCTATATCCATAAATAACTTATTGCTTCTGTTTCTCTAGAGAACCTACAAGAGTGTCACAGACCTAAATATAAATGCTAAAACTTTAGTTAAAACTATTGAATAAAATTTTCATTCCATTGTGGTATGCAAAGGTTTCTTTTTTTTAAATTTATTTATTCATGAGAGACAGAGAGAGAGAGAGGTAGAGACACAGGCAGAGGGAGAAGCAGGCTCCATCCATGCAGGGAGCCCAACATGGGGACTCGATCCTGGGTCTCCAGGATAATGCCCTGGGCTGAAGGCGGTGCTCAATTGCTGAGCCACCTGGGCTGCCTGCAAAGGTTTCTTAAACAGTGTAAAAAGAAAAAGGGGAGCACACGTATGTAAAAAAATGGAACATTATCATAATTAAAACTTTTACTCTTCAAAAGACACTGTTAGGAAAATGAGAAGGCAAACCATAGGCTTTGAGAAAATATTTGCAATATATCTGACAAAAGACTTCTACTCAGGGTATAATAAAGACTCAGGCATAAGAACACAGCCATCTCCACTTAAAATATGGGCATAATGTTTGAATGGACACTTCACAGGGTTGTGGGGGCAGCTAATGAGTGCATGAAAAGATTTTCAACATTCAACAGTGACTCAACATTGTTGAATCCATAGCCATTAGGGAAACACAAGTTAAAAACACACTGGGGGTGCCTGGGTGGTTCAGTCAGTTAAATGTCTGACTATTGATTTCAGCTCAGGTCATGATCTCAGGTGTTGTGAGATTGAGCCCCACATCAGGCTCCATGCTGGGTGTGGAGCCTGCTCAAGATCCTCTCCCTCTCCCTCTGCCCTCCACCCACCTCTCTCCCTCTTTAAAACAAAACAAAACAAAAAACAAAACACTGGGATACTATTTCACATTTATTGGAATGACTTTCAAAAAGACTGGTAAGTGGACATTCTGTGGAGCAACTGGAACTCTCATATACCACTGAAGGGAGTTAAAAATAGTAAAGCTTTTGGAAAATAATTTCTTAAAATGTTAACCCTGTAAGTATCATATAGCTAGTAATTTCATTTCCAGGGGGAAGTGAATGCATATATATCCATATGACCCAAAACTTTAGTCTGAGAAATGAATGTGTATATATATATATATATATATATATATATACACACACACACACACAAAATGTTCATGAATGTTCAACAAAATGTTCATGAATGTTCATAGAGGTGTTATTCATAGAAGTTTCAAATTAAAAGTAATTCAAATGCCCATCAACAGGTTAATGAATAAACAAATTTTGGTAGAGTTCTACAACAGAAAACTGTCCAGCAATAGAAGAGCATCAGTTGCTGATACCTGCAGCAGTAAGGATTAATTTCACCAATACTATGTTGGGCAAAAGAAACCAAATCTAAGCCGTAAAACTAATCTGTGATGCTATAGATCAGATTAGCACATCCTTCTGACACATGGATTAATTTACGGGAGGCACAGGGAAAATTTATAGAATATTGGGAATGTTCTATATCTTAGCTAGGTTGTTGATTATTTATACACATTTGTCAAAATTCATGGAACTGTATACTTAAAAAAGTCTTATTCTAAAAAAATTATACTTCAATAAAGTTGATTTTTTATAAATCGTAACATTTTCTTAATGTGTAGCCCGTGTTAATTTCCATATTTTGGTGGTGTGGGTAAAATATACACATTGGAGCAACTCCCTACTTAGTTCTTTGTCTACTTCATATTAGCAAAAGGACAGAAAGGGTAGATTCATTGACAAATATAATCAATATCTGGAGGTTTTGGAGATGCAATTTATTGACAATGTCTTAAACATATTTCACTTTGAATATAAATACATTGTCTTTTGATGAGATTACTGCAAGCTGATTGAAATAATTGGTGGAGGAAGATCCTCATATCTTTGGGGCAATTAATGTGTTCCACTAAATATATCAGGGGAGCTTAAGGACAGGAAATGAACATGCTGCCTCATTTAGTTCTCTGTAGAGCAACAGAGCTAATTAGAGAGGAGGGTTATAAGCATTTACTAAGCACCAGTCATGTGTCTGGTCCTTATGTATACATGACCTCATGAGAGTTCTAGAAGGTCAAGTCATTATGTCATTTACTTAAAAGATGAGGAAACCAAGCTTGAGTCCAATATGAATTGGAAGAAGCAGACCTATATCATTACTCCGACTGTGGCTCTTGATCTACCCACTGAGCCTTAGAATTTGGTCAAAAGAGTGTCTGCTTCAGAACAGTCTAGGGTCTTGACTAACATGTAGATATATTGGCCTTACTTCAGACCTACCGATAGACTTTCTAGGCATAAGGATCTGAACTTTTGGCAAAGGCTCCAGGTAATTTCTAATTAGCTCCAAAGTTTAACAACTGTAGTTGCACACAATAGTCAAAGCATAGTCAACACTCAACAAATGCCCATTACTTAGCAACTGACTGTGCATGTTTACATGTTTTTCATCTGAATTTTGCATGGGAAGTAACTACTCTTCTTATAGTCCAACTTTATGTATCTAAGATTTCTCAGTAAACTCAGAAGTTCTTTGGTTTGTATTCTTTGTTTGCAACAATTAAATAGCAAGAATTTCTGGTAGTCATGAAATGAGTTTCTAGCACTTTAAGTGCAAATGACTTCCAGAATCTAATACTTCTATCATGAACTCTCAGGAGTTTCTATTGTTCACTAGTTTTCCTTTTTATGAATTGTATTTTATTTTCATAGTTCGGTTCCAGATTTTGTCCCAGTTCATAACCAGAAAGGTCATTTCTGGGTTTGTATTTTTTCATCTAGGGTTTCCTCAGTCTGTTTCCACATGAAAGAGAGCATAAGAGCAAGTGAACATTGGATTCCAAGCATTTTTGCCCAACCTTACCTAATAAAATATTTTTTATGTTTCTTAAACATAATCTGATACTGTTTTTCTTAGCCTTGCAGATAGTAAATCCACTGGCCTGATACCTTTGTATTATACTCATCCAACTTGAAAAGTTATTTGGTCTGTCATTCTTTCTCCTTTGCCCCAAAGCACCATATACACCAAGAGCCATAGAGATAAGTGGCAAACATTTGAACATGTATACTTTTCCCAACTTTGATCTCATTCTCACCATATATGTCCTCTCTTCTGTTGAAAGAATGTTCTAAATGTATTCCATGTAAATCATTTACTTGTCTATTTTGCCATTGAATCTGAAGTGAAATGAGAAGTGATTTAATGTAAGGCTATACAGTAGCTATACCAATTGACTTTTTACTTCCAACAGCTAATTCCTCTGTGTGTGTGTTTAAACATAAAAACAGCCATAGTGCCTCAAACAAGAATATTTGTAAATGCTGTGGACCAAAATACTAGGATATGAAATTTACACCCAGAGAAGATAATAATCAGCCCAGTTTTAAATGTCCTTTATCTAAGAGGCCAGGGCATTGGAAGCTTATATTGCAGTAAGTTTTAAAGTTTCCTCTGCCAAATGAAATGAGCATTAGGTAATTCTACTATAATTCCATAATTTCTCTGGTTGACTTTAAATTTTTACCCAAGGCTTGAAACATATTTGTTTTGGGTTCATCAGTTCCACTAGCCTCTGTTCAGGAAACTGTGTTCATAGTCTATTACATGGCTTTTGAAATGGGTTCAGGAGACTCTTGATTTTCCCATTTGTACTTTATGTATCAACTTCCATATTTCTTCATATGTAAAGTGAACATACTGATTGTTGTTGTAGTCTTCCTAGGAATTTGTATAGATGAATTTGTTAATTAGATGGAGTACTTCAAGGTCTTAAAGGAAGGATGTTTCATAGATAAAGATACCATTATAATTTGTGTGAGGTTCTGCTTTATGGGTGGGATGATCCCCTCTTGAAAAGGTCACAGAAATGGCCCAAAGGCATGTGGAATGACAACAATCTGATCTTCCCTATTGCAGAGATCCCTGTCCCAACACCATTGTCCCATGTTTCCTGGCTCTCCACCGGCAGAAGCCTTAAACATTGAGCAACATTTTGGCTTGGAGAAAAACTAAGTGCATACTTGCCTATATTCCAAAACCAAGATGACGTATACTTCCAATTGAACAGATGTGGTCAGCCGTTGATTGGACCCAGAAGAGAAGAAATTAAAAGCATCCAAAACAACACTAAGTAGGAAATAGGGGTGAACAAAGGTGAGAAGATGCATAGTGTCTCTCCTTTCTTGTCATTATGATTTCTTTCCTCTTACTCCTCTTTTTCTCAGTAAGGAGGTTTTCCAAGTCTTTTCCTCTCTTTGGCTTCCTTTGCTTGGTCATAAGAGATGGGTGTGTCCAGAGTAGCAAATCTTTCCCATTACCTTCCAAGCACTCACAATTGAGCAGGAATTTTGAATGGGGCTTAATAAATATCGCCAATTTCCATAATTCAAGGACTTCTATATCCATTAAGAGGCTCTCCAGGCCCCGTGGCATTTCTCATTCTGCTTCCAGGTGCCCCGTGTCTGTTACCGATTTCATTGAACATCACCAACTAAATTCACAGAATCATGGAATAATCGAGTTGGAAGAGGACATGAAGTTCTCAGTCCAGACTTCATCTTTCTTTCACCCCATATAAAAATCCCCTCCCTGATATCTCTGCAGAATTTCATTCAGCCTCAGCTCAGACAGCTCCAAACCCTCACACCCTAAGAAGACATGTTTGTCTGGCTCTAGAGATTCAAAAGTTCTTCTTCACCCTGAGCCAGAATCTGCCTTCTGACTTTGTACCCTTCAGTCTTAGTTTTTCCTCTAGAGCAACATTGTATAAATATAATCCCCCTTTCAACTGAATTTCTCCTTATTCATCCTGTATTTGGTTAAGCAGGCTGAGCTCTTCCTCTGTCTTCTGTGTGAATCTGTTGTCCACATGACTATATGCTGAGCTTGTGGTCAACTATAAGGCTGGCATCTTTTGTACATACATTGCTGTAATCCACCCCTCCCTTGTGGTGCACTTTATCCAGGTGATTTTTTTTTTTTGAGGCAAAGTGGGAAGGCTTTATATTTATCTCCTTCGAATTTCATTCTATTAACTTGAACCTATCATTCAAGCTTTTCTCCAGTCTCGATCTAACTTATTTGCTATTCCTCCCCACCTTTCTGAATCATTCACAGATTTAATGTCTGCTTTCTTTATAGTCTTCTAATGGCTGGTGAGGATGAAAAAACAAACAGGGCCCAGACATCAGGAGGGAAGATCTCCTTTGAGGGTGTGGAGTGACTTTTGTCAGGACTTAGCCCACATCTCCCCAAATATTTGCATGTTGACCACAGGTGTACTTTCCCCCTCTCAACCGACAGTTGTCTTTTGGCTCGTGGGCTGCCTCAGGCTCCCAGAGCCCGCATTGCCTATGCTCATGGAGAGAGAGAGCCTTTCCAGGATGCAACAGTTTTCCTGGAGGCAGCCCTCAACCAACAACCACTGGATACACTGGGGGATGAATACCCCAGCTCTCTTGTACCTAATGCAACCATCTCTGAGGTGTGACTTCTTTTGTTATCAGAGCCTCTCTATAGGATTAAGTCAAAGCAGTCTCCATGGGGCTTTGTCAGATAACATGCCCTTGCTGGCTTACAGTGTGTGTGCATGGGGTGGTGGGGGAGGGTGGTGGTGTGCACGTGTTAGTAAATTATATATAAAATTAACATCCCTAATCTGATAATCTGATAATCACCATTTGTGTGCAATGGCTCTTTTATCACATATATTTTAGTTTTTTAGAATAATTTATTTCTTCTGTTGATTGATCTGTTTATTATGTCAGTTAATACAGAAGCATATGTGGAAGAGGTAGTTCTTTCTCACCCATTTTTTTAAACCACAGTTAAATGGATGCCTTTTTAATTTGAAGAGTGTTCTCCTGAGTAGGGAGTATACAGCAACTTGGAATTAAGAAATGTTACCTTGTTATTGTTTATGTCTTGATGTTATATGTGTATGCCCCTGGTATTAAGCCTCCTTATTTTTTTCTTTTGTTCTGAATGTAATTTTAAAAGGTGTTTTCACTGTTGGTACCATACATTTATTACAAACTGAAGTCATTCTCCAATACATCAGTTCTGGCTTTTGTTGTTGTTTTTACCATATGATAGGCAAAAAGTCCATCATGGCAAAAATCAAAGAGATTTCAGAAGTTTATAAGATGAGGTGGTTATATATAAATATATACATATTATTAATAATATGTATATATTTATATAGCTATTTTCAATTCTCCATTTCTACCTTGCACATGCTCTGTATTAAAAAGCATCTCCCATATCTTCTTCTGATTGACCAGCTTATAGACTACTTTGATGAAAATAACTTCTATATTACTATAATAAATGCTTTGTATCATCATATCATATGTGTTTTATTTTTCCACAGCGCTTATATCCTTGGGCTTAAAGTTTTCCAAGCAGTAAAAGACAGTACTTTTCCTTAATCCTTCTAAGAGATATTTCTGGATTGATCTAGGTAGACTGTTCTATTGTCATATGCTAGCTCTGGCCCAGTTACTTCTGTTATTATCCTTGATGCTAATGGATTAAATCTGAAGCCTTGCATTTGGTCCCCAGACGTTGTTTTCTGTTATTTTATTCAGTGAACCTGAGTATGTACCCCCTTGCTCTTCTTATTTCTAGATTACATCACTTCAATTTTTAAAATTTTATTTTTATCTTGTTGGCCCAAAGTGAGCTACCTCATTTTTTTTAACAATTTGAAGGTATAAGTATACACATAAGTAAAAATACACATACATGGATTGATAAGTCATATACCTGTGATCTCTATTATATTCATTATTTCCATCTTTTTTAAATCAAATTTTAATTTTATAGGGTAATGGAATTTTTTTTTGGGGGGGTAATGGAATTTTAAGCAAAAAAATCCTTCAGATAAAATGTAATCCAACCCCATAATACTTTTGTTGATGCAGATATTGAGAATAAGAACTGTAGCTTTTACAGGTTAACGGTTATATTGAGTGGTCTAAACTTAGAATTCTAGTTTTGTGTTAAAAAAGATATTCTTCTTAATTTAGCATATTGCCCATCCTACCCAATGCCTCAGGATGTAAGTGACCATGAGAAGGGAAAATAAAATCGGTTATTTTATCTTCCTGGTTAAGTAGAATAAAAATACTGGGTTGTGGCACTGTCTGAAAAGAAATATTTTAACTGAATTTGGGAAATGCCTTTTTGGGGATTTTTAGTAATAATGTAAACCTTGTCCCTCATTAGGTAAAATGACAAATTGCAAAAGGGTCATATATCTTAGAAACAAAACACATGCATTTCATAGATGTGGGCAGCACCGCAGAGTAGCAATGTTACGGTAGCAGAAACACTAGGTGAGGATATGCATGTGTTTGTTGTGTTTCCTATTTCTCTTCGATTTTTTTTCCTGTCTAGGGAAATTAACCAACTAGCGGGGAAGCAAGGGATCTGAATGCATGGGCAAACCCAGTTGTTCAAGCTTGTCAAAATGCATATTGAAAATTTTTCATCAGCTCACTTTGAAAAATACTCTATAACCTAAACCTAGTTCAGTGAGTCGCAGCAGGTGTTCCAGATGGTGGTTTAAGAATGTCTGTGGGAGACATGGAAGTAATTCAAACAGAAGAGGGTCTTTTTTTGTTGTTGGAAGAGGGGATGATGGATACATTTCAGGCAGAGGCAACGTTTGTGTTGAATTTGAACTATAGGTGAGTTGGACATTCAGTGTTTATGCCCAGGTTTGTATTGGGCCCCAGAGACCTGACTGGACCAGAGGCAGTTCACTGAATTCAAACATCACAATTAGGCTGAGAAAAATCCAAGAGGAATATACTTTTTTTTCATCCCTGATGACCTGAGACACTGTGTATGCTTCAGTTTCCCTACTGATCTCAGTATGTGTGTCTTTTCTTTACAACTGATGAGTGGAATAACCTGACAACACTAAAGTTAAGAAATTTCTCACATATCCACTGGATATTTCTCTAAAAACCCTGCGCTTATTTCTTTTTGTGGAATATATTTACCACACACAATAATGTTTTTCCATCTAAAAAACGCAGTGACTCTTTTTGCTAATCAGTATTAACTCACACGGGTACGGTTTAGATACATATGAATTTTTCAGTATACAGTTGATTTGAAGTAGAATAAGGATTTTTTTTTTTTACCTAGCAGATATTATGAGAAGAGTAAGTAAAAACAGGAGTATGGATATATAAGTAAATGGCAGAGATAATCCTGGTCCTTAGAGAAATAAACCTCTACTAATGTGTGAACAGATTTCAACTGATATCAGTGTTGTGAACAACACTAGTTTTGTTTCATCGTTTGAGGGAAAGAATGAAAGGAGAGAGAATAATGTCCTTTTTTTTACCCTACTCGGTTGTGAGACTGTCATCGACATTGGCTTTAATCCTAGATAATCAACTTTTCTAGCAACTGAATACAAGGAAGGAGGGTTTGTTAGTGAGTTGAACAATTTCCAAACTAGAATCAACTTCGTTTTTTCTACTTCCTGACATATTGGCAAATCATTTTTATGAGCCCTTATGTGATTCATTGAGCCATTTGGGGAGGGTCAGAGGGCAAGGGTGCCATTTACCAGAGCAGGTTTAAGCTGGGGAAGGCGAGGTCAGAGGGGAAGAGAGACCCTCATTACTCTGGGAGGATTCCAGGGGCCAGCTCTGAGCCTGCCCAACCGTGTTAGGCTCACACTGGGTGTTTGTTAGCACAAAGCACCGAACTGCAGGTGTTCTGCACTCTACAGAGTCTTCAAAGATCAGCCTCAAATGTTTCTGTTACTATAAAGAGGATTAAAAGGATTTAAAAACATAGCAGGCCTGTCCAACTGCTAGCATATTTGCCAACATTTGCCAAGAGGGGGGAAAACAGAATAGGCTATATCAGCTATAAGTCCTGGTAGTTGAGGGAAACATACTTTTCAGGTTTCTTTTTTTCCCCCTTTTCTCCTTTTTTTTAATAGCCTGAACGTGGAACTATAGCACTTTCAACTGGAACTCATTAAGAATTCATGGGGCAGAAAATGTAAGGGGTTCTGGAAATAGGGACTTTGAAAGGCCAGAAGTGAGCTATAAATAAACCGCTGCTGATATTCATTTTTTCCCTGGTGGTTAAATACATTTATTACACTGGAATGCTCACGTGGAGTAAACCAGGTGATTTTTGACCTGAAAACCCAGTTTACATTGAGGGGCACGTTGACATTTATGGACTTACTTACCACATATAGGTATCATAACAGCCATTACACATTCTCAGAAAGCACTTCTGCTATCCTGTATGGGTTGCCCATATTGACAGCCATCACCTGCAGGTGAAAGTATGAGGTCCAGGCATCTGGAATCGTTGTTAAGGCACCAGTGTTACTACTTATCATTAATGGTTTTTAACATGAAATTCCAATTTCCTTGCTTTCAGCTTTGCCCTGGTTCAATAACCTACCTTTAGTTGTTCTGGTTCCCCTACACAACACACTGATTTTTCAGCAATGTCCAGTGAAGAGGCTGAGAACTAAGTTAGCTGTGTACCTTGAGTAGATCAGATAACCCCTCAGAGCTTAGCTTTTTATTGATCAAGTTGGAGTAATACTAAACTACTCTAATCCTTCTCATAAAACTTGGCATTTTAAAAAAAGGATTAGTCTGACGCTAAAGACTTCCTTGCATGTATTATAGATAATTTGTGAAGATACATGCGCATATACACACGCACACATACACACACAGCCATATCTCCCATTCACATTATATATGTCTCCAGTTTCTAGGTACTTTTGTAAGAGTTTGCTTTTATAATGGGTGTTGATTTTGGACCACACTGCAAAAATCTATTATTTGAGGATGTCATATCATGTAATGTTTGTTACAGGAATTCCTAACCTGGATCCATGGACACTACATACTCAAAGATGAGCTTTAGAGATCTGCGCCCCAGAAAGTGAATGCAAACATTTAGTCTGCAATATATGCATTTTTCTGGAAACAAGTTTCATCACTTTTGTCTGGTTCTCAAAGGAGTCTATAAGCCTCAAATGTATTTAAGACTCACTATTCTGCAAACTCTAGGAATGTAAGGCAATGACAGAGTACAGGCTGCCTCTCCAAAGACATAGACAACTCTTGTTTTTTTCTCATAGCTCTTCCTTTTTTCTTTCCTCCATTTCATCATCTGTAAATAAGGTGTAAAATAATGCATTTTTGAAATTTAAATTAATGCATTTTTAACCCAGTGTGTGGTAATACTCAATAAGTATTAGATGCTGTTTTAATATTTTAATATCATATAGTACCTTGATAGGTGGGAGAGCCATGCAGGAGATTTTGCCTTTGATAAATGTGACTTTGAGGAGCTTGAGGGGATTGAATACATTAGTATGTACCAAGTAACAGTGAGATTACATGGGAAGATGGCAAAGAGATGATACAGAGGATTTTGCATGTGTTCAGATTGAAAAGTGATCTGTGCTAGCAGGAGGAGACAGGAAGAACAGATGAGCAGGAGTTAGACACTCTCAGGAGATTGAGGGAGGAATGAGTTGGCTTTCGGTGCTCAGAAGCATCCAGAGATAAGTTTAGCCAGACAGATTGAAGCAAGACTGTGGAGAGTCCAGAAGAGCATGCTGTGGAGTTCAAGATTTGACCTGGAGGTAATGAGAGATTTAGATGATTTTGAGCAGGATAATCACATGATGAAAACAACATATTCAAAGCATTAATTTGGCATATGTGGGCAGGTTAGAGCCCTGTGAGGAGGGACTGCAGTCAGGGAAGGAGCTGGGAGCTATGGCAATAATCAAGGTGTGAGATGATGAGGGCCTGCTCCAGGATGGGAATGTTTGTGGAAGGTGCTGGGGATGGGGGCGTTGGGGCATGGATCCACCTTAATTGCTTATTTGCTATGATTTCTGCTTCCAACTGCAGTTTGCCTTGGCTACTAAACCTTCCTGACCCTGAAATATTCACACCAGTCCTCCAACAGGGGAAGGAAGGAGGGAAAGGAGGTAAGGAAGGAGAGAGAGAAGAAAGGGATTGCTAGAGCAGTCAGACTCAGGCCTCTAGTGTGGAGATTTAATTTTAATCAACAAATATAGTCTCAGGGAAAGGATCAGGAAAAGGGTAAAAATGTTCATTTGGACTTAGTATATTTAGGAATAAGTTCTTTGCAAAGAACCAATGTGACTACGGAATGAGTGACTTAATTCTACTGTTTATACCAGAAAGGGCTGTTCAATGCAGAGAAAGAGTCATTTGCTCTTTTAATTGAGCTTCAGGTTCACATCAAGTGGTGGCTTTCAAACTTTTTTGACCAACATTCCATAATAAAAAATAATTTGCATGGCAATCAAACACACACACACACACACACACACACACACACACACGATGTACGTAATTGAAGTAACAGTTATATAGAACATTCCTACTCATACTACCTATGATGCATTCTGATATTTTTTTCTAATTTATTTATGTTATTATATATGCATATATTTTTACAAAGGATGATTGTGACTCACTACATTGATTTTTTGATCAACTAATGTGTCACAGCCTTCTCCTTACAAAAACCATAGATCTCTAAGGACTTGGACTTCAGCTCCAAGATCAGGGGATTCGTGTGTTCACACGCATAACTGGAATGTTTTCGTCTGCTTTTGTTTCCTACCCACCTGCCTCACCCAAGGCTTTATTCTGTCTGGTGTTTCAAAAACTGAGAATGGATGGAGGCCCCTGCTCCATTTAGTTTAGAACTCCATTTCAGAATCTGATCTCAGATTCAGTGCCTGCACCCAAGCCCCCTGGCAGTACTGTCCAATTCACTAGCTTGATAGTCCTCACTTGGGACATGGAGCCCACACACAAAGATCCATCAACAAGGTTTGTTCCCTAATGAGACCTGAACCCAGACACAATGGCCACAATTGGTACAGACATTTTAATGTCTTGGGCTAGTTCCTTATATTATCCTTGGCTCTAGTGGACCAATGCACACACAGTAACATTCTTTACCTGACGTTAGCTGTAATTTCAAACTAGGTGGAATTCTTTCCTACCTTTGAAACCACAAAATAAAATCAAAGAAATAGGATCCTTTGCAGACTGTGGCTTTGCATTGACGAGAAGAGGTGAAAGGCAAGCACATGGCCTCAGGTTGGAAATAACTTTTAAAATGTCTGATTTTGATCATAAGGCCAAATTATCTGGGCACACAGTGGTCATTAAAGCCTCCTGTCTGTAAGCCCCTCATATGTGTATATGCATACCTGTAATTTAGCATTCTGGCTTAATAGTAAGTAGAACATCAAAGCAGAGCAGGAAAAGTGAACCAAGGCAATGAAAATCAATCTGATTGAAGGGGATTGGGTCTGCCTATGAACTCAGCTAGTTATCAATATTCTGCAAAGGAAACAAAATGTAGGGGATCAATTCTAGGATCCATAAATCAAAATGGGAGTGCAAGTATTTCTACTCTGTGCTCCTGTTTTTAAGAAGACTAAAGTTGTGAGGATAACTCTGATGGAAATGAACTCTATTATTTTGCAGTGGTCATTTTTCTTTTAGGAACATGACCTACTTGTAACCTAACTTTGACCATCTCCCTGGAAATCTGAGTATATATTGGAGACAGTGTTGAGTGTTTTGGTGGGCTTCTGGTTTCTTTTATAGTCTAAGGATTGGGTGGATATGTCGTCTGCTCATTTTCCAGCTAAAGCCCCAAGTCAAATGGTTCTAGGACTATGGTACATTAATCCCCAGAAGGAAGTCAGTAGATGAATTTTGAAATTATATGGAAAATTTTGTGTATATGTATGAGAATGAATTTTTCTAGGAAGAAGGCCATAACTTTCATCAGTCTGCCAAAAAGATCTGCAAAAAGGTTAAGAATCACTGCAACAGAATATCACTAGCATGCAGAGGTGTCAACGTAATGTAATCATCAGGCTCTATCTTCAGGGACCATTCGAATCATGGACTGGAAAGTGAAAATACCAAAGGCAACCACAAGCCATTTGACCACATGGAAAATGGCTTCAGTCAGAGTAGAGAGCTGGGGTAGGCTGGGACATCGTTTGGATTCCTGTATAAGCCAGCTTCCTTCTGCTGTGTGGCTATACACTTCGTGACAACTAACTCATAATATCAAGGACCACTTGTAAAACAGGGGGCTATTATAAGAAAGACAGTATAAATCCATTTCTACCACTGGGAAATCAATTCAGAACTCATGTCCAGGTGACAGCAGCCCATACCCATGAGATATTATCAGAGACCTAATGGGCACCTAGATGGATCTCCATTCAATAGAGTTATCTTTCAAAACTGTTTGGAGCTCACTTCTCTACTTGGTCCTCACCATTCTATTTTTAGACTGTTCTAGTTCCTGCAAAGCCTCTTATGATTTTATGTGAAAAACAGTTCTCCTAGTTTCTATTCATTGATCTTAATTCTGCTTTCCAGAGATTCATAAAAGAAGTCTACATCTGCCATGTGAAAACTAAACAGAATGTCTTAATAGCATCATACCTTTAGAAAATAACCAAATTCATTTGGTAGCAATTTTTTAATTTAGCATGTTAACCAAACTTTATGGTTTATAAAATCTTTTTAGGTACATTATATCATTTAATTTTTAAAACCCAGCAGGAGGGATTCCTGTGTGGCTCCGTGACTGAGCGCCTGCCTTTGGCCCAGGGCATGATCCTGGAGTCCCAGGATCGAGTCGAGTCCCACATCAGGCTCCTTGCATGGAGCCTGCTTCTCCCTCTGCCTGTGTCTCTGCCTCTCTCTCTCTCTCTCTGTGTCTCTCATGAATAAATAAATCTTTAAAAAAAATAAAACCCAGGAGGAATTATCATATCCATTTCTTTGTTTTTTAGGTGAAAAGTTGAACCTCATCAAGATTAAGTGATTTATACAAAACTATACAACAAATAAATGGAAAATCTAGGATCAGACCTTGTATCTTTAATTCCAGGTCATGTGCTCCTTCCATTTACTTACACTGTCATGATTATTCTTTCAGTCATTCAAACATTTAGTATGTGAATACTAGTCTCTCACTGAGTTGTTTTCTTCAGGCCCAATACCCTAGCTTCCTTGATTCAGCTCTCAAAATTGACATATGCAGCCCTTCTA